>NW_028317857.1:1918500-2558000 GCF_062004578.1 Staurois parvus | reverse complement strand
GGTTGTTTTTCAGGGGGTTGGGCTTGGCCCCCTAGTTCCAGTGAAGGGAACTCTTAAGGCGTCAGCATACCAAGACATTTTGCTCCCAACTTTGCGGGAACAGTTTGGGGATGGCCCCTTCCTGTTCCAACATGACTGCACACCAATGCACAAAGCAAGGTCCATAAAGACATGGATGAATGAGGTTGGGGTGGAGGAACTTGACTGGTCTGCACAGAGTCCTGACCTCAACCCAATAGAACACCTTTGGGATGAATTAGGGTGGAGACTGCGAGCCAGGCCTTCTCATCCAACATCAGTGCCTGACCTCACAAATGTGTTTCTGAAAGAATGGTCAAACATTCCCATAGACACTCCTAAACCTTGTGGACGGCCTTCCCAGAAGAGTTGAAGCTGTTATAGCTGCAAAGGGCGGGGCCAACTCAATATTGAATCCTACGGACTAAGACTGGGATACCATTAAAGTACATGTGTGTGTAAAGGCAGGCGTTCCAATACTTTTGGCAATATAGTGTACATGTGTTTCATTGTTTTTCCTGGATGAGTGCTCATCTGTGAGCTCCCAGCACTGAGACCAGGCTTTCGGTGACAGCCCCGGATCTCCAACGAATAATCAGGATCAGGAAGAATCAGATCCCAATCACATGATTGCTGTGATAGCCTCTAATTGGCTATCACAGTGATCATTCACTCTGTACCCCACCAATGTTGTTCCACCTCTGTGAGGAGGAGAAACAACAGATTTCTCTGCTAGCAAGGAGTAAAAGATATAATGTATCTATTCCTTCTTGCTGGAGGAAATATCTGCCCCAGAAAAAAAAAAAAGTCTGATGAAGTTAAAAGAAATAATGGTTGACTAGTTCAGTGCTTGACCTAGTTTAGTGAGTATAGGTGGCCCGTGTTAGTGGCAGTGCCAATATCGGTTAGTGGCAGTGATAGGTTCAATGTGTTTTAGGTATGAGTAAAACGTTTTATATTTAGCATCAGTGTGTTTAGGTAGAACAAAAAAAAAAAAGTACTCTTTGTTTTTTTGGCCCTACTACAGGAACGTAGAAAAAATCACGTACACATATATGGTATTGCGGCGATCATCAGGAGTGGGAGAATTTATTTTTTATAGTGGTAGGTAATGGCATCAAAATATAAGGAAGGCTAATTTTTTTTTTTAATTACTATTTTGGGCCAGTCCTCCTTTCATAATAAAAGAAAAAATTAGGAGCTATCCATTAACATTTCCCACCAAATGAAAGCCCAATATGTTCTGAAAAAAAAACAAGGTATAATCCATCAGAATAAACTAAGTAGTTGCGATAATAGGTACAGTTACAGTGGGGATCGAAAGTTTGGGCACCCCAGCTAAAAATGTGTATTAATGTGCATAAAGAAGCCAAGGAAAGATGGAAAAATCTCCAAAAGGCATCAAATTACAGATTAGACATTCTTATAATATGTCAACAAAAGTTAGATTTTATTTCCATCATTTACATTTTCAAAATAACAGAAAACAAAAAATGGCGTCTGCAAAAGTTTGGGCACCCTGCAGAATTTATAGCATGCACTGCCCCCTTTGCCAAGCTGAGACCTGCCAGTGTCATGGATTGTTCTCAATCATCGTCTCGGAAGACCAGGTGATGTCAATCTCAAAGGTTTTAAATGCCCAGACTCATCTGACCTTGCCCCAACAATCAGCACCATGGGTTCTTCTAAGCAGTTGTCTAGAAAACTGAAAATAGTTGACGCTGACAAAGCTGGAGAAGGCTATAAGAAGATAGCAAAGCGTTTTCAGATGTCAATATCCTCTGTTCGGAATGTAATTAAGAAATGGCAGTCATCAGGAACAGTGGAAGTTAAAGCAAGATCTGGAAGACCAAGAAAAATATCAGACAGAACAGCTCGCAGAATTGTGAGAAAAACAATTCAAAACCCACGTTTGACTGCACAATCCCTCCAGAAAGATCTGGCAGACACTGGAGTTGTGGTACACTATTCCACTATAAAGAGATACTTGTACAAATATGGTCTTCATGGAAGAGTCATCAGAAGAAAACCTCTTCTACGTCCTCACCACAAAAATCATCGTTTGAACTTTGCAAATGAACATATAGACAAGCCTGATGCATTTTGGAAACAAGTTCTGTGGACCGATGAGGTTAAAATTGAACTTTTTGGCCGGAATGAGCAAAGGTACGTTTGGAGAAGAAGGGGCACAGAATTTAATGAAAAGAACCTCTGTCCAACTGTTAAGCATGGGGTTGGATCAATCATGCTTTGGGGTTGTGTTGCAGCCAGTGGCACAGGGAACATCTCACGAGTAGAAGGAAAAATGGCTTCAATAAAATTTCAGCAAATTTTGGATGGTAACTTGATGCCATCTGTGAAAAAGCTGAAGTTAAAGAGGGGATGGCTTCTACAAATGGATAATGATCCTAAACACACCTCGAAATCCACAGGGGATTACATCAAGAGGCGTAAACTGAAGGTTTTGCCCAGACTCATCAATGAACTACCATGGAGCTCGCGCATTACCCCAGTAACCAAAATTTATTTAGTAAAAGAATGGTACTCACAAACAGCGAATAAAAACAGGCATGTAAGTCCTCCAAGGGACTTCAAAGGCAAGAGGCCAGCGCAAATCCCATCATGGGGGTAGCCACTCCGTACACTGACGCATTTCGAAGGTCATGCCTTCTTCCTCAGAGCTCTGAGGAAGAAGGCATGACCTTCGAAACGTGTCAGCTGTACTGAGTGGCTACCCCCATGATGGGATTCGCGCTGGCCTCTTGCCTTTGAAGTCCCTTGGAGGACTTACATGCCTGTTTTTATTCGCTGTTTGTGCGTACCATTCTTTTACTAAATAAATTTTGGTTACTGAGGTAATGCGCGAGCTCCATGGTAGTTCATTGATTCTTCCTGTCAGTGTGTATCTGCTTGCCTGTACCAGGTATGAGCACACAGATACTTTGAGCCACTGACAGGTCTGCAGGAGTCCTGCATGGCACCAACGATCTGCTGATCAATGGTGCTATGCTTTCCAGGCTCTCAAAACAAAAAATAGTAAATGCACATTTTTTGTTACCTGCAGAAAATGTGCATTTATTATTTTTTGTTAAAAGGTGACCTTATACTTTACAGTGGTTGTAAACCTATGAACAAAGTATATCCCTGTTTAATGAATACTAGCACTAAGTGTCATTTCTCTCTTCTGCTTCATTCCTATGCTGTCTGCATAAGTCACATCTGCTAAGTTTTCCTGACACCAAGAGAAAAATTGTAACAGGGCAGGGAGCTCCAGCACAAAGCCTGTGATTGACAACCTCAGCTCTGTTCCTGTGTGCTGTGTGTCCCTTCCCTAAAATCAGCTCTCAGAGCTCTCCTTGCTGAGCTTAGGTAGTGTGACATCAGCTCCACACCCCTTGTTTTCTAAAAGCTCAGACAAGCTGTATAATTTCTGTACTTTAAAAGGCTATAGAGAAGAGAGCCTGCAGATAAACAAGCACAACTTATGAAGGATTTGTTTCATCTCTGTATAATACCTGAGTCCAGTCACTTCACGGGTTTAGGCAAGGGTTTACTACCACTTTAGGGTTTGTTTTGACCTTGGTATGAAGGGGTTAAGTGCAGATCCGGCCAAAACATTTATTTTGTACAGATTGGAAAAGAGTTAGAAGGTCAATTTTATACTGCTTCCTATATCTCCATTTGGGAAATGTTCCTTTTACTTCTGGTGTCAACTTGTGAGGGAAAATCTCTGGGACTGCAGTAAAAAACTGACAGGGTTCTAGCCACCCCCTTCTCCACTATATAGGGCGTATTTGTTGCTGTAACCTCCTCACATCCTCTCCAGGTAACAAGACAGGGGAAGATGGAGTATTCAGCCAACTAGCCCAAAATGAATATCGGTCAGTCCGCTCTGCCATTAGTTTGGGGTGGGTAGCCAATCCCAGTGAGCTTTAAGGTTCACCCAGACACTAAACACATTGCCAGGCAGAGGGATCATGGTGCGCAAGGATGATTTTTACACTAGAACAATTTTGTACCGCAAAAAAAAGAACAAATCTAAATAAATACAAACACCATTGCCAGAAACCTCAGCTGCTGCATCCAGGTGAAGGCAATTTACATGTTCATTGTATATGATCATTTCATTATCATAGGATGGAAAAAACAAACAGCTACACAAGAGATGGACCAATGAATGACAGCTCAATAATTCCAGTTCCAAAGATCATTCTTTCCGCTTTTGTATGAATGACGTATTGTTACATGGCCACACACATTACAATTTGGTATATCCTGACGGTGGCCATACACTATACAATCTACTTTACCTCAGCTTCACACCTAAGTGTTTTCTGCAGCGTTTTTCAGAAACTCAGTACAGTCCATTAAACATGATTTCCTATGGGACAGGTTCACATTTGCGCGTTTTCACAAGGTGCGTTTTTTGGAAAGGGTTTTGAACGCAAAAAAGTTGAGCTTTTGGTTCTATGGACTTCAATGGAAACACTGCAAAAAAACATGCATTGCATTTTTGCTGTGGTTTTTATGCATTTTGCATTTTAAATCTGCCTAGCAATAAGAAAAATTAAAAAAATATGAAGAAAAAATGCAAAATGCATCAAAAATGCAGGTGCAAACTTGCAAAACTCAATGCAAAACGCAATACAGAAACGGCTCAAACGCAACCTGCATAGGTGTGAACCTAGCCTTAGATATACCAACAACTATGTAGTGCAAATGCCTTCCAGACTGGATATAAACTGAATAGATTGTGTAATAGTCATTAGCAGATCTTAACCTCCCTGGCAGTATGATTATTTCAGATTTTTGGTGCTGAAAGTGGTACCATTATTTTGCATGGAAATTTTGCGTTTTATATTGTAGGTCTGTAATTTTTAGGAATAACTCACTGAAATCTGTCTGAACAAGAGTCTAGTAAACATCCCGGGTAGGATAAAACTTGAAACACGAAATCATAAATTATAATTTAATAAATAATCATAAAAAATAATAATATAATAATAAATTTAATTCAATAATATAATCAAACCAAAAACACTGAAATTTGAAGTAGTGCGCCAAGTTCGCACATCACTGAGCAAAGTCGCAAAATCTTTTTCAGTGTCTGATGATGAATTTCCCCACGAATCATTATCACTCAATTCTGCAAGTGGTTCTAATTTACTATCGCTGTTCTCTAGCCGGTCTAAAACCGCTTTTGACCTAAAGGGACGCTTTTTGGACGCCATGGACGTTTCTCAGTTTCCAGGCAATAAGAACAGTAAAAATGCAGACAGGGCACAGGACAAAGCACTCGGAACAAAATGTATGTGAAATGGTTTGATACAGTAATGTTTTACTATGTAATTTTAGTGATTTTAGTGAATGTCACTTTTTATCATTTTCAAATTTCCCGCCGTTCCGTCCCCCGTACGTCCCGACGTCGCAGGGGACGAAACCCAGAAGACAGATGCCGGCATCCGCCGGAGGACATTACAGGGGACACTGCAGGAGGGACAAGGTAAGTGAAGAAGAGATCGCGGAGCAGCGCCGCATGGTGTTCCCGAGTGTAGCTCGGGGTTACCGCTTGTGGTACTGAAACTTTACCCCGAGCTACACTCGGGAATGCCACCAGGGAGGTTAAACTGACCATAGTAATTACAATCTATGGGCACCAGCTTATGCCTGTCTACATCTGGGCCTATGGGAGAAACAAATTGTCTATCAGATGCCAGAATATACTAAACATGTCCTACAATGGTTAAGATATATTGATGATGTAATAATATTATGGAAAGGATCGGAGGACCAACTTATTGAATTTATTAAGGATCTAAATTTGAATTACAGTAATATTCACCTGACATAATTATAGTAAAATTGAAATACCCTTTCTTGACCTTATGATAACTAATGAATATGATCATCTAGTTACTCAAACTTTTAGAAAAGAAACAGCAGCAAACACTTTGCTACATGCTACAAGTCATCATCTAATAACCTTAAAACAAGGCATCCCAATTGGACAATTCCTCCGAATTAGGAGAAATTGCTCAAATATAACACAATTTCAAAATGAAGCTACTTCTATGTATAAATGTTTTAGAAATAGAGGATATCCCCATAGAACACTTAGAAAAGCAAAAGGGAGAGCAATACAAGTCCATAGAGAAACACTACTTGGCACTAGGGTACAAGATCAAAATTCAAAATTTAAAGGACCTATTCGGTTCATTACTAAATTTGGACAACAATGGCAAGATGTAAAAATGCTAAAGCACTGGCATGTTTTGACAGCTAATTCCATTATAGCTAATATGGTAGGAGAAAAACCTTCAATGGTGGCACGTAGGGCAGCCAAATTAAATGACCTACTAGTAAGATCATAATATAAAAAACCAATATCAAGTAACTGGCTAACTGAACAACCTCATTATCTGGAATGTTTCCATGTGGACATTGCCAAATATGCCCCCATGTGGAGAAAACTAAGAACTTTCCAAATTCGGGGAGAACCAAATCTTAGAATATCCATAAATTCATTCATTGCTCTAGCTCTAAGGTCTTATATATGATTGAATGTCCATGTAAAAAACTATATATAGGGAAAGCAAAATGCCAATTGAGAATTCGTATAGGTGAACATCTTAGAGATATTAAATCTAAACATAAACCTAAAGAAAATGGTAGAGAAAATCCATTAGCTCAACATTTCAAAGAAGTCCATAATGGACGAATTGATGGTTTTAAGGTAAAAGGTATCTTTTCCCTTAATATCTCCCCAAGACGAGGTGATTTTGATAAATAATTTTTACAGAAAGAAAAATTTTGGATATACACTGTTGAAACTTTGGTTCCAAAAGGTTTAAATATTGAACTTAATTTCAAGGTATTTTTGGATTGAAATTGAATAATTCTGAACATTTGCCATGTTAAAATATCTTTTTCCATTAGGGTGGACTATTTACTCTTACTGATATACTGACATTTTAATCTTTTTGAATGAGTCATGATGACTTTTGGTCACTAGAGGGAGCTGTACATCATTCCTAATTAAGATATAGGGTATTTAAGCAGCCTTCACTATCTCATCCATATACTGAAGAAGTCTGCACCGATTGGCGGACGAAACGTGTCAATGTAACATACTGACGTCATCACACCCGGAAGCAAGGTCCCACGTGGACAACAACATGGACTGGTAAGAGCGGCCATATCATTGTGCTATGCAATATGCCTCATGACCCGATGGGAACTCTGCAAAAGGCATACTCGTGAAATGAGGTCTGACTATTACCCTAACGGGAACTGTGTGAATGACCTACTCTATATCTACAATATGACAACCAAGTGTTTACGAGCTGAGAATCCATTTCTTGGGAAACGGCTAGGTCATTAGCCAATATCATGGTGGTGAATGGGGTGCATTGTTTAAAACATCGTTATACGGTACTGCACACCTCATCTGAAGTTTTGCAATTTATTCTCAGCTTTACAACATACTTGCCATGATGTTTATCTGGAGGAATACCAAGAAGGGATAAAGATATCTACATATTTTCACGATATATGGAGGCTTAAACCACACAGTTTTCAAGCTATAAAGGAACATGGGACGGTATGAATAGTTCAACACTGTATAATTCCATGGGAACTCATTTTTGCATTCTACAAATGGACATACTCATTTCTTTTTTCAACTTGCATTTTTTTGCAGTTCTCACGCATTCCATGATCATGTTTATGCATATCTAGCTATATACTTGGCTAATTTTTTGTCTCACTGCTATCATTGTATATGCAGGATATATATGTGTAGTATATACAAGAATTGTGATACACGGTTACATTTTTGGCTATTGTGCTAATATGTTGCTGTATATCTCAACCCGTCTAAGTGAATACCACTGGAAACATTGAATGTTGCAATCCGGATTGCTTGTCTTTCATTGTTTTTAATGTGTATTCAGTGAGTGTATATGTCACCATCCATGGATATTATCTTTTCTCCTAAAAAGAAATAATAAAAATATGTGATTCTACATATAAGCTACATTGCTTATACCAAGGTGCTGTATGATTAAATGGGTCCTCACAATACTCAGTTATTGGTGTATCCAAAGGAGGTTGTACAGAGATTCCCCAATCAGAATGTAAGGTGTATGGTAATTTTAGGAAGAACAAACACTGGATTTGTCCTAGTGGCAGACAAAGTAAGCAATGGGCACCTTTTTAAACCCCCCACATTCAATTATACATATACAGGGGTTGGACAAAAACATGGAAACACTACATGATTTGCAGGTGTGAAAGTGGTGACATGTTTCATGTTAAAAGTGGAAGTGATGTAACATTCTTTTGCTTCCGCTGTGTGATGAGACACCTAGCTTACAGGTGGGAAGCCTCACTTTCCTCATTCACTATATGCACTGCTAGTAATAAAGAGTCAGGTCAGAGCTTACTGAGCTTCAATGAGGGTGTGACGGGAGTGACTTTTGGGGGTGGGGGGACCCCTGTATCATCTTCTCAAATCCCTCGAATGTCTAAGGCACCCTGTGCCTGTTAGGGGGTACAGGGTGAAATGTTCTAATATGGGTGTGGGTGTTGTCCATTGTTCACTGCCATGTGGTTGGTCCATTGTTCACTTCCATGTGGTTGCTCCATTGTTCATTGTTCACGGTCATGTGCTGCATCCCATTGTTGTGTGTCTTGGTTTGGTGGGGGGTGTTTCCTGCAGCCCTTCCCCCTACTGGGATGGCCTGTGATGTGTTTCCTGTTCCTGGTTGTATTTCCCCACCCTGTGTATATATCTTGTGTTTGTGTAAAAATAAAGCAGTCCACTTCCTGTTTTAAGACGAGTCTGGTGCTGTCTATTTGCTGCATGATCGGCGGTGGTGTCTGTGGATTTGTGTTCGGACAGGGAAGCTGGAGTATAATGGAAATACCCAAGTGTGGTCTGGGTCTGGTTCCGTTACAGAGGGCAAATTGTTGGTGCCGCTGAACTGGTGCCTCCGTGACTGAAGTTGCCAGTTTATTTGCCTTGTTGTGAGGTATGGTACCAAAGGTTATGACGGCATATACAGTTTCCTGGAAAAGGTCATCTGATTAGCATAAGTGTGGATAACATGGTCAACTGACTGAAAGAGACAAAATGACATTGTGCAGGATTGTGACCGGGAATAAGAAAATAACTGCTGCAAAATTGACTGCAGAGCTCAATCTCAGTCTTCACGGGACTCAGTCTTCACAGGACTGAGATTGAGTTCTGCAGTCACTTTTGCAGCAGTTGTTTTCTTATTTTCAGGTCACAATGTCCTTTTGACTCTTTCAGTAAAAGTTCCAAGGTTATTTAGATAAATACTCACAATATTGTTGCAGAAATCAGCATCAAGCACAACAGTAAACTGAAATGCCGCTGCAGCTCCGACTGGTGTGTGCGTTGATGTCACGGACCAGAGGCTCCACCCAACATGCTTCTCCTCAATAGGCATGGTCAGAGAAGGGAATTACATGTCCCAGTATAAACTCTTGGTCTTGGTTCACATTACTATGAACTGAAAGTCATGCAACTTACAGTGTGACTTTGCCAGGTGACTTGAGCACTACTTTAAAGCCACTGTGAAGCAACTTTCAGGGAATGCCTGGGTAATCTTCCTGTAATGTGGGAACCAAATCACATCAATATAGATGAGGATCTGACTTTGAGGCGACTTCCATTAAAGTCTATGGGGACAGTTGGATAGAAGTCACCTTGAAGTAGTACAGGAACCTTTTCTAAAGTCGGAGCAACTTCAGTAGTGCTAATTAAGATGGCTCTCATTGACTAACATGGGATTTCACATGTCATGTGACTTGGGGTCTCACAAATCGGATCCCAAGTCGTGGCAAAGTGAACTGAGCCTAACAGCATATGGATAGCATACAAATCCCAGAAACACTGTTAACCCTGCCCACTATCTACCTTGGGCCTGCCCAGTTACTGGACTCTCCCACACAGACCCCGTCCATTGGAGAGGCCTGCCCAAACCTGACCTCTAATTATGCTGGGACAGCCCATTTGCTGCCCTGGATCACTTTAATGAATGCCATCAGCAGCAGTGAGTGGCACTGTGATCCCAGGACGTCATCCGGGACACAGCATCATCAAGAACAAAAGGTGGGACTGTACAGGCAAATCCAGGACAGTTGGAATCCATGGCTTTGGATAGACATTCCTCTCCCCCTAAACTTCAAATCCAAAAAGGCATCAGAAGGAAATGGGAGAAGAATTCTGCATGACTTGTTGCAAGATCAGTAGATGGTGTGAAGGGGTCCCAGAACCTGCTGTGAATGGGGCCCTAATCCCAGTGGGCTCTCTTGCAGCCTCACCCTCCGCACAAATGGTGTATCCACCCTGACCGATTTGGAAAGCTGCATTCTGCTGTAGCTATACTGCAGGATATCATTTCCAAAATGCCATAAAGAATATCACATATAAATGTCACCTGTGACACGTATAAGATGACAACGCTGTCACAGACTGCAATTGTAGTTTTATTCCTCGGCATCCCACTTTTATTTTCACCCTTCACTTAACCTCACAAGTGCAGCAAAGAAAACAAGCTTAGATCAGATATCACTGATAGCGCCACATAGGGCTTATTACTGATCCTATCAAGCCCATCATGTGTGTTATTGAGAAAAAAAATCCTGCCTTCATTTTTATATCCATTTATATGTAAATTGCAGATTCTGTTGTCCACGTTAGGTAGATTAATTGTGATTAAACTCTGGATAGCACAATGGGTAAGAAATGTTGTATTCCTGGGAGGAAAAGTAGAGGCATTACTGTGCTGTCATGTGACATGAGGAGAAAATCTATCCACCTAGGGGACATATACATAAAGTCGGCTCAGAGGAACATTTTCTGTTGCCTAAAACAACCGATCAGCTTTCAAAATCAATTTTCTTGCCATGCAGAGGGCCTTGATTGGTGGCCATGGGCAGAGTAGCACCCGGCCCTAAGCTGGATACATTTAGTTTATAGATCTGCTGTACTCAGTTAAGCAGCAATTTATTTCAATGGCCAGTCAGGTCTATCCCTAAGCCTGATGTTTGATTGCTCCTGCCTGCCTCTAGAAGAGGCTTCCAGAAATAGAGTAGGAGGGTTAACCACTGGGTTATGAATATTTATCTGATCCTAGTCAATGCCTGGGAGGGAGGCCCACAAGGTGTGGCTGGGGAGAAGATAAATGTTTGGGAGGGTCTGATCAGAGGTCCTTCTCTCCTGGGGTCTCCCCCTGGGAGGCAGCCTGTGTGTTACTGCAGAGCTGTTGCCATCAGGCCTCAGCATGTGCTTGGCTGAGTTCCTTGAAGGAACATAGATTTAAAGAAATGTGCTGGAAGACATTGCCTGTGAAAGCTTGGCTGGAGAGGGAACCCCTCACTGAAGAGTGTAGCAGGTAAGCTGTCTCTGACATTGTGATTAGAACTTTTTGCCTAGAGCTCCAGTTATGCCAGTACTTTTGGGGTTAGACCAGGGGCGGACTGACAACTCATGGGGCCCCTGGGCAATAGGGGATCATGGGGCCCCTGTGTCCTTTCCCAAACTCAAAAAATCCTATGAAAAAAGGTACCAGGGCATCTCATGGGGCCCCCTACTGACCCCAGGCCCTCGGGCAGTGCCCGAGTTTCTAAATGGTCAGTCCGCCCCTGGGTTAGACACCAGAGGTTGCTACAAAGACCATGACTGCCCATACATAGTCTCAGACTAGCTGGATGTCCCCATCTACTTCCAGCAATACTTAAAGTGGTTGTAAACCTGACCTATACAAAGTGAAGTGCCTGGTCTCAGGTGATACACAAAGATTTAACAAATCCTCCTACAATAGTTGTACCTGTTTATCTATAGAAGTCTATTTCTTACATCCATTTAAAGTGCAGATTCTGAAAGCTAATTGGAGGGAAGGGACACCCCCCAGTAGATATTTATTACAAAAAAAATTTGTTTTAGTAAAAAGAATTGAGAGATTCAATAGAATTGGACTACAATACATTGGTTAATGACTACAATACAATGTCATGTACAATGTGCATATAACCTGACAGTCTGTAATACATCAACTGACAAGTGGGCTAGCAGCCAAAAAAGACTTCAACAATGACAATATCCAGACAAATCCTACGCGTTTTGGAACTCATGTTTCCCTCTTCATGGAATAAATATGTCAGGTCAAAAACATATCAAAGCGTCAAATAAATACAAACAACATAATATCAAAATAGAAATATGTGAAAGAGGCTGGTTTACTCATACACGTACAAATTGCACCACATCAGATAGTAGTTGAAGGACGTTCATACAGAATTAGATGAGGATGTTTTCCAAGTGACACACCTGGGAGAGGATGGGTAGGAAGCTCCAATGAACCATCCACCAGCAAGGACTACACTGCAACAACCAGTAAAGGGATCTATAGGGTGTAATAAAAGCTGCATAGAGTAAAAGGGATCCATCAGTTGTTATTTCTCACAAGGGGATAATCTAATATATAGCCCAAAGGCATAGATTGTTGATATGGGGGCTCTATCCCAATATATAGTAATCAATAACCCAGTATACCAAACCCGGGCAAAAATAGCAAACAAAAAGCATGTAAGCCTGTATATAACCCCCCTCCAAAAAACATTCGGAGAACGGGGAACAATATTGTATACAAAACTATATAAAATTCTCACCAATGGTGGTGTTGTAGTATCATGTGGAGCCACCTCATAGTCATCCAGGAATACAAAGACTACAAAGTGGCTAGTATAAATAGTAGCAACCGGGTACTCATAAACCAATGGCTGATTACCGGCGTTTGGCACCAAATGAATATCGACCTGTTTTTAATTAAAATCACCCCAGCCGCACAGAGGCAGCCACATGGCCGTCAATGGCAGTTCCCCAGCCCGATGAGCATGCGGCGCTGCCCCACACTCCAGAGTAGTGAAGTCACGCGCATAGCGTTATGATGTCATATGCATGCGCAACGCTACACGCACACAGGGCTGCCAGCACGCCAAACCAGCCACAGTCTCTACAAGGGGAACAGGGAGGCAAACTCTCCTACCCATCCAGTGGCCCAGGGTGGACTGCACCACACTGGCCCCCCAATGGGGAAATGGCCAATTGCAGCGGCCCAAAACTACAGCCAGGAAATGAGAGGCCCCCTCGGTGATGTGCCGAGCGGGCCCAGGTATGCCGGGTGATGAGAGGCAACACTGCCGGTACCCACTAGCACTCTCCCAACAGGCGCATCCACCCTACAATATCAATAACAAGAATAGTGCATAGATAATAATGCTTATATAAGCAAAGGAAATAATGGAGAAAAAAGAAAAATACAAAAAACAAACAATATATAAATGGCACAATAGGATAAAATTACAAATCCTTTTCATACCCCCCAGAACGTAAACCAGGCAGAAATAGTTTGAAATTGAAGGCCTAATTAAGGTCAGGTGGATTGGTAGCATTCAGTTCATAAATGCACCTTAGTTCCTGCTGTAGGAGGGACTTGGTAAAGTGTCTCCCTCATGGGCTCGCATGGATGCGGTCTATCCCTAGGAACTGTATTTTAGGAAACATGTGAACCACTCTCCTTGAAGTTCTTGATGATCCAATAAATGGTTGATTTTAGGTGCAATCTTAGTAGCAGCAATATCTTTGTCTGTGAATCCCTTTTTGTGCAAAGCAATGATGATTGCACATGTTTCATTGTAGGTAACCATGGTTAACAGAGGAAGAGTAATGATTTCAAGCATCACTTTTTTTTCCCACCCAATAGTGCATTAGAGATGAGCACTTAGAGCTTTGCTAACTAGTACAAGGCAAGCGCCTTCGCTGATCTCTCTCCACACATGTATGTACAGCACACCCTGCATGCCTAGATGCACCTCACTCCTCTTCCATTACACTCCCAGTAAATACAAACATCTGCTTCTCTAACAGCTTTTTTTGACAGCACCATTGTTCTCAATCAGAACTGTCAGACTGTTATTACACTGAGTAGATGGGACAAGCCTCATACTGCTCTGATCTCTTACCTATTACTTCATCACTTATCTATTGGGTCTGGGGTTGCTATATGTAACAAAGCTGTCAATAACCAGCAATGTAAGGATGAAAGTGGGGTTGACTGCCACTGACCAGCAGTGAAGGGGAGGTCAATAGTACTGCCACTTATCCCAAAGCTGGGGGCTATTATTGCAACTACTGACACCAATGCCAGGGGATATTCTTACGGTCACTGGAACCAACGCTGAGGAAATATTATATTGCATACACTAACACCAATGCTGGCTGTTATTATTGCAGGCACTGACCAATGATTGAGGTCATTATTCCTGCTGCTATCAACAATGCTGAGGGTTATTATTCCTGCTGCTGTCACCAATGTGGAGGGTTAATATTTTTTTGCCACTGATACCAATTCTGGGGTTATTATTGCAGCCACTGACACAAATGTCGAGGGCCGAGGATTATTATTGTGGCCGCTGACACCAATTCTGGGAGTTACTATTACACTAATGATAAGATTTATTCAACTCCCGCTTTCTCTTCAGTGTGCATTGTAGAAATGAAGTAGGATTGAAATTGCAGTGCGTTATAGGCCATTAATTTTGAATGAGCAGCATACAGTGAAGGAAATAAGTATTTGATCCCCTGCTGATTTTGAATGTTTGCCCACTCACAAAGAATGTGTCTAACAAATAATACACTGATTTGCATGTTCATGAGGGAAATAAGTATTTGATCCCCTTCACAAAACATGACTTAGTACTTGGTGGCAAATCCCTTGTTGGCAATCACAGAGGTCAGACGTTTCCTGTAGTTGGCCACCAGGTTTACACACATCTCAGGAGGGATTTTGGCCCACTCCTTTTAGCAGATCCTCTCCAAGTCATTAAGGTTTGGTGGATGCTGTTTGGCAACTTGAAAGTTCATCTCCCTCCACAGATTTTTAGTCGGATTAAGGTCTGGAGACTGGCTAGGCCACTCCAGGACCTTAATGTGCTTCTTCTTGAGCCACTCCTTTGTTGCCTTGGCCGTGTGTTTTGAGTTCTCACCCAAGATTTGACGGTACATTGGCCCGTCCATCGTCCATTTGATGTGGTGCAGTTGTCCTGTCCCCTTAGCAGAAAAACACCCCCAAAGCAGAATGTTTCCACCACCATGTTTGACAGTTGGGATGGTGTTCTTGGGATCATAGGCAGCATTCCTCCTCCTCCAAACACGGCGAGTTGAATTGATGCCAAAGAGCTCGATTTTGGTCTCATCTGACCACAACACTTCAACCAGTCCTCCTCTGCATCATTCAAATGTTCAGTGGCAAGCTTCAGACGGGCCTGGACATGTGCTTTCTTGAGCAGAGGGACCTTGCGGGCACTGCAGGATTATAATCCTTGTCAGCATAGTGTATTACCAATTGTTTTCTTGGTGACTGTGGTCCTAGCTGTCAGGAGATCGTTGACAAGATCCACATGTGTAGTTTTGGGATGATTCCTCACTGTTCTCATGATCATTGACACTCCACGAGGTGAGATCTTACCAGACCTAGGGAGACTGACAGTTATTTTGTGTTTCTTCCATTTGCGATTGCACCAACTGTTGTCACCTTCTCACCAAGCTGCTTGGTGATAGTTTGGTAGCCAAGTCCAGCCTTGCATAGGTCTACAATCTTGTCCCTGACAGGAGGGATTTTGGCCCACTCCTCTTGGCAGATCCTCTCCAATTCATTAAGGTTTGGTGGCTGACGTTTGGCAACTCGAACTTTCAGCTTCCTCCAGATTTTCACTCAGATTAAGGTCTGGAGCCTAGCTAGGCCACTCCAGGACCTTAAATGTGCTTCTTCTGGAGCCTCTTCTTTGTTGCCTTGGCCGTGTATTTTGGGTCATTGTCATGCTGGAACACCCATCCACGACCCATTTTTAATGCCCTGGCTGAGGGAAGAAGGGTCTCACCCAAGATTTGTCGGTACATTGCCCCGTCCATCGTCCCTTTGATGTGGTGCAGTTGTCCTGTCCCCTTAGCAGAAAAACACCCCCAAAGCAGAAAGTTCCCACCACCATGTTTGACAGTTGGGATGGTGTTCTTGGGGACATAGGCAGCATTCCTCCTTCTCCAAACACAGCGAGTTGAGTTGATGCCAAAGAGCTCAATTTTGGTATCATCTGACCACAACACTTTCAACCAGTCCTCCTCTGCATCATTTAGATGTTCAGTAGCAAACATCTGACAGGCCTGGACATGTGCTTTCTTGAGCAGAGGGACTTTGAGGGCATTGCAGGATTTCACTCCTTGTCGGCGTAGTGTGTTACCAATTGTTTTCTTGGTGACTGTGGTCCCAGCTGCCTGGAGATCATTGACAGGATCCTCACGTGTAGTTCTAGGATGATTCCTCACTGTTCTCATGATCATTGACACTACACGAGGTGAGATCTTGCATGGTGCACCAGACCTAGAGAGACTGACAGTTGTTTTGTGTTTCTTCCATTTGCGAATGATTGCGCCAACTGTTGTCACCTTCTCACCAAGCTGCTTGGTGATAGTTTGGTAGCCCAGTCCAGCCTTGTGTAGGTCTACAATCTTGTCCCTGACATCCTTGGACAGCTCTTTGGTCTTTGCCATGGTGGAGAGTTTGGAATCTGATTGTTTGATTGCTCCTGTGGACAGGTGTCTTTTATACAGGTAACAAAATGAGATTAGCATCACTCCTTTTAAGAGACTGCTTCTAATCTCAGTTTGTTACCTGTATGAAAGACACCTGGTAGCTAGAAATCCTGCTGAATGATAGAGGATCAAATAATTATTTAAACTGATCATTTCTTTGTGAGTGGGCAAACAGTCAAAATCAGCAGGGGATCAAATAGTTATTTCCTTCACTGTAACTCTATGTAATGCACCTCGTCATATGAAAAAAAAACATGCCATTGTGTGGCCCTCTGGGAATGTTGGGGGTCACATTTGAGGCCAATATAATTTTAAAGTTGATGCTGCTTTTAGCAATTAATTGGTAGAAAATTTTATAGCTCTATTTAGCTACTAATATATGCTGTGTACCTTTAGCCATACAAATTGCAGATTTTGCTGTTTCTCAGATGTGCTATAACCCTGATTACCCAAGCAGTACACTAAACACCCTAATGGCTCTTTGGCACTCTTGCCAAGACAGGTGACTTCCAAGGTGGCTAAGAAGGAGCACGATTGTCACTTTGCAACTTCATTCCATTAAGCTAATTGTATTTAATGTAATCTAATTTGCAAACGAGCAATGATTTGAAGAGCCTTCTCTGTCTTCTGTCTTCTAGAAAATTAGTTTCAGCACAGCTAATCCAATATTACATTTCCCCAACTATAAAACTGCATCTTTGACATTTTTTTTCTTTTAATTCTGATTTTATTTTTTATTTTTTTTCAATCTTGTCTCATCAATTGGCAATCCTGGACTTGAGTCTGTTTATCTGAAGCAGGCTTCCTTCCAGGAAAGGGCAATGACAGGTAATCTTGGATTAACGGTACAATGGTTATTTGCAGTAACCCTAAAGGAGAATTATCACCTTTTTACAAGTCATGTTAATTAAATAGAACATGTTAAGAAAATTACCATGACTTGTCCTTGGGACACATATGAAGGGTATTTTGAATGCATTTATATTTTCTCTTCGCATACATTAACCTATATAATTCATCCTTCAATTTGCATTTAAAGGGAACTAATCATGAATTTACACAGTAGTGAGTTTGTTTTGTTAATAGGCCATTTACATTAAGTTTATTCTGCCATGGTTTTCATACTATACATGCTCACATCTGTTATAATAATATATCATCAGAAGGATTTACTTGGAGATCAGTGAATGAATCCACCAAAATCGACAAAGGGTCTTTTTTTAAAACACAAAAACAATGAGCTAGACTGTTCTAGGGGCAACTAGGGGCCTGTTGCTGCTCAGGATATGAGGGATCTTGCTGCATGTGAAAGGCTACTATACTATAAAGTGAACTGCTCCCTGCCCTTGGTTATTTAGTGGTCTGCTGCAGAGGTTCCAGTAAAAGAATGCCCTTTTCTCTGGTGGACTATCCCTAGAAACATTAGGACCATCCTCTAGAAAAAGGGCCATCTTGGGTTAGCATGGGGAGCACCAAGGGAGCATTGAGAAATGTGGGCATTTTATAAGATCTGATGCTGTGTGTGAGTTGTGAAGAATATCAGCCTGGTTACGACACCCTATGGCCAACTGTTGTGTGCTCTCCCATAGCCAAGTGTTTGCACATGTATGTAGGTGGGACCAGGGCTGGTGCTAGACTATTTTGCGCCCTAAACAAGACCAGCTACTTGTGCCCCCCCCCCCAATTTTTTTTTAAATAAATACAATTTTTTAAAAACAGTAGAAAATATTAAATCAAAAAACATAAAACTGCTGAATTTAATCAGTGTCATGGATGGACTGTATATGTGGCTCCCCCTGAGACACCTACAGAGCCTGCAGAGGAACAATTTTCCTCTAAGCCAGCCTTTTTCAACCAGGGTACCAAAGCACCCTGGGGTGCCTTGAGGTTTCATCAGGGGTGTCTTGGCAAACTGTCTAAAAATTGCTTAAAATTTGTAAACAAGCCAGCGGGTAGAGCAAGCCTGTCTTTTAGTTATACTTCTAGCCACCAGCGTCTTAAAAACTAATTACATCATTATTTGGTAAGGAGGACATTGGTTGACTGCACAGCATCCTTGTTTGACCCTCCCCTGCCTCTCTCCATTAGTGCTGGGGTCACATTAGCTGAGTGCTGGAGAAAAACTGAGGGAGAAGAGAAACATTGGAATACTAGTCAGTACCAAAGTGAAAAAGTGTATTTGCTTTGGAAGAATAAATCCCCTCTAATGTTGGGTGTCCTATGTATGTGAATGTCACTGTGTTTTTTAAAACTATTAGAATAGTTTTTTTACATTTTAGAATGGGGTGCCTCAAGACTGTCCATAATTTTAAGGGGTGCCTTGAGACTGTCCATAATTTTAAAGGGTGCCTCGAGACTGTCCATAATTTTAGAATGTCTTCAGACTGTCCATAATTTTAAGGGGTGCCTCGAGACTGTCCATAATTTTGAAGAGTGCCTTGAGACTCCATAATTTTAAGGGGTGCCTCGAGACTGTCCATAATTTTAAAGAGTGTCTCGAGACTGTCCATAAATGTAAGGGTGCCTTGAGACTGTCCATAATTTTAAAGAGTGTCTCGAGACTGTCCATAATTTTAAGGGGTGCCTCAAGATCTTCCATAATTTTAAAGAGTGTCTCCAGACTGTCCATAATTTTAAGGGGTGCCTTGAGACTGTTCATAATTTTAAGGGATGCCTCGAGACTGTCCATAGTTTTAAAGAGTGTCTCGAGACTCTCCATAATTTTAAAGAGTGTCTCGAGACTCTCCATAATTTCAAGGGGAGCCTTGAGACGGTCCATAATATTAAGGGGTACCTCGAGACCGTCCATAATTTTAAAGAGTGCCTCGAGACTGTCCATAATTTTAAAGATTGTCTTGAGACTGTCCGTAATTTTAAGGGGTGCCTTGAGACTATCCATAATGTTAAAGAGTGTCTCGAGACTGTCCATAATTTCAGAGGATGCCTCATGACTGTCCATAATTGTTAGGGTGCCTTGACTGAAAAAAGGTTGAGAAACACTGCTGCTGTAAGCTTCTGCTCCATCTGTACACCTACTGGACAGAGGGCAACCTGCACCTGCCTACATGTACATCCCATTATAGGAAGCATCACACCACCAGGCTATAGATCTTCTACAGCAAATTTTTAAGGGGCCAAGTCACACCCATAATAAACACAAACTCCACACCCAAACTGATATAATGATTTGACCAGGTTTTCTATTTTTTATATCAGTCAGGTGCATAAACATGTAGGGACCACCCTGGTATGCATGTTTATGATTACAGAGCTAGGATGGGGAGCAAGCCCAGGTCCCTTTAATGACAGCCTTCTCAGGGGTAGCCTTTGGTAATTGTGTGAAACCATGTTGGACAGAAAAGCAAGCAATCATTAACAGGAGGACATAACAAAAAGAGAGAGCACAGCAGATATGGTGCAATAACCTTTTTTTAACAACCAGGATGATAGTTTATTGAACAATGGCAATAACAGCAACAACCAAGCAGTACAAAGCAGTACAGTGAGACAACAATATCCAAAAACAGAACAAAGAAATACAAAATAAACAAGTGCAATCGATTAGTCGCAGAGGAGCAGGGCTTACAGCAAGGTCAGTGGCTATGCAACCAGGGAACAAGCAACACATCAACAAAATAACATATCCATTGTTCCGTCCAGGATCGCCAAACCTTATTGAACTTCCCAGGACAGCCTCTTGGCACAATTTAATACAATATAAAACCAAACAGAAACAATGTTGCACTCACAAATTCAATGCTTGTGACAGGCACATCAACACTCTGAGCCTTTACTAGTTTCTGGATAAACAGTGTAATAAATATCATCACCTAAAGCTGAACTCCAGGCACAAAACTTTGAATTTTAATATATTCCTCAATACACCAAAGAATATACTTCCAATCTTTGCACACCAAATACTTTTGCGAGCCCAGTTATTACCTTGTAGTAGTGAGATCATCACTGTGCTGTACATAACCAGCAGTTAGGTGGACAAGCTCTGCCTCCTGTTATAAGGATGCATGCTTGGTCAGTCCATGTATGCATGCACATTTCTGATTTCACAAAATGTCTTCGGGTCGTCATATCAGGCCTGCATGTGCCAGACTAAAGCGGAACTATACTCACCTAGAATCTAGTGATGCGTCATCCCCAGAACTCACTGCCAGCCACTGACATCTTTGGGTGACTGGTTTCCAGATCTCATTCACCAGCCGCTATCATTGGCCGGGCAGAGATGACGTCATTCAGGGGCGGACTGACAACTCATGGGGACCCCAGGCAATAGGGGATCATGGGGCCCCTGTTTCATTGCCCAAACTCAAAAAAGCCTATGAAAAAGGTACCAGGGGCATCTCATGGGGCCCCCTACTGACCCTGGGCCCTCGGGCAGTGCCTGAGTTTCCAAATGGTCAGTCCGCCCTTGATGTCATTCCTGAGTATGAGCAGGAGTTCCATCAGATTCGACATTGCCCAATTTGTACAGTGAGCTATGCTTGTGCAGCTCACTGTTCAGGGGAAGACAGGCAAGTAAGTAGCTTAACACCCCGGTCACATCGTGTGCGATTTGGCATGCGATTTGCATGCCAGGTAACTTGCAAATCATATGCCAAATCGCACCCTATTGTCCGCTATTAGAGCGGTCATAACGGTGTGGTTCTGACTTGGTCGGAGCCGCACCGATTTCTAAAGTAGTGCATTCACTACTTTTGGTGCGATTTGCATAGACATCTGTGTCAGACGTCTTGCAAATCACAACTGAAATCGGCAAGTCACCCAACTTTGAAATCGTGCGGCTTCACTGTAAGTCACATGATTTCAAAATCGGCTTTGATGTGACCGGGGGGGGGTTAATGCGAAAGAGATAAAGCATGTCTCGTTTGCATTAAAAATCCTGCCTTTCTTACCATGTTCATTATGGAGCCTAAAAGTTCCACTTTCAAACTCACCTGTGGGTTGGTGCAACGTTGGTGCAACTAAACACGCTGAGTTTAGTTGCAAATAAGACTTGAAGAAACAGCCCAAATGTACAAACAGCCCAGTAAGAAAGCACCACACTGGGGAAACACTCACAGTTCTGTGAAACTTGTAGAAGGGCAGGGCCAGATGCAATTAAATGGCCTGGCCAGTCTGAGCCCAATGATGAGGATTCCGATACAGGATGGTGTGTCCAATGTAGCTCCCTGCTATAAGTATGAATGGGCTCCAAGTCACTAGTCACACTGCTGTGATTTGTGTGCAATTTCAGCATGATTTCAGGTGCGATTTCTGAAGACTTTATTGCTACTTCCTAGATTGTAAGCTCGAAAGAGCAGGGCCCTCGAACCCCTCGTGTATCACATTGTATTGGTATTGTTCTGTCACATGTTCTGTCCCCCTTTGTAATGTACAGCGCTGAGCGAACTATTGGCGCTTTATAAATACTGTATAATAAAAATAATAATACTTCTGAATAATTTCAAAGATTTCTTGCAATTTGCAGTGCAATTTCAATTATATTCTATGTATGTGAAATTGCAACAAAACTACAGAAAAAGTAATGCAAGAACTACTTTAGAAATCGCAAATGTTAAGACACTGACATTCACATTCATTAGATGCGATTTCAATTCCCAAATTGCACCGGTATGAGCGGGCACTAAACAATTGACTTCTGTCAAGCAGAGGGAGCCCACAGACAAATAGAAAGTTGGCTGGTCCCAGCTGAATTGTGATCAATGTATGGCCAGACTTTATCAACAGAGATACAGACAGCAGTAAAAGCCATCAAAGGTTCTGACCATTCCCCACCCTATCCAAAACAAAAAAAGAGGTTTGGTTGCAGGTAGGCTTTAACTTCTATGCTGAGGTTGGCCTCCACAAGGAATAGTTTGCACTTTTCCTCTTGGAACATTATATTTGTTATTGATGATCTTCCTCTTGGCAGTTATGTGGTTTGCTGCTAAGACATTCCTTAGATTCCATCCTAGACACAACTGAGTACAGAGTGGATTTATGTACCAAGCCCTGACTGCAGGTATCTCTATGGGGAGTCATTATACAGAGAATGTGCATAGCCAAGTAACAAGATGCAACCCCATGAAAGATGAATCCACCTCCAGCATTTAAGATTAATACACAGCATTTATAAAACGCCAAGGCTCAGCACAGCACAAAGAGGAAAAGGTCACAAATTACATATGGAGCATAATGAGGTAAACACCGGCCTCTCCATGAGTGCCTACAATCTACAATAGATATTAGTCAGCTTCTCTAGTATGACAATTTTAAAATGTAACTCCGCTTTTATTACAGTGGTAATATAACATTTGTGCATAATACTTACATAGGTTGAAAAATGACACAAGACCAGCTAGCTCAACTAATTGAAAAAAAATAAATAGAAATCTCCATATACAGAACCCTATACCCACCTGTTGATCCAGAGGAAGGCAACATAAAAAATATACCTTGAGAACAAGAAAAACATACTACACTCTTCTGAAGTGAGAACAGTACAGCATGGATCCCAACTGTTACTGCACTGAGGAAGAACTCTTTAATAAAGTGGATCTGAATTCAAAAATTGATGCAATAAAACATTTAGAAATGTAAAGTACGTCTAAAGCCAACACTTTTGGTAGTAGGGCACATTTAAAACTGTTGTTATTTTTTTACATCGGTGTCTCATTAAAGTGCTACTAAACCCACAACCGTAAAATCAGTCTGTATATGCAGTAAAGCATGCTTGTTATACTCACTCTGGAATCTAAGGGGTTAATCCTCTGCACTGTGTAAAAAGACTGTTTGATCCTGACTTCTCTGTCCCTCCTCTTGTTCAAATGTCCAAGTCTTATCTCCTGATAAAACAGACTGAACCCATAGCCACATTCACATGCTCAGTCTAGTGTGCATTGTTAGAGAGGTTTTTGTTTTCTTGGAAGAGTGCATGTGATTATCACAGGGCCAATCAACACTGTCCAGACAGAGATCAGGAGTTCTGCATCATCCTAGAGCAGAAAGTAAACTCCTCCTACAAGCTTTAACCAGTGCTCTGCTGGACACTACTAGAAGTCACAAGACTGCTCTAATTGATGATGAGAGGTATTTAGCAGTTTATAATTACTAAAATAACTGCACTTCTATGTTCTGTGTACTGCGGGAGACCAGATAAAGTGAATGCAGGGTCCTGGGTTGAGTAACACTTTAAGCAGTTTTTCCTTCACTTCCTTACCTGTAGAATCAACAGAGAGTGTGACGATATCTTTGCAATGTAAGAAACATTCTCTGCTAAGACTGTGATCACTAGAACAAGTGTCCCCTTTGGAAGATTTCCCCTCTATTTCTGTTCTCATGGCAACTCAAAATTGGATTTACCCACACTGTCATTAGAGTATAAATTGGTGATAAGGACAAAGGAGAATAAATCTGTTACAGATAAAAAAAAAACCTGGTAGGGGTTCTAACCAATCAACACTCTCCAAATCTAAAAAAAGTGTTCCCTTTAGTTATACTTTAATTGTGCCTAAGCACCACCCTGAATCTGTACCCTTTGTCTTGATTTCCTGGTATGTGAGTGTGCCTAAGTACTCCAGTACCTACAGCCTTGTAGCTAGATATCATCTGTGTGAGATCTAAGGCACTGCTGGGTTGAATTGGCAGACACAGGTGATTTGGGTGAAGAATAGGTGGGCTCGTTGCTGTGCTGCTCACTGTTCTGCTTGCTGGAAGCTCTGACATGAGGAAACAAAGCCCTGCCTTCACAAAGATGGCCACCTCTATACAGAGATACAGTGCAGAATAAGACATGGCAAGTCAATATTGGGGAATAGTCAGATGCAAGCAGACTGCCTGCCTTTATGGGGCACAGCTCTTTACATAAGGCCATATGTGTTTGTAATATAGAATCGGCTTTTTTCCTCATACTCTGCATTGCGCATGGTAGGTGGTAAAGCCAAGTTCAAAGGTAAACATCTGAATTCTCTCTAACATTTTACCATCTCCCCAACCTTTATTATACTGAATATATTTTATGAATAAAAAGCAGCAAAATATTTTTTTCTGGCTGGGTACCCCAGTAACTTTACTCTTACTTGCTATAATAAGATAATATCACAAAGCTATATGTAGCTCAGCTGAATTATAGCCCTGCTCAGCACCAGACCCAAGGAGGCAGTGTCCTAAGTATGGAAAGAGTGGAAGCCATTTTACTAGAGACCAGAGGAGAGTGAGACTGTGACTGGATTCCTTTCTAAGATTGAACTTTGACCTCACCAACTGATGCAAGCAGGAGGAGATAGGCAGGGTTGCAAACCATCCTTTTTCTTATGAACAGTTTGTAAAAATCACCCTGATTTTTCCTCTCTGTAAAAGTACATAAAGAGGATAAAACTGTCAGTAAAAATACAGAGGCTGGGCTCCCCCATAGTCCATATGGCAGTATATTGGCGGTTTACTCTCCCACCTGTCAAAATTATTGGTTGCTAGGCCCCCTAGCATCCTAAGCAACCAATCAGGTGCATGGAAACCCTGGCACTCAGAGGAGAAGGATGTAACTTCCTCGTTTAGCTGCTCTGCCTTCTAGTGCTGCACTTCCCAGCTTCTCCATTCTGCCTGCTGAGAATGGAACTGGGAGTCTGACCTTTACATCGAGGTCCGCAGAGTTCCTCTTTACACTGTAAGGGGGGAACCCTGCAGATTCTGATGTAAAGGAGAACTCTGTGGACTCTGATATAAGGGGAACTCTAGGGACTCTTGTGTACGGGGGGGCTTTGGTGACCAGAGACTCCCTCACATCAGAGTTCGCCTTTACATGACAGTTCGCAGAATTCCCCTTTACATCATGATCCACAGAGATCTCCTTGCACTGTAAGTGGAAACAAATCTATACAAGTAGAACAGTGCAGCCCACTGATATCTAATCCAAAATATGAAATGTCTAAAAATATTATATAGAGAGAAATCAACTTGTGAAAAATGTGCAACAAATTTTGTGCAAAAGACTGATAGACTAATACATGACTTTCTATCTCATCTCATTTGAGGTATATGGACAAATTTATGTATTTTAAAGTGACCAGTGCAATCAAATAAATAAATAAATAAATAAAGTGCAAAAATTGTGTCCATTAAATTACTACGAACGTCATCACAAAGTCCAACATAACTCCTTGTGACCATCCAATCCGTGCAGTTCCTTGATAATAAAGTGCTATAAGTTGTGCAAGTTCCACTACACCAATGACACCACCAAAAAATTGTGCTCCATCCACCACCAGATAAATTGGGTGAACTCACCAGAGCGATATACTGGTGAAATTATAGACCGGCATAAGGGCTTGTTGCTCTGAGAGTGACAGTCTACAGCCCGCAATCCTATCTTCCAATTGATATACCACTCATAGGAAAGAAAGGGGGAAGGAACTTCCATAGCGTAAAACTATTTAAAACTTAAAAGGCTCCTTTTTTCTGCTCCCAGAGGATGTCAAGTGACGAAACACGTAGGGAGGGGCCAGGCGGTGATGTCACCACACACAGCGTTGTCTTGCGGTAGTCGTTTCTACGTGGCCGGTGATAACAGTACTCATGATTCATGCCTGTTTCACCTGTGTCAGTGGAGACACGGAACATTGTAAGTGAATATGTTTTACAGTTTTAATAAATTTTAAATGGTTTTACGCTATGGAGGCTCCTTCTCCCCTTTCTTTCCTATGAGGGGTCACTAGAGACCCCCTTACATCAGAGTTTCCCTTCACACCAGAGTCCACAGCATTCCCCTTTACATCAGGGTCCACAGAGTTCTCATTTGCACTGTAAAAGGGAACGCTGCAGACTCTGTGTTAGGAGGAACCCTGCAGATTCTGATATAAGGGGGATCTCTGTAGACTCTTATGTAAGGGGGAACTCTGGGGACTCTGATGTAAGGGGGAACTCTGGGGACTCTGATGTAAGGGGGGGGACTCTGATGTAAGGAGGACCTCTGGGACCTGTCAATCCTAAAGTGGAAGTCCATTTCATGGGTATGCTGGAAGAGGAGTAAGAGAAGCAGGTTTTAAAGAGACCTATTAGTTTGGTGGAGAGAGGTGACCATAAAGGCTGTCTGGAAGGACACCACTGGTTAAAGCTGTTGGAGACCACCTATTACCTTAAGAGGGTCATAAAATTCTGATGAGCGCATAGTTTGGCTGTGTGCATTTTGGGAGAACAAAGAGGCAGGAAGAAGGTGTTCTGTAGTTCACAACAAATATAGTCTTTGTGAAGAAATTATTGTGGATAAAGAGCACTGGAAAAAAGGACTTTTTGTTCACAGCACATTTAGAAGAACACAATTTTTGAGTTTTTATTTTTTTATTCATATTTATTTACGTATTTATTTATTTAATTTGTACATACTCTATATATTTTTATTGCATTTATTCACATGCTCATGTTATATTCTCACAGTCAGAGATTATTTATTGTATGATTTTTTAGTGAAGTACACTTGTTTATTAGCGTGGTGTATGGGTAGCGTAGCACCTGTTTTGTAAGTTTTGGGTGTCAGAGTTTGTCTGAGGAGATCAGGGAGAAACTGATTTTTAGACTCATTGAATAAAATCTCATCTTGAGATCTGGCAGCTTGTGTGATCTCTTTGAGTTTATAACATTGAATTCTGCTTATAATGTTTCTGGGCCTGGCAGGATCACAGCTTCGGGGACTTAGAGCCCTATGGACCCCGTCTATTTCCATGCGTTTATTTTAGGGCATTGTAGTATTTGGTGTTAGAGAGCTGTAACTGCTGTGGCAAGGCCTTTAGCTTCAGTGAATTCAGGGAGACCATATATATGTTTTTTTTCTGTGGTTTCTGTTCTCAATGTTATTTTGTTGGTAAAGAAGTTAATGTATGAGAACAGTATGTTGAGCTTTGAGTGAAGCCCATCTGTCACTTTTCCTGTTTACCTTAATTCTTTTGCACAGGCCTTTTTTAGATCAGTTAAAGCATATATAAACACTTACCTTGTAAAACAATCCATTCAATTTAAAATAGAAATGAAGTAATCACATTCCTCTGTTTTCAGTTGCATATGCTGGGGGTTGAGCTGGGGAGGGGAAACAGCAGGACACTAATCTTCCCAGTAAATGGTTGTTTGGGGGAAGAGGGTGGAGGATGAGGCATGGCAGGACAAGTCTGATCATTAGAGGAAAGCAAACTGAGTTCCCTGAACAGCCAGCAAACTGACCATGGTGTGTTCTCCTGCTTAGTGTGGTAATTTTTTAATAAGAAAGCAGAGGGATTGGCAGGAACATCAGCGATTTCACACAAAGAAAGTGCTACAGGATTTTCGGCGACCTGAGTGTGAGGTATAACAAAGATGCGGCCTGCGTATATTCAAAGTTGGGGGACATGCGGATTTCAGGTGCAATTTGCAAGACATCTGACACAGATGTCTATGCAAAGCACGAAAAGTAGTACATGTACTACTTTAGAAATCAGTGTGGCTCCGAGCAAGTCAGAACCGCACCAATGTGACCGCTCTAATTGCAGACAATGGGGTGCAACTTGGCATACAATTTGCAAGTCACATGGCATGCAAATCGCATGCCAAGTCACATCCAATGTGAGCGGGGTGTTAATGTGTTAAACAGAAATTATTATTATTATTATTATTATATTGAGTTTATATAGCGCCAAAGGGTTTGCTCAGCGCTGTACAATAGAGGGGGGGACAATACATGAAACAGTACAGCAACTGCAAACAGCACACGAGGGGTTAGAGGGCCCTACTCTTTCGAGCTTACAATCTAGGAGGGAGGGGGTAGTGGTACAGGAGGAAGTGGCTGTGGGGGATGGAGTGGTAGGAGGAATGAAGGAGTACGGCAGTTAGGTGAGGGTGGGGTAGGCTTCCCTGAAGAGGTGGGTTTTCAGGGAGCGCCTGAAGGTGAGGAGGGAAGGTGACAGTCTGATGGATTGGGGTAGTGAGTTCCAGAGGATGGGGGAGGACCTGGAGAAGTCTTGCAGTCGTGCATGGGAGGAGGAGACCAGGGAGCAAGATAGAAGGAGGTCCTGTGAAGAGCGAAGGGTACGGGTAGGGTGGTACCTGGGAATCAGGTTGGTGAGGTAGTTAGGGGCAGTGTTGTGAATGGCTTTGTAGGTCAGAGTGAGTAGTTTGAATTTGATGCGTTGGGCAATAGGGAGCCAGTGGAGGGATAGGCAGAGGGGGGTGGCAGAGGTGGAGCGGTTGGTGAGGTGGATGAGTCTAGCCGCTGAGTTCAGGATGGTTTGAAGCGGGGAGAGCTTGCACTGGGGAAGGCCGGTGAGGAGGGAGTTGCAGTAGTCGAGGCGTGAGATAATCAGGGAGTGTACGAGTAGTTTAGTGGTGTCTGGGGTAAGGAAGGAGCGTATCTTGGCAATGTTGCGGAGGTGGTGCCTGCATGTGTTTGTAAGTGATTTGACATGAGGTTGGAAGGAAAGGTTTGAGTCCAGAATGACGCCAAGGACTTCGGCTTGCGGGGCGGGATTGATGGTGGTGTTGTTGGTAGTGATGGATAGGCTGGGGGGGGGGGCGCGGGCAGGGGGAAAGACAAGAAGAAATGGATAACATTATATATAGATAATCATTTTCCATGTCAGCACAGTTGTGTAAGGGCCCCACCCCCTCAAAGGGCCCCACCCACCCATGCTTCCAGGACCTAACTCATAAATTTGAGCCCACCTGCAGCCTCAGCATTCCTCTTTTTTCCTCCCATGTGCAGAACCTAGGTGTGCTCCTCTACCTGGCCGGTCTAAAGGGCTGGCTGTCTGGCCGTGTGTGTGGGTTTCAGCTGGATGCGGTCCCTGGTGTACCAGCCAAATGACCCATAATCCAGGGAGCCCGCTGCTGGCCCTCCAGGTGGCTTTTATCACAGCTAACAGCCTTGTCTGGGGCCCGCTGGGTCCATGTGAAGAAGGCAGCGGTGTCAGCAGAGTCTCCTGTAGGCATGCACACCCGTGCAGTACCAGTGTTACAGTCGGATGGCGTAGATTGGGTGATCTAAATGTAAAAATGCTTTGTATCCAAATGAATGCTGCATTGCTGGGTATTGGTGTGCCTTGCTCCCTGCAGTGGCTGTGCATACCCTGAGCTCCTCCACCGATCATACTCTGCATAACAGGAGCACAAAGTAATACTTTGTCTGTTCACACATGGCATTACCTGCTGGTGTCTTCTCATATTTGCTTTACTATTGTGCTATTATGCCAACCCTCTCTAAAGACCAGCATTCCCAGAGAAGGTAGACGAGTCGCCTGTGGATGACTACCATAGCCAGCATTGCTTGTTGGAGTATAGGACATCCCTTTAATTGTTTGTGGTCTCCAGTTTCTCAAAAAATAAAGAGAAGGTCTTTGATGTTAACAATTCCCTTGGATGCTTGGTGTATATTGCAGAATATTATTGTAATTCTGCTGCAGATTCCTACTTTTTTGTTGCTTTTCTTAACAAAACATTTTCATCATGTCCTGTTCTCTGGCAGGACAAGGTTTGGTTCATTAACCACCTGGTGACTTCAGGGCTATGGCTGGAAGTTGAAGTATTGGCATCCCTAAACAGCTCATCCACTCCCTCATCATATCATGACTCGATTACTGTAACTCCCTCCTCACTGGCCTGCCCCGCCGCTGGCTATCCCCGCTTCAGTCGATCCTGAATACAGCTGCCAGACTCATTCACCTTTCCAACCGCTCCGTTTCCGCCACCCCCCTCTGCCACTCCCTCCACTGGCTTCCGATTGCGCAATGGATCAAATTCAAAATCCTAACACTGACGTACAAAGCTGTCCACCACACTGCCCCGAACTACATCCCTGACCTAATATCCAAGTACCACCCAACATGCACTCTCCACTCCTCACAAGACCTCCTTCTCTCTAATTCCCTGGTCTCCTCCTCCCATGCCCGCGTTCCAGGACTTCTCCAGGGTGTCACCCATCCTCTGGAACTCCCTGCCCCAACCCATCAGATTATCACCTACTCTCCTCTCCTTTAGGCGCACCCTGAAAACCCATCTCTTCAGGGAAGCCTACCCCACCCCCTGCTAACTTGCCAACCTCCTCCACTCTTCCTACCATTCCATCCCCCACAGCTATCTTCTCCTGTACCACCATCCCCTCCCTCCTAGATTGTAAGCTCCAAAGAGCAGGGCCCTCAATCCCTTCATGTTTCGCATTGTATTGGTATTGTTCTGTCACATGTTCTGTCCCCCTTTGTAATGTACAGCGCTGAGCGAACCATTGACGCTTTATAAATACTGTATAATAATAATAATAATCCCTCTAGCAGTGATTTACCCTTTAGGGTTTGTTACTAAACAAGCTATTTTCTACTTAATTCAATTATTGGGGGGGTTTAGCTGCTTTAAGCAGCAGGCAAAACCCTGTGAAAGGATTATCTAGTCTGACAATGAGCCCTCTAAGAGCTTTCCCAAACAAAACAGCCCTCTTCAGGCTTTTCAAAAAAGAAGACACAGATGAGCACAACAATGTGAACCTTGCTTTGTTCAAGCAACCACAAATGCGGATGCTGACATCCAACACATTGTCCCCTTCATTAGGTGGCCAGTGCACTCAAAGGGAGTTGTTTCCACTCACCCTGTGAAAGGGTTATATCTTCTGACAAGTAGAAGTCTCATAGCCATGCCAGACAAGACGGCCTCTTCAAACTCTATGAAAAGGAAGATGTGGAAGAGCATGACTATCCTGCTGGTTTAAGCAGCCAGGGATAGAGATGATGACACCAAACAGGATGTCACTTTCAATAAACACATTATCAATACACTAAAGGAATGGTTTCCACCAGGGGCGGACTGACCATTTGGAAACTCAGGCACTGCCCGAGGGCCTGTGGTTAGTAGGGGGCCCCATGAGATGCCCCTGGTACCTTTTTCATAGGCTTTTTTGAGTTTGGGCAAGGACACAGGGGCCCCATGATCCCCTATTGCCCGGGGGCCCCATGAGTTGTCAGTCCGCCCCTGGTTTCCACTTACTTTTTAAAAGGGTTATCTGCTTTAGCAATGAGAAGCTGCCTAGTCTTCCCAGGCAAAGCATCCCTCTTTAGAGTTTCCATAGAGGACGCTGTGGACGGGCATTACTGCATGAATACTCCTTTGTTTGAGCAACCAAGGATAAATATGACACCTAAAATGTTGTTACATGAGGCTAATAAACTCTGAGGGCTGGTTCACACTATAGAAATGCAGTCCAGATGCATTTCCGCATGCATGTTTGTGATGCATTTTTGATGAGTTTTTGACATGTTCCAGTGCATTTTTCATACATTCCAGTTCATTTTTCCCCTCTTTTTCTTAAATTTAAATAGGGACATGTGCATTCCAGTGCGTTTTTGGTGCGTTTTGCTATGTTCCAGTGCGTTCAGGTGTGTTTTTTGATGTGTTTTACTGCGTTCCAGTTCAGTTATGTGCAGAGAAAATGCAGCATGTTCTACTTTTTTTTCTGCAACCGAAATGCACTAGACCTGCAAGCACTGATGTGAATTATAACATTGTCAACCAAATAACCTTCTTTCTGTGCATTTTGGATGCAGAGAAAAAGCAAATGAAATGCATGTCATGTGAACTGGCCTTGAAGGAATGTTTCTACTCACACTGTGAAAGGGTTATCTGTTCTATCAATGAGAAGTCTCCTAGCCTTCCAGGCAAACAATCCTCCTCAGAATCTTCCAAAAGAAGATTCAGGAGAGCATGACTGTATGAGCCCTGCTGGTTCAAACAACCAGGGATAAAGAAGTTGACACTAACAATTTATCACATTCATGACTATGTGGTCAATACATTCTAAAGGGGTTGCTTCCACTCACCTTGTAAATGGGTCATAAATTCAACCAGCAGTCTCAAAAACCTTCTCAGTCAAATCAAACCTTGCCAGATTCGTCCAAAGAACATGTGGACGAACATGACTGTATGATTCCTGCTTTGTTTAATTAGACAGTGACTACGATGATGGTGACCAAGTTGTCACAATTAATTAAGCATGTGGTCAAGCCACTCTAAAGGAATTGCTGAATTCACCTTCTGCAAGGGCCATCTTTTCTGGTAATGTCCAGTCTTCCTTTTAGGGCCATTATAACTGGTCTCAGAGCCTTCTCAAGCCAATCAATCCATCCATCAGTCCCTTATGAACAAAAAGATGATGACCTCCTTTGTCCAGGTTGTTGATTCCTCCTTTTGTAAGGTTGATGAGATTACTTTAAATAGAAGCAAAAATGTGGCAGTATTTCAAGTGCCTCCAGAGGACAGCTTGACAATTCCCTTATGGTGACTGAATTAAGTGCCTCTTCTACAAGATTGGAGCATGCTGTCACAGCAGGATGTCAAGGGTTTTGAATCACCCTTTTGGTCAGTGTGTCCCTTATGGGATTGGCCAAATACATGACTGTACCATTAGAAGATGCTGTGGCCTTCAAGGACGTACTCAATAACTGAATTGTTCTTGATCTTGGAAGGTGAAGTCTTAATTAATAGTGGTCAATTTGGCTTCCTGCTTCAAGATGAACATCTGTTGAGTTAAAAGAGTCAAGAGTCCGTTTCCATTCTCACTCCAGAGAAGGCATCTCCTGCATTTGTCTGGGAGTCAAAAAAAAAGCCAGCACATAATCCAAGAAGTCAGCAAAGAGCTTCATGTCAGGATGCTTTCTGGTATTTTGGGAATTGTGCCATCCATACATGTCTTGTGGCCACTTGGTGGTTCCTCTTTGGACATAGGTATAGCTTTGGTAACAGACACAGTCACTCAAGGCAAGCATTTCAGGACATATTTGGGAGATTTTTCATCCTTCACGTCTCAGATCCAGCAGGTCAGGTAGACTCAATTGAACTCTTACTCCCTATCAAGTTGGGTTTCTGGACTGGTAGCAGTCAGAGGGCCTATGTCAGAAGATATGTATTACTCCCTGTATGGAAGTGAGCCAAAACTTGTAGTTGGAGAAGCAGAATCTTCTGCAATGTAATTCCCATCTGACAACCTAGTAGCTGGTGGTGCAGTAAAACACCAGCAAAGTAAGAATTAAAAACTGAATTTCAGGCTCTAATAGCCTTCAGTGACCTCATCCAGGGTGGACCTGTCCTGGTGAAGTTAGACAGCAAAACAAGGGGGCACTTAGTGTCTCCCTCCTGAAGGAGGTTTCTCTGATTCTAGGGTTGGCCCAAGTCAATACCCTGCAGCTATCTGCTGCCTATGTGCTCAGTCGGCGGAATCTTTAGACAAACAATTTGTCCAGGACAATCCTGGATGACAATGAATGGTCCAGACTTCAGCAAGTCTTTCGAGAAATAAGGGGCTTGGCGGGCATGGGGGAACCATATGCCACTAACTTTTTATACTTACTTTCACCAAGTGTTCGCATGAGTGCTAGCACAATACCAGGCTCCACACCAGAAGGATACCATCTTTTTATTTGCCAGTGACAACAGTCCCAACACTAACTACAAAGCTATTTTGAGGAAAAAAGCATGAAACATTAATTTGCCTCTACCAGTTCTTTACACGTTTCACTACATACTTTATTTGCTTCAACCTGAAGGCATGGAGGGTAGCTGCTGAATACTTCGCAAAGCTTTGCACACTCCTGGTCTAGGCCCAGTCCATAGGAGAGTTCTGCTACACAGTGGGCCCCAACATGAGGTCCCTGCTGCTTAGATGGGTAGATCATACAGCCACCAATCCACCCCTCAAACTGAACCTCCGTGTCAGCGACCGACTGGTGGTAGCCTCTAGCAGCCCACTGGCCGGAATCCCGCAGGGCGCAAAGTCTAAGCCTCAGTCTGCTGGTTCACCAGGGCCCCTGATGGTGGGGATGGACTTGAAGCAGCCTGAGACCAGGTCGCGACCCCCGAGGAACACCAGCTGTGGTAGAGGCGGAAGCCAATGGCGTAGAGCAGGTGAGAGCCAGATGTGAAGAGGTATGCGTGGTCAGACGGGCCGGGTCAGTAACAGCGGAGCAGACAGTGCAGAGCGGCAGGCAGACGAATAACAGGTCACAAGCCGAGTTCAGTAACAGGAGGTCAGGCAACCAGGAACAGGTACAGAATAGTCATGACGTAGCCAGGGGTCAGAGCAGGAGAAGGCAGCCGTATCAGGACAGGCTGGGGTCGGCAACAAGGTATCAGGAACAGAGGAGTAATCAGGAACACAGGAACAGGACAAGACCAGAAGGCGATTTGGAGATGCACAGGGCAGGTTTAAATAGGCCGCCCTGTGCTCTCATTGGTGCGGCCACGATCGCTAGTGCGCATGCGCGGCGGCCGCCGCGATCACCTAGGGTTCAGTGCTCGCTGGATCGGACGAGTCGGCGCTCTGCGCATGCGCGCACCGCCGAGGCGCCGGGATCCCTGACATTCCGTCACTGGCTGCCACCACCTCCTCTCCCGCACTGGCTGCTTTTCCTTCCTTTCTTTGATTATTCAGTCTCCATTACCTATAAATTTAACATTAAATTTTACACTTTGTTCCATATTTCCATATACTGTACCTTACCTTTGCACTCCAGGTAACTCAGACCAGATGAATAAATTAACAATCAACTCTGTTTACTGAGATAAGTTAGCATAGGCATACAACTCCTCTTCAACAATGTTCCAATAATTACAAGGCAGTGCAAACAGTTTCCAAGTGAAACTCCTCTTTATCACTTGACAGGATCTTTGGGCTTTGCCATGGTGTCTCAAACCTTTTTGTTTGTGACGGTTCCCAGCTGATGGTGATTTGCTCGCTATCCATTTCAGTGTTCTGCCAAGGGGTACCCCACAAAGAGCAACACTGCATCTCTCTGTGACCAAGCCCATGACCAATCTCCAACCACACTCTGACCCAACCCCTTCTGGCTTAAATAAATTTGCTATGGGAAGTTTAATGGGTCAAACGGCAAACACCACAGCATGTTACCCTCTGCATCACTAAAGAGTCACTATTCAATGCAACACACATAATGATTTTAGGCATCTGCTTACAAGCACACCAAGGATCATTGAAATAATGTCCAAGCTTTTATTTGGTGATCACATAGGAATGAAGGGGTCCTGTGTGGCTCTGAAACGTTATACTTTACCACTGTGACAATTGAATAAACACTTGGACACCATTTCAATGATCTTGGTGTGCTGGCGATGTATATTTTGGCTGCTGGTACCGATTTCCAGCTGGCAGTTGCTGCAGTACCCGATTACTGCATGCCTTTTCCAGGAATTTGTGCAATTTGAATATTATACATGGTTATCCCACCATCAGTTTATCACACCCCCTGCTAAATGATTAGTACTGTGGTTTACAGGGCTGGCATCCCTCTTGATTTTGTGTCCTCTTTGTTTTTTGCATGGTATTGCTCTGGTTTTCTCCCACAATATAAAGACATTCTGGTATTTTATTTACCGTATATGTCCATACAGTTGAGTCCGATCTGTGAGCCTTTCTTTAACACAATAAAACAATGACTTCTACTTGCAAGCAGGACCGACTTTCCGGGTAACATTAAAAATCTTCAATCACAATGCTCATTGTTTGAACACTTAGGCTGTCCCCTCTGCCAGGTGTCTCATTATTACTGACACATTTCAAATATTTTAACGTTATTACTTACAGGAAAGTCTAAGAGGCATTTTGGAGGTTAATGACTGAGCTGCGAAGTCATGCAACAGAAACTGAACTGACATTTACATTCTTACTGATACATTTTAATTTTATTTAAGAATAAAGAGTGTTGTCTTTGGAATCTGAAGAAAAAAAATGCAATAAGGAACTCCCCATTAGGGAATGGTTAGAGGAAAAATCCTCCTAGCAGGGCAAGAGGTTGAAATAAAAACCTTAGAGTTTCTAACTTTCCCCACTCATTAAAAGTTCTGGGAAACAGGTTTTTATTTTTTTCCTTTTGGGATAAGGATTTTGAGTGAATAAATAAAAGCCGATAATCATAAGTATCCCTGACAATGTTAAAGTGGAACTAAACCCTCCTATCTTTTACAGCCAAGGAAGCTGCCATGTTAGGCTGGCCATACACTTTACAATTTTCTGTCCAATTTCTGCCCAATTTCCTTTAGATTTACCTTCAACTATGTAGTGCAAGGGCCTGCCTAATTGGATAGAATTGAAAGTGTTGTTTAGGTTTGACCTCCATATTATATGGTTTTTGGTAAATCTAAAGCAAAATTCTCAAGAAAATTGTATAATGTATGGCCATCTTAGCCTCTGTTTGATCTGCAGTTGCCATGGTGCTGCAGATGTGATTTGTTATGATACCAACCATTTGATCGCTTGATAGTGTGAAGGAGAGTACAAGCAACTGTAGCAGTCATCATTTACAGAATGCCTTGAATATAACTCGTTTGGGAAACCAATGGGTTTAGTTCTACTTTAAATTTTTTGTCTCTACCCTCTAACTGTTATCTTCACTGGTCTGCTTGGTCTGTTACAGGAACCTGGAAATTAACAGACTTACTGGCAGGATCAACAGGTAATAAAATGATGTTACAGGGGACACTGAGAAAAACTATTGTGTTAATACTATTGACAGACGGTATCATATACACTGTAATTCTTTTATTTTGCCCTTAGTTTTAATAAGGCAACACCAATGCACAAAAATGAATACTCTGCCCTTGGTCACCACCTGCAGTGTTCTAGACTGGAGATATTTTGATGGATGTCACAGTTGTCCCTGTATTAGAATGCAAATTAAAAAAAAACATTTCAACTAATTTCTATTGTGCCAATTGGAAAACAAAAATGTAGGGGGTAATTCCAGCATGAAAACATAAGGTCTGTAGCACTGCCTCCATAGGAGTTGCTGAGTTTTGGGTCCCCCTATAATCCTGCACAGCCAGACAACACGCATTTCCCACATCAAGGTGCATCCAGGAGACAGTAACCAGTCCTTGAGCTTTGTTTTGAATTTTTATTAGGGGAATTGAACTTGGATGGGCTAAGGGGTGTGTGGGATGCCAAATGGAACTGTGAAACCAAGGACAACTTTCCTTTCAACTATATACAAGTTTTTTACAGCAAAATCCTCTTCTTGGAGAGCTAGTCAGCATCTCCTGTAGTACCACCCCAGATGAATCCTCCTCTCATTCAGCTATCTGAGGGAAATCCCTCAGCAGGGAATCCAGTGCCTGCCACATTAGAGTAAGACAGTCCTGGGTAGTTGCTAATCTTATTTTCCACCAGAGTACTCCTTCCTCTATCTGTCCCAGGAGATGCAGGTCTGCTCACTTGGTCCTTCTCCTGTATTGCTGGTGGGTCAGTGACTGCTACCAGGCCTTCTAGCTGGGCCACTTATTCCCTGCCACACATGTGGTTCTCTCTCAGGGGGCCAATGAAGGGGGGCCTCACTTCCTCTCCATCTTCCACCCAAGCTCTCCTCCAACTCTCCTGCTGCTGAGCAGGCTCAGTTACTCTTAAAGGCTGTCCTGGCCCCTTTCCAAGCTTCCTGTTGGGGATCCTCTAATAGTACGTACCAGCCACTTCTCATTTCCGCCCACTGCTTCTAGATCTTTCTCTAAAGTCTTATAGCAGGGGGAAATTCCAGAGAGCTTGTCCGCAGAGCCTCTCAACTCAGACCCAAATTTGACCTTGCTAACAATCACACCCAGGCTGCTACTCAGCCTCTAACTAATAATTGGATCTAGAACTCCCCCTAGCTAACTAGGAGAGTGCTACAGGTAAGTAATGCCCTCTCAGTTTAAGGGCCAACAGGGGGAAAAAAATCCTCTAGTCTACTCTTATTCTGAAGGATGAAGCCTGACACTAGGAGGGTAAATACATTTCCTACAGTACTGTATGTACACTATAAGGACAAAGGTATGTGGGCACCCCATGGTTTCCTGAGTTTAATGTGGAGGAACATGAGTAGTGAGCACAGGGCCCGACCTCATCCTTACTAAACCACTTTAGGATGAATTGGAATGCTGATTACGAGCCAGATCTTTCCTATCAACACCAATACTTGACCTCACAAATGCTATTTTTGCTTAACAGCTACAAATTCCCAGGGACACCCTCCAAACCCTTGTGGCAAGCCTTTCCAAAAGAGTAAAGGCTGTTATAGATGTAAAGGGAGGGCAACCCAACATTGATGTTTTGGAATGAGATGTCGAACAAGTTCTTATACTGTAGGTGTGTCTGAACATTTGGTTATTGATTGTATTTGGACAATATGGCTGTGCATTCTGTGTACATATTGACTTTGATGGTATGTATATAGAAGTACTTTCTTCAGGAGAGCAATATTAGCAATGCCTACCATGCAGCAAGATAAAGCTGCTAAACCAACGCGGCTTCTACCTATATATTCTTCTAAGAATTTCAGACTGTAGACTTAAAACTGGCGAGGCTATAACATCAGCTATGATTGGCCCCCTGGCCATGTCAGCATTATAATAATTAATTTCACACTAATCACAATAAGAATCGTGACGAGGGGCACACAGTGTCATGACTCATCTCTCCTGAGGGCAGAATCTCTAATATGACTGCTCTGAGACAGATCTCAGCTCAACTCTCAGCTTTCTGTATTAGGAAAAAAGGACACCTTCAGTGCCAAGTGAAAGTCACACTCTCTTCTTTAATTACAGATAGAAAAAGACTTGGATATAAATACATATTTCAGGTGCAACACTTTTGATGCATTTACAGGCACCTGCGATGGACATTACCCAGAAAATGGCACTAGAAAAAAACCTGCTACCTGTACCAACCAATTCCATCATGCTGGGTAGTAGGAAAACAGACATTTCATCATATGTGACAGAACATCACTTCTTTATGTCATATTATTGTTTCATAATAAACAACCAAAACATTGAAAAATAAAACTATAATATGTTTAAAATGTTCCTGTATCTTAGGTAGACAGTACAGGCAGTTAAAGACAAGAACATATAGGGGTTTCCCAGGAGCATTAATTTACAGATCCTGAAGTCACACTTGGTCTCACCCACCTGCCCCCCTATGTGCATCACTTTTGCTCCATCATTGTGACTAGAGATGAGCGAATTATTCAAAAATTCGGTTCGGCTGATTCGCCGAATTCGCCGAATAAATTCGCTTCGAGCCGAATATATTCGCTGTGAATTTAACTTATAAAAAGGGTGTTTCTAGGCTTCAGAGAGCCTTTATATTAGTGCAGAACACTGTACCTTTAATTTAAATGCCTTTGGAGTCTGCTGGGGAAGAGAAATAATACTGTCAGTCAGTATGACATGCAGATGAGTGCCGTCGATCTTAGAATCACCGCACACTTCACTCATTTGGGCAGTCACGGGGCCAAAACCAGAGTGTGGAGCCACAGTGTGGCGGTGGAGGCAGCAGCAATGGGAGGCCATACAGCACCCTATGACAAAATGGAACCCACCAGCAGTGTGAGGAGACCTGAAAGTGGCACATGGCAGAGTGTGGCGATGGAGACAGCAGCACTGGAATGCACTAATCACCCAAAAAATATTACCGCCAGCCGGCGTGTAAATGGATTTAACTCTTTGAACGTACAATAGTGGTTGTGAAGCAGAAAGTCAGTTTATTTTGCACAATCGGCAAACTGCAGCACCAACTGTGCACGACAGCCACCAAAAAAAAAAAGGGTGTATGTCACTTTAAATTTTCGATTCTTTGATAGCTGTGGCCCTAAGTAACGATTCTGTGTCCCTGAGTAACGATTCTGTGTCCCTGAGTAACGATTCTGTGTCCCTGAGTAACGATTCTGTGGCCCTAAAGTCTCTGTGGCCCTAACTCTGTCCCTTAATACACACAGGTCTGTCTCTCTTGAATGACCGGAGGCTAATGGAGAATTCTAAGATGGTCGCGATTTATAGCTCCACCATTACACAGTGCTGGCTGGCTGCTGATTGGCTAATGCGATCACATGTCATGAATGCATTATGGGTCAGCGCGCCTTGTCTGCGCGCCTTCCCAGAGATCCCCGCCCCATCTTCTCTGTCCATTTTCTCCGTCGCCACACATGTCGCCGCCATTTTTGGGAAAATTCGATTCGTGCATCCGAAGTTTGCTAATCTTCGGATTCGTCGCGAATAGAATTTTTCCAAATCTTCGGAACGAATTCCACTTCGTCATGTTCGATTCGCTCATCTCTGATTGTGACAAACAGACTCATCGTGTTTAGGGAAGCACACCTTCTCTTTAACTTGTTCCTATCTGAATCCAGGGGTTCGGGGCCCCCAGGGGAACCATCTTACTCTCTTGCATGTGGGGATACCTGCGTGCGATCAGTCTTGGCTTAACTGGTACCTGTTGACTGCCCTCTGCCCACCTACTGCAGACCTTACATGAATGGACCCCGATTTGCCCCTTGGGCACAGGTTTTATGAATCAATATAAGCAAAAATATTTACATACTTCTGCTATCCCTTGAAAGTGGTGGTACTCAGATTAAGTTACAAATAATCCAGTATAACTGAGGTGTAGCACAGGAGGAGAGAGAAGGGGGTCACTACTCACTACTCACAGGAGGGACATCTCTGAATCTGGCATTCTGAAGAAGGGAGATGTGAGTAGTCCTATAAATGCAAAGTCCTTCCACTACTCCAGGCTTCCCTCCTAAGGGGAAACTAAACCAATAAGGCCAAACTGCCCACATGTTGATCTGGTTTGGTCCAACCAGAGACAACCAGTAATCATTTTCCTTATGGCAACTAGCTCAAGAATCTATCTGCCTTCCTAATATACCCTTTCCCAGGCTACCCCTCTCCTAGCAGGGGCAGTACTAGCACCTAACCCAAGCAGCTCTTAAACTGCATCTCACTCTCAAGCTATGGAGACATCTAGCAGCCAACCAGGGAAACTATAACAAGACACATCATGCCCTACCCTATGGACCCACTAACCATTAACCAGTTCCCTCAATTAGACAAAAAAATGGAAACCTTACATGATTTCCAGATGTGAAAGTGACACCATGTTTTGAGTTGAAAGTGGAAGTGATGTGACATTATTTTGCTTCCGCTGTGTGATGAGACACCTAGCTAACAGGTGGAAGGCTTCACGTTTGTTATTCACTGTGTGTGCTGCTACTAACACGATGAAACAGTAAGAAGGGTCAGCTGCACTCCGGAGGATAGATGAATATTGTGTGTATTGATCCATAGGACACAGAAAACACCAGGACATGAATACAGGACTTGTTAACACGTTTCACAGGATCTTGTGCTTAATCATAACAAAGAAAACAACAAAAGTGCTGTCTTATATAGGTATTAGTTAATAAAGAACACCTGTCCTAATCCGCACTCCTGAATCCTGAGGGTACGCCTACTAATACATTGTAACAAGATGTATAAAACCATTGTATCAAAAGTAGTAAAAGTAATATGGAGTCATGTCAGAGCTCAATAAGTTTCAAGGAAGGGAAATTGTTGGTGTTCAAGGTCGTGAGGTACAGTATCAAAGGTTATGACAGCATATAAAGTTTCTGGGAAAATGTGTGCTAAGCATAAGCATAGAGAGAAAACAAGTGGCGCACACACCTAGTGCATTATCCAAGGTTTATTGTAGGAGTGAAAGAATAATAAAAACATACTCACAGACGAAGCATGTATCTAAAAAGCATAGAAAAATGACAATGGCCACAACGGCAGGCAAGGTGTTCTCACTGTCAGGCATCAACAGCAAGGCTCTTACTTTCCATTCATCATACATCAGCATCAGAGGTAGGTCATCAGCTCTGAGGAAAGGGATTCGTCCCCGAAACGCGTCAGCCATTTGACCGCACTGACAGTGAGAACACCTTGCCTGCCGTTGTGGCCATTGTCATTTTTCTATGCTTTTTAGATACATGCTTCGTCTGCGAGTATGTTTTTATTATTCTTTCACTCCTACAATAAACCTTGGATAATGCACTAGGTGTGTGCGCCACTTGTTTTCTCTCTATCCAGTGGCTGATTTCCCCGTCTGAGGAGGGCTGCACCCCTGAAGCATTTCCTTTGGTTGTCGCTGTCCTGGTACCCTTGGCTTCCCTTTTGACTGTGCATATCCTGAGGCGCTGGAGAGTACATAATAAGCATAAGCATGGCCAACATGGTGAACTGACCAAAAGAGACAAAACAACATTGCACAAGATTGCAGACTGCAGAGCTCAATCTCAGTCCCTTGACGACTGAAACAAAGCTGTGCAGTCACGTTTGCAGCAGTTGTTTAAGCCATGTGACTGTCAGTCACAGTGGTCACATGATCGGAATGCTCTCCTCCGCCTCCCGGCATATAAACCTATTAAAGGGCTGGGAGGCGGCAGCAGGAAGTGGTTTATAATGTTCAGGGGCAAGATCAAGTGTGATTTTAGGATTTCAATCACTATTTGCTTATTAGGAAATCTCAGTCTTTGGGGCCACAGGGAGCTTACAAAGGTGTACACACTTTAAGGCACTAATAGAGGGGCAAATGGAGCAATGGTGAACTCTCTGAAATAGGGCTTCCCTCACTTTGGAGAGATTTCCTGTTGCGTCTACAGAACAAGAAGTAAAGGGAAATCTCCCAAATATATAGATGACAGACAAACAGGACAGGAGTTTAGGCCATTCCTTATCACATCCAAAGTACAAAAAAAAAACATAGTCGTAAAAAATTCTTTAAACATATTTTTATTGCAATTATTTATACAGTTCTAGAAGTCAAAGGCGGGGAAGTTGTGTAAAAAGTGGGACTGGCAGACTTATATGTAACAGAGGGAGCTACTGTATGTTTTCCCCCCAGTTTTATGGAGCTGTACCCCCTGCCTGGCTGGTCCTCGCAGGAAATGCATTCATTCAGCAGTGTGTTGTTTCTACGCTCTCTCTCTCTCTCTCCTTTGGGGATCAGATGATCGAATCACAGAACTTTCTGAAATGCCTGGCTGTGTATTGTGAGCAGATAAAAGACGGTGTGCGCATGTGGGGCGGATGTGGGAGATGTGATCATTTCACAGCTTGTTGCCATGCGTTTCCATGGTTTTCTTAATAAAATAAAATGCTTGCATTGACAAAAGAGGGCAATTAAAATTTCCAGGTGTTGAAATGGAAGAATCAGGGGTGACAATTATCCATGGCTAAATCTGTGTAATTACATCGGCTGTTTATGCTTTTCAGGCATTGTTTGTTTTTCTGTCTGATACTTTGCACCCGGAATAATGCTGCAAAGTGTGAGCCCTCTGTACTCCAGAGGAAGGTGATCTAACTTTCAAATCGAGGAAGTTTTGAATAAATTCAATTCAGTCCTAACCATTCGTCAGCGGTTTATGTAATTCATTAATGTAGTGTTGATGTATTCCACAACACTCCTCACAGCACATTGAGACATTTGTACTCAGCCCACAGCTCATGTAGACGTCATTTCACCCACCTGCATATTTAAAGCTACACACTCCATGCAGATAGCAGTGCTGATGTAAATTAAATCTACATTACTCCAGTCTTGGAGGGAGAGGAGTGCTCTGAGCAAACTTACTGCCCAACTGCTTCATGGGTAAAAGCATGAGACTGTAGACAGAACTCAAATAAAAAAAAAATACACATTACAAAGTAATACATTTTAAATTGATGTAGCACTTTTATTATTGGTTTTATTATTTATTTGTTAATAAATAATTACATTTAAAAACTATATTATGAGTGCCATAAACCAAAGCTGAAGCATTACTTGTAATAAGTACAAAACAATCACATTTCAAAAATGAACTAATAAAATGTCAACTGTCCCCTTCCTCTAGAAGGCATGAAACCACATAGGCAGCGACAACAGGAGGGATGGTAGGATGCTCTGTCTGCGGACTTTCCATTACTGACTTACTGATGCATTTCTCTTCCCTTTTATAGTTCTCTGGAGGCCTCTGGAAGAACTATTACCAGATATCCTCACATAAAATCCATTAGTCAGTGGTACTACGGTGCAATAGTTGGACCAAAAGACTTTTGAGGTCTGCCATGGTCTTCTGGGTGGAGTGATGCAGAATTGCTTTGGTCCCCCACCTTACATTCCTCCTAGAAAATGCTGGAGCTGGTATTTTCAAACAAGAGGAAAAATAGAGTATCTGTAGTAGTCATGCTGGCTGTCATTTTTCCAGGTCAAGTGAGATAACCAGAGATCAAAACGGTTGCTTTGAATCCACTGTCTGTTTCTCCAGTTTTCATAAAGTGGCTGCTTTAGAGTAGCACTGTAATTGTAAAGTAGTCTTTATGGCCGTTTACAATGTAGGAAAAGTTTTAATATCACTTAAACCTTGTTCTCACCTATGCGTCATGACGTGCACATAACCATGCATCAAACTAGACATTACTTGGCCTGCCATTATTTTGAATGGATCTGGCTCACATATATCAACATTGTATCATGTAAAATAGTTTAGGTATGTTTTTCCTTCTGATGATTTGCATCAAGGGGCCCATAGAAATCAACAGGAGTGGTTTAGATGGGCTGCTATAGATTGCCATTTAAAGGACAGCTAAATTGTCACTTGAAGGACAGGATATTTATTCTTGGGCTGAAATGTTATTAGTAATCTAGGAAAATAATGTTCACATTGTAATCAAGTATATATAATCTAGGTAATAATTTATATATGGTTTCTTCTAGAACAGCTTGGAAAATGGTGACATATGTTGAGGGTTAGGGACTGATGTGAATGTATAATATATGTGTGTAAAGCGCTGCGTAAATTGAAAGTGCTATATAAGTACCTTAAATAAATAAATAAATATGTAACATGTATGTGAATGTGAACTTTGGCGTGACGATAAAGAATGGATCCTGGAGAAGTGGCTATACACCATGAAATGCGTAGACCTGATTCACCCGAGGAGAAAGTTATGTTATGACACACTGTTATATGGCTGGTAGTATGATATAGCATAGGTATGTGATGTGGTTTAATTGATTTATATCTTCATATATTTTTATCTGGAATAAAACCAGTCTGTGATTTGTCATTTGTGGCCGTACCAATACTATAGTCCAATCTTTCAACAAAATGGTTTCTTGATAATGTGTGTGAAATACTTTTTGACACAGACCCTTTTCACATGGAAGCTTAAATGCTCTGCAGATAGACAAAGTCTACTGCGGCAGAGAGAGAAATGCATTAATATATGCAGGTTCCCTATATCTACTTATCTATTACTTCAGTGCTACATGAAGGTTCTTCTATGCACATCCAATGCAGGTGAGAGAGGAGCACTTCTAATCATGTAGATAAATGCCAGAGGCAGGGGCGGACTGACAACTCAAGGGGCCCCTGGGCAATAGGGGGATCATGGGCCCCCTGTGTCCGTGCCCAAACTCAAACCACACCCAAAAACGCCTATGAAAGGTACCAGGGGCATCTCATGGGGTCCCCTGCTGACCCCGGGCCCTCAGGCAGTGCCCAACTTCCCAAATGGACAGTCCATCCCTGGCAGGGGTATTGCATGCCTTGTTTGTATGACTGTGGTTGGCTAGTTGGCAAATGCCAATGGTTAATGTCCAATAAAGGATACCAAACGTTGTAACTTTTTGAATACTTAAATTAAAAATGCTAAATAAATAAATAATATATTGTAAATACATATTGATACATTATACATTTTATGCATTATTATACACTCCACTTTTTATAGCAAGGGTTATAATATAGATATAAACAGGCACACAGAGAAAGAGGCAACATACAGTATATGCAGTATAAACAGTACATTTTGATGGGAAGAAACCAAGGGTTTCAGTGCCAAAATACCCATCTATATGCTCTGATGCTTGAAAACCTTGATTGGATGACATCTTGTTTGGCAAAGCACTAGCTAACAGAAGTCATTGCCATTTTATTTTCTTAGAAAAAAGTGAAACTGTTTTCTCATTCTTTGAAGAATGCACTGCTGATCTTTGCAGCCACTTCCTGTCCATATGCACTTCGCTCCAGTTACAGCTGCATTTCAGCTTCCTGATGGTGACAACAGTAGACCATGACTGTGTAATGTGTTGGCACTGCAGCTTAACCACCTTCCACCCGCCATATAGTACAATGACGGGCGCAAGGTGGTTCTCTCGTTCTGATATGACGTCCTTCCATTCTCACCGCGCATGTGCGGCTCAGGGAGCGCGCAGTGCGGCGATCGCCGGTGCGCGGTGTCCCTCGGACACAGTGGATCACGGAAAGAGCCAAAGATGTCGGCTCGGTCATGTGATCAGCTGTGTCCAATCACAGCTGATCACATGTAAACACGGAAATGCCGGTTATCGGCATTTCTCTCCTCTCGAGATGTCACGCTGACAGCTCGAGAGGAGAGGAGAGCCGGTAATCGGCTTTCCGCAGAGGGGACATTATTATTATTATTATTATACAGTATTTATAAAGCGCCAATAGTTCGCTCAGCGCTGTACATTACAGAGGGGGACAGAACATGTGATAGAACAATAACAATACAATGCAAAACATGAGGGGATTGAGGGCCCTGCTCTTTCGAGCTTACAATCTAGGAGGGAGGGGATGGTGGTACAGGAGGAGATAGCTGTGGGGGATGGAGTGGTAGGAAGAGTGGAGGAGGTCGGCAAGTTAGCAGGGGGTGGAGTAGGCTTCCCTGAAGAGATGGGTTTTCAGGGTGCGCCTAAAGGAGAGGAGAGTAGGTGATAATCTGATGGGTTGGGGCAGGGAGTTCCAGAGGATGGGTGACACCCTGGAGAAGTCCTGGAGGCGGGCCTGGGAGGAGGAGACCAGGGAACTAGAGAGAAGGAGGTCTTGTGAGGAGCGGAGTGTGTGTGTTGGGCGGTACTTTGATATTAGGTCAGTGATGTAGTTCGCGGCAGTATGGTGGACGGCTTTGTACGTCAGTGTTAGGATTTTGAATTTGATCCATTGCACAATCGGAAGCCAGTGGAGGGATTGGCAGAGGGGGGTGGCGGAGATGGAGCGGTTGGAAAGGTGAATGAGTCTGGCAGCTGTATTCAGGATCGACTGAAGCGGGGATAGCCAGCGGCGAGGCAGGCCAGTGAGGAGGGAGTTGCAGTAGTCGAGTCGTGATATGATGAGGGAGTGGATGAGCTGTTTAGTGGTTTCTGGGGTTAGGAACGTGCGGATTTTGGCGATGTTGCGGAGGTGGAGTCTGCATGAGTTTGTTAAAGATTGGACTTGGGTCTGGAAGGATAGGTTGGAGTCCAGAATGACACCAAGTACTCTGGCCTGCAGGGCGGGTTTGATGGTAGCGTTGTTCGATGTGATAGAGAAGTCAATGGGGGGTGGTGTCCGGGCTGGGGGGAAGAGAAGAAACTCGGTTTTGGAGAGGTTCAGTTTAAGGAAATGGAGCAACATGCAGTCGATATGTCGCTCAGCAGGTGTGTGATTTGGGCGGAGACCGAGGGGGTGAGGTGGGGGGTTGAGAGATAGATTTGTGTGTTGTCGGCATAGAGGTGGTAGTTGAAGCCGTGAGAGTGTATGAGTTGGCCAAGGGAGGAGGTGTAGATGCAGAAGAGAAGGGGCCCGAGGACAGAGCCTTGAGGGACTTCAACAGAGAGGGGGAGTGAGAGGGAGGTGGTAGCGTTATAGGTAACGCTGAAAGAGCGTTGTGACAGGTAGGATGAGAGCCAGGAGAGAGCAGAATCTCTGAGGCCGAGGGAGTGTAGTTTTTTGAGGAGGAAGGGGTGGTTGACTGTGTCGAAGGCCGCAGAGAGGTCGAGGAGTAGGAGCACTGAATAGTGGCCATTAGCTTTGGCGGTTAGCAGGTCGTTGGAGAGTTTGAGTAAGGAAGTTTCGGTGGAGTGTAGGGGACGGAAGCCGGACTGTAGGGGATTGAGGAGGTTGTTGTCGTCGAGGTGTCATGTACCCTGATCATCAGGGCACTGATGATCAGTGTGGCCCCAGAAGTGCCACCTGTCAGTGCTCATCAGTGCCACGTGCCAGTGCCCATCAGTGCCACGTGCCAGTGCCCATCAGTGCCACATCAATGCCACATATCAGTGCCCATCTGAGCTGCCTTTCAGTGCCACCTATCAATGCCAATCAGTGTCACCTATCAGTGCTGCCAGTCAGTGCCGCCTAACTGCCAGTCAGTGATGCCTATCAGTGCCAGTCAGTGCCGCCTATCAGTGCCAGTCAGTGCCGCCTATCAGTGCCGCCTATCAGTGCCATATATCAGTGTCATGTATCAGTGCTGCCTTTCAATGCCCATCAGTGCAACCTACCAGTGCCTCCTCATCAGTGCCCATCAGTGCCACCTATCAGTGCAGCCTATCAGTGCCCATCACTGCAGCCTCATTAGCGCACATGCGTGAAGGAGAAAAATCACTTATTTACAAAATTGTATAACAAAAACTAAGAAAACTTTTTTTTTTCAAAATTTTTAGTGGTTTTTGGTTTGTTGAAGAAAAAATAAAAATCCCAGAGGTGATTAAATACCACCAAAAGAAAGCTCTATCTGTCTCAAAAAAACGATAAAAATTTCATATGGGTACAGTGTTGCATGACCGCGCAATTGTCATTCAAAGTGTGACAGCGCTGAAAACTGGAAATTGACCTGGGCAGGAAGGGGGTATAAGTGCCATGTAGGCAAGTGGTTAAAGTAGCAGCAATGTGTTGGCACCAGCAGCACATATAAAGAGGTGACAACATAAGAGAACAATTACCTTGAAGCCTAACCCTAATTTTACTTATTTGCGGATGTGAAAATGTGGATTTTTCCATTTTCAGAGAAAAATTAGGCCGTTCTTTATTTGTGTAATGTTAATTCAAATTTTTAATGTAATTATTTATTTGCTGTCTTGCTGTGAAAATAATGTGAAATAACAATAAAATACACCAAGAAAAAAACACAAACTACAATAAATATATTATTTATTGCCAGAACAAGTTTATCTTGTATATATGTATTAGTTGATGGACGGTTTGTATACACCTAATGATTCAGTGGGAGTCAGGACCACCTTGTCACATTCAATACTGTGAATATGGTGACTGCAGGACCCCAGCAGGAATGGATAGCTTGACATTTTGTTAATAATTCTCTGAACAATTACACACTGACATAGGTCACAATCCAAGATAAATATAGATGTAAAAATCAAGGTCTGCTGTATAAAAATAATGGTAATTACACACATCAGCTGACTCTTACAAATGCCATATACATTGCTGACATCCAACATGTTCTTAACAATGTAAAAAGATTTGTATTTGTAAAGAATTTAAATACTTTTAAAGTTACTGTAATTTAATGGATGGTTTTTCAAATGACTGGCAAAACAGAGATCCTTGGTGTTGTAACCTTTCTTATACACAATATAAAAAGCTCCACTTAAAGGGCATGTCCACTCCGAACTGATATTCCAATCATGGATACTGTAGATGCTGAGTAATGTAACCACCAATCAGCTACATATGTTATACAAGGAGTCCGGCAGAGATATTGGAGTTTTAACAGATTTTGCAGAATAACGAAGGCTATTAGAAAACATTTGCACAGAAGTTGAGAACGTAGTCAGGGATTTTCCTTGGAATATCACTAAAACATGATGCCCAATATAGTCACCTTTAATGCTGAACTCTAGGCAGTTATTAAAAAACACAAATTCATTACCTGCTTATTCTTTAATAACATCAATCAGTGTATTTTATAAAGCAGCCAGTGTAAATATTTAATAATGACTTAGATTCAACTTCTTGTAACCCTGCGTCTAGCAGAACTGGGAAAAAGGGACAACAGAAATCAACTAGGTATGCTGCAGTGCTTATATGTCGACAAGCGAAGAGGAGGACAGCTCGGCAGTCCACTGCTTCTCCTTCACTGTCCAATCACAGCCTGGGGGTAGGTTGAGGACCTAGCTTTAATGCCTAACTGTAGTAGACTAAACACAAGTCACCAGCCTAACTCTATCTGGCAGGACTGTGTAAATTTAAGGAATTGCAAGGCAGAAATCAAACTTATTTGACAGGAAAATAAGCTCCATTATATGTATGCTTGAAGTTCAACATGTGAACAGGCTATGGACATTAAAGTATTTACATATCCCTAACAAACAGTAAATGAGCTTTACAACAAGCTCTCATTGATCGCTGTAGCTGCAGGCATTATAAAGCAATTCATCCTCAAACAGTCCACTGGACTTTGCTGACTCTTCTTCATAACATATTTTAAATGATCAGTATATATACCTTTTTCCAAATGTCTTTTTTTTGTGGCCACATGACAAAAGGGAATTCTATACCTGCTTCACAGTGGTGGGTGGTACTCAATGGTGCAGAAAACAGCACTAATATTATGAGCTCAGCACCATTCTTTACAGTATTGAACTGTGTCAGGAATGGATTCACCACTGGTGGTGGGACTCACCTGCTGTGTGGGCTGCAGTACCAGGGCTGGCCAGCGGGTGCTCTCAGCAACCAGAAGCTCACTCCAGCAGTCAGCCATCACCTGAAGCTGATTGCAGGAGGTGTATTTAAACAGGACCAGGCCTGTGATCAGGTCCTTGGTGTATTGTTTCCCATGAGCCCCTGTACCTGGTATCCTGTGTTCTTGTTCTGCTGACTATCTGATTTGTTACCGACCCTGCCTGATCCTGACCTATGCTGACTTCTCCTGCTTGATCCCTGGCTTGCCTGACCATCCTTCTGCCTGATCCTCTGTAGTGCGCTGCCCGTGAGTTACTGAACCCGGCTTGTGACCCTGACTATTCTCTGCCTGCTCCTCCAGTACCTCGCTGCCTGCACGTTGCTGACCTGGCCTGCCTGACTACGCCTGACGCTACCCAGGCGATCCATCCATCCATCCCACACGGATCTGTCCCTGTTACCAGGTCCGCCAGCCTCTTCACGTCAGGCTTTCCCACAGTACATACCCTCGGCGGACCCCTCTTCCACAGTTGGGTGCACTCAGGGGCCGCGACCTGGTCTCAGTCCTGCGCCAAGTCCATCCCCACCATCAGGGGCTCTGGTGAAAAGGCAGACTGGGGCTTAGACTCCGCGCCCTGGGGAATCCCGCTCTGTGGGTACTAGAGATCCCGCCGGGCGGTGCCTGACAGTACCTAACGGCCTGCCTGACCATTCCACCTCTCCAGCCCTGACTACGCCTGTGTTCCTGAAGCCTGCTACTTCCCTGTGTCAGTCCACACATTTATGGTCATACCCGGATCCCTAACAAACTGTAAGCCCAAGGTGATATGATGACACACCGCTAATGGGCTGTCAGTTGTGCTCTGGGTTCACAGCAAGAAGGTTGGATGACAATCAGTCCCATTCGTCCCAGAGCAGTACCAGTGGCTGAAGATAAAGTGGGAGGGGCATTGAGATGGGGAGGGTGAATACTGCATGCATTTGTATATATATATATGTGGGTGGATTAAACTAGAGATATGCTTGTTTTCAGATTGGCTAAGGGGGGAGTTATCCTGTCTTGCAGCACTCTCATCCTGGGTTTAATTTTCATCAAAGACATCCATCATGTGTTGGTTGAACTGGTTGACTAACTACAGTATGTAACTATGTGTTATTTACTTCAGATGAAAGGTGTCCTTCCACATCCAAACATATTCTGCTAGGTTGGCTGTGTATCCATGGTAGGTACAGAAGGTGGTAAGTTCATTTTTTAGGTAGTGGCTGGTATGAATATATCTGCGCTATATCAATACAATAAAAATGCTCCATCCAAAATTGTTTGTCTCTTGTAAGACGTGGCACTTCTGACTGGAGGGGAGCATGTAATTATAATTGTGGTCACACGCTCCAGGGATATTTTATACATAAAAACAAAATATAAATCTGAAAAAAAATTTAAGCCAAACTCCAGACTCAGACTTATGCCAGGTCAGAAATGTTGTGCAAGACAGAGCCTGTGGAAATTTCAGGGTCCCAAAAAGGGGGGGGGGGTCATAGGCCCCACAGAAGATGATGATGAGGAGAACCTTTCCTTTTATCTATACCAAAGGTGAAAGATTTGAAATGAAAGAAGGAGAAGGGAGAAAGAACTCCCTCTTAGCACAGGTTTGAAGTGCTTGAAGTTCACATGGGGAGTTCAAAGGGAGAGCCTGCTCTATAGAGATCCATTGCTTAACAGAGCTGTGGAACCAGCTGACCACTCTGGTCAAAACTGCTGTGGTATGATACAAAGAAAGGTCTGGGACTCCAGCACCACCCTTGGATTTTGAAAGAGATAGAATTGTTTTTCCGACTCCCCCCGATAAAATTACTAAATGCCCTCTGTAGAGACCTGAAGAATAAAAGTGGGACTGCAACAGGGATTATTTGAAAAACACAGGAAACATGGAATGATATCCAGTTTTAAAATGTTAATTCTTCCAAACCAAGAATAAATATTATGATCATGTGACCTAAGGTGAATAAGGGTCCGCTGTAAAAGTAGAGAGCAATTTAATACATACAACTGAGTAAGATCAGTGGGAATATAAATTCCCATATACTTGATAGCTGAGGTACAGATCTGAAAGAAAAGTTGTCTTGGAGGTATTGTACTTGAGATGAGGATAATGAAATAGAAACAAATCTTCAATTTAGGAAAATTAACCTTAAAATTGCTATATAGCCCAAGTCAGTGAAATCCTGCAAAACAGATAATATTTAAAAAAAATAAATAAATAAATATATATATATATATATATATATATAATTATATTGTGGCATGTTGGGAATTTATTAATAAAGATTTGTGAAATTACTGCAATATCCACCTTAAGTCTTTGCCTTTCTTCTAAAATGCAATGGCTCCTTCTAGAACCTGTAGCAGACAGCTTGCTTCTGGACACAACCATTAAACAATCATTTGTCAAATAGTTACACTTCAGCAGTGATGGGTTCTCTTCCATGTCAGAAATTTCTTAAAAGGTACCCTGGGACCAGTGATGGAGGATCTGGCAGAAGAGGTGTGAAGAGTTTGTTTTCCAACCCAAACCCGTAAAATATTTTCATTTATAAAGTCCGCCTTATTCACCAAAGCACCAACCTGTTTACTGCTATACCAGACAGGCTAAAACATTTGAAAATGTATTTATAAATCTTCACAACTAGAGAAAAGTAATAAAAACAGCAGAAAGCAGTTACACTGATATACAGTATAATAAGTACACCAATGGTTATATTTCAGTGATGGGTGGAAGTTGTTGGTTTGAAAACACATCAAAAGCTCCAGTTCTACTCCCATCCTTTCCAATCCCAACAAACCACAAAAAATGTTCCAACCTTTCCCCACTCTGACAAAAGAAATTGCTGCTGTTGGTGTCTCCTTTTTGAGATTTGAACGTGCAGAACCGTTTGAGTTTAGGTAATAATCTTTATTGTCTAACTAATTAAAGCTTTCAATATGCCTTAGGTGCCTTCTGAAGACAGGATCTAGGGCATGCATCTTTACTAACTTCAAGCAAACATTCACTCCAAAAATTATCTTTCCACCACCCCAATCTTCCCACAACAAAGAAAAGCTTTTATTTACCTTTTTTAAACAATGGGTACTAAAGGGTAGCACTTAAAGGAAAAGTTCACCTTTTGACAGACAAAAAAAATAAATGCGCATTTCTTTGCAGGTAAAAAACGTGCATTTAATATTTTTTGTTGCAGGAGCCTGGAAAGGGTTGCACCAGCGATCAGTAGATCGCTGGTGACATGCAGGTCTTCTATAGACCTGTCATTATATCTGCTTGCCCGTACATGCCATACAAGCAAGCCGATACACTCTGCCAGGAAGAATCAATGAACATTGTGAGCGCCGTGGTAGTCCATTGAGAACTACAAGCCGATAGCCACTGAGGCTATGAGGACTTGTAGTTTTCTCATACACAGAGGACTGTGACTGAGTGACGCGGAGGGTGGAGCCCCCTGTGTTTTTAAAACATTTTTACAGTTAGTGGAGGGAGAAGATCCCCCGCTAGCTGTCAAAGTGGGAGAGCACGGAGGAGCACGGGCCAGTCCTTTCATAACATGTTACATGTTACACCCTGAACCTGAATATGGGTGTAACATGTTAAGAAGGGTGAGCTTATCCTTTAAACTCAAGACCTTCTGCATCAATCAATGGCTAACTAAGCAGAAGTAATAATAACAAGGTCCTGTACTATTGCTGAGATTTGAACTTAAAAGAGATTCTCATGGTGCCTACAGATTGTAGAGGTGTCAATTGAACGTTCTCAGGTCAAGTCAGAAAGTGATAGGAAGCTTCTCCAAGGGGAAACAGTAAATAAACAAAAACATATTCGCAGTGCAGTGAGGAAATATGGATCTTCTGACAATGTTTTTGTTGCCATCTGTGTCTTCCTCTTTAGGTGACAACTGCTCCTTACGTTTCTTGTATGGGTGTCACAAGGACAGAAAAAGGGGGGATAAACTCCCCAGTGAAGTCAAAGCAAGAAATAAAAATCTGTCAGAAAAAAGTCCCAAAAATCTCAAGTTGTGCTTTAACCTAAAAAAGTAAAAGCTGGGCTCTAATGCATTTTGAAAGATTGAATTTTATTGATGTCTATAGAGATGTGTCCCCTAAGGCCTGCTTTAATCACTTTTTGTTTTGCAAAAGTCTCTGTCAGATTGCTGTGCTCTGGTGTTCTCTAGGTTAGAATATCTGCCAGATGCTGTTGAGTAGGCTCTGGGGTGCTGTGTCAGATATGTAGTACGGAATATGTCTGCCTGTTTGTTAGCTGGCCAGTCCCTGGAGAGATTGTCATCAGTGCGCTGAGCGAGTTTCCACAAAGGTCTTTTCATTCGAGCTTTAGGCCCTGATAATGGGGGTGGCCCAGACTTCTAAGGTTCAGGCCTCTGGGGTCAGTGCCTAAGAATGGAACTATTGCATTTCCTGTGGAGGACACTGGACATGAGCATAGATAAGGGGGAGATAATGGGGTCCAAACCCCCACCCCCAAAGTATCTGTGGTGCTGCAGTCACTGCAGCACCTGTCAGAGTTCAGAGACTGGAAGCAGCCATTCAGAGGGAGGGAGGCTCTTCTCATCCCATCCTCAGCTCCGTTCGCATGACACAGAGCAGTACTGGTGGGTAAAGAGGGAATGTACTGTTAGGGGGGGAAGTCTATACTGGGGGTAGATCTTTACAGGGGGGAAACTGTATTGAGGGGAGATTTGTTCTGTGAGAGGCAATCCACACTGAGGTGAAGGAATGTACTGGGGGGAGATCTGTACTTGGGGGAGGAGATCTTTATTCATTGTGAAGAATAGCTGGTTGTTAAGGAGTGGGGCGGCCTCTTGGATGCCGTGTCCTTAACAACCATGACTTGTGCTGTCAATGGAATTTCTGGCAGCAGAATATTAAAAAAATTGCCATCGTCACAAAATTAAAACAGAAACAGTGAGGAGGGCCCCACCCAATGTATTTTAAAGGGAACCCCACACCAAAATTAAACAAAAAACAGCATGGAGGCCCCCCAAACTCCATACTAGACCCTTACTGAGCATGCAGCCCTGCTGGAAAGGAAAAGGAGGGGGGGCGAGTGATCTACATGGGGACAAGGTGCTTTGGGGGGGAAGCTCCTGAACAGGTCATAGGCCCTCAACATTGCGTTGGATGCTTTGAGGCTCCCCTCTAACCTAAAGCACCTTGTCCCCTTATTGATGGATACACTGTACCCCTACTCATTCATCAAAAAAGGGTCAACAATAAATAAAAGCAAAGAGACAAAGAGTTTTTAGAAAATCCCTTTGTTAAAAAAAAACAAAAACAAAAATAATGTCCCCCAAAGTAAATCCAATGCAGGGGCGGACTGACAACTCATGGGGCCCCCAGGCAATAGGGGATCATGGGGCCCCTGTGTCCTTGCCTACACTCAAAGCACACCCAAAAAAGCCTATAAAAAGTATCAGGGGCATTTCATGGGGCCCCCTACTGACCCTGGGCCCTCGGGCAGTGCCCAAATGGTCAGTCCGCCCCTGATCCAACGTCAACCACACTGAAGCCACCGCCGACCAGCAAAAAAATCAAAAACAGTCTGCTGTCATCACTGGCTCCCGCCGTCTTTCAGCTCCAGTTTCACCCAAAGGTAAATAAACAAAGGGGCGTGGTCACTCGATGTCAGCTCGGCACTAGGTACCAGAGCTGTCAGTCAGTAGGTGCCTAGCGACAGTAAATAAACAAAGGGGCTGTCACTGGTGACCAGTGGGAACTGGAGCTGTCAGACGGCAGGAGCCTGCGACGAGTGCGGATCTGGTGCGGGCATGTTTTTATTTTTATTATTTTTTTGGTGTCGGAGATGGCAGCGTTCATCAAGATTGACGTTGGATTTACTTCAGGGGACAATGTTGTTGTTTTATTGTTTGTCTGTTTTTATAAATAAAAAACTTGTCAAACACTGTCTCTTTGTTTGTACTAATTTTTGACACTTTGGTGAATGAGTAAGGGTACTGTGTACCCCATATTCATTCACATGGGGGGGGAACTGGGATCTGAAGGGCCTCCTTGTTAAAAGGGGATTCCAGATTCTGATAAGCCCCCTGCTCGCAGCCCCCCACAACCACTGCCCAGGGTTGTGAGGAAGAGACCCTTGTCCTCGTCAACATGAAGACAAGAAGACAAGGTGCTTTGGGGGGGTCTCTGCCCCAAAGCATCCCCCCATGTTAAGGGCATGTGGTCTGAGCGCTTGCTCATCCCCCCCCTTTCCTGACCTGCCAGGCTGCATGCTCGAATGAAGGTCTGATATGGATTTTGGGGGGTGACCTCACGCTACTTTTTGAAACATTTTGGCATGGGGTTCCCCTTAAAATGGATTTTGAGTAAGATATACCCACGCTGTTTTTAAAAAGTACATTTGAATGTTGGTGTATCACTACCCCCTTAGGAGTTGCTTAAGATTTGGGTCCACCTATAGTCCTGCACAGCCAGGCAACATGCATTTTCATTCAGACATGCATCCCAGGAGACAGTAACCAGTCCTTGAGCTTGTTTTGATGTTTTATTTGGGGATAATATACTTGGTTGGGTGAGGGGTGAATGGGATGTCCAACAGAACTGGAACTGAGGACAAACTTCCTGTAACTATTTACAAGTTTTACAGGTAAGAATCACCTTCTGGAGAGTTATCCAGTCTCTCCAGGTGTACCACCCCAGACCCAATCTAAGGAGAATCTACTTCTTATCCAGCAGTTCTGGGTGAATCCCTGGGCAGGGGATCTGGTGCCTGTCCCTTTAAATAATGAAACAATCCTGGGTAATAGCTAATCCAGGTTCCCACCAGAGTGCTCCTTCCCCTATCTGCCCCAGGGGGTGCAGGTCTACTCACACAGTCCTTCTCCTGTGTTGCTGGTGGGTTGGTTGCTGCTACCAGGCCTTTTAGCTGGGCTGCTCCTTCCCTGCCTCACAGGTGATCCTCTCTCAGGGGGCTGGCGAAGTTCCAAGTGTTGTTCCTTCCAAGGTCCTCTGCAGATGAGCCCTTCTCCATCTGGGCCCCCTCACAGGCTCCTACCCCTGTTCCTCTCTCACATATTCCACCCAACTCCCTCTCCAACCACTCTCTTTCTCCTGCTCAGCAGGCTCAGTTACTCTTAAAGGTTATCCTGGCCCCTTGCCAAGCTTCTTGTTGGGGATTGGCCAGGATCCACTAAGAGTACAGACCAGCCATTCCTCAGCTCCACCCACTGCTTTTAGACCTTTGTCCAAATTTCTAGAGCAGGGAGAAATTCCAGAGGGCTGGTCTGCAGAGCCTCTCAGCTCTGACCAAAAAATGACCCCTGCTAGCTATCACACCCAGGCTGCTACTCAGCCCTAACAATTGGAGTCTAGCTCCCCCTAGCTAACTAGGAAGGAGCTACATTGGCATTTTTTTATATTCTGCTGTCAGGAATCCCACTGACAGCAGATAAGTCATGGTTGTAAAGGATGTGGTGGCTGGGAGGCTGCCCTGCTCCTTAACAACCAGCTATTATTGAATGATTTTTGAATTATTTTAGATTTGCCCAATTGTTTACATTTGACCGGCAAATGTTAGATTGCGGCAAGTGCTTGGCTGGTGCCGACAGGGTCGGCGGGAGTCTGTGTTATTTTCATTTTGGCAAGCCGAGGTCATTGTGACAACGATGAACACCGTGATTGATGATGGATTACAACAATGAAACCTTTTTTTGGCTTTTTTACTTTAAATAAAGGACTTGTAAAAAACTGTTGTTTTCTCTCTTGTTCAATAAAGGAATTTTTCAAAAGGCTGGCATCTATTTTTCACTGAATTTAACCTTTTAGTGAATGGGTAGGGATACAAATACCCCTTACTCATTAAGAAGTGGGGGGCAGCATCATGGTCCCCCCTTATTTAAAGGGGTACCCTGATACTAATGAGCCCTCCTGCCTGCAGACCCCCACAACAACCCGTCCCCATTGGCATTGGAACACAATCCCAATGCTGAGGGCACGTGGCCTGGTAAGCAACAGGAAAGAGGTGAACGAGCGCCCCCCCATTCCTGCCCTGCCTGTGCTCGGATCAAGGGTCTGGTAAGAATTTAGGGGGGGCCATGTGCTTCCCCCATTTTTTGGGTGGGGTAACTCTTAAAAGTCCTACCAGACCCAAAGGGCCTGGTATGGCTTTTATGGGGAATCCCATGCACTTTTTGGGGGGAATTTTTTTACTGTGGGTTCCCTCCTAACCTTCCTACCAGACCTAAAGGTAGATCACAAGCTTAATAATGGCATGCAATGCTAGCTGCGGTTTCTGAAGCGAGCAAAATCCTCTCTTGTATTAAAAGAGGTATAGACTCCAGAGAGAGAGATATCATATTACCCCGGTACAAATCATTAGTAATACCTCATCTGGAATATGCAGTTCAGTTTTGGGCACCAATTTACAAAAAGAACATTGGGGAACTGGAGAAAGTACAGAGAAGAGCAACTAAACTGATAAGAGGCATGGAGGAGCTCAGCTATGAGGAAAGATTAGAGGAACTGAATTTATTCTCTCTTGAGAAGAGGAGATTAAGGGGGATATGATCAACATGTATAAATACATCAGTGGTTCATATAGTGAACTCGGTGTAGAGTTATTCACCCTGAGGTCATCACAGAGGACAAGGGGGCACTCTTTACGTCTGGAGGAAAAGAAATTTAATCTCCAAATAAGGAAAGGTTTCTTCACAGTGAGAGCTGTGAAAATGTGGAATAGACTCCCTCAAGAGTTGGTTCTGGCCAGCTCTGTGGATTGCTTTAAAAAAGGTCTGGAGTCTTTCTTGGATACACAGAATATAACTGAATACTAACATTTATAGGTAAAGATGACCCAGGGAATATCCGATTGCCTCTCGGGGGATCAGGAAGGAATTATTTTCCCTGCAGGAGCAAATTGGATCCTGCTTTGCTGAGTTATTTTGCCCTCCTCTGGATCAACTGTGGGTGTAGGATTATAACTTTTTTTTTTTTAATGGTTGAACTGGATGGACATTTGTTTTTTTTCAGCCGAACTAACTATGTAACTAAAATACATGCATATAAGCCAGGAATTCCCAAACACATCCACTGCAGGCTCCTTGCTGTCTTTCCCTATACAGAAAGCCTGATGTAAGACATGTCAGTACTTACTAGTTTCTCCCAGTCCATGATCAGTTTCAAACCTGCCCTGAGTGATGAGTGATTAGTATGATGTAATAGGAGGGGGTGAGGAATATATATAGAGAGAGTGAAAGTTATACAGCACAGGCTTCAGGAAATGATCCTCCTGACATTTGTTGGCAATCATTAGAATCTCACTGATTTTCCTGTTGCTTGCCCGAAACTGCCCTTGATTGACAGCTGCTCTTAATTACACAGCCGCAATGCTATATAGTGATCGTCTATATAGGATTCACACTTGTCCACTACCTGTATTCCTAGTAGCATCCATTGCTCATGCACTCAGCACATTACCTGTCTTTTACGTCCAGTCTGCCCATCCTGCACCATTCCTGCCCACCTCTCTATATCACATCTAATGTGTAGGTTCTTTCCAGCAATGATAGTAGAAGCAGGCAGCCTATTGTAAGAAACCTTTCAACTAAAATGGCAGATAAAAGAGAACAAGAGGTCACACAATGCATGACAAAAACAGCCATAGAACAGGGAAATTTATCTTAATTTTTTTGTCCAATCAGCGGATTACCTAATTATTTACAATGAATAAAAGTGGAAATCTTCTAATGGGGACACTAGTTTTGGTGACAACCAGAAATTCCCTCACTTTGGAGGGATTTCTTTCACTTCCTGTTTTGGTTATGGGACAGGAAGTGAAAGAACACAGATGAGAAAAAAATGACAGGTGCTAAAATCCTTCCTTATGGTTCTTTCACACAGAGTGGTGTCCTTTCCGATCAGCGGGGGATCTGTGAGCAGGTCCCCTGCTGAACTGGAGCCAAATTGGACAGATGCCACGGGTGTCACCCGTGCCCATTCAGTTTGTGTCCGATGGACATGGGCGGACCTGTGATAGCTCTATGGGCAGCTAGCTGTAAGAAGACTAGGCTACCTCTGATCAATCACTTTTAGGTCTGCAAAAATAGAAAAGGAGGCAGGCCTTAAAATATCTAAAGCCACAACTGTTTTTCTTAATCACATCCCAACTGCCCTATAGCAGATATACTGCTACAGGGCGGCAGGGGTGTGCAAAATCATGGATATATGCGTGATTTTGTATTTCTGGGTAAGGGCCGCGCACCCTACCCGCGTCGCCATTCGCCATTCTTGGCCGGTAATTACCGAGGATCTCCAAGGGCTGCTTTGTTTACTAACATTCCTCCTCCCTGTTGGCTCGGGCACACTGCTCTTTGATGGCTGTGCACAGTACAGCCATCCAGAGCAGTGTGCTTACAGTGAAGCACCAACACACCGCCCCCTAGTAAAACACACCCAGCACACAGTTAACCCTTTGATCGCCCCTCATGTTAACCCCTTCCTGCTCAGTGCCATTAGTACAGTGTCAGTGCTTTTGTTTTAGCACTGATCACTGTATTGGTGTGTGACATAAATGTACAGATTTGAGTAGCTGAAATGTGACCTGTAGCAATATGTAATCGGAAATTTAGTTCAGTCCTTGTTATTAAAGATATATTCAGTCATAGGTACTCAGAGACAGATGGTCACCCATTAGCATCTGAAAAGAGACAGAGCTTCCTCAGGCTGGAAGTGACACCTGGGTGCTAATAAGATTTTGTCACCTATATGTAATCAGACTTTGCCATCTTCCTGAAGCTTAAAAGAGAAACGCAGACATTTCAGCTTCATGACACCAGGGGGGCTCCGATCTGTCTAGGGAGCTCTAAAAGTATATACATACATCAAAGGAGTATGTTTCATCCCTCATACAAGCTAAAATATTAGTTGCAGAGAGATGAAAATACTTCCTTTTGATGGGGCACTCAGTTAGCTACACCGGCATATAAAAACTATGTTTGTGGACTATGTAGAATGCCAGGAAAATGCAGGAAATGATTATGTGGCGCTGGAGTGCGATAGCAGAACAGTGATTGGTACTGTCACGATTGGACTGATGCGCTGGTGTCGGAAATTCAATCACCGACTTGGTGATTCAAGCCGGTCTTGGTCCAATTGACTTTGGGCAGTTCAGCACCCAGAACAGCCTGTGGGCGGGTACAGGAACACCCCCCAGAGTCGATTGGCCAAGGACTAATGTCCAGCCTACGTTCATATCCCCATAAATTGAGGACCCTGACATTTGGACATTGTGATTCGTATGGAGCTGGTTCGATCGACTAACGAATTACGGACTTTTTCTGACTTGCTCCAGTCGCAGGGTAAATCTTGGTAAAAGTTTTATTTCTGTTTTATTCCCTTTTATTTTATAGTGAATAGTCTATGTGTGTCTTCTTGTATTTGTTGTATTTTCTGTAACTTTTTATACTCTGTACATATTTTATGCACTGCCCACTTTCGGGATATTAAATCTTAAAATTAATAAGTGACTTCTGGGTATTTAAGCTCAGGCTCATATCTTTGGAGAGATTAGATTGTATTGTATTTTAGTGCCTTTATGTGCTCGGTCAAGTTCATTGCCTGTCTGTATGCAATTGCACTGTGTGTTGGCAGATTGTATGCAGATTGTAAAGGTAACAGGTCTGCCAGATGGAGATCTGTGTCTATGTGGTGTCCCAGCAGGCTAGTAAAGCTGTTGGGTGGTGGCAAGCTACCGTTTGTGGTGTGTCTGGTGTGGGGGTGTGTGGACAGTGGAAGAGTGATTAACACCGGGGTTCTGGCTTGCAGGATAACTGGAGGGATCCTAGAAGGGTGTGTGATTGCTAGGCTGCTCCTCAACCCTAGTTAGTGCATCAGATTGTTTGTAAGATTTGTATCTGCCAGTGTGGTCAGCCATCTGGATTGGAGTGGAGTCTCCCTCCGGTGGTGGCCAAGAGGAAGTGCGGGCTGTGAAAGTATATCATGGCTGGTCTTATATACGGTTTTATATATTCAAAGTTAAGTCGCCCTTATTCCCTCTTACCCCAAGTCATGGCCGCACGTGCGCGCCTCGGTTAGCTAGTCGCTGTGGGCGTGTGCGTGTGGGTGAATCCGTGACATGGTGCCACTAGGTATGTCAGTTCCTTCCAGTGTCAGAATGCACACCGCAGTCCCGCTATAAGTCGCTGATCACCATTACTAGTAAAAAAAAAAAAATCCAGTATATATACTGCCATTTGTAAAAGCTATAACGTTCACGTAAACCAATTTATTTACACATATTGGGATTTTTTTTAGCAAAACATGTAGCAGAATATATTTTGACCTAAATTTATGATGAAATTTGATTTTTTAAATTTTTTACTGGACATGTTTAATAGCAAAAAGTCAAAAATATATTTTTTTCTCAAAATTGTCGGTCTTTTTTTTATAGTGCAAAAAATAAGAAGGGCAAAATTAGAACCAAATTATCTGATGAGCACCTTGAGAATTCATTGAGAATTGCTACTCCATCCATCAAGCCAGATATTGATGTGTTAGTTTATCAAAAGCTTTGTCAAATATTTTTATGTTGCTTTTACTTTTATAATAAAAATATTACAAAAAATGAAGTTTATTACTCAGATCGGTACAGTATCTGTATCAGTGATCATTAACTTGGGAGCTGCCTGACCTTTTCTGCTCATCAGTTTTCTTTATTGTTAGTGTATTTTATGTGTGGCCCAAGATAATTCCTCTTCTTCCAATGTGACTCGGGAAGGTCAAAAGGATGGACATCCATGCTTTAGCAATTTAAATGAAAGGTTTAGTGTAGAATAAAGCTTTTGGCAGTTAAATGGTGCACTGGTTTTGTAAAGGTTTATACAATGGACCAAAAAGAGGGACAACTAAGGAAGAAAGAGGGTGGGAGACGTGGTTCCTAAAAGGGACAGTTCCTCTAAAAGGGACAGATGAAAGCTATGCAGATGACAAAAACTTACAGGGGTTTTAACCATTCCATGCTTTTATTCAAACTTGAAAAAATACTTTAGAAGTATGGGCTTTAGTTATACTTTATATATAACTTTCCACACTCACTCTATCCATTGCAAACCATCTGGCCTTCCTGCTCTATCTAAAAAGAAAAACTGTGGAAGTAGGAATGCAATGCTGCAAAGTTTGAGCCACCATATTGTTAGATGTTGAATTTTCTCAGTTTACCTAATAGAAACAAGTTATGCCAATGGCTAACAGGCAGCTTACTGTAATAGCTCCATAAACATGGAGTCTGCACCACTATGTCTCTCTTAGGGTAATGTGTGGCCCTGATGAAGTCACGAGGTGGGCGTGGCGCAACGCGTCGGTACGTGGGGAGGAGCTTCCGGTGACATCATTTCCGGCGTGGGGGCCATATTGGATCACCCTGTTGAGTACACCCATGCAGTACACCCATAGCATGTGGTAAAAAGCTCGAAAACTCGTGGGCAAATGTGAGTGTAATACTTATTGTCGTTTTAAATTTGATACAATAAAAACCGGTTGCATTATGGAGGGTCTCTGTTTGTGTCTTATCATGATCCTGTGAGGAGCTGGCTGTTAGTCTGTTGGAGGCTGGAGACGTGAGGGTAAAGCCTGAGAGGGACCCATTCCTATTAAGATCACTTGATCCTCAAAGCGTGTTGACCCTGTGGGGTCTAATGAAGGAGGTGAGGGGGTATTTTGGCTGGTAAAGGATTGGCATGTGTGTACCACGTATACGGCACATTATATATTCTTACATGAAGAGTGAAGTGTGAGGATCATCACAAATTATCGTATTACTATCATTATATCATTTTGGACTTTTGGAATTGATTATTTGTTCACTAATTTTGTGCACCAGTATACATATTGTTTCACAATGTGCAAATAGGAGTGTGTTTGTCACTTTTTTCACTAAATATTCCCCGTGAGGGAATTCATGTATGACACAACTATTTTATTATTTATGTATTGATTTATCACCTTGGATATATATATGTAGGGGATGTATATAGAGTTTGTGCATTTTAACACGTAATTTGTTAGTATTATTAGTGCTACACTATTTATTTGAAGTTATGCCAATGGCTAACAGGCAGCTTACTGTAATAGCTCCATAAACATAGAGTCTGCACCACTATGTCTCTCTTAGGGTAATGTGTGGCTACATACCTTAGTTGCTGTAAAATTCCACAGCAACAGTCTAGCTGAAAATCATTAGTTCAGAACAAAAACAGTTATATTGGATTATTCTCATGAACAGCATCCTTCTCGGTGAAGTCCAGGGTAGTTCTGGCAACACAGGCCAAGAGTCGAAGGGATCCAAGGCACAAGGAGGGGGCACCCAATGGAACCTAAGTACTCTGGTAGTAACTAGGGGGAGGCTCCTCACCATAGCTGGGTCTTCAGGAGAAGCTGCATACTATTAGGCTCCGGCCTGGCTGTCAGCACATGAGTTCTGACAATGGAGGGCCTCTCACCTGGCTGCAGATCTCTTGCCCAGCTACCCCTGCCTCATCAGGTGTAGCCTGTCTGAGCTGCTGAGCTAGAAAGGCAGAGAAATTGATACCCCTGGGCGTGTCCAGGATTGTGGGAAAAAGGGGCCTGTGTTTCCATCCAAGTAAATAGACACCCTGCTACATTACTACTGCAGAAAGGTTACACAGCACAGAATAGACATATACATATGAAGGAACAGAAGGACTGCAGCAACTCTCAGCACACTGAGACAGAATAATCACAGCCTGTAGGAAGAGCAGCGAGGAGGAATATCTAATGTGATACTAGGCACCTGAATACAATAGTCATCATCTCCTATGACAGGAGGTTTTACATTAATAGCATGCTGTGAAGACACTGCTACTCTTAGCATAGCAGTAAAATAATATGCAAGCTTCCTAGTGAATTATTAATAGCTTTAACTATTCAATGGCCAGGAGGGACCCCCACTAAATTAATGTATAGCATTCTTTATTTCTTTGTCTTTTTAGCAGAAAAAGGACTGATGTATGCATACAGGTACAAGGAGGTCGAATACACAAAAGCGAAAAAGTATTTTTTATTTTTGATCATATTTGTCACACATAAAGTGTTACTAAACCCAGCACCCTGCATTCACTATATCTGTTCTCCCACAGTACACAGAATATGGAAATGCAATTATTTTAGTAAATATAAACTGCTATATATCTTTTCTCATCAGCAGTATATAGCAGTCTTGTGACTTCTATCAGTGTCCAGCTGAGCACTGGTTAAAGATTGTAGGAAGAGTGTCAGAGCCTGGGTGTGAACCTGGGCCTTCTGCGGTGAGTGGCAATGTTTCTTCTTGCTGAGCCAACCTGGAATGCTGGACAGCTCTCTTGACAATTATTTGGATGATTCTACCTTGACCTTGTTTATCGTGAACCTTGAACCCCTTGCTCCTCCCATGAACTTCCTGATATAAGCCATGTCTCTGCACTTCCTGTTTGCCAGATTATTGTGCTCTCCAGCCAGTATCGTGCTCTTTATCTTCTCTGTTAATATCCATATTTTGCTATCACTTGTTATTGACCCTTGGCTCGTTCGCAACTACGCTTCTGCCTGATCCCAACCTGCGACTGCTCCTTACCAACCTTGGCTTGTTTACTGACCACGCTTCCGTTTGATCCTTACCTGCTTATATGCTACTGCTTGCTCACCTCCTGGTGGGGTGATCCTGAGGACCGCGACCAGGTGCTAACACACAGTAAAATCCATCTCCACCATCAGGAGCTCCGGTTAAACACCTTTTGGTACTTAGACTCCGCACCTCGGGTTATCCCACTCCTCCGCTACGGAGACTTGCCTGTGTACCTATCCTGCTGGTTTCAGGTGAGCCTTTCCACTGCTATAGCAACTAGTCTTTGATCCCTGATTGTGACAAAGAGTTTTCATTCTGCTCTGACTGTCCTATGAGGCTGCAGAACACATGACCCTTTGTCTATACAGTGCTGATTGGCCCTGTGCTGATTACAGGCACCCTCCCACAAAAATAAAAAAACCTCTCTGCAATACACACCAAATTAGGCATGTGTAGAGTGACTCCTAAAGTACTGTACTGTCAGTAGATGAATTAGGGATGGTAGAACAAGGGGAGGATCAGAGAAGACAGGATCAAACAGCCTTTTCACACAATGTGGAGGAATAACCCCTTAGGTTCCACAGTGAGTATAACAAGTATTCTTTACGACATATACAGACTGATTTTACTGTTGTGGGTTTAGTAACACTTTAAATGATTCAGATCATCAAACAAATGTTAATATTGCACAAAGATATCCAGAGTAATACAAAATGCAGTTTTTAAATGATTTAATTTATTAAGGGAAAAAAGCTGTCCAAACCTGCCTGGCTCATGTGAAAAGTAATTACCGCAACCTCCCCCCCCCTTGCTAAATCATGAATGAACTGTTATTACACACATTTTTTGGAAGTTGAGTTAAATTTCACTTGCCACACCCAGACCTGATTACTGCCAGACATGTTGAATCAAGAAATCACTTACATAGAGGCTTTCTGACAAAGTGAAGCACGCTAAAAGATCTAAAAAAGCAACACATGCTGTGATCTAAATAAATTTAAGAATAGATGAGAACAAAGTAAATTATATGTATCAGTCTGGAAAGGGCTACAAAGCCATTTCTAAGGCTTTGGGACTCCAGCAAATCACGGTGAAAACCATTATCCACAAATGGAGAAAACCTGGAACAGTAGTGAACCTTCCCAGGAGTGGCCGGTCTACCAAAATTACTCCAAGAGCACAACAATGACTCATCCAGGAGGTCATAAAAGAACCCAGAACAACATTTAAAGAACTGCAGGCCTCACTTGCCCTGGTTGATTTAACATTAAGAGACTAGGCAAAAATTACAAAAAGTTCCAAAAAGCCACTGCTGACCAAAAAGAACACAAAGGCTCATCTCACATTTGCCCCCAAAAATCTTGATTATCCCAAAGACTTTTGGGCAAATATTCTGTGGACCGATGAGATAAAAGTTGAATTTTTTGGAAGGTGGGCGACCCGTTACATCTGGCCTAACTAACTAAACTAAAACTAACAAAGCATTTCATAAAAAGAACATCATGCCAATAGTCAAACATAGTGGTGGTAGGTGTGATGGCCTGGGCTTCTTTGCAGCTTCAAGACCTGGAAGACTTGCAATAATTGATGGAACCGTAAATTCTGTGCTCTACCAGAAAATCATGAACAAGAATGTCCAGCCATCAGTCTATGACCTCAAGCTCAAGTGCACTTGGGTTATGCAGCAGGACAATGATTTGAAACACACTGCAACACAGCAACTCCATCTCTCAAAAAAACAAAATTAGGGTTCTGGAATGCCCTAGTCAAATTCCAGACTTAAATCCGATTGAGATGCTGTGGCATGACCTTAAACAAGCCGTTCATGCTTGAAAACCCTCCAATGTGGCTGAATTAAAACAATTCTGCAATGAATAGTGGGCCAAAATTCCTCCACAGTGATGTTAAAGACTCATTGCCAGTTATCACAAACGCTTGATTGCAGTTGTTGCATTTTGTAGTTACTAAGGTTATCTGTGTAATATTAAAATTTGTTTGATGATCGCAATCATTTAAGTGTGACAAATATACAAAAAAAAAAAAATCAGGAAAAGGGCAAATACTTTTTCACAGCACTGCAGATGAATGTATCTCTTATGGTATAAGGAGGTCCACTAAGACCAACTAGCCCTGTGGTATGAAATACATTCCAGCTGCACTAAACAAATAATGTACAAAGTCTTAGGCATCTTACACACGTGAGTAAAAAACACCACATTTTTTACTGTTTACTTGAGTATAAATGAGTATATTACAACAATGGCAATGAAGAAGAATTGTACTCATCTATACACTTACGCACCTTTACTCACCTGTACTCAACATTACACAAGGTCTTTACACATAGTTTTTTTTAACTCAAGGGCTTTCTGTCAACAAGTTCCTGAGTTAACATCAGTAAATTATGATACCTGTGTGCAAGGGGCCTTACGGTTTGTTTTCTTTAGAAAGAAGCCACAGCCTGGGTGAAAAAAGCCTGTGTCCTGCCAGCATGCTATAAAGAAGGATCTTTGAAGTCAGTGTGAAAGCAATAGTCTCTTTGCAGAGGTCAGACACACTCCCTGCTGAGTCAGAGCCAATCAGTTCTCCAATCAGCAGGGAGTTCTCCAATCAGCAGGGAGCACGGGCAGACTGTAGAGCTATAAGTCTGATTCAGCAGGGGGTGTCAGAACTCTGCATAGAGACCGCTGCTTCTACGCAGTGAGAAAGGGTCCTGTTCTATAGCATAGGGAAAGCAAAACAAAAAACCTCCCGCTCTTGAGTGTGGTAGTCTGATTCCAATTCTTCATATATTCCAACTTCTTGACTAGATATACGGACACATCATGCTTTGCTGCCCACTCAGAACTGGGGATGCCCCAATAGCTTGCTACAAAAAAGAAAAGAAAGAGAGGGTGAACCAGCCTAGTGCATTATCCCAATATGAAAATAAAATGACCCTGTTGTAACAAGCGTACACACAGTGAAAGACGCAGCCCTCCATTTTGTTAAGAAATCTCCATTTTGTCCCCTCATTCTTCCCCCTTCCTCTCTGTTCATACACATTGACATATGGCCTGTGTGTTAAAAAGAGTCACAGGCTAGAGCCCAGCAGGGAGCCCAGAGCTATACACCTCTCTGAGCAAAGTGCCTGGTTGTCTGAGAGAGCTGTGCAATATCACACCTCGTAAAAGATAACTCAAGCCTTCCCAGGAGTTCAAGGCATTCCAATGAAGCAAGAACCAGATAAACACTTTTAAAATCCATTTTTCCCCTAGGTCTCATATCTTGGAATAAAAACCAGGCATATCGTCAGATTGGCCAAGAGGAGGCGAACAGTTTGATAGGTCACTCTCCTTGGCTGGAATACATAGGAAAACAGAAAAGTAGATCTCGTGAACCATTCAGTGCAGAATTTCATATGTCATATCTAATCAATCCTCAGACGTGTCTGCATAATAATCTACCCGCGGGTGGAGTGTCACTTGGGTATAGGAAAAGTTATGAGCCAAAATATGAACTACAAGAGATTTGGGCTCTAGTTTAGGTCTACGCCCAGACCTTCCCGCCCTAAACGGGGTATTGGTTCTTGACTCCAGAGACACCCCTTGCTGGGGAACTACAAAATGAGCTGTGAGGCCTAAGAAAGTAAAGTTGAAGAAGTCTCCCATTTTAACATCAGAACCACCGCTCTGAAACTTGATCTGCTAACCCAGGACTTTGGCAAGTACTTTAACTCTCTAACTTCTCTCTGTTATCTCTTTGCTGTGCTGTTGCTCTCTGTATATTTATATATATTGGTTACATCTTTTTTCTGTAAATATTTTTATTGCACCCGTTTGACCTTTTAGTAATAAATCTTTCTGTCAGGGATCCCCGCCGCAATGGGCTCGGCGCAGGCGCAGTGCACCGCCCTGTGTCAGAATGCGGGCACTGAGACTTGGCCGTCCGCAGCGAGGGAGTTCGCGCATGCGCAGTAGGGACCGCGGGCGCGCGCGTGGCACCAATGGCAGCGCAGGGCGGGATATTTAAATGGCCCTGAGCTGTCATTCAGTGCCTTCTGGTCTTTCCTTGTATCCTGTATCTGCGAACCTGTTCTGAGTAAGTTACTGACCCGGATTGTACCTGACCTTGTTGCCTTCTCCTGCCCAGACCCTTGCTTTGCCTGACCTCTCTCTTGAATGCCCCCGTTTGGATCTGACCTTCCGTTGCTGACCTGGCGTGTGACCCGACTCCTCTCTGCCCGCTGCCTTGTACTGCTCCATCCCCACTGTTACCGACCCGGCCCGTTTGACCTTGCACTTGCTCAGCCATCCATCCATCCATCCCGACGGGATCACCCGACCTCCTCAGATCAGGCTCTTCCCTGTGGGAGCCCCTGGCGAATACTGCTACCACTGACAGGCGTGCTCAGTAGCCACGACCTGGTCTCGGGGTACTACAAGTCCATCCCCACCATCAGGGGCTCTGGTGAACACGTACCCTGGGGCTTAGATTCCGTGCGCTGGGGACGTCTGTCCAGTGGAGTGCTAGTGGTACCGCCAGGTGGTCCCTTACAGTACCAGAAGGCCATGACTGAGCCTGGAGGAGGGTCAGCCCCGCTGGAAGATATTTGCAGGCACCTTTCAGCCCTGACACAGGCTGTGGCGGCCTTGCAGGACAAGTGCATGCACCTGGAAAACCGCTTCCAGACACGCTCTGTATCTGGCCCTGCCCCACAGGCCCCTGTTTCCGCTCCCCCGGTGGGAGAAGCCCTTGGGCCAGCTTCAGGGGCCTCTGCTCCGCTACCTATGGTAGAACCCCGAGTACCATTACCTGAACGTTTTCACGGGGACCGTACGCGCTTCAGGTCTTTTCGGGATTCCTGCCTCCTGTTTTTTGAATTGCAACCCCGCACCTTTCTAACGGAGTCAGTGAAAGTGGGATTTTTAATTTCACTATTGCAGGGTGAACCCCAAGATTGGGCCCATCGGTTAAGGGCAAACCATGACCCTCACCTGGGAAAGGTCAGCGATTTTTTTAAAGCTATGGCCATTCTTTATGATGATCCACAGCGGGCAGCCTCTGCTGAAGCAACGTTATACACGCTTCGACAGGGCCGCCGGGCGGCAGAGGAATACGCCTCTGAATTTAGGTGTTGGATGGGGGACACACGCTGGAACGAGTTCGCATTGCAACACCAGTTCCGTATGGGTCTGTCAGAGCCCTTAAAGGATGAGCTGGCCCGAGTGGGGGTTCCCGAGTCACTAGAAGACCTAATAGCCCTGACGATTCAAATAGACCAAAGACTGCGGGAACGCAGGTTTGAGAGGTCCGGTCAGGGTCACGGAAATGCATGGGGTCCAATTCCAGGCCCCAGCCAACAAACCAGAACAAATATCCAGAACCCACCTCCAGGAGACGCACAGGAACCAATGCAACTAGGCGTGGCTCGGCCTAAATTATCGCCAGAAGAACGCCAGCGGAGACGCTCTCTGAACCTCTGCCTCTACTGCGGTGAAGCCGGTCATATGGTACGATCCTGCCCTCAGAAAATGAGTAAGTGCACCTCTTTTTCTTCTCTGGCTATTGGCAAGGTCAGTCCGTCCCAATACTTAGTGGTGCCCCTCTCCTTTCAGCTTCCAGAAAGGACCGTGGAGGTGACAGCCATAGTTGATTCAGGGGCATGCAGCTGTTTCCTGGATTTAGATTTTGCTCATCAGCAGATGATTCCCCTCCAGCTCAGAAAACGGGGCTTTAACGTATTCCTGGCAGATGGCTCCCAGATAAAATCAGGAGTAGTTAACCAGGAAACTCCCCCTATCGCCACTACCATTGCTAACCAGCATCAGGAATTCCTCCGCCTAGATGCCATTGCGTCACCTCTTTTTCCAGTCATTTTGGGACTCCCTTGGTTGCGGGCCCATAACCCCCAAATTGACTGGGAAACCGGGTCTATCCTGTTCCCTTCCCCGTATTGTCGGGAACACTGTCACACTGCGGGCTCAGCAGCCCCCCAGGTCCTCCTGTGCTCCGAGGGGGACTCTGATCTGAAACAGGTTATTCCCGTAGCATACCATGAGTTCTTAGATGTATTCAGTAAGCGGGGGGCAGACACCTTGCCCCCCCACCGCCCGTATGACTGTCCAATTGATCTGTTGCCCGGTCCCGAGATCCCTTTTGGGCGGATTTTTCCCCTGTCTGAACTGGAATTGGGGGTTCTGAAGGAATACATAGAGGACAGCCTCCAGAAGGGGTTCATCCGTCCCTCTACTTCACCAGCCGGGGCGGGGATCTTCTTTGTGGAGAAAAAAGACAAATCTCTGTGACCCTGCATTGACTATCGTGAACTGAACAGAGTCACGATTAAAAATCGTTACCCACTGCCGTTGGTACCTGAATTATTCCAGAGCCTGAAGGCTGCGGCAATATTTACTAAACTTGATCTCAGGGGGGCCTACAACTTGGTTCGCATAAGGGAAGGGGAAGAGTGGAAGACAGCATTTCGTACCCGGTTTGGGCATTTCGAATACCTGGTAATGCCATTTGGACTGTGCAATGCCCCAGCCACATTCCAACATTTTGTAAACGACATTTTCCGGGATTACCTTGACGTTTTTGTAATTGTTTACCTACATGATATACTGATCTTCTCATCCTCCCTGAAGGATCACAGAATACATGTGGCAAAGGTATTGGGTCGGTTACGCCAGCATGGGTTATACGCCAAAGCAGATAAGTGCAGTTTCGAGCAGTCCAGCATTGCATTTCTGGGTTTGATTATTTCCACCACGGAAGTCGCAATGGACCCTCAGAAGGTCTCTGCAATTTTGGATTGGTCTGTGCCCACAGACAAAAAGTGCATCCAGCGCTTTATCGGCTTTGCAAATTTTTATCGGAAATTCATTAGGAACTTCTCGGGTCTGGTCTCCCCCATAACTCAGCTAACCAAACTTGGAACCCGCTTCAGATGGACGCCGGAGGCTCAGGAAGCCTTTGAGGCCTTGAAAAAACTATTTACCACGGCACCCATTTTGGGCCATCCAGACGCTTCCCTGCCCTACATACTGGAGGTAGATGCATCTGAGAATGCGGTGGGTTCCATCCTGTCCCAGCGAAAAGGCACCAAAGAATTACTCCACCCATAGCGTTCTTCTCGAGGAAGCTCACCCCAGCCGAGAAGAACTACGATATTGGCGATCGGGAGTTGTTAGCCATCAAAACTGCACTGGAAGAATGGAGGTACTTGCTGGAAGGGGCCTCACACCCCATCTTGATCTTCACTGATCATAAAAATCTCGAGTACTTGAGGACTGCCAAATGGTTACGTCCACGGCAGGCAAGATGGGCACTGTTTTTCTCCAGGTTCATATTCCATATCACTTACAGACCTGGGTCCAAAAATACGAAACCCGATGCACTATCACGCATGTTCGAGGACTCCAAAGAAGAACCGGTACCCGATACTATTCTGTCCTCAGGGAATTTCTTGGCTCTCCAGACTGACCTTCGGTCCAAACTAATGGATGCATCCACGACCACAGTAACCCCAGCTGGGGTACCCCTCCAGAACAAGGGGGGACTCCTCTGGAAGGAAGGATTGATCATGGTACCCGAGGAGGTCCGAACCCTTGTCTTAGGACAGTGTCATGACCATCCAATGGCGGGACACTTTGGCCCTTGCGAAGACCCTGGAACTTCTTCAACGTTCCTTTTGGTGGCTGAACATGGCCAAGGATTGCAGGCTCTGTATTTTTATTTGTCTTGCCACATATTTTTATGCTTGTTAAATTACTATAGGTCCTTGTAAGGGACCAAATAATGAACTTTTTTTTTTTTCTTTCAATAATTTTTATTGGGTTTTTGGTATTTTTAAGTACAAAACACAGTTTCAATCACATAAAAGAACATAAACAAGATCATAACTACAAACAGCAGGAAAAGGGTTTTTTCAATAGATTTGCATTGCATTGATGTGCATTTAAATGCATTGCTTTGCTTTGGAATGCATACATGTAGTTTTTTATGCAGTGCACCACACTGCACATGAAACCTGTGTTGTGGTGTGAAGAGGATACATAGACAGCAATTGTTTTTCTTTCCTCCTTCTTTGTATTTGCAGTGAATTGCATCCTTCCAATGCAGTCAAATGAAGGTCACTGTAGTGTGAACAGAGCCTTACTTGTGTTGCAGTTCCAGAATTTACCAGTAGCTGGTGATGCAGGAAAAACATTAAAAACGAACTCCACTTTTGTTGAGAACCCCCCCCAAAACAATCCCCTCTGCATGATCAACATACATTACATGTATTTTAAAAAACTTTATAGCAGATTTCAACCTTTTGTTGCTCTGAGGCTCAGTTCACACTTCCGTGACTTGGGATCTGACTTGTGAGACCCCAAGTCGCATGACACGTGAAATCCCATGTTAGTCGATGAGAGCCGTCTTAATTAGCACCACTGAAGTCACTCTGATTTTAGAAACGATTCATTTACCATTTCAAGGCGACTTTTATCCAACTTGTGCCCTTAGACTTTAATAGAAGTTGCCTCCAAGTCAGATCATCATCTGTATTGATGTGATGTGTTTCAGATCCGACATTGCAGGAAGATTACCCTGGCAAAGTTGCATGGCATGAAAATTGTGCATCAAGTCGCATCAAAAGTTGTAATCAAGTCGCCAGCAAGTCATCAAGAAGTGTCCTGGCAAAGTCACATAGTAAGTTGTGCAACTTTCAGGTTGTAGTGTATGTCTGAAGACATAGCTGTTTGTTTGTAGACTGAATCTGAATGGCAGGGACTGATTCATTATGATCACCTGGTGCACTCTATTGAGAAATTCCTATTGCAGAGGATGCCTACAATTTGATTTGTATTTTAGTTCAGACTTCTGGAAAAATCAGCGAGCCATCATACAAGCAAGAAATGGCATTTCTAGGGGTTGTTCTGTGCGCTAATGGTGATCATAACACTTTGACATTGCCATATGGCAAAGCATTTTACAGATAATAACAACAGCTGCAGATTGACAGGGAAAAGTAATTTTATTAACATTAAAATTACAACCTGACATGTATAGCAATGGTGTAATGATATATTATTTATTTAAATTTGTCATAAAGTCTGTCCATGAAAGTGGAGTTACCCTTTAAATCTCCACTCCCAACTAAGTGGAAAGAATTTTCATTTATGTCCAATTTTCTAATCACTTTGGCTGGAGATTCCTTGGCTGGAGATTCTTGATTGGGCGACTCCTTCCTTCTTTCTTCCCCCTTCACCCATAGAAAATGCTTTCCAAGGAACTAGAAAACAAAATTAGTTTGGGTTCCTCCATCCTCCTCCAAGTATCACAAAGGGTTTCTCATCTGTCCTGCAGTTGGAAATACGGTATTTGGTGTACTGAAAATCGCCTACATAAGAATGTAATGGTTCCCATGAGGGCTCATTGTACTACAATACCAGATACAGAAGAGTCTCTTTTTACACATTTGTGCGAGGAGGGAGGATTCCGGTCCTGAACAAACTGGGAATTTCCACTTTTCCTGGATATTTCCTTTAATCAGCTGCATAGATTTTCTACCATGCTGATGTACAGAACCTCTGCACTAGAGAACTCACTCATTAACCCCTACACTACTGTCACTTGGACTGGTAAAACTATTTGTGAAATTCAACCCAAATAAGCCGGATTTAAATCTGTCAGTAAACACAGCATTAGGCTCCATTCACATGAGTGGTCAGATTGGATCCGCCTGTCCATTTTTCATGTGGACCTGATCAGACCCATCCATTCTCCTCTATAGAACAGCGGTTGTAAATGTAGCTGTGGTGTCTGTTTATACCCGCCTACCTCCAATCCGCTCCGATCCGGCAAAAACAAATGAAGGGGATCTGTTCCCCTCTGTCTGTTTGGATCAGATTGGGGGGACAGTTGGGTGTAACCAGACAGCAGAGTCCGTTTACATTTGACTGCCCATAGAGCAGAGCGGGCTGTGTCTGCTCTGCATAAGTGAAACAGGCATGGAGCTGTCATCTGCTTGCTCCGATCAGCTCAGCAGGGATAAGTAGACAGATCCCCTGCTGAGAAAAACAGATCTGGCCCATGTGAAAGGAGCCTTAGGCTGTCCATAGATTATACAATTTTCTTGAGATTTTTGCTTTAGATTTACCAAAAACCATATAATATGAGCTCACACCTAAACAACACTTTCAGTTGTATCCAATCAGGCAGGCCCTTGTACTACACAGTTGAAGGTAAATCCAAAGGATGTTGGGCAGAAATTGGACAGAAAACTGTAAGAAAATTGTATAGTGTATGGTCAGCCTTATAGAAGAAAGAATAACAAGAAAAAAAAAATCCAGTCAATGCTTTGCTGCTGCAGCAATTTTAACTCGGCTGCAGAGTTTGACAGGTGGCACCACCTGTCAAACTCTCCCATTGAGATCAATGGGGCTGCACCACAATTGCAGTTCAGCAATAAAAAAAAAAGGAAAAAAACCCCAGACATCAGGAATCAGCAGTGGTGTCTTCTGAATGCCTACCAGCCACTGCTATACAGTCCTCTGAAAAGTGATTCACCGCCTGTCTGAAAAAGCTCCTAACCCTCTTGTATTGAACTGTATTGTTGCTGTATTGTCTCCCGTTATATTGTAAAGTGCTGAGCAAACTGTTGGCGCTATATAAATCCTGTATAATAATAATAATAATTTTACAGCCACTTCTTACCCTACATTCACACCTAAGCGTTTTCTACAGCATTTTGCAGAAACGCCGTACAGTCCATTTAACATGATTTCCTATGGGACATGTGTACATCTGCATGTTTTCACCCGGTGCGTTTTTTGTAAAGGGTAAGGGACTTTTTTGAACGCAAAACGTTGCGTTTTTGGTTCTATAGACTTCAATGGAAACGCTGCAGTGCTGGGCTTTTGTGGGCTTTCTTAGTAGAAATACCAGCAAGCATGGAAGCATGCTGTATTAAGTACGTATTGTGTAAAGTAAGGATTTCATGCAAATACAAATATAAAACATTTTGTTTATAAAATTTTAAACCTGCATAGGAATTAAGTTAAAAGTTGCCAAAAACAATTATAGTTTTCATTTTTTTAAAGATTTCTAAACAAATCTAATGAACAGATGACCAGGACAAAACGCCTTACATACTTTCTCTGCCATATTTTTGCTTGCCAAAGACTTTATTAACCACCTCCCGCCCGCCATATAGTAATATGACGAGCGTAAGGCGGTTCTCTCGTTCTGGGAGGACGTCATATGACGTCCTCCCATTCTCACCATGCATGCGCGGCTCAGGGAACGTGCAGCGCAGCGATCGGCAGTGCGCTGTGTCCCTCGGACACAGCGGATCACCAATCACGGAAAGAGCCAAAGATGTCGGCTCAGTCATGTGATTAGCTGTGTCCAATCACAGCTGATCACATGTAAACAGGGAAATGCCGGTTATCGGTATTTCTCTCCTCTCGAGCTGTCACGCTGACAGCTCGAGAGGAGAGGAGAGCCGGTAATTGGTCAGTGTACCCTGATGATCAGTGTAGCCCCAGCAGTGCCACCTGTCAGTGTCCATCAGTGCCAGCTGTCAGTGCTCATCAGTGCCTCGTGCCAGTGCCCATCAGTCCCACATCAATGCCACATATCAGTGCCCATCTGAGCTCCCTTTAGTATCACTCATCAGTGCCAGTCAGTGCCACCTATCAATGCCAATCACTTCCACCTATCAGTGCCACCTATCAGTGCCTGCCAGTGCCACCTATCAGTGCGCATCAGTGCCGCCTGCCAGTGCCACCTATCAGTGCCAGTCAGTGCCACCTATCAGTGCCAGTCAGGGCCGCCTATCAGTGCTGCCTTTCAGTGCCCATCAGTGATGCCTGTCAATGCCCATCAGTACCACCTACTAGTGCCTCCTCATCAGTGCCCATCAGTGCCACCTATCAGTGTCCATCAGTGCAGCCTATCAGTGCCCATCATTGCAGCTTCATTAGCGCATATCAGTGAAGGAGAAAAATCACATATTTACAAAATTTTATAACAAAAACCCCAGAGGTGATTAAATACCACCAAAATAAAACTTTATCTGGAACAAAAAAATGATAAAAATTTCATATGGGTACAGTGTTGCATGACCGCGCAATTGTCATTCAAAGTGCGACAGCACTGAAAGCTGGAAATTGGCTTGGGTAGGAAGGGGGTATAAGTGCCCCGTAGGTAAGTGGTTAAAAAAAAAATGCACTTTGCTTTAAAAAAAGTGAAAAAAAGAGAAAGAAAACAATGCAGTATATACAGTATATGGATAGGAACACACACTTATCACACCATTTTTTACTTCTCTGCCATATTTCCATAAAGATATGTAATACACTGTATACAGTGTTCCTCCAGATGATTACTAATGATGGTGCTTTTGTCGCAGAGTCTGCTTTAAAGACAAAAAATGGGAATAAAAACAGTAACACGCAACAAGAAATGCTTTGTGTGCAAGAAACAAGGCCATTTAAAAGCAGATTGCAGAATCTGGAAAGCTGGAATGAAACATACTAAACTACAAAAGGCAAAAAGTGTGAAGAAACAGATCTTTCTTCAGATAATGAATGTTTTTCAATCTAAAAGCTGCACCTCATCTTTACTGGCATAGTGTGCTGATTTAGAAGCTATGAGTCACATGACAAATTAAAGAAATTTATTTATTCACCTTGACCAGAATAAAACAGAAAAAAATCACCACACCAAATGGGCAAAGAGTGGAATCAAAAGAAATAGGAGATGGTCTTCTTTACTGTCCTATTTCCCAGAGAGTCACCAGAAAGATACCTGTGAAAAATGTCCTGCATGTTCCTGCTCTCGAAACTCATCTTTTTCAGTGATGAAGCTCACAAAACAAAGCAATGTAGTGACCTTCCAAGGTGACAGTTGTGCCATCACAAAAACAGAAAATTGAATGACAGATACTTACCGTAATTTTCCTTTCCTGACGGGCTCCTGACAGCTGGGTAAGGGCCCCGCTCCCCATGCTTCCAGGACCTAACTCATAAATTTGAGCCCACCTGCAGTCTCAGTGTTCTGTAACTAGTCCTACCAAGCTAGGTGGGAATTGTGCTGACATGGAGGCCATCAGGAAAGGAAAATTATTCAGAATTAAGTATCTGTCATTCCATTTTCCTGACAGCTCCATGTCAGCACAGCTGGGAGCTAACTAGCCACACAGGGGAGGGATAATGGTACACACTCCTCAATTCTGGCTAAAAAGCAGAAGCCAGGATGCCTCTGCCAAACTCAATTGTCATTAAGACTGCTTCTATACATTATTGCGCCATGAACGTATATATTGACCCCCACATGGCTGCCTTGCAGATAGTGTCTGGGCACACTCAGCCTGCTGCCGCTCACAAAGTTAAGACCCTTTGGGTGGGCAGTGAAGTGATGCCCCCTGGCACAGCCAAACCTTTCAACTTGTAGGCCAAAGAGATGAGCTTCACGAACCTGGAGTTAATAATCTTGTTGGAAGCCGTAAAATCATTACAAGCACCACTTGGAATAACAAACAAGTGCTCCGACTTCCTGATGCCAGATGTTGCCTTGATGTTAAATTTTAAGGCTTGACCACATCTGATGGGCTAACTTCTTGGGTACTCCACAAGAGGGATGTAGGAAGGACAACTTTCCATGTGACACGGACTATGAAGGCCACTTGAGGGACACGATCTTGAGCATCAGCATGAGTACCACCCTATCCGGGATGAACGCAAGAAAGGGTTCTTTAAACCCCAGGGTCTCTAATACGGACACTCTTCTGGCTGATGTAATTGCCACCAGGAAAGCAGTTTTCAGTGAGAGGTACCACAAGTGGCCATTTTGATTGAAGGCATCGGATGCTAACAAGTCCAACACGAATGGGAGATCCCACTTCACAAACAATCCCTTAGGTAGGTTTTAACCAAGTTTCAGCACGAAGGACAGTAGAACTGAGTGTTGGATGCCCATTGTATGCCGGTGAAGGCAGAGATAGCTGAAATGTGGCCCCATAGCGTACTTAAGCATAAAGCTAAAACAAGCCCCGCTTATGGAATCTTCAGAATGTCACAGACTTGTGAAGAGCACAGTGTAAAACCTTGATCAGCAGCAATCCTGTGAATTTATGTCATATTACACTATAGGTACTGTTAGTGCTGTTCTTTGCTTTCATAAGAGTATTCACAACCTTTACAGAGCCCCTGAGATCTATTAACCTCTGCCTCTCAAGACCCAAGCCATGAGTTTGAGCTTGTCAGGTGTTGGATGAATGTGACTTTGGAGAATCGGATGAATGTGACTTTGGAGAATCCGATCTTACCAGCAGAGGGAGTGGATCCTTGGCACTCATTAGGAGGGGGGCAGAGGGTACCAAGGCCCCTTCAACCAATCTGGAATCACCACCAGAACTATCACCTTCCTCTGCTCCAGCTGGAAGCTGAGAATCAGAGGGAGAGGCAGAAAGACATAAGCTGTCCTGGAGATCCACTCTGACTGAGGATGTGAACAGGTCTACCTCTGGAAGAGATTATCAAGCCCCTTAGTTCTCAAAAGACTTGTGGCAGTTTGGGCCATTCATTGTCATCCAGGATTGTCTTGGAAAATTGTTTGCCTAAAGATTCCTCCTACTGAGCACATAGGCAGCAGGTAGCTGCAGGGTATTGACTTGTGCCAACCCTAGAATCAAAGAAACCTCCTTCAGGAGGGAGGCACTAAGTTCCCCTTTGTTTTGCTGTCTAACTCACCAGGACAGGTCCACCCTGGATGAGGTCACTGAAGGCTAGGAGAGCATTGTGACAACGTGTTGGGTGTCATCATCCTCATTTGTTTTGTTTGGGAAAGCTCTGAGACTGCTCATTGCCAGACTAGATAATCCTTTCAGAGGGTTTTGCTTGCTGCTTAAAGCAGCTAACCCCCCCCCCCCCACAATAATTTAATGAAGTAAAAAATAGCTTGCTTAGTAACAAACCCTAAAGGGTTCATCACTGCTAGAGGGATGCCAATGCTCCAGCTTCCAACCGTAGCCCTGAAGTCACCAGTTAGTTAATTAACCAAACCTTGTCCTGCCAGAGAACAGGACATGATGAAAATGTTTTGTTAAGAAAACTGCAGCAGAATTACAATAATATTCTGCAATGTACACGAACCATCCAAGGGAATTGTTGACATCATAATTACCTTTTTTTTTTTAGAAACTGGAGAGCACAAACAAATATTAAAAGGATGTCCTATACTTCAACAGGCAATGCTGGCTATGGTAGTCATCCACAGGTGACTCCTTTACCTTCTCTGGGAATGCTGGTCTTTTGAGAGGGTTGGCATAATGGCACAATATTAAAGCAAATATGAGAAGCCACCAGCAAGTAATGCCATGTGTGAACAGACAAAGTATTATTTTGTGCTCCTGTTATGCAGAGTATGATCGGTGGAGGAGCTCAGGGTATGCACAGCCATTGCAGGGAGCAAGGCACACCAATACCCAGCAATGCAGCATTAATTTGGATACAAAGCATTTTTACATTTAGATCACCCAATCTACACCATCCGACTGTAAACACTGGTACTGCGCAGGTGTGCATGCCTAGAGGAGACTCTGCTGACACTACTGCCTACTTCACAAGGACCCAGCGGATCCCAGACAAGGCTGTTAGCCCATGATAAATGTTGCCTGAGGACCAGCAGCAGGGCTACCTGAATTATGGGTCATTTAGCTGGTACACCAGGGACCGCGTCCAGCTGAAACCCACACACACGGACAGACAGCCAGCCCTTTAGACCGGCCAGGTAGAGGAGCACACCTAGGTCCTGCACATGGGAGGAAAAAAGAGGAACACTGAGCCTGCAGGTGGGCTCAAATTTATGAGTTAGCTCCTGGAAGCATGGGGGGCAGAACACTTACCCAGCTGTGCTGACATGGAGCTGCCAGGAAAGTAGATATCTTACTTGGAAAGGCAAAAATTACAGATGAACTGTATCAGCTGAACTGCAATGAGGTGGTTAATACTGCCAATTAGCAAAAACATTCAAACTGCATTCACACATGGCACAGATGACTTGGGCACAGAAGTCCTGACATAAAAAAATTACCTGAGAATGACTATGCAAGTGGAATAAAAACGAGTTCATGTGATCAAACAATGAAATGTACCAGGGGAAATGACAAAAGAAGCCTTTCCAAAGGAGAGTAACAGGAGAGCTCAGAAACCTCTGGACTTAATCTATTCAGATTTTTGAAGTCCAATAGAAACTTTGACTGCAGGAAAAAGAGGTATTTTCTCACTTTTATACATGATTTCCACAGGTATACTATGCTATGGGTTCAATTCACTACGAGTTAAGTAACGAATGAAAAAATGTGGTAAAATAATACATGCAGTAAATTATTTGCAAATGTGTCCTTAACAACGGATAACTCATCAGCTGTCAGCAAGTGTCCCACTGACAGCTGAATGAAAACAAAACATGCCAGGAATTACAAATGATGAAAAAAACAGTGTGGGGCTCCCCCCATCCATACCAGGCCCTGTGGGCCTGGTATGGATTTTAATTAAAACCCCGCACCAAATTTAAAAAAAAAAGAACAAAAAGGCTCCTAGGTCTGGTATGGATTTTGGGGGAACCCCACACCAAAATAAAAAGAAAAACAAATGGTGTGCAGGTCCCCTCACAATCCTAAGGGATTTTGGGTGTGGTATGGATCTGGGGGGACCCCTCTTCGTTTTTAAAACATTTTTGGCACGGGTTTCTCCTTAATATCCATACCAGAACCCTAGGGGTTGGGGGGGACCCCCTTGCTGCATCTGAAAAACCGCATGTGATACCGCCAGAAAAACCTGGCATCTTTTTTTAGTTTCTGTTGTGTTTGTGAATTGGACTTAGCTTATTGCATGTTATTTTTTGTGGTATTTACCGACAGTTTTAATTTTGCGTTAAATACCGCAGAATCGGGTTTTTTTGTGAATTGGGCATTTTGTTATGAAATGCAATAATTTATGCAAATGAGCCACGTGACAGTGTTATCGCATGCGGTAACCTTTAGTGAATTGATCCCTATATCTGTTACACAACAAAGTGAAGTATCGAGTACCAGACAACCTTGAACAGTATTTGGCTCAAGTAAGCAACAAATCTGGCAAAATGTTGAGTGTATTGGGCACAGACAATGGAACTGGATATACAGGTGATAACACAGGAAATTCTTAGAAAGCATGGCATAATATTTCAAACTACTGTACCATACAACCCAAAACAAAATGGGGTTGCAGAAAGAATGAACTGTAGTCTATGTGAGAGAGGAAGTACCATAATGTTTAATGTAGATATGCCAGTCACATCCTGGGAGGCAATTGTGACCACATGCTATCTCCAAAATCGACTACCAGGAAAATCAACTGAGAAAACACCATATGAAATGTGGAATGAATAAGTCCCAAATTTGAACCATCTAAAAAGTTTTGGGAGCAAAGCCTATGTGCACATCCTAAAAGAAAAATGTACAAAATGGGATGCTCGCGCAAAGGAAGGTATACTTGTGAGGTACAGTGAATCTCAAAAGGGATACAGAATTCTATACAAAGACACAAACAAGATAACCATCAGTAGAAGTGTAATTGTTGATGAAACTTCAGTGTGTTCAAAATTTCATGAACTAATACAAACGCTTCAAACTGAGGAAACTTCACACCAGTGTCACATGAAGATAAGCAACAAAGTGACACAGAAATTAATGCAGACAATCCAAATACTGTAAAAGAAGAAACCAGGCCACAAGAGACTTCAATCAGAAAATCCACCAGAAGCAATAAAGGCATCCCAGCCAAACATCAGTCCTATGTTGCTCACATAGCATTAAAACCAGAGCCAGATTCATGGGATGAGATGCAAAGACTTCCAACCCATGAGAAACAAAAGTGGATCAGATGCTATGACAGAACTGCTTACAAGAAATAGAATAATAGAACTGAGATCTGAAATGGGACTAATATAAGGAGCAGTTGTTGAGTGGGGGTGTTGGAATACAATATTAATGTATTTTTGTGCAACAACTACTTAAGTATTCAGTAGAGATATATTCTTCAACTAGTAGATGGCAGTGTTTATAAGTTTGTATCTGACATCTATGACTATACTCTGTCTTCTTTCTGAATAAATTCCTGTTCCCTGTTTGCAGAGAAGCACCAGATAAATACATGTGTACATGTTCCATAGGGCGCTCCTGCTAGAAACCAACCTCTGTGGCTTATGGGAAAGGGGTGCCAGATGGATGTCGGGGATGGATGAAAGCAATGACACTGAGGCAGCTCTTCATAGAGTGGAGGCAAAGCTCTAATGCAAATGAACATAAAAGAAGGAAGGAGCCTTCCTTTTTTTATGTTCATTTTTATCAACATAAACACAGGTGCACTGTGCACTGTCTGTTCTGTGGAGCTATATACAGAATCTCTAACACTAAATTTTGATAATAACCTTTGTTTAGGACATGGTGCTACATAAATATATATATATATATATATATATATATATATATACAGTTGTGTTCAAAATAATAGCAGTGTGTTGAAAAAAGTGAATAAAGCTCAAAATCCTTCTAATAGCTTTTATTTCCATGCACACAAATGCATTGGGAACACTACACATTCTATTCCAAATCAAAACATGAAGAAAAATATATCAAATTTGTGTTGTTCCTCTAAAACAGCGGTTCTCAACCTGGGGGTCGCGACCCCTTTGGGGGTCGAACGACCATTTCCCAGGGGTCGCCTAAGACCATCGGAAAACACATATTTCCGATGGTCTTAGGAACCGAGACACCGCTGCTGCCTCCGGCGATGTGTGGGCGGGATGATATGCTGCCCCTGTCACCGCCTCCTTGCCGCTGATTGGCCTCCGGAACTGTAGCTCAGGAGAGGCACACAGGCGGCCAATCACCGGCGAGAAGGTGGAGCTTGGAGAGGAGGAGCCGAGCGGCAGCGCGCGGAGATCGAAGAAGATCGAGGGAGCTGCAGGAACGAGTGAAGAGAGAGGCCAGAGAAGGAAGACAGCTGACAGGTAAGTGCAAATTTTGCTGCTGCAGCCAGGTATGCTGTCTGTAGATGGGAGAGGGAGAGAGCGAGCCCAGCGCGAGCAGGGGTCAGCAAGGTAAGTATCATTGGTGTCAGTGGGAGGAATAGTGCCCCATCATTTGTGTCACTAAAACCAATGATGGGGCACTATTCCTCCCCCCACTGACACCAACGATGGGACACTATTCCTCCCCCCACTGACACCAACGATGGGGCACTATTCCTCCCCCCACTGACACCAACGATGGGGCACTATTCCTCCCCCCACTGACACCAACGATGGGGCACTATTCCTCCCCCCACTGACACCAACGATGGGGCACTATTCCTCCCCCCACTGACACCAACGATGGGGCACTATTCCTCCCCCCACTGACACCAACGATGGGGCACTATTCCTCCCCCCACTGACACCAACGATGGGGCACTATTCCTCCCCCCACTGACACCAACGATGGGGCACTATTCCTCCCCCCACTGACACCAACGATGGGGCACTATTCCTCCCCCCACTGACACCAACGATGGGGAACTATTCCTCCCCCCACCGACACCAACGATGGGGCACTATTCCTTCCCCCACTGACACCAACGATGGGGCACTATTCTTCCCACTAACGCCAATGATGGGGCACTATTCCTCCCACTGATACCAATGATGGGGCACTATTCCTCCCACTGATACCAATGATGGGGCACTATTCCTCCCACTGACACCAATGATGGGGCACTATTCCTCCCACTCATACCAATGATGGGGCACTATTCCTCCCACTCATACCAATGATGGGGCACTATTCCTCCCACTCATACCAATGATGGGGCACTATTCCTTCCACTGACACCAATGATGGGGCACTATTCCTCCCACTCATACCAATGATGGGGCACTATTCCTTCCACTGACACCAATGATGGGGCACTATTCCTCCCACTGACACCAATGATGGGGCACTATTCCTCCCCCCACTGACACCAACGATGGGGCACTATTCCTCCCACTAACGCCAATGATGGGGCACTATTCCTCCCACTGATACCAATGATGGGGCACTATTCCTCCCACTGATACCAATGATGGGGCTCTATTCCTCCCACTGACACCAATGATGGGGCACTATTCCTCCCACTGATACCAGTGATGGGGCACTATTCCTCCCACTCATACCAATGATGGGGCACTATTCCTTCCACTGACACCAATGATGGGGCACTATTCCTCCCACTGATACTAATGATGGGGCACTATTCCTCCCACTGACACCAATGATGGGGTACTATTCCTCCCACTCATACCAATGATGGGGCACTATTCCTCCCACTGATACCAATGATGGGGCACTATTCCCCCCACTGATACCAATGATGGGGCACTATTCCCCCCACTGACACCAATGATGGGACACTATTCCTCCCACTGACACCAATGATGGGACACTATTCCTCCCACTGACACCAATGATGGGACACTATTCCTCCCACTGACGCCAATGATGGGGCACTATTCCTCCCACTGACGCCAATGATGAGGCACTATTCCTCCCACTGACGCCAATGATTGGGCACTATTCCTCCCACTGACGCCAATGATTGGGCACTATTCCTCCCACTGACACCAATGATGGAGCACTATTCCTCCCACTGACACCAATGATGGGGCACTATTCCTCCCACTGACACCAATGATGGGGCACTATTCCTCCCACTGACACCAATGATGGGACACTATTCCTCCCACTGACACCAATGATGGGGCACTATTCCTCCCACTGATACCAACGATGGGGCGCTAGTCCTCCCACTGCAAAATTACAGTTATGAAGTAGCAACGAAAATAATTTTATGGTTGGGGGTCACCACAACATGAGGAAATGTATTAAGGGGTTGCGGCATTAGAAAGGTTGAGAACCACTGCTCTAAAAGAATTGAAGAAAAGTGAATATTAGACTGTTCAAAAAAATAGCAGTGTTTGTATTCTTCTTTACAAACTCAAACATTCACTATATAAACTGAAAAATGTTTGAAGATTTTGCTTTCCTTTGAATCACTTAATGAATATTTAGTTGTATAAGCACTGTTTCTGAGAACTGCTGTACATCTGTGTTGCATGGAGTCAACCAACTTCTAACATCTGTGAACAGGTATTCCAGCCCAGGATGATTGGACTACATTCCACAGTTCTTCTCTATTTCTTGGATTTGCCTCAGAAACTGCACTTTTGATGTCACCCCACAGGTTTTGTATTGGATTAAGATCCGGGGATTGGGCTGGCCACTCCATAACGTCAATCTTGTTGGTCTGGAACCAAGATGTTGCACGTTTACTGGTGTGTTTGGGGTCGTTGTCTTGTTGGAACACCCATTTCAAGGGCATTTCCTCTTCAGCATAAGGCAACATGACCTATTCAAGTATTCTGATGAATTCAAACTGATCCATGATCCCTGGTATGCGATAAATAGGCCCAACACCGTAGTATGAGAAACATCCCCATATCATGATGCTTTCGCAACCATGCTTCACTGTCTTCACAGTGTACTGTGGCTTGAATTCAGTGTTTGGGGGTCGTCTGACAAACTGTCTCCGGCCACTAGACCCAAAAAGAACAATCTTACTTTCATGAGTCCACAAAATGTTGCGCCATTTCTCTTTAGGCCAGTCAATGTGCTCTTTGGCAAATTCTAACCTCTTCAGCACATGTCTTTTTTTTCAACAGTGGGACTTTGCGGGGGCTTCTTGCAGATAGCTTGGCTTCACATAGGCGTCTTCTAATTGTAACAGTACTCACAGGTAACTTTACACCTTCTTTGATCTTCCTGGAGCTGATTGTTGGCTGAGTCCTTGCCATTATGGCTATTCTTCTATCCATTCCAATGGTAGTTTTTCGCTTTCTTCCACGTCTTCCAGGTTTTGGTTGCCATTTTAAAGCATTTGCGATCATTTTAGCTGAGCAGCCTATCATTTTCTCAACTTCTTTATATGTTTTCCCCTCTCCAATCAACTTTTTAATCAAGGTACGCTGTTCTTCTGAACAATGTCTGGAACGACCCATTTTCCTCAGAATTTCAGAGAGAAATGCACTGTAACCAGCATGTACAACATTTGCTGCCTTCCTTCCTTAAATAAGGGCAATAATTGCCACCTGTTTTTCAAAGAATGAATGACGTCACTAATAGAACTCCACACTGCTATTATTTTGAACATGTCCCTTTCAATGAGTGATTCAATTACACAGAATCAGCAGCATGCATGTCATGACTGTTGGGTCTGTTGGATTTCTATTACTCTACTACACCTGCTAGTAAATTATTTGCCATGTAGAAATATCATTTCTACCAAAAACAGTGATTGATCCGGTTAGTGTTGTCTGACTGCTATTATTTTGAACACAACTGTATATATATATATCATATACATATTTCTAGGTGTATCCTATTTTGGCTATCACTATGCCAGTGACTGCAATTAGACCTATTTGCAAATGGATGCTGAAAGAAAGATAATTATAAGATAATCAACCTGGAAAGGGTATCATACCAGAATATCAGGTCTTTTCAAAACAATAAAATCCATTTCTAAATATATAGAAGCTAAAATCTACTGGTATGGACAACTGCACCCACTATCATTGTTCTTTGTACTGCATTATTAAAGCCAGTCAGTTGCTTCAAAAAGTTGAGGGGCCAGTTCCCTGAAATATAATCAGTGGTATACTCAGATCTCTGGCAGTCTGTGTTTCCAACTTTCTCTCCATCCCAGCGTTGAGTCTTCATAAAACTCTTCAAACATTCTGGCATTGAGTCTTCGTCAAACTCTTCAGCATTTGATGAGTAACGAGAAAGTCAAGTGGTCTAATTCAGTGAAATTTTCTTCTTAAAGGTTAAGTTATATAAAAATATGCCCCTTTTTGCCACCCAGGCTTCCACATTCGACACTTCCTTGAGTGTCAGAAGCCTGTGTCCCCCATAGTCTGCTATGGTTACAGCCTCTGACCACTACATCACTGCTGTGTTCTTTAGTGACACGGGGGTTGCAGGATGGAACCACAGCACATGGAGGGGAATGGAGGGATCTGACTGTCAGGGCTCCAGGTATGACCAGAGATGTGTGGACTGACACAGGGAAACACAGGCTCCAGGTATAGTATAAACAATACAATTTATTAAAGACTAAACAATACATAAATGCAGTGCAAGACTAAACATAAACACAGTGCAACCAAACCTCCAACAGATAACAATAAGAACAATACTAAACGTAGTCGGGCAGGCCGGGTCGGTAGCAAACGGGCAGGAAAGGTACAAGGAGCAGGTGGAAGAGTAGTCAGGAATAGCCGAGGTCAGGACAGGCAGAGTTCATTCAGAGTCAGGATCAAGCAGAATCAGGCAGGAATCAGGCAGGAAGCAGACAGGATGCAGGTACAGGGGCTCATGGGAAACATACACCAAGGCACTGACTGCAGGTCTGGCCATTCCTTAAATACACCTCCTGCAATCAGCCTCAGGTGATGGCTGACTGCAGGAGTGAGCTTCTGGTTGCTGAGAGCACCCGCTGGCCAGCCCTGGTACTGCAGCCCACAAGGCAGGTGAGTCCCACCACCATCGGCAAGTCCATTCCTGACACTGACACTCCCAGAGGTATCACATGCTGAAACCTGAGTAGGCAGAAGGGGCAAATTGTTATATATTTAAATATCTGTACTTATCCTTTAAGAAGAACATTTCACTGAATAAGACTTTCTTTCTTTGACTTTCTTATCAGTGAACAGTAATTTCTCGTTACATTGGGAAAAACCTCTGCATGCAAAATCCAGTATGCTATGTTCTTTGTTGTTAACCTCAACAAGATCCCATTGTGATTCCATGTATGGCCGCTCCTAAAGTTAAACTCCAAAACCTTGACCACTAGGCAGATTTTTCTTGCTGGGATTTCCCCTCACTTCCAGTCCATGGGACCATTAGAGGTTTGCCATGAGCTGACCTTCTGATTTCCACTATTTGTAATGTAGTCTGCAAGTATCCTTATAAAAACCTTCTTTATAGAGGCTGGTGACAGTAGCTTCACAGTTGATTTACAGAAGGAACATATAAATAATGCACTTCACAGAATGGAATTTTTACGTTCAGCAGTGCTGTGGTCGCCCCTTGGAAAGGAAGTGAGACAAAATTTGCAGGTGGGGACACAGAAATAAAAACAGAAGCTTCAAACCTTTAACACTTATTCCCAAACTAAAATCCAGAAAGCTAAGCTAGCCATACACTATTCGATTTTCAAACAAACATTCATGAATATTCATATGAAAACTCTTAGATGATGAATGTAGTTCAAAAGTACTCCAAAATTTCATTTGCTTTTAACATCTAATTTTGGATTGAATGGCCTTTCCCAAACAAAAACCACATATACTGTTAGAAATTTGTTTGCTTCAGAAAAATATTTCCATCCTGCTCCTTTGAATTTTCTCATCAATCCAGTTGAAACGGAATGTTGATTTGGCCTAGTAACGATTAGAAAATTCAATTAATTAAGAAAATGTCAAACTAAATTCTGCTAGAGCTGGGGTTCCTAACCTGGGGTCCATGATCCTCTAAGTGGAAATGTTAGAAAATAGTAGGTATTATTGTAGTAGTAGCAGTAGTAATAGTAGTAGTAAATTTGAGCAGAATAAAAATGTTGTTTAATTTGCACAAGATAGATACTTATTGCAGGAAAATGAGCTAGTTTTTTAAGAATGTTTACTTTATTCAAACATTTTGTATGTCATTTATGTATAAGACCATCAAAGTTAAATGAATAACGTATATTGCATGCAAAGTTGCGTATATGTGAATATCTTGGAAAGTGTCCATAACTTTCATCAGATTATTAAAGGGGTTTATGACTCAAAAAAGGTTAACAACCACTATACTAGAGTATAGCCATCTTCTGCCACCCCTTTTAAAAGAATCCCTGCCTGGCAGTGCAAATCAAATCAGTGTCAAATCAATGGCATCTCCCTGGCACCATGACATGCTGATGGTAGTGTGACAGACCAAACCAGGACAGGGGATTTTGGAGGGGACTGCAGGCTAGCCTGGTCTCTGAAGGGGGCCTTCTTCTTTGGGAGGTGTGTGCCTGAGAGGACCTTTGGAGTAGTTTTACTTCGGACTCAAGTCCATGTCTCCCAGAAACACACAGACTCTAAGAACTGAAGGACCAGGATACAGATTTGGGGTCTCTGTGCCCAAGCCAGCATTGACTGCTTCAACCTCCTCCTGGACCCAGAGCAGATCTTAATATAATCAGCTCAAAACAACCTGATGCTAAGGTCTCTTGCTGTAATTGGTTTAGCAAGGTGTGATGTGTTTACCATTGTGTATTTTTCTCATTGTTAATTCAGTTAATTGAGTCACCTATTGTTTCTGTTTGTTGGGTAGTTCTGGAGGCTCTTATATGATTGGTTTAGTCTTGTGTTAACTTTACATTGTCACCTAATCAGTCTGGGATGTTTATCCCAATGTGTAATGTTTGTTTTTATTGTTCATGTGGGAACTGCCCCTATTTTGAAGTGCATAAAAACCTGCATTTCTGTTGAATAAAGAGTTCCAATTGCACCTAAAATAGTGTCGTCTAGTCCTTGGGTGTAATCAGGGCTGTAAATAAGGGGGTACCATCAGTCCTCCTGCACAGGGCCCAGGCCAGGTGAATCAGATTTGTGGACTGGGAGGGTGATTGGCATGGCTGGGGGCAATTACTGGAACTAATTCCCTTACTGGCTCTCTGCAGCAGCTGAAAGCTGGCTTCTTCTCCTCTCCCTCCCACTTGCTTTCATCTGCTGCAGAGAGAGACATAAATGGGATTGGTTCCAGTAATTCCCCCCCCCTCTCCATCGTACATAAATGTGATTGGATCCAGTAATTCCCCCCCCCTCTCCATCGTACATAAATGTGATTGGATCCAGTAATCCCCTCCCCGCTGCACCCATCACCTTCTGCACCATACATTTCCCTCTGATGCCCAGGCCCCCCTGTGTGCCCCCACTCCCACAGTGCTGCCAGCTTCCTTCCTCTCCTTTCCACCGGCAACTGCAGTCACGCACAAGGGTCCTTCAGGATGGAGAGAGGGGGAAGGGTCCGGTACCGATCATTCATAACTGAACCATAGTAAACTGTGTTTTTTATTTTGAGGGGCCCCTGTCAGGTTGGCTATATGGGGCCCTATGGTTTCTAGCAACAGCCCTGTGTGTAATGCCCAGCTATAATACCTTGGTCCTATGTTCCATCGGCGAGGAAGCAGTTCTCTGATAGAAATACAGAGGCGGGGTGCCAAACGTCACAGGTGGTATATACAGTATGTACAGATAGACACAGATACCATGACTGAGAAAAATCAATTGTTAGTTTACTCTGAAAGGATTCATAAACTGAATGTGTTTGGCTTTAGCTCAGCTGAACTCCCTGGATGCTCAGAGTCCTGCAGATTAAAAGACAGTTATCAGTGCCTCTTAATGCACTGCCTCTCTAATTATGTCATTGTGTATGTACGTGAATCAGCGAGAACAGACTGAGCAGCAGTCTGTAGAACAACCCTTTATCTCTTCATTGCTCATTTGCTTTGATACAATTTCTCTCTAAAATTCCATCATGACAAAGTGGGACACAGGAAATATTCCTTTGAAATTAGGTTCCTGTTGTGTTTGTTATGTCAGCGCCATTGTGTTCCGCTCCTCTCCAATGCATTCATAGAAAGCCTCAGTAATAACAGACTTTTGTGGAGCAGACATAGGTAATTATTGTATCTTGTCATCTAAATAACTACTTACAGGGAAGACACAGCCACCAAACTGTCTTTATCTGTTTCCAAAACAGGTGCCTTTAACATCTCAATTACACTTTACCAGTTGTAACAAAACACATATACTTCCCAGATGCAATTAATAAAACATTGTATGTTAAATACATGCGTACTTTATGAGAAAACGCTCAGTACCAGAAAGTGCCAAAACTAACGTCAGAAGACATCTATAGATTGCACACTTTTCGAAAACATAACTGGAGCACCCTGAAAGTCCAGAAACCTGGAGCACTTATCAGGGGCGGACTGGCCATTTGAAACTCGGGCATTGCCCGAGGGCCCGGGGTCAGTAGGGGGCCCCATGAGATGCCCCTGGTACCTTTTTCGTAGGCTTTTTTGAGTTTGAACAAGGACACAGGGGCCCCATGATCCCCTATTGCCCGGGGGCCCCATGAGTTGTCAGTCCGCCCCTGGTTTCCACTTACTTTTTAAAAGGGTTATCTGCTTTAGCAATGAGAAGCTGCCTAGTCTTCCCAAGCAAAGCATCCCTCTTTAGAGTTTCCATAAAGGACGCCGTGGACGGGCATTACTGCATGAATACTGCTTTGTTTGAGCAACCAAGGATAAATATGACACCTAAAATGTTGTTACATGAAGCTAATAAACTCTGAGGGCTGGTTCACACTATAGAAATGCAGTCCAGATGCATTTCCGCATGCATGTTTGTGATGCATTTTTGATGAGTTTTTGACATGTTCCAGTGCATTTTTCATACATTCCAGTTCATTTTTCCCCTCTTTTTCTTAAATTTAAAGAGGGAAATGTGCATTCCAGTGCGTTTTTGGTGCATTTTGCTATGTTCCAGTGCGTTCAGGTGTGTTTTTTTATGTGTTTTACTGTGTTCCAGTGCAGTTATGTGCAGAAAAAAATGCAGCATGTTCTACTTTTTTTTCTGCAACCGAAATGCACTAGAACTGCAAGCACTGATGTGAATTATGACATTGTCAACCAAATAACCTTCTTTCTGTGCATTTTGGATGCTGAGAAAAAGCAAATGAAATGCATGTCATGTGAACTGGCCTTGAAGGAATGTTTCTACTCACACTGTGAAAGGGTTATCTGTTCTATCTATGGAGTTTGGGCAAGGACACAGGGGCCCCATGATCCCCTATGAGTTGTCAGTCCGCCCCTAGCACTTATTATGGAAATCTTGACTTTTGTGCAGAAAGTCAAACTTTGGCCTGCACACCCCAACTCCAGTTCCTCGGTGTGGTTCCCTGGAATGATGGGTGGCTTCATTGACTAATAAAATGTTCAGGAAACAGGAGAGGGCAGGCCAGAGTCCTGTACAGAAGTTGAGAAGGGCATAATAGCAACAGTCTGATGCTCCTACATATATATATACTTGCACATATACTTGCTATATACCTGTGTTCATAGTTTCTTTAGTTAGTTTACCCCCTTGAAGACCAGGCCTATCCTGACACTTCTCTCCTACATGTAAAAATCTTCTTTTTTTTTTGCTAGAAAATTACTTAGAACCCCCAAACATTATATTTTGTTTAGCCCTAGAGAATAAAATGGTTGTCGTTGCAATTTTTTAAGTCAAGGTATTTGCACAGTAGTTTTTCAAACACAATTTTGTGGGAAAAATACACTTTAATGAATTTTAATGCAACAAACAAAAATAATATACAGTTGTGTTCAAAATAATAGCAGTGTGTTGAAAAAAGTGAATAAAGCTCAAAATCCTTCTAATAGCTTTTATTTCCATACACACAAATGCATTGGGAACACTACACATTCTATTCCAAATCAAAGCGTGAAGAAAAATATATCAAATTTGTGTTGTTCCTCTAAAAAAATTGAAGAAAAGTAAATATTAGACTGTTCAAAAAAATAGCAGTGTTTGTATTCTTCTTTACAAACTCAAACATTCACTATATAAACTGAAAAATGTTTGAAGATTTTGCTTTCCTTTGAATCACTTAATGAATATTTAGTTGTATAAGCACTGTTTCTGAGAACTGCTGTACATCTGTGTTGCATGGAGTCAACCAACTTCTGGCACCTGTGATCAGGTATTCCAGCCCAGGATGATTGGACTACATTCCACAGTTCTTCTCTATTTCTTGGTTTTGCCTCAGAAACTGCATTTTTGATGTCACCCCACAAGTTTTCTATTGGATTAAGATCTGGGGATTGGGCTGGCCACTCCATAACGTCAATCTTGTTGGTCTGGAACCAAGATGTTGCACATTTACTGGTGTGTTTGGGGTCGTTGTCTTGTTGAAACGCCCATTTCAAGGGCATTTTCTCTTCAGCATAAGGCAGCATGACCTCTTCAAGTATTCTGATGTATTCAAACTGATCCATGATCCCTGGTATGCGATAAATAGGCCCAACACCGTAGTATGAGAAACATCCCCATATCATGATGCTTGCGCAACCATGCTTCACTGTCTTCACAGTGTACTGTGGCTTGAATTCAGTGTTTGGGGGTCGTCTGACAAACTGTCTCCGGCCACTAGACCCAAAAAGAACAATCTTACTTTCATGAGTCCACAAAATGTTGCGCCATTTCTCTTTAGGCCAGTCAATGTGCTCTTTGGCAAATTGTAACCTCTTCAGCACATGTCTTTTTTTCAACAGTGGGACTTTGCGGGGGCTTCTTGCAGATAGCTTGGCTTCACATAGGCATCTTCTAATTGTAACAGTACTCACAGGGAACTTTACACCTTCTTTGATCTTCCTGGAGCTGATTGTTGGCTGAGTCCTTTCCATTTTGGCTATTCTTCTATCCATTCCAATGGTAGTTTTTCGCTTTCTTCCACGTCTTTCAGGTTTTGGTTGCCATTTTAAAGCATTTGCGATCATTTTAGCTTAGCAGCCTATCATTTTCTGCACTTCTTTATATGTTTTCCCCTCTCCAATCAACTTTTTAATCAAGGTACGCTGTTCTTCTGAACAATGTCTGGAACGACCCATTTTCCTCAGAATTTCAGAGAGAAATGCACTGTAACCGGCATGCACAACATTTGCTGCCTTCCTTCCTTAAATAAGGGCAATAATTGCCACCTGTTTTTCAAAGAATGAATGACCTCACTAATAGAACTCCACACTGCTATTATATTGAACATGCCCCTTTCAATTAGTGATTCAATTACACAGAATCAGCAGCATGCATGTCATGACTGTTGGGTCTGTTGGATTTCTATTACTCTACTACACCTGCTAGTAAATTATTTGCCATGCAGAAATATCATTTCTACCAAAAACAGTGATTGATCAGGTTAGTGATGTCTGACTGCTATTATTTTGAACACAACTGTATAACCAATATTTGGTAAAATATAAAAGATGATGTTACGCTGAGTAAATAGATACCTAACATGTCCCGCCTTAAAATTTTGCACGCTCACGAAATGACGACAAACTACCATACTTAAAAACTCCATAGGAGACGCTTTAAAAACAGGTTACCAGTTTAGAGTTACAAAGGAGGTCTAGTGCTAGAATGATTGCTCTGACTATAACATTTGCGGAGATGCCTCACTTGTGTGGTACAAACATATGTGTGCATGAGCTACGCATGCATTTGTCTCTGCATGTGAGCATGAGTGAAGGGGGTGGGCTGGTGCTTTAAACATTTTTGTATTATTATTTATTTTATTAAAAAAAAAAATAAATTTTTACAGTGTCCCTTTAATTTTTTTAAATCACTTTTATTCCTGTTACAAGAAATGTAAACATTTGTTGTGATAGAAATAAAGCATGACAGGTCCTCTTTACCGCAGATCTCTCGTCTACCATGAAAAGCATGAGATTAAAAAAAAATTGATTTCATGCTTTCCAGAAAAAATGGTAGTTTGTACATCTGCCCCTCTGGTCTCTTAGATCAGTGGTTTCCAAACTGCGGCCCGGGGTCCAGATGTGGCCCTTTGCTTGCCTTTGTCTGGCCCTTGGGGCACTATTCCTCTCAGTGATACAAGACACTATTCTGCCAGCTGACACCAAAATGGGGCACTATTCCTCCCAATGATACCAACGATGGGACATTATTTCACCTCCTAATACCAAATATAGCCATGTTTACTCCCACTGATGCCAGGAAAATCTCCACTCCCTCTGGGCCTCCTAAAGTCTGAAGGATAATAAACTGGCCCTTTTGTCTAGAAAGTTTGGAGACCCCTGTCTTAGACCATAGAGATGGCCAGGGACCGGTGGTACCGCCGGCTTCAGTTCTGGGCATTCCAATAGCAGGGTAGAGGCACCAGAGGGTGGCGGAAGACTACCCCTCTCACCACACGTAAAAGCAATCCAGCGGCTAATTAGCCACTAGGATTGCTTTTACTGTGTAGAGCTTTGCCAACAGAAAAAAACGATACCGAGGTTATGGCTGACAGCTGCAGCCATTACCCCGGTATAACCACTTGAAGTCAGTCATGTACATGTACGTGATTTGGTGGCAAACGGCTATGACAAGTTTTCTAGAACCCTCATTCACACAGGCCGCCTGCATTTCTTTCAATTAAACACAGGAGAAAATGATGTGGGAAGAACAAAATGTGCATGCGTTTACATGCATTTAGGCACATTCAGAGTATCTGATCTGCTTTGTATATTGTTAGGATTTGGAATTGTATTTGCTGGGCGAGTGGAAGTTGGGCTTTAGCCCACACTACTGCATAAAACTGATCTTGTATGAGTTTTTCGAAACAGTACATTGCAGCGTAATCTGGTGAACCGATTCCAATGGAATGGATACAGTGCCTTGAAAAAGTATTCATACCCCTTGAAATTTTCCACATTTTGTCATGTTACAACCAAAAACGTAAATGTATTTTATTGGGATTTTATCCTTGACCTGTCTGGGGTGTTCCTTGGCTGTTTGTTCACTAATGTTCTCTAACAAACCTCTGAGGGCTTCACAGAACAGTTGTATTTATACTGAGATCAAATTACACACAGGTGGACTCTATTTACTAATTAGGTGACTTGTAAAGGCAATTGGTTCCACTAGATTTTAGTTAGGGGTATCAGAGTAAAGGGGGCTGAATACAAATGCACGCCACACTTTTCACAGATTTCTTTGTAAAAAATTTTGAAAACCATTTATCATTTTCCTTCCACTTCACAATTATGTGCCACTTTGTGTTGGTCTATCACATAAAATCCCAATAAAACACAATTACGTTTTTGGTTGTAACATGACAAAATGTGGAACATTTCAAAGGGTATGAATACTTTTTCAAGGCACTGTATTTTCATGGGGACTGCATATTACAGGGTGACCAGGCCCACACGCAGCCCTACCTACAGATCTGTTGATGTAGAAGCCGCTCTGCAGATTCTAGAGAAGGTTATCATCCATAATCCCTTCCCCGATCCCGCAGGACAGCTGTGACTGGAGACGACGTTCCTCCGACAGCAGATCTGAATCATATAAAGTATGTCCCTTAATTCCATTTGTGCGACACAAGCAGAAAACAAAGCTCCATGTCAGGGGGGGAAGCAGTAAGCTCTCCTCGCCATTATTTACCGTTGTGTGCGCAGAGAGATGGTGCCAGAAATATTGATCGCTGTGCTGCTGAATAATAAATTGCGCTGAGGACCAGGAAAGCATTGATTACTGGTTATTTAGGGAGAGTCATTTTCGTTCGTTAGCAATCCTAGGAAGAAGAAAATACAGATGCTGCTCCGCATTGCTGCTGGCTAATCTACATTAGGCGGATCGATATTTTATCATCAATATCTTACACATGTAGAAAATAACTGTATTATTGGTCTAACAAGGTTAGAATGCCCAGTGACAAATAACATGGTGCCGGTCCTTTCCTGTATAATGCTTTGCAATATAGATCACATTACATCTCCACCTGGCTGTGCAAAATCTAGAAAACTCTATTTGCTCGTGCTCTAAAAAAAATCTCTAATCCATGGAATCTTTCATCAACCTCTGCATACCAGCTGAAATTTAAAATCAGGCTGACAGCAAAGGCTGCTTTGCCCCTATGTGCATTCTGTAATGCATGTTTATGATGAGCATTACTGCACGTGTGCTTACATAGCAATATGTATGCTTTCACCCTTTTAACATACATGTATGTGCATTTTAAATATATGTAGATTTACACTTTTTCTCCCTTATTATACAAAGTGTGGTGAGTACACTGAAGAGTATAGATTTTCCATGTAGCAGATGCAATAAAACTGCACACAAATACATCTGGTGTTCTATATTTAACAATCACTTCAACTGACTTGTTTTTGATCTGCAAAAATCACCCCAAACTCTCGATTCCATCTAATCTGCTTTTGTCTGTGGCTGTTTAGGAAATCTGCCCTCACCAACCAGTTTTGGCGTATACTCTCAAAGTAATATTAAACTCCCAGCGTTTTTTAGCATAACGCATTGAGCACTATAAAATAAACTTTCCCATCTTACCCCAGCACTTGCAGATTACAACTCTGAATGCTGCTGGTTCCTGCTCTCTCAGTGCTGCTCCCCTGAACCAGTCTTCGCAGGAAAAAGTTAACAGTGGACAGTGTAGTTTCAGCCAGTCTGATAGTCTGGAAAAGGGAGAGGGGAGGAAGGAGGAGCAAGGGTTTGCCTTACCATCCTAGGCTATGGGGCTGAGTGATTCTATTGATGGGAGACAATTCTAGTAAATACAACTAGGGTGCCTCCATATGATCCTGCAAGTGAAAGGAGCCACCCTGAAACAGGATACTGGGGTAGCCTTTATGGCACCAGCTTAAACTGGAACATAGGCAAGGATTAAAGAGAAAGAAGCTGCTAGTGCACTATGCCACCACACACTTGGTAAACTACCTACCTCCAACCGCTGCGTCGCCACTTTTTGGTTTAATCAGTTGCCAATTGTGCAACTAATGTGATTTGCAGGGGGCGTGTGCCCACTGACCCGGCTGCGTTGTCACTGGCTCCAGCATATGCCAATCACCAGGTCCCAGCCAATGATTTATGGCTGGGACTCAATTGGTGGAGTGAGTAACAGGAGAGAGTTCTGTGTTGGTAAACACAGTGGCAATGTGCCGGTTTTTGTCTTCCTGCAAAGCAAGGAATAAAAACCAGCACATCCCTTAGAAAAAGCACCACACAGTATACACATCACAAATTATTAAGCACACAGTTAACCCTATTAATCACTGGTAATGTCAGTGTCAGTCAGTTCCTACAAAATGTCAGTTAGTATCAGATTGCCCACCTTACTATCACAGTCCCACTATAAGTCACTAATCACTGCCATTACTAGTATAAAAACAAAAAATAAAGAATTCTAGTATATATCCCATAGTTTATAGGCTCTATACCTTTCACACAAACCAATTAATATATGCTTATTGGTTTTTTTTTAACCAAATACAGGTTTCAGAATACATTTTGGCCTAATTTATAGAAAAAAATTAGATTTTTAATTATTTTTTTATGTTTTTTAGCAGAAAGTACATTTTTCCCCCAAAATATTTAGTCTTTTCTTCGTTTTATATAATAAAAAAATTAAAAAACTCAATGGTGATCAAATACCACCAAAAGAAAGCTCTATTTGTATGATAAGAATTACATAAATGTCATTTGGGTACAGTGTTGCCGTGCAATTGTCAGTTATAGTAGCACAATGCTGAATAGAAAAAAAAAGGCCTGGTCACAAAGGGGGTAAAATCTTCCCATGGTCAAATGGTTATTTAATATGGCAGGTATCAAGATTTTGAGAGGCTGTATACAACTTCTTATTGTTATATCCCTTGTGGCATGGAAAGCCATTCTGCATCAGTGCAAAGAGGGGGTGCAGCGCTAATAAACTCAACGATGTCAAAAGTCAATAAAATGTATATATAAAGTGACAAGGTGCAAATACATAGGCCACTAAATAGTGGTCAAGGTGCTAAAGGGTGTTGACTCAATATAAAGTCCAAAGAGAAGAAGTGTTGATGAGATCTCAAATGATCTCAGGATGTCCAGTGATGCGGACCGTGGATCTGGTGATAAATAATAATGAGATTGCGCACTCACCAGATACGCAATTCATACGCGCATAAATAGTAGTAATCCTCTAGTCATCCAGATATCATCAAAATAGGTCTGGTCAGATCTGGCCAGGTTAATCCTCACTCCCTGGCGGTGTTATCACTCATGGGGGGGTCATCATGCAATGGATACAGCCTGCTCACATGGGGGTCTCCTCACAAGGGATGCAGCTGGTTCTGCGAACGTGATCGGCTCCCAAAGGAGCTGCTCGCGCCCACACTCTGAGCAGCAGAGTGTGGGCGCTCAGAGTGTGGTTTATGGGTACCTTTTTTGGTGTACAGCCGCTTATGTATTTGGGATTGTTTTAGCGCTTGCTTACTCCTTCTGCATTCTGCATCAGTGGATTTACCAGGAACCCCTCACCACTTCATTGCTAAATTATCGTATGTTTTCCATATGAAATTAGTGGAGGCCTTGTCACTGGCGTTACTACCCTGTGGGGAGAATAACATTTGCCCCTTAATGTTGCAACAACATATTGATGGGCGGGATTACCACACGATTGGCGGTGAAGCGTGGGGTTCAAATAGCCCTCACCACTTTCATACCTAACAACGCATGCATTGACGGTCAATACAGAGAGGGTGAACGCCATTTGAATCACATTTGGAGGCTATGGAGGAGGCTGGAGCAGTTGCTTTATGATCACTCTTGAGCTGATTTCGACCATTCTATAACATGATGGTCAAATACATCTGGAAAGCCTTCTTTGGGCATAGAGTGGGGTGATACGTATTTCACATGAATAACATTTGATCAAACAGCAATTGAAGATGCACATTTATATTCTCTGATATTTTCCATTCTCTTTGGAATCGGGACATATTTTTTCACTTTTATATTATTTTCCATATTGTATTGGGATTTGTGTCACATCTAACTTCACGATGTTTAGTTAGGAAAGCATTACTATTGTTTATTCACATTTTTTAGTACTAGACCTTAAAGTGTTAGTAAACCCAGGATCCTGCATTCACTATATGTGGTCTCCCACAGTACACACAACATGGAAATGCAATTACTTTAGTAAATATAAACTGTTAAATACCTTTTCTCATCAGCAGTTATAGCAGTCTTGTGACTTCTATCAGTGTCCAGCTGAGCACTGGCTAAAGCTTGTAGGAGGAGTTTTCATTTTGCTCTAGGAGGATGCATGACCCCTGACCTCTGTCTGGACAGTGCTGATTGGCCCTGTGCTGATCACATGCACCCTCCCAAGAGAAAAAAAAAAAAACCTCTCTAGCAATACACACCAAACTGAGCATGTGCAGAGTGACTCCATACGATATGTCTTACCAGGAGATAAGAGGGGGATACTGGAAAAAGGGGAGGATCAGAGAAGACAGGATCAAACAGCGTTTTTACACAATGCAGAGGATTAACCCCTTAGGTTCCACAGTGAGTATAATCCCTCCTAGATTGTAAACTCCAAGGAGCAGGGCCCTCCTATCCCTCTTGTATTGAACTGTATTGTTGCTGTATTGTCTCCCGTTTTATTGTAAAGTGCTGAGCAAACTGTTGGCGCTATATAAATCCTGTATAATAATAATAATATTATAACAAGCATGCTTTACTGCATATACAGACTGATTTCACTGTTGTGGGTTTAGTAACACTTTAAATACCAGTTATCAGTTTCTGCTTAGCCTTTGATATCAACTATGCTTCAGAAGACCTTAAACATCCATGATATGGCCAGTAGTCTCTATTTCACTTTACACTTCGTTAACACTAAGAACTTCCATCTTTCCTCCGAAAACCTTGTAAAATCTTAGATCTGGTTTTCTCAACTAGGGATCTCCCTGGGGTTCCTTGAGCAGTAACCAATGACATATTAAAGATGATTTTGCAGGTATGGACATTTTTGCATAGTTACTTTGGTTTAGCTCGGAGCAGTGTACGCTTATATGTGCCATACCTGGCTGATCCCCCTGGAAGCTGGAAATCACTGTAGTAGGCAATGTGACTGTAGTGATTGCTGCTAACCTCCGGGTCCTGTGCGGAGAGGCCAACCTGCTGCTTAGTGAGCACAGAAGATGGCTCCCTAGGCATGGGGGCCATTTGGAGAACACTTTCAATGAATGCAAAATGTTTTCTGATTGGACAAGGTAGAAATCATGATGTTGCTAATCAGCCACTCCACCTTGTCCATTCAGAGAACACTTTGCATTTATTAAGAGAACACAAAGTGCTTTCTGAATGGTGCACATGACGGAAGCTGGCGGTAATCAATGTAGTAGCAATGTCCACTACAGTGATTTTCATCTTTCACCTACAGTGACTACCAATGTAAGGGAACAGTTTCCCACTGAAATTCAATATTAGAGGTCACTTCTACACTAATCACCACTGCAAGGGGACTTGTTTTCCCGCTGACCAGTACCATGGAAAGGGGCATCAACGTAAGGGGGCATTTCTCCATTGCACATCAATGTAAGGGGGCACTACATTTTTACAGTCTGTCCCTTTTCTGGCCATTATTCATTTGTTTTAAGGGCTATTACGGATGTACAGAACAAGGTATGTTGTAAAATATTGGTTCTGAGTGTCAAATACTATAGATATGCCATTTTTCTTTATTATATTATTTATAACATTTAACATTTTACCGATCATGCTATTTTACCATGCAATGTAGACATAGTAATATTTAGCATGGGGAAGGGGGGTTTCCAGAGACTTTACAATTATTGTAAGGGTTCCTTCATAGTAAGGCTTCATTCACACGGGTTCTGAGGCCCATAGTCTGTGAATCGGTCATGTGTTTATGTGATTTAAGCAGCCAGGTGCTGCATGCAGTCCATATACCTGTATGGGGGGGAGCAGTGGCTGCACAGACAAAGCCACTCATCATAATGAGCTGTGGGTGAGCAGCCCGAATGCAGATAGTGTGCACTTGGGTCCACTCATGCCTATCAAATCGGGACAAATTGCTGTGTCTGCGCAGCCACTGCATCCCCATACACTTTTGTTGTACATGTGCTGCAACTGGTGGCTCAAGCTGCATAAAATCATGGCTGATTCACAGACTATGGGCCTCAGTACCTGTGTGAATGAGGCCATTAAATCTCGCTGCCCAACAGCTGTATGCAGCCTTTTGCTATATGATGTGTGGCCCTCAGACCTCAGCTGTCTATAGGGGGAAGGCCCTATAGACAAAAAAAATAGGCCCGGGCATTATAGAATGAGCAGCCAATTTTTCGGGGGGGGGGGGGGGGGGGTAAAGGCGTTCACCTGAGCATTTGATGACAGAATATTCAGTTGGTCTTCCGCACTGTAATGTAAAGGGGCACTGTACTGATTACAGTGCCACTTTACAGTGCAGTTCCCTTTATATAAAAGTGCCCCTTTACATTACAGTACCCCTAGAAATCTCATCACAGTGCCCCCTATATATTCAGCAAAGAGATGGCCCAATACAGCAAAGGGACATCCCCATATAGCAAAGAGACATTCAAATCCAGCAAAGAGACATCCCCAAATAGCATAGAGACAGCCCAATCCAGCAAAGAGACATCCCCATATAGCAAAGAGACAGCCCAATCCAGCAAAGAAATATCCTCATAAAGCAAAGATACAGCCCAATCCAGCAAAGATATATCCCCATATAGTGATGAGATGCCCAATCCAGCAAAAAGGGAATCCACATATACTGTAGCAAAGAGACAGCCCAATCCAGCAAGAGACATTCCATCCAGCAAAGAGACAGTCCAATCCAGCAAAGAGACATCCCCATAAAGCAAAGAAACAACCCAATTCAGCAAAGAGACAGCCCAATCCAGCAAAGAAACAGCCCAATCTAGCAAGGAGACATCCACATATAGCAAAGAGACAGCCCAATCCAGAAAAGCGACATCCCCATATAAGAAAGAGACATCTCAATCCAGCAAAGAGACATTCCCATCCAGCAAAAAGACAGCAAAGAGATATCCCCATCCAGCAAAGAGATATCCCAATCCAGAAAACAGACATTCCCCCATACAGCAAAGAGACATCCCAATTCAGCATAGAGACATCTCGTCCAGCATAGTCACATCCCAGTCCAGCATAGAGATATCCTGTCCAGCAAAGAGACATCCCAACCAGTAAAGAGACATCCTATCCAGCAATGAGACATTCCATCCAGCAAAGAGACAGCTCATCCAACAAAAAGACAGGCCAATCCACTGCCGGTACAGAGCGGAACTGTTTGGCTGTCACATTGTGCCGGCTGGTGAAGGAAAGAGGCCGCTATTGTCCCTTCAGTGCCGCTGTGTCTGCAGCTGCTGGAGGAGGTGTCTGTGTATCTCCTGCGGCACTTCCTGCTTGTCGCTGGAGCCATCTCTCTCTCCTCCTGTTGGCACTGCTTTAGGCATAGTCACATAGTGGGAGGTGAGCGGCGGCTGCGGTCTGTATTAGCCCTCTCCAGACTGTGGTAGCCGCTTATATCCGACAGTGCGGCCTGGTCATCAACAGGCCACTCTTCTTAGGCCTGGAGACCCCAGCCCTCTGGGCAAATGCCCAATGTGCCCTGTGGCCAGTCTGGGCCTGGCGGGAACATTGATTAGCGTAATAGCACTGATACCTACTAGCCTCATGTAACATGTTCCTGGTTTCATATTGCCTTCTGCAGCATGTCTCCAGGCCAAGAATGCAGCATGTTCACAATCTCTGACCCTCTATTAGGTCTGCAGTCTGACAGTCCATTCAAGCATTACATATATTTAACATTATGTCTGGCACTTTGGTGATGTCAGGGGCTGCAGATGATGCCCCCTATAGCTCATAGAATGACTACCACTGCCTTAAAAGGTTGAGAAAGGCTCTTAGATACTTTCTGAAATGCAATTTCATATCTCTCCAACTGTGGTGGTGATCATGTAAATGTTCTTTGTCTCTACACAGGTTGTCTTCAGTTGTTCTTACTGATATAATGCAGCTATATTGGAAGATTCTTCCAAAATAAACATATTTCTGTATTTCAGGGTCACATTTCAGTGGGCTGTTCACTTGAAATTTCAGTTTATTGCCTTGTCTCTGCAGGCAGGAGATAAATAGAAGTAGTTGTCAAGTTTTATTTTTTTCTTAACACAACTGCACAGCAGGCTAATCATCTTCTGGAGTGTCCCTCCTCCGCACTAGACTGGCACACAATGAGCACAATGTCATTTTTCCATACTGTGTTCCAATCACAATGAGACTCTCTAGGTTCACTTTGGGAATTAGAAAGCCTCTGCAGAGACAAATTAGACCACATTACAGAAATTGGTTTTCTTTATGTTAGATATTTTGTTCTGAATTTTGGAGCATTTTCTCTCTTATCAGAAAGTGCAGCATACTGTGGATACCGACATAAAAAGAAATCAATATAATGGCCAACCATAAAGGAAAACCTATATAGAGGCTGCTATTGCCAACCTCTTCTTCTAAAAATGGCAGTTACATGGCTGTCTCTTTTATCTAATGACCATACTTTCCTGGGATAAGTATGCAGACTTCATTTTCTAGTTTGTGTAGCATTACCCTCCTAAATTGCTGAATTTGTTTTGGGTCCCCCTAAGCTCTGCACAGCCAGGCAACACGCATTTTCCACACTGCATACTTGGAGTCAGTAAACAGTCCTTGAGCTTGGTTTTGTGACTTTTTCGTGGGTTAAACTTGGATGAGGTCTAGGGGTATATGGGATCCCTGAGGAACTGTAGAACTTGAGGACAATTCCTTAGCAACTATGTACAAAAATGTGGACAGCAACAGTCTCTTCTTAAAGAGCACTAAAGACTCTTTGGTGTACCTCCTCAGACCCTGGATGATTCCTTCTCTTCACCAAGCTGCCTGAGGGCATTCCTGAGCAAGGGGACCCAAGAGCTGCTGATTGAACAGTCCCAGATGAGAAGCTAGTTGGGTCCTGCACCTGACTGCTTCTCCCCTTACATGGCCCAGGGGGTGTAAGAGTACTCACACTGTCCTCTCCTGTTAGCTTAGTGGGCTGGTGGCTGCCTTCAGGTCTTACACTGGGCTGGCTCCTTATCTGCTACACAGTCTGTCCTCCCCAGGAGAGGTTGAGGCAGTGGAGATCCTCTTCTCCAGCAACCTGCCTGTAGGTAGGCTCCCCTCCCTGGGGCTCCCTCCCAGGCTCCTCACTCCATCCTTCCTCAATCCATATTCCACCCAACACTGCACACCTCACCCCAGGCTCTGCCACATTTTGAAGGTTGCCCTGGTCACCATGCCCAAACTCCAGCAGGGGGATTTCCTAGGGGCCCTCAAATACGTATGCAGATCTGGGCCCCCTTCCCTTCTCCTCCAGAAAGCTCTCAGGTTTCAGGAAAGGGGGAGGGCTCCAGAAGCCTTGACAGGTTAAAGCCTCCCAGCCTGTCCTGAGGTAACCTCACTACCTAACTCTGCAGGCTGACTCATCCCCAGGCTGCTACTCAGGCTCTAACAAAAACTACCTAATTAACTTGGAGGATGTTACATCTGCATGCTTATTGCAGGTCAGTGTCTCAAAGTTTTAAATACAGAGACAGCCAGGCAGTTAGAAATAGACCAGAAATGACACCCCTGCCTATGTCTTCCAGTTCTGGTTCACTTTAAATGCATTTAGAGTCCTGAATGAGGGAGTTGATGCACAGAGGGTTATGGCATATCAGCTGAGAAATGTATATGCACCATACAAATATATTATTGTAAGTGTTGCTGCATGATCTGCATATTTTACTTGTTTGCTGCTCAACAGTTTTATGATCATATTTCATACATAGATTTCTAGGGCTCCCTCTGGTGGCTATATATATTAGTCAGACAATGCAATTGACATCCTTTCTGAATGACTATTGCAAGAATATAAATTACAGGATAAACCACTCAGAAAATATCAGATTATCAGAGGACACTTTAAAAATGGGTTTGCATTTTGTCATAAAAGAATAATCACTACTGCACTGCTAAAAACATGAAGCATCAAAAGTAAAAAAAATATAGGAGGTGGATCCTTGCTATTAATTTTTCTATGTCTACGATTTTTGCTAGGGAGCCTGTTTTTCTGGGGATCCAATATTTAATACCTGGGCATAATCAAAACTAAAGGCTCCTATGCCTTCATTACTGAAAATGTGTTTCCCCTGTAAACATTTGTACGTCAGAAGTGCAGTGCCTGGTCAGCTCTGGTTCACATATATGCAGTCATACGGGCTGCTTTTTGCGTAGACACGAGAGCCCATTCATTTGAATGGACTCCCGTGCCTCGTGACACACAGAGAAGAAGTCCCTGCACTTTTTCTGAAAATGCAGCCCGCACGGGAATCTCGGTTCACAGTATGGTTACGTTTTCCAGTGTGGGCTAAATGAACTAATGGCATCTGCCCTCGGGTCTGCATTTCTCTGTGCGGGTGGTGCGGATGCACGGATTTTCGTGCGGATCTGCAGCGGCACCACCCGCACAGATGTGAACCTAGCCCAAATGACCATTAGTAGCAGGCCATAAAAATGTAGTTAACATTATTATTTGGCCAAAAATGTCATATGTGACCTGAAATAATTCCAGGTCTCGCCTAAACTATAATATTCTTCAAACTCCTCCTTAAGCTCTTACTTCTTTTCAGCTTTATTACATTGCAGAATTATCTCAGTTATGCTTCTGGTTTACACAGCCCCAATTCCCAAAAAGTTGTGACACTGTGTAAAATCTATATAAAAACAGCATGAAATGATTTGCAAATCTCATAAACCCATATTTCTTTCACAGTAGAAATATATCAAATGTTTAAATGCATAAAATGTACAATTTTAAGAAAAAAATATGATCATTTTGTAATTGATGGCAGCAACAAGTGTCAAAAAATGTTGGCAAAGATCCATTATCTCCTGCGCTCAAAGACTCAGATCAAACGGGCGTTAGTAACAAACAGCGTGTTCATCTGGCGATCAGAGGCTGTGCAGCTCCATCATGAAGCTGGGGAAGCTTGACAAAACTATAGAAGGAGATGAAAGAAAGAGAACACAAACCTTGTGCATTACCTCAAAAAAGAGTGACTAATTTTATTTTATGTAGGAAATATACTCACAAAAGTGACGGTAAAACAGGCATAAGAAAGCCATAATCCACACAGGGTTACAGGTAAATCCAAAGGGGGGGGGGGGATACAAGCTAATGCGTTTCGAAGAGTGCTCCCTTCTTCATCAGAGGTGATCAAAAAAACATAAATACAAATCTCCGTCAAAATATTACATGAATCATGAATATTCAACATGGTATAACAGGTAGTGATACTGTAGATGAGCATGACAATACGCATAAAAATACTCATAAAAATGGCAATACTTATAATAATAATAAGGTCAAAAAACACATACAGAATTTTTTTTTTACATAATTTATTTTCACCCATTTTATATATATATATATATATATATATATATATATACAGTATATATATATATATATATACTGTATATATATATATAATTTTTTTTTTCTGTAGGTGTTTTTTATATATATTTTTTCTGGCATGTTTACCACAGTGTTTCTTCCCCTCTTCTTTTAGCACTCTGTAAATGTCTGGGAACTGAGGAAACCAGTTGCTGGAGTTTTCGGAGAGGAATGTTGTTCCATTCTTGCCTGAGCATATGGTACTCTAAAACCTGGATATAACTTTCAGCATTGATGGTGCCTTTCCAGGTGTGCAAGCTGCCCATTCCATATACTCTAATACACCTTCATACCATCAGAGATGCAGGTTTCTGAACCGAGCTCAGATAACAGGTCGGAAGGTCCCACTCCTCTTTAGTCTGGAGGACACGGTGCCTATAGTTGCCAAAAAGAATTCACAAAACCTTGTAACCACTTATAGCGCAGCTCACAGTGCTCTGTTGCAAAATAATCCGGAGTCTCACACCAATGTAAGGGTGAAGGGTGTCTTGTGCTTGATCCAGAAAGCAGTGAAGCATGAATTTTGATTAATCGGACCAAAGAACAGTGTTCCACTTTGCAACAGACCATTTTAAATGATATTTGACCCAGAGAAGACGGCAGTATTTCCGGAGAATGTTCAGATATGGCTTCTTCTTTGCATGATAGAAATTCATGTTATTAAACCCAAAATCAAATTAAAATTATATTGTAGCTTACCAATTCTTAGATGTGATGGCTGCATTAGTTTTCTCTTTTAGGTTTTCTTTCTTCTATTTTCATCTGGCGATCTTGCCTGCAATGCAATTGCATGCGATACTTAAAGAAAATGTGATCTGCTTTAGTGAATGGAGCCCAAAGTTTGAAATAATGATCCTTAATATTTTGCTATTTACCAGGAACTGAAACCAGTCTGTGATATGATGCTAGTTTTCTATAGTCTTGACACCAACCAACTATTACTCCCTATAAAGTTTGTCCAGCGAATATCTCCATTTATAGTCTCCACCACACACTACCCCATTGAAAAACATAAGCATAGCTAGGAAGGCCCATCCAGTCAGATACTGACTCAGCTTACATTCAGACCAACACGGCTGGTACAAAAGCTGAGATTATACAAGTTTGCAGTGACTTCTGGTTTGACTGTAGTTCTCCTTTAAATGCCAAATCTAACTAGTTAAATACATGAACTGGCAACACAGGCGACTACAGCAATGCCTTCTGTTCATACTAAAGTTATGGAAATTTTTTGTCAGCTGTGATTCACTTCATTTACATGAAGCTTTTGTGACATTTTCCATGCACCACAGAGGTTGTGGTCAGCCTTCTAACAAAATATGGAATATTTAAGAGACGGGATTCTCAAATCATAAAATGATTGTAAAGCTTTGGATTTTGTTTTCATTAAAATAACAAACATATTATACTTAACTGCTCTGTGTAATGGGTTTGCACAGGGCAGCCCCGGTCCTCCTCTTCTTAGGTTCCCCATTGGTAATCCTGGCTCCTCCCCCTGCCAACTGTCCACCCTAGGAAGCCGCTTCCTATGGTGGCACTCATGCAGGCTCGCTCCCAAGCTGGGTTGTTTGTGTCTATTCACACAGCCTGGTTCAGCTCTGCTCCTCGCTCTCTGCTCACAGATTTTGACTGACAGCAGCAGGAGCCAATGGCACCTGCTGCTCTCAGCCAAGCCTGTGAGAGCCGGGAAAAGGAGCTGCTACAGATGTGCACATCGTTGGACCCAAACTGGGCTCAGGTGTGTATTTGGGGGAGTTGTTGGGGGAGATGCATATAAATGTTTTTTTTACTTTTACCTTTACAAGCACTTTAATTGTCAGCAGTAACTGAATAATGGTCTAACATCTAAGTCATGGCCTTGACTACCTTGAGTTATATTCAAAAGAGGGGGAGGTGCAGCGCTATACAAAATAACAGACAATAATGAAAAAGTCAAATTCATATAATAGATAGTGACTGTGTGCTAATAAAATAGAGCCACTGGATGGTGGCTATAAAGTGAAAGAAGTGCAAGATAAATACATAAAAGAGTCCAAAGAAGGGGTGCTCTTAAGATCCAAGATGATCCTCAGACGTCCAATGATTGGAACAGCCAGGTGATAAGTAATGTAAGGATTGCGCACTCACCAGATACGCAATCTTTATGCGCATTTGTATATAAAATCACTGGACCTCTGGTGTCATCAGATTGGTCTGGTCAGATCTGGTCAGCATGGCTTTTGCTGCCTGGCACTCGGATAGATGCAGCTGCTCTGTAGATCTGGCTGGTTCTCACCAGAGTTCATCTTCAGAAAGTCCATAGACCGGGTCAATCACAGTCGCCATGGGGATGGTGAATGGTGGTCAGCAGTTCCTGATCATCAATAGAAGTGGAGGGGGGCTTCCCAGGTTCAGAGATGAGTCCAAACAAGGGGGTTCTTCAGCCTGATGGAGGTGGGAGTGACTAGAGAAAGCCCTTCCTGCCCTGCACAGGGCTCATTGCAATCAGCCTTGAGTTATAGTTGCTGCACAATTCTTGGGTCCTTTTAGAAGCACAATTACATGAGACAGCACAATGTCATTTCAAAGGAGCTTAAAGGAGAAGTACAGTACAGTACTGCACTCCTGTGACCCGTTTTCAGCTGACAGCAGGCTGAAGCCCGCAGTTGACTGACGTCACTCAGCCGGGCCGGGCTGGGGAAAGATCCCAACTTTAAAGTAATCCACCCCACCCCAGATCCACCCCAGAGTCTGGAGCAGCACCTGGCTCAGCCTGTTAGCAATCTGCTGAGAACCTGAGCCAGCCTCTCCCTCTCCACAGCCCAGTGCTTCAGAGAATGCAGGGAGATCACAGATGTCTATGCAAATCGCACCAAATGTAGTACATGTACTACTTCAGAAATCACAACCAATTTGACCACTCTAACTGCGGACAATAGGGTGCGACTTGGCATACGATTTGCAAGTCGTATGGCATGCAAATCGCATGCCAAGTCACACCAGATATGACCGGGGTGTAAGGCTACTTTCACACTGATCCGCCACAAAAACACTGCCAAAACGCCTATGATTACTGAGCATTTTTAAAGGATACGTGACTTAAAAACTGCACCAAAAATGCTTCTCAGAGGTGTTTTTGAGGCGCTTTTCAGGCGTTTTCCATTGATTTCAATGGGAAGAGGTGTTTTTAGGCTGCTTTCACACCAGTTTGCATTGACTAGCATTTTTGGAGTGTTGTGTTATAATTAGCACAACGCATGAGGCATTTTTGAAGCATTTTTGAAGCATTAGCGCTCCCCCCCTTTCACATCATGTGACTTTTTACAGACCTTCCCACATTTGCAGTGTGCTTTTGAAGCATTTTTGGGGCGGCTACCATTGATTTCAATGGGAAGAGGTGTTTTTGAGGCATTTATTTTAACTCCTCAAACATGCCTCAAAGATGCTGCAAGCAGGAGTTTTTAGATCGCACCAGAAGCAGAACACCTCAGCGTGAAAACATACATAGATATACATTCACATACACAGGGAAGCAGTTTTCTTGAGCTTTTCAGGCGCTTTTTTAAAACTCAAAAACGCTTGGAAAACTGCTCAGTGTGAAAGCAGCATAACAGTTTAACTGCTCTCTGCCCACAGCGGCAGTTAGAACTCAGCGATAAATGGTCATGTGATTGCTGAGTTCTGACACTTAGAGCCGGCAGGGGACAGATGCAGCATCGCCTAGGCAAGTATAATTTGGGGAAAAAAATACCCAAACTTCTCTTTTAAAAATACACTTTAACATGTTTTGATGTCTTAAATGCCGTCTGATAAAGATCCCTTCCAGTTGCTTACATTCCACTTGTATAGTGGTGGGCACCATCTTGAGATCCAGGGATAGCAGCAGTTGACTTTTCATGATCGCACAGCATGGTACTACATGCTGCCTGTGTAGCTTACTCCATAGGGAGCAATTTTTCCCTTTATTTAGTGATTAATTTCCACTTCTTTATCTTCTAAAAAATCTTTATTGTAGCTTTAAACTGAGGAGACAACCAGTAATTGGTTAAGGAGACACTGTCAATTTGTTGATGTAGGGCAAAGTAACAGTCTCTGGGAACCCCCCCCCCCCAATAATCCCCATACCTGCACAACTTGGCAGCTCCTTGTTCCTCTGCAGCCTGATATCAGCTCTGCTGACTACACGGGGGAGCAGTGATGTCCATCACTTATGTGACAGTGCTTTGGCCTAATGATTGGCTGCCATATCTGGACACCATTACAGGTAAGTCACATGCTCCTCCATAACCATCACCATTAGATATTTTGACCAGCTGTGGAGGTCCAAGGGAGCACAGGTAAGGCGAGTATAGTGGGTCATGGGATGCCCTTTGCAGAGATACCGTCAAGCTGCCTGGCATAGGCAATATGACGGTATTACTCTAAATCTTTCAACAGCAAGCGATTGCAAATCTTAGGAATGTTTAGAAATAAAAATTAAAATACTTATTTCTACTATATATTAGTTGGTCATGTAAAGCCGACCAGTCACAATATGACACAGCTGGTCACAATAATGTTATTGGGTTCTTGGTGTGTAATAAAGCACTTATCAAAGCTTCCTTCAGAAGGTACATTCTATTCAGTGTTGCAGTTTTAACACTTTCCTTTGAAAATGTTTTGTAAGATGGAATTCCTCTTTGAAGGCAATCCCACTCCTGAGATCAGTGCTTTTCTAAAACAATATCTAATGCTACAACAAATTCATATGGTCACAGCAATCAGGTGAGCTCCTTTTGGTGGTATTTGATCACCACTGGGATTTTTATTTTTTATTATATAAATAAAAAAAGACTGAAATTTGTGAACACTCCCCCCCCCAATATTTTCTATTATAATACATATCCTATAAAAATAATAAAATAAAAAAAATCTAATGTCTTTATAAAGTTAGGCCAACATGTTTTCTGCTGTATGTCTTTGGTAAAAAAATCCCAATCAGTGTATATTATTTAGTCTATAGCAGTGGTCGGCAAGCCGCGGCTCGCGAGCCACATGCGGCTCTTTACCCAGTCTAATGCGGCTCTTCTGTGTGCCGGGCGCCTGCTCCCCTCCCTCCTCTCGGTCGGCCGCTCCCCTGCCTCCTCTCGGTTGGCAGCCCCAAAAGTCCGCGCGGACCTTTTAATCCGGCTTGCGGATGTGGCTGTCAGGATGTGTGTAGGCGGGGCAGCGTGCCGAACGTGAGGGGAGGGGAGCTAGGCTCCTCTCACAGTCCGCCCTGAAGACCCGAACGGCGCGGGAAGACAGCGAGAGGAACGCAAAAGGTAAGTGAATTGACACGGGGGACTTGGCTTACTAGAAGGGGGGGGGGGGAATAGTACTGTGGGGGATGAAATACTATATGAGGGATGAATTACTTTATGAGGGATGAAATACTATATGGGGGGATGAAATACTATATAGGGGGATGAAATACTATATGAGGGATGAAATACTATATGAGGGATGAATTACTATATCAGGGATGAATTACTATATGAGGGATGAAATACTATATGGGGGGATGAAATACTATATGGGGGGATGAAATACTATATGGGGGGATGAATTACTATATGAGGGATGAAATACTATATGGGGGGATGAAATACTATATGAGGGATGAAATACTATATGGGGGATGAATTACTATATGAGGGATGAATTACTGTATGAGGGATGAAATACTATATGGGGGGATGAAATACTATATGAGGGATGAAATACTATATGAGGGGATGAAATACTATATGGGGGGATGAAATACTATATGGGGGATGAAATACTATATGAGGGATGAAATACTATATGAGGGATGAAATACTATATGAGGGATGAATTACTATATGGGGGGATGAAATACTATATGGGGGGATGAAATACTATATGGGGGGATGAAATACTATATGAGGGATGAATTACTATATGAGGGATGAAATACTATATGGGGGGATGAAATACTATATGGGGGGATGAAATACTATATGAGGGATGAATTACTATATGGGGGGATGAAATACTATATGAGGGATGAATTACTATATGAGGGATGAAATACTATATGAGGGATGAAATACTATATGGGGGGATGAAATACTATATGAGGGATGAAATACTATATGGGGGGATGAAATACTATATGAGGGATGAAATACTATATGAGGGATGAATTACTATATGGGGGATGAAATACTATATGAGGGATGAAATACTATATGGGGGATGAAATACTATATGGGGGATGAAATACTATACGGGGGATGAAATACTATACGGGGGATGAAATACTATACGAGGGATGAAATACTATACGGGGGATGAATTGCTATGGGGGATGAATTACTATATGGGGGATGAATTACTATGGGGGATGAATTACTATATGGAGGATGAATTACTATATGGGGGATGAATTACTATATGGGGGATGAATTACTATGGGGGATGAATTACACTATGGGGGATGAATTACACTATGGGGGATGAATTACACTATGGGGGATGAATTACTATATGGGGGATGAATTACTATGGGGGATGAATTACTATATGGGAGATGTATTTTCAGTTTTAAAAATGTGGCTCTCAAAATAAATTTCAATCATGGTTTTGGCGAGATTTGGCTCAGTTGAAAAAAAAGGTTGCCCACCACTGGTCTATAGGAAAGTTACAGCGTCCACAAACTATGGTATATACACTATATTGCCAAAAGTATTGGGACACCCCTCCAAATCATTGGATTCAGGTGTTCCAATCACCTCCATGGCCACAGGTGTATAGAATCAAGCACCTAGGCATGCAGACTGCTTCTACAAACATTTGTGAAAGAATGGGTCGCTCTCAGGAGCTCAGTGAATTCAAGCGTGGTCCTGTGATAGGTTGTCACCTGTGCAATAAGTCCATCCATGAAATTTCCTTGCTACTAAATATTCCACGGTGAACTGTTAGTGGTATTATAACAAAGGGGAAGCAACTGGGAACAACAGCAACTCAGCCACGAAGTGGTACGCCACGTAAAATGACAAAGCGGAGTCAGTGCATGCTGAAGCGCACAGTGTTCAGAAGTCGCCAACTGTCTGCAGAGTCAATAGCTAAAGACCTCCAAACTACAGGTGGCCTTCAGATTTACACAACAGTGTGTAGAGAGCTTCATGGAATGAGTTTCCATGGCCGAGCAGCTGCATCCAAGCATTACATCACCAAGTGCAATACAAAGTGTCGGATGCAGTGGTGTAAAGCACGCTGCCACTGAACTCTAGAGCAGTCTAGACGTGTTCTCTGAAGAGACTAATCAAGTTTCTCTGTCTGGCAATTTGTTGGACGTGTCTGGGTTTGGCGATTGCCAATGGTACTTGCCTGACTGCATTGTGTCAAGTAAAAAGTTTGGTGCAGGGGGGATTGTGGTGTAAGGTTGTTTTTCAGGGGTTGGGGTTTGGCCCCTTAGTTCCAGTGAAGGGAACTCTTAAGGCATCAGCAAACAAGACATTTTGGACAATTTCATGCTCCCAACAGTTGAGGGAACAGTTTGGGGATGGCCCCTTCTTGTTCCAATATGACTGAGCACCAGTGCACAAAGCAAGGTCCATAAAGACATGGATGAGCGAGTTTGGGGTGGAGGAACTTGACTGGCCTGCACAGAGTCCAGACCTCAATTTGGAGACTGCGAGCCGAGCTTTCTCTTCCGACATCAGTGCCTGACCTCACAAATGCGCTTGAAGCTGTTATAGCTGCAAAGGGCGGGCCAACTCAATATTGAACCCTACGGACTAAGACTGGGATGCCGTTAAAGTTCATGTGTGTGTAAAGGCAGGCGGCCCAATATATTTGCTAATATAGTGTATATTTGAAAACTGATCAATCCTGATGTACTGACAGACAATCTCATTTCTTGAGCTTCTTAACCACTTGCCTACCAGGCACTTATACCCCCTTATTTACCAGGCCAATTTTCAGCTTTCAGCGCTGCCGCACTTTGATTGACAATTGCGCGGTCATGCAACATTGTACCCATATGAAATTTTGATCATTTTTTTCTCACAAATAGAGCTTTCTTTTGGTGGTATTTAATCGCCACTGGGCGCTTTACTTTTTGCTCTATAAATAAAAAATTGCAAAAATTTTGAAAAAAAAAAGTTTCTTTGTTTCTATTATAAAATTTTTCAAACAGGTAATTTTTCTCCTTCACTGATGTGCGTTGATGAGGCAGCACTGATGGGCACTGATAGGCGGCACTGATAGGCAGCACTAAAGGGCACTGATAGGCAGTACTAATGAGGTGGCACGGATAGGCGGCACTGATAGGCAGCACTAATGAGGTGTCACGGATAGGCGGCACTAATATGCAGCACTGATAGGCGGCACTGATAGGTGACACTGATGATGGGTACTGATAGACGGCACTGACTGGCATCACTGCTGGGCACTGACTGGCGGCACTGACTGGCACAACATCTGGACACTGACTGGTGGCACTGACTGGCAGCACTGCTGGGCTGCACTGGTGGGTGGCACTGGTGGGCAGCACTGGTGGGTGGGCACAGGTGGGTGGCACTGGTGGGCACAGGTGGGTGGCACTGGTGGGCACAGGTGGGTGGCACTTCTGGGCACAGGTAGGTGGCACTTCTGGGCACAGGTGTGTGACACTGCAGAGTGGCACAGGTGGGTGCACTGCTGGGCACAGGTGGGTGATCTGCTGGGCACAGGTGGGCGGAGCTAGTGGGCGCACTGCTGGGCACAGGTGGGCGTAACTTGCGGGTGCCACTGCTGGGCACCGATTATCAGGGCACTGATCATCAGTGCCCTGATGATCGGTGCCGATCCTCGCTCTGACAACTGCCGGTTCTCGACAGTACTTTCCTCCCGATCTGACAGCGTGAGGAAAGTGCAGCCGAGAACCGGCACTTGCATTTCCCTCTGATCAGCGTGTCATTGGACACCGCTGATCACGTGGTAAAAGGCCGCTGTGATTGGCCTTTTACCACATCACGTGATCAGCTGTGTCTGTAGGACACAGCGATCACGGAGATCGCCGGGTGTGCGCCCCCTGGGGCGCGCAGGAGAGCGCGTTCTGGGAGGACGTCATATGACGTCCACTCAGAACTGGCCGGCCGCAGTGCAGCCGTCATTCGGCTATCTGCGGTCGGCAACAAGTTAAAATGTCAGAACAGTACATCCCCCAAATGACCTCTTTTTGGAAAGTAGACAGTCTGAGATGATAAATAAGAGGCATGGCAAGTTTTTTGAAGTTGTACTTTTTTGTCATAATTGTTTTGAATATGAAATAAAATGTTTTTTTTTTTTAACAAATTGTTTTTTTTAACATACTATCACCAGCAAAATACAGCTTCATTATGTGACTTGTGTGGCAGTGATCAGGGACACTGACTGGGGACAGCATGCTAAAAAAAATTTTTTTAATAATTATTTTTTCAATATTTTAGATATTTAAAAAAAAAATACTTTCATCAGAGTAGTTCGCTGTTACCATAGTAACACTGTACTACTCTTGGGGGGTGATCAGGGATATTTTTTTCACTTTGATTGCTGGTACAATGAAGATCATTGTAGCAGCAATGCTTTGAACTGTCATGAATGGGTTAAAGTGTTACTAAACCCGCATCAGTGAAATCAGTCTGTATACAGTCAGGTCCATAAATATTGGGACATCGACACAATTCTAACATTTTTGGCTCTATACACTACCACAATGGATTTGAAATGAAACAAACAAGATGTGCTTTAACTGCAGACTGTCAGCTTTAATTTGAGGGTATTTACATCCAAATCAGGTGAATGGTGTAGGAATTAAAACAGTTTGCATATGTGCCTCCCACTTGTTAAGGGACCAAAAGTAATGGGACAATTGGCTTCTCAGCTGTTCCATGGCCAGGTGTGTGTTATTCCCATTATTATCCCAATTACAATGAGCAGATAAAAGGTCCAGAGTTCATTTCAAGTGTGCTATTTGCATTTGGAATCTGTTGCTGTCAACTCTCAAGATGAGATCCAAAGAGCTGTCACTATCAGTGAAACAAGCCATCATTAGGCTGAAAAAACAAAACAAACCCATCAGAGAGATAGCAAAAACATTAGGCGTGGCCAAAACAACTGTTTGGAACATTCTTAAAAAGAAGGAACGCACCCGTGAGCTCAGCAACACCAGAAGACCCGGAAGACCACGGAAAACAACTGTGGTGGATGACCGAAGAATTCTTTCCCTGGTGAAGAAAACACCCTTCACAACAGTTGGCCAGATCAAGAACACTCTCCAGGAGGTAGGTGTATGTGTGTCAAAGTCAACAATCAATAGAAGACTTCACCAGAGTGAATACAGAGGGTTCACCACAAGATGTAAACCATTGGTGAGCCTCAAAAGCAGGAAGACCAGATTAGACATCTAAAAAAGCCTTCACAGTTCTGGAACAACATCCTATGGACAGATGAGACCAAGATCAACTTGTACCAGAGTGATGGGAAGAGAAGAGTATGGAGAAGGAAAGCTTTACCGGGGATGAAACCCAGCGTCTGGTGATGTCTATGCATTCCAGACTTCAGGCTGTAATTGACTGCAAAGGATTTGCAACCAAGTATTAAAAAGTGAAAGTTTGATTTATGATTATTATTCTGTCCCATTACTTTTGGTCCCTTAACAAGTGGGAGGCACATATGCAAACTGTTGTAATCCCTACACCGTTCACCTGATTTGGATGTAAATACCCTCAAATTAAAGCTGACAGTCTGCAGTTAAAGCACATCTTGTTTGTTTCATTTCAATCCGATGTGGTGGTGTATAGAGCCAAAAACGTTAGAATTGTGTCGATGTCCCAATAATTATGGACCTGACTGTATGCAGTAAAGCATGCTTGTTATACTCACTGTGGGGTTAGTCTTCCACATTGTGTAAAGAGGCTGTTTGATCGTGTATTCTCTGATCCTCCCCTTCTTATACTGTCCTTAATTTATCTGCTGATAGTACAAAGCTGTAGAAGACACTCTGCATATGCTCAATTTAATGTGGTTTGCTAGAGACTTTTCTTTTCTGTGGGAGGGTGCATGTGATCAGCACAGGGCCAATCAGCCCTGTCCAGACAGATGGTCAGGGGTTATACAACCTCATAGGACAGTCAGAGCAGAATGAAAACTCCTCCTCCAAGCTTTAACCAGTGCTCAACTGGACACTGATAGAAGTCACAAGACCGCTCTAACTGCTGATGACAAAAGGTATTTTGCAGTTTGTATTTACTAAAATAATTGCATTTCCATGTTCCGTGTATTGAGGGAGACCAGATATAGTAAATGCAGGGTCCTAGGTTTAGTAACACTTTAAGTTCATGACAATTCAGAATACTAGTGATCTGTGTTTGGCTACAGATAATGACATGGTATAGGGCACTGTGATTGGCCCAGGTACTATATGATATCTCACTAGTTCCAAAAGCAAAGCTGTTATGAATTAAATTCATTAATAACAGCTTTGGTGACATTGTGATCAAGTGATTGCATAGAGATCAAATAATCACGGTGTGTCTGGTGGATGCAGCGGTTGTGGGGGGTAGTGTCAGTACAGGCAAAATGACGTACGGGTACATCACTTTGCCTGTACATGCCACCTGCAGTAAAAGTGTGAGTGTGGGCGGCCAGCAAGTGGTTAATACAGATGATGGTAGAATTTTTGAGGTAGAATTGATGTGGACATTGAGACTTATGGATCTCTCAGATTATATATATATAATGCTTCCCCATGCTTCACAGTAGGGATGGTGTTCTTGGGATGCAACTCATCCTTCTTTTTCCTCCAAACATGACGAGTGAAGTTTAGACCAAAAAGTTCTACTTTGGTCTCATCTGACCACATGTCTTTCTCCCATGCCTCCTCTGGATCATCCAGATGGTCATTGGCAAACTTCAGACGGGCCTGGACATGTGATGACTTGAGCAGGGGAACCTTCCGTGCAATGCATGATTTGACACGGCGTAGTGTTCTACCCACAGTGACCTTTGAATCTGTGGTCCCAGCTCTCTTCATGTCATTGACCAGCTCCTCCCTTGTAGTTCTGGGCTGATTCCTCACCTCTCTTATCATCAGTGATACCCCACGAGGTGAGATCTTGCATGGAGCCCCAGTCCGAGGAAGACTGACAGTCGTCTTTAGCCTCTTCCATTTTCTAACAATTGCTCCAACAGTTGATCTATTTTCACCAAGCTGCTTGGCAATTGCCCCGTAGCCCTTTCTAGCCTTGTGGAGGTCCACAATTTTGTCTCTGGTGTCTTTTGACAGCTCTTTGGTCTTGCCCATGGTAGTAGCTGGCGTCTGACTGACTGTGGGGTGGACAGGTGTCTTTAAAGAGCTCAGACAGGTGCTACTAAGTTAGATTAATGAGTGGAGTAGACGTGGACTTTTTAAAGGCACAGTAACAGGTCTTTAAGAGCCAGAATTCTTTCTGTTTCTTAGGTGTTCAAATACTTTTGTTCAGCAGTGCAAGACAAATAAATTATTTAAAAATCATACAATGTGATTTCCTGAATTTTTTTTTTAATTCTGTCTCTCAGAGTGGGAATGCACCTACAATGTGAATTTCAGACCCCTCCATGATTTCTAAGTGGGAGAACTTGCAAAATCGCAGGGTGTTCAAATACTTCTGTTCCTCACTGTATATATATGCACACACTGCTCAAAAAATTAAAGGAACACTTTTTAATCAGAGTATAGCATCAAGTCAATTAAACTCCTGGGATATTGATCTAGTCAGTTAAGTAGAAGAGGGGGTTTTTAACCAGTTTCAGCTTCTTTGGTGTTAATGAAATTAACAACAGGTGCACTAGATGGACAACGATGAGACGACTCCCAACACAGGAATGGTTTTGCAGGTGGAGGCCACTGACATTTTTTTCCCTACTCTTCCTTTCTGACTGTTTTTCACTAGATTTGCATTTGGCTAGGGTCAGTGTCACTACTGGTAGCATAAGGCGATACCTGGACACTACAGAGATTGCACAGGCAGTCCAACTCCTCCAGGATGGCACATCAATACGTGCCATTGCCAGAAGGTTTGCTGTGTCTCCCAGCACAGTCTCAAGATCATGAAGTAGATTGCAGGAGGCAGTTACTCTAGGCGAGCTGGACAGGGCCTTAGAAAGTCCTCAACCCATCAGCAGGGCCTTTATCTGCTCCTTTGTGCAAGGAGGAGCAGGATGAGCACTGCCAGGGCCCTACAAATGACCTCCAGCAGGCCACGGGTGTGAATGCCTCTGACTAATCAGAAACCGACTTCATGAGGGTGGCCTGAGGGCCCGACGTCCTCTCGTGGGCCCTGTGCACCATAGAGCTCGATTGGCATTTGCCATTGAACACCAGAATTGGCAGGTCTGCCACTGGTGCCGTGCTTTTCACAGATGAGAACAGGTTCACCCTGAGCACATGTGACAGACGTGAAAGGGTCCGGAGAAGCCGTGGAGAATGTTAAGCTGCCTGTAACATCGTTCAGCATGACTGTTTTGGTGGTGGGTCAACGATGGTCTGGGGAGGCATATCCATGGAGGGACGCACAGACCTCTACAGGCTAGACAATGGCACCTTGACTGCCATTAGGTATTGGGATGAAATCCTTGGACCCATTGTCAGACCCTATGCTGGTGCAGTGAGTCCTGGGTTCCTCCTGGTGCACGGCAATGCCCAGCCTCATGTTGTGAGAGTATGCAGGCAGTTTCTGGAGAATTAAAGAATTGATACCATTGAATGGTCCACACACTTGCCTGACCTAAATCCAATAGAACACCTCTGGGATATCATGTTTCGGTCCATCTGACGCTGCCAGGTTGCACTTCAGACTTTCCAGGAGCTCAGTGATGCCCTGGTCCAGATCTGGGAGGAAATACACCAGGACACCATTTGTCGTCTTGTTGCCGTTGTCAGGCATGCATACCAGCATGTGGGGGCCATACAAACTACTGAGTACCATTTTGAGTTGCTGAAATTAAATTTCAGCAAAATGGACTAGCCTGTTGCATAATTTTTTCACTTTGATTTTCAGGTCGTCTTTGAATTCAGTCCTCTGTAGGTTGATAATTTTCATTTCCATCAAATGATGGGGCATCCTTACATTCCTAATAGATTACTCAGTCCGTATCAATATAAATATTCAGCATATTTTTCCCTATTGAGATCTGATGTGTTTTCAAAGTGTTCCTTTCAGTGTATATATTACACACACACACATATACATACGCACACACACCTTTGGCCTCTTGTGCACCCATTTTTGACAACAGTTCTTAGGGCTTCTTCCAGTAGGTTAATGTACCATGTCACAAAACAATCATTTTTATGTCCCATGAACATGATTGTCATGTTAATGGCCTGCAGACTCTCCAAATCTTAAATTATTAGAGTACTTTTGGCATTTGCTGTCAGTTGGACTTTACCACATTAATTTAACAAGTCTGAACGAAATGTATGATTGGACAATGTACATGGAAAATCCTAAGGTGTTGTTTTAGGCCCCTTGTTTAATCCGTGCCACAAAAAATTAGGCTGTTCTGAAGGCCAACACAAGTCCTATAGATAGATGTACCTCATAAACTGGAAACAGAGTGTACATGAACGTTTAATGAGGCTATGTTGCTAGAAACATTGTATAGAACAGACATTTTGCTTGTATTAGGTGTGGCATAAAAACAAAAACAAAAAAAAAAACGAGACCCCCTATAAATGTTGGATAAACTTTTTCTCATATTTATCTTTAACTTCCTCAATAAACTTGATCAGACTATGGCTGGTTATTTGTTGCAGGTCATATCTTTTGTCAAAAAAAGAGTAAAATTGCTCAACGGTGAACATAAATTTCACTTTCAAATAATGATAATCTATGAATATGCAAAAAAGTGGTCTCCTCACCATAACTCCTTCTGTTGTCTTTGTGTGGACAGACTGCAAAAGTTCTAATACCATTGTTTCTTCTTATACATGTATCCTTTCCTGTATTAAACAAGACTGCAGAGAGAGAGACATCATTCTGCCAATGTACAAATCACTAGTAATACCTCATATGGAATATGCAGTTCAGTTTTGGGCACCAGTTCAGAAAAAGGATATTGGGGAAATGGAGAAAGTGCAAAGAAGGGCAATCAAACTGATAAGAGGCATAGAGGAGCTCAGAAATGAAGAAATATTAGCTGAACTGCATTTGATTTCTCTTGAGAAGAGGAGATTAAGGGGGGATATGATCTCCATGTATAAATACATCAGTGGTTCATATAGTGAACACGGTATAGTTATTCACCCTGGGGTCATCACAGAAGACAAGGGGGCACTCTTTAAATCTGGAAGAAAAGAGATTAAACATCCAAATATGGAAAGGCTTCTTTACAGTAATAGCTGTGAAAATGTGGAATAGACTCTCACAAGAGCTGGTTCTGGCCAGCTCAGTAGATTGTTTAAAAAAAAGGCCTGGATTCTTTCTTAAATGCACAAAATATAACTGGATACTAATATCATGCTTTATTGTTATTTTTGCCTCTGGATCAACTGTAGGTATAGGACTATGTATATTGGATATCTCTATTTGTGTTGTGTTCTTTTCTCTGTGGGTTGAATTGGATGGACTTGTGTCTTTTTTTTCAACCAGAGTGTAACTACTATTTAATTGGTCTAAAACTAGCTTGGTGCTCATCAGTTGAACTAATTACTGGTATTTAACCTTTTTTTCCTGCAGGGTTTTAGCATTTCATGAATGACATCTTCTACTGTAGTGAATTTCCCCACCGCAGTAACCTAAAACAGGATTGACCTTTCCTCACTCCACCTAAAACTTACAAAAAAAGCTTTACATTGTGTACCATTTTTAGCAGCATAAACACACGAAAATAAGACATGAGCAGACAAATACTTGTTGATGTATTTTATTGTGAGAGAGGGAGCTTGGTAAAAAACTAGAAAATGACTATGATATAACAACGAACATAAAAAGTTATGTTTTGTTTGTTTTATTCCCTGCCAAAAAAAAAAAATACAAAAACAAAAAACCCAAACAAGAAAAAAACATATGGATACAGGAACTAATTGGCACAAACATGTTAAACTTTGTTCCCACTTCCCAACACTGTTTCGTAAAGTTATCTAATTTGGCTTGCTAAGGACAGTCATTGTGGTGATTAACGTTAATCCGAAATAAACTGCTTGGCTTCAAGCCATGTGTCTCACAGTGAATTTTAAAACTTGGTTTTACATATCAAAACCCAGATAACGGTACAAGGATTTGATTGCAAGTGGAAATCTAATACATTCCCGTCTCAAGTTACCTGTTCTACAGTCCAAGGCAAGTATAAATGTTAACATAACACTGTTAAAATCGAATCTCAATGCAAGAGAACCATTTGTAACTCTACTTTAAATCTTATCAACTTTCCAAAATTTCATACTAAAATATATTATTGTATTAATACAAACTACAGTTTTATACACTAGACTGTGTAATAAATAAAGAAATATAAAAATAAGACACATAAATATAAAAGTTTTCTAAAACTAAAAAGGTACAGGTCAGTAAGAAGGGTATTAATACTGCCAGGGCTTTGAAGACATACAGTACAAAAAAAATGTTGCACAGACCTAAAACTAAATGAACTTAAAAATAATACTGATAGGTAATTTTTTAGCTAACACCATTAACAAACAAGGTCTATAATAGTTAGCATTTTGGAACAAATATTGGCATTTTTTCTGTTTTTCACGAGAGGACCATTTAAAAAATCTCTTCCTACTGGTGGGACTATATTAAGGTTTACACAAAGCATAGATGGAAAGATTTTTTCCATTTTAAACTGGAGCGCTGTGTTAAAAACACAAAAAAACACTAAGAGAAATTTTTGGATTTGGCCATTAACAATAAACAAACAAGAAAAAAAGGAAAGTAAAGATAAAATAAAAACGGAAAAAAAAATAAAAAATAAAGAAAGCAGACAAAATTGAAAGTACTTTTGAAAATCTCAAGAATGGAATTGGGCATCAAAAAATAAAAAAGGATTGTTGGTTTACTTCATGAGGATACCAATACCAGAAATGCTAGTGATTACAGACCACTGACAAAGGCAAGTTCCAGCCTTTAAAATACTGAAAATGGCACTTACAGCACAGAGGGTCTTGCATAAGGCCAAAAGGAGATACATAGCTTTAAATCCTTCATATATGTACTACATATTCAAGCAAATAGGAACACTGATTTTTGCAATTTTTTTTCCCAGAAAAAGCTGTTAAGTCCCTGCAAAATGGAGCTTCATGAAAAATAATAATTGCAGTTTAACCTCATAGATAAGAACACACCTTTACTCCCAAGCTGCTGTCTTCTTAAGGCTAAAAGTATGCTGTAAATTAACAATTTTGCAAACTATATTTAGCTATAAAACTCTACCTTGTCTTGGACAGAGCAAGGTAGTAATAACATTTTAAAATATGCATTATTCGTAAAGGAATTTTGTAGTGCAGTTATACTCACATTTTTTTTTTATAAAATAAAATACTGATGCAGATTTAGTAGATGTTTGTAACGGTAATAACAAAAAAAAAAAAAAAAAAAAGATAAAATTTTCTCCCAAATGTACAAACTAACTGACACGATAACGAAACATAATACTGACAAAAATAAATGTTTCCAGATGTGTATGAGCAGGATGGGTAGGTTCATTTAAACCTGATTCGCTTTTAACTGCTGAGTCATTATTTCTATATATATCTTTAACAATACTTGTAACAAACTGGATTCCTAAATGTTAAAATTGCTGTGAAAAATTTCTAAGTTTCAGATTCAGGCACACCTGGATTTTTTTTTAACACAGTAGTGAACAGAAATCACAGTATATATGCTACTGCGTTTCAGAGAAAAAGCATGTATAATATAGAATAAATTTCAGTATAATGTCAAGAGATTTTCCGCATTGGAAAAAAATACCAGCTAAGGGTGGGCAGTGTCAGTTTCCGACACGTGATTTTCTGTGACTTCTGGTTCTGGGGTTTGACTTTTATCTACACATTCTTCATCCTTCAAAGTACCTTCCAATGGTCCTGCTTCAACCTCCAGTTCTGTCTCCTCTAAATCATGCATCTCCACACATTCTTTTTCGTCCTGTCCATCATCTGTATCTTTTTCATCATCTTCTTCTTTTTCACTGTCATCTTCCCGTGTTAAGCTCTCGCGCTCATCAGAGTCTATCTGAGACGGAGAAGCTTGGGAATCTACATGCTCGTTGCTTAGGGTCTCTTGCAACGCTTCTTCATGCTCTGCGCCATCACGTTCTTCTGCCTCCTTCTTACAGTATGAGTAGCGGTGATTCATGTGTTGGGAATAGGACCCGGAGTGTGAAAACCTCTTGCCGCATTTGTCACATTGGTAGGGCTTCTCTCCAGAATGAAGGCGCATATGCTCAATTAAATGGTGTTTGTGTTTGAATGCCTTTGTACAGATTCCACACTCGTGAGGCCTCTTACCTGCAAAATGCAAGAAAGAGGTGAGTTTATTACAGAAAATGGTGACATATATTATTTAGATAAAGATACTAACCAGACAGAACACAAAATGTTCACATCTGAAATGTCGCAGAGGTCCCTATCCCTATAGTCATGATATCCTGATTGTCTGAATGGACACTAAAACTGTAGGAAGCTAATAATAAAACTACAGAAAAAAAGTTTATTTTATTTTTTTTTCACAAATGTGGACAGCATGCTTTGGAGGGATGAAACAAAAAACCTGGCTAGTCATTATGGGCAAGATTCTCTATGATGCTGGAAAAGTTTGCTGTGGACTAATCCATGGACCAAGCGTGTTGACTGATTATGGACCAAGCGTGTTGACTGATTATGGACCAAGCGTGTTGACTGACTAAAGAACAGGTTCCATAACACACACATTGTAGGCTGTATAGCACATAATTTCCTGACCACAGGATGCATTCCAATCTGAAAGCCACGGAAAAGGGGAATTTTTACTAACCTGTAAATTTTTACCTTGTGCTCCTAGGGGCACGCTCATATAACCCCACCCACTCTGTGAGAATCCAATTTTTTTTTATTAGCAAGCAAAAACAAATGACCACAGGAGACAAAGAGGAGGCTCCTGTGTCCTGTACTGTTCTCCAAGATAAGGAATTTACAGGTAAGTCAAAACTCCCTTTATATTAATTGTACAATACAAGTCTTTATATACAACAGGGAATCTCCAAGCTATAAACTGAGGTGTAGGTAACACCACAACAAACAGAGCTGTCAACAGCCCACAAAACTTAAGGGTCAGAACCAGAAAATATACTCAGATGACAGCTTGAGACATGATAAATCAGATAAAATCAGCATAGAGACAACCAAGTAAATGCAGTGCCGCTCATACGAGCGGCAGTGATGACATCAGCTATAGGCTCCAACCGACACATATTGGAAGTAGTAAGTCAAGCATTATTACTGCACTAATATGAGCAGCGCTGATGGGTGACACTGCTGGGCACTGATGGACGACACTGCTGGGCACCGATGGGCGACACTGCTGGGCACCGATGGGTGACACTGCTGGGCACTGATGGGCGGCATTGCTGGGCACTGATAGTCAGTGCCCTGATTATCAGTGCAGATCTCCCCTGTCACATCTGCCAGTTATCGGCCGTTGTGAAAGCGTGAAGAAAGTGCAGCCGATAACTGGCAACTGTATTTAGATTGTGATCTGCTGTGTCATTGGACACAGATCATCACATGGTAAAAGGCCACTGTCATTGGCCTTCTACCTTATCACGTGCGCAGAGGGCGGGCTCTGGGAAGACGTTCATGGACGCCCTCCTAGAACTAGACAACCGCGCTGTAGCCGTCTCTTGGCTATAGCGCGGTTGGGAAGCGGTTAACAGTACAGTTTTCGTCTGAAAGTACAATACATTACATCCCTTCCGAATTTTTATTCTGCCGTACAAGAATTTTCACAACTTTAGTAACCTCTTCATTTTCGATATGGAGATTTGTGTGCAAAAAAACAAAACAAGTACTCTGGGCTAAGCACTGGTCAAGACCGGTTTAGGGAAAGTCCAGGGTATGAACAATAGAGTATCCTCAAGGACGCAAACATCTGTCCTTGCACCAGGCAAAGTAAGCCTTTCACGTGCAACAATTGTTTTTGTGGGAGGTACTGTAGATTTGATTTTCTCACTCTGAGTAAGGTGGGGATGACCCAATCAGATATACCCCTATCCTTCAGTTTTAACAATGCCATTAAAAGCAGCGACTAACAAGCAAAGTAAACCAATCATGTCATATTATTAAAGAATGTTATCTATAGGAGACACAGTAGAGGAGATTTACTAAAACTGGAACACTCGGAATCTTGTGCAGCTGTGCATGGTAGCCAATCAGCTTCTAACTTCAGCTTTTTCAATTAAACTTTGACAATAAAACCTGGAAGCTGATTGGTTTCTATGCAGAGCTACACCAGATTTTGCACATTCCACTTTTAGTAAATCTCCCCCAATGTATCTTTCTATATCTTTCTCATTGTTGGAATTTCTCTTGTAGGCACTCCCCCCTTGCAGTTGTTACATGTGACTGCTGTTTCTCTCTATATTCCTTCCTCCAATATACTAACATGTCAGTAGTTGGTATTGCTTTCTTTGATTATTTAAAAGTTGAAATCTGACCCTCATCTGACACTGTTTTTATAAATCATTCATGATTCCAGTGATTGTCAATAATTTTGGTATGGTTTGATGTTGAGCTACATTGTAGTGCCTTAGGGCATCACCTTTAAAACAGAGTGGTATTCAGTGTAGCAGCTAGGTTTGAGAAATGTAGTGTGTCCCTGAAATGCGTAGCCTGCCTGACACACCGCTCTCTCCTCGCTCTTTTCCACAGCACTGCTTGATTCTACAGACACCACTTGTTTGACATCTGAGCAGCTCAGCACCAGCTCTAGTTGACAGTTCTGGCCACCAATCATCCCAGCTTTTGCACTCAAACTGAAGGCTTCCCAGTGCACATTGTAGTATTTTATGATGGAAGTGGATATTGTTTTTTCATCTTTTAATAATTATTCTTATCTTCTGCACTCTTTGGATTTGTGTTTCTGGTTTGTGCAAGCTGGATTTGCCCAGATTCTGTACAGGAGCAGCAGAAGAGTGGAACACTGTCTGTTATAAAGGACTATTGAAGTGGTGTATGTCATTCTTTTTTACTCCTTATATCGCTGGAGCTGGAGTTCCACAGTAGGAATAGAAGGACTATCGACCAGCAGCATTTGGATGTACTCTATGCCATTGGACTTTTTTTTGCAGTATTTGAGGTACCACTTACATTAATTAGGTCATTAAAAATGTGCACTATACATATATGTTTCAAATTGGCTTTGTGCTAGTAAATCTGGCCAGGTTGGAAGTGACCATGGCTTAAGGAGGCAATCTTGGCTGAAGGAAGGAAGATTCTAGCTTGGGCTGTGTTTAAGATACTCCAGAGTGAGAGTTGGAAAGCAAACTCTGGAAAGTTAATTAAGCCGAAAGCTTGAAGGAACTAAATGGTTGTTTAGACCTTGGCTGACAATGTTATGGCAGAGGAGTCCTTCAGTATAAGGTCATCCAAGTACCCTGTGACATGAATGCCCTGGGTCCGCAGAACAGCAAGAACATTGTGAATATGCCGGGTGTAGAAGGCAGCCCAAATGGTAGTGCCACAAAAGTATTTATGTTAAGGGAAGATGGGGGTGTGTACAGTAGATACGTATCTTGTAGGTTTACTGATGCAAGAAATTCCCTTTATCTGATGATAATGATAGCCCCCCAATTCCACCTAAAAGTTTGGCACCCGAAGAATTCTATTTAGAGATTTTAAGTCCACAGTGGTGCAGATACACCCATTTGGTTTAGGACTGTTAACAGGCTTGAATAAAATGTTTACACCTTTCCTCTGAAGGAAATGATACAACCACCCCTTGTGACCTATATGGCACATTTACCCCATTTTGAGGTGATGCGTACAGATTGGAGGGTGTGAAACTAGGAGGGGGCAAAGATAGATATCTATTTTGTACCCCTTTAAAATGACAGATTGGATCCAGAGGTCCAGGATGTCTTGGATCTAGACTGGCACAAATGCAAATAGATGTCTCAACACTCTGAGGAGCGGAGACACCCCTTCATTATGAGGAGGGCTTCGGGGCAGGCTTGTTGGACTTTTAGGTCCAAGGTTTGCTAAGCCTTAAAATATAACTAAACACAAAATTTTATTTTTGTTTTGGATAGAGTGGAGATGGATTAGAACACCTCTAATGTTTTTTTATTGCTATCTATGCTCCTGTTAGGGAGATTCACCCTATTAGTCCTATTTACCATTATCACCGAGAGTGAAAGTGAAAGAAAATCCTAAATTTTGGGTTGTCCCCAGAACAAAAATAGTGGGGGTAATCATCTAATGAGGGGCACTAATTCTGGTGACCTTGGTGCCAACAAGGGATTCTGTCTCACCTCCTATTTTGCCTATGGGACAGGAAATGAAGGGAAATCTCCTCAATGGGGCAAATATGGCAAAAATAAACCTTACAGGGGTTATAGCCCTCCCTTACTCTACCTAAATGACGTAAAAAAGCTTTGCCTTTAGTTCTACTTTAATTTTGAGGTAAATGCTTGCAGAGAGCGAATGGGCCCCTTCTGTTGATTATAGCTAGAAACCATAGAGTAGGAGACAGGCTTTTTTTTTTTTTTTCAGGAGATTTAATACCTTTCTTCCAGTGACATCCTTGAAGAATTTATCAAGGGATTCCTCAAACAGGCATTCACAGTCAAAAGGCAAGTGTAAAGGTTCATCTTACATGTACCCTCAGCAGACCAAGCTTAGCATCAAAAACCTGCACATGTGCACAACGATAAGAGACATTCTAGAGACTTGGCAATTATATTTTCTAGAGCGTCCACACAAACAATAATGCTGAAGGCACCAGCTGCAAAAGAATAAAATCCTCAAATACAGGTTACATAGTTGGTAAGGTTGAATAAAGGTAATACCATTTCTCATATCCCTGTATATTAAGTTTGCCAAGATGCCCATCTAAGAGTTTTTAAAAATTTTCAATACGCCACAGACACCACCGTAGAGGTTCATATTCTCTATTCATTTGTATGGCAATATTGTGGTAAATAGACATGGAAAACAATTGCCGGCTGCAGGGCTGTACTTGCAAGTGAAAAGGAGGTCTTTAAGAGGCCTTTAAACCACCTATCCACAGAGTCCTTAAAAGAGGGAATATCCTCAACAGGAACTGTTAATATGTGGCTCATAAAGAGCATGGGTTGTAAAAAAACTCTGAAGTTTCCATTACAGTATGTGTGTTCCCACCACTTTCCTCCATTTTATCCCTAAATAAGTTTGGAGGTTCCATCTCTGATTCAGGAATGGGGGGGGGGGGGGGTAGCATTTATGGTCTCTGGGAATCAACGGTTCTTGGAGGGCCAAAGGTTTTCTGAAGAATTCAAACATAGTGGAAGAAATCTGCTTTTGTCAGACAGGCACTTTGTGCACTTGAGAGGGAGGCACATACAATGGGGATTAACTAAATATAGTAAATAACACCCCCTTTCTGAACCTATATAGCCACTTGTGTGCTTCATCCATTATAGTGGGAATTCCACAAAGGATCTGGGAGATGGATGATGATCCTGGACCTGTATAGTACACTGCGTCTGGCTATACTTATGGCAATAATGTGCCAAAGTGAGCACCTAATGTAGGATCAAGTGTCTGAAGCAAACATTACAGGCTGGTCCCATACACAGTGGGGTCCAGATATGGTTCCCAAAGTAGACACTGAAGGTTACCAATCCAAAAATTGCTAGACAGACCAGGGCAACAAACAGATTTTGCTAGAAGTATCTTAAAGAAGAAGAGAAATTAAAAAAAAAAAAAAAAACATGTCCAGAGGAGAAGAGGTACATCACTCAAGAACACTAGCAAAACTTGGGAGTCTCATGGAGTAGGTGGGGTTATACAAGAGAGCCTAATCACCTGAAAGTAGCCTGCATATAACACATGGACTATGAATACAAGTCCTGTGTCCTATATGATTTGGATAGTCTGATTTGGCTGCATTTTGATTGTTACAAAAACTTAGACTAAGTGAGCTTTTCTGACTTTAGCACAGCTTTAATATTTACTTCCACTTTACTGATTGGCTAAACTTTGGCCATTAGCAGTTGAATTCTTGAAGTCTGAATTTCCAGAGATCTGGTACATGCATATTTGCAAATAAGATTTGGTTTTTCAGCACCAGAACCAAACTCAACAACTCTACATGGAACAATGGTATTGAACCAAGAAATACACATGAAAGCTTTAGAGTTTTAAACTATCCTTGGATATCCAAGCAACTTATATATGTGGGTAGGTACACAAGCTAGTGGGTAGGTAAGTCTCTCAGACCTCATCACAAGGGAACTGAAGCTTATTATATGGGGGGAAAGGGCAGAGGATGCCCATTCTAGAGACAATGACACCTTGTCTTGCATGAGTAAGAAGACATTAGAGTTGATTTACTAAAGACAAATAGACTGTGCACTCTGGAAGTGCAGTTGCTTCAGAGCTTAGTAAATGAGGTAAAGCTTCACTTTGTAAAGAATACCCAATCACATGCAAATAAAAAAAAACAGCATTTTTGCTTGAACATGATTGAATGATGGAAGTCATCAGAGCTTCTGCTCATTTACTAAACTCTGCAACACATGCACTTGCAAAGTGCACAGTCTATTTGCCTTTAGTAAATCAGCCCCATTGTCACTTTAAAGCGGTTGTAAACCCTCACATATACCCAGTGAAGTGGCCAGCCTCAAGTAATACAGAGATTAAACCAATCCTCCTACATAAGTTGTACCTGTTTATCTGTAATGTTATCTTCTCTACATTTGGTCAGAATTTATAAAGTTTATCTGATAGTTAAAAAAAAGGGGGTAGAGAGCTGAAGTCCCACTCTGCAGAGCTCAGTGAGAAGAGCTGATTGGAGGGAAGGACACACTCCCCTCCTCACAGCTCACAGGAACAGAGCTGTGGCTGTCCATCAGCTGGAGACCCCTCCCCTCTCACCTTTTATTCTTGGTGTCAGGAAAACCTGTCAGAAGTGATTCATGCTGATAGCAGAGGAACGAAGCAGCAAACAGAACTGACACTTGGTATTCTTAAAGTGGTAGTAAAGTTTTACATTACTTTGCAATCCCCTGCAAAGTAATGTAAAACTTACCTTAAAACAAGCCCTCCAGCGAGCTGTCACAGCTGTAGAGGCTTCCATCTTCCCCACAGGTTCGCAAGCTCTGGCCGTCTGACAGGCCGGGCCACAATGACGTCACTCCCGCACATGCGCGGGAGTCCTGTGCCACGACACAGTTCTGAAGGATGTGCCATTCCTTCAGAGTGCATGCGCTGGCCTAAAAAAAGAGAGAGTGCACCATTTATGAGATATTCATTTACTTACAGGTAAACTTTATTATAAGCTTACCTGTAGGTAAAGTTAACCCCTTGACGGCGAGCATACGCAAATATGCGGCCTATCAGCGGCTGGGCCTTGACGCCGAGCGGCTGCATATTTGCGTACCATTTGAAAATACATATGTGCTGAGGGTGCGCGTCCTGCACACTCCCAGCACATATGTCGGTGTCTCACGGAAAGGTCCCAATCTCCCCTTGCAATCAGGACTTTTTTTCGATCTTGTGACTGCCATGACAGCGAATCACGGCAATCACATGACCCTAAAACCCTGCCCCGCCTCGCGGCGTCTGAAACCCCTTAAAGGGCCAGGAGGCGCTGGCGCAAAGGGGTTAAAATAAACAAGTTTACTACCACTTTAATTGAGACAAGTGCACACTATTGAGAGATATTCTCTGTTCATATTTCATGTCTGAGGTTTACAACCACTATAATGCGTTCCTCAACCGATCCAGTGCTGTGCATAGCTGGATATCTTCTCTCCTGTCTTCCTCTTCATACAGGGACTCAGGCAGAAGTAGGAGCCATTGGCTCCTGTTGCTGTCAATCCAATGCTGTGAGGAGGAAGTGGGGGGCTGGGCCAAGCTGCACTGTGTGTGCAAGCATGCATGTGTGCCCCCTAGCAAACAGCTTGTATGGGGGCATGTGGAGAAAAGGAGGAGTCGAGATCACCAGCGAGGGATTCCAGAAGAGGAGGATCAGGGTCGCTCTGTGCAATAAAACTGCACAGAGCAGGCAAGTATAACATGTTTGTTCTAATTTTAAAAAAATGCCTTTAGTAACACTTTAATCCGAATCTAGGGGATATGGCCGTATAGAGATAAGCGGAATATATATTCCCTGAACTCCGATGATCCCCAGTGGATGGATTTTCATGAAGTGCAATCTAAGTGTAGTCTCTTTTATGCACAGCTGCCACTTCTTTAAAAGCCTGCAAACATTTTTTCCCAGCAGGTGCCCTTGTCTATTTTAGCTTTTCCCGGAGCATCTGTTCTTCCTACAGACCCTGAATATTTCATTTTATCATTTTCCTAAATAATGTTGGTCTACATGAAATAAACAAATCACAAGTTGACAGGCAGAAATAAATGAATTTCAAAATAACAGATTAAGCAGAAACGGCATTCTGTTTCAAATTAACAGTACAGTTTAAATCCCAGTGTAGAGGAGACACGAGCTGTTTTGCTTTCATGCATTTTGTATGTAAAAGGTGATTACCACAAACCTCTGCGAGCCCTGCATAGCGCTTTTTCAATTGTCATTATTAAACTACAAAGTTTAGTGAACAAATTACATTTCATTAATTAGAAATGTGAAGAGAGAACGCATGGAAGATAGATTGTGTGGCTGGAATACATTAATAGATGTAATATACATAACCCACATTAATCTGCAAGCACCCTAGCAGGTGTGAATGCGTTTCTTTTCTTCTGATCAGAACAGGTGAACAACACGGCTCTGGTCTCATCTGCAGCCTTCTAATTAGTATGCTGCAAAAAGTGGAAAAATGTATTTGTACATAGCATATTGGAGAATGATTTTTTTTTATTAGATAGGAAAGTATACTTGTGTTGTTCTGAAAGTACTGTAGGGAAACCAATATTTTTCCATTTTGAGTACAGTAAGGGAGGGTTATAACCCTTGACAGTGGTAAGAGTGGCCACTAAGGATGTTCTTACTGGACAGGGACATGCTGGGAGGGAAGTCATGCCCTTTCTAACAAAGTGAAACTAGTTTCAGAGGGGCATACAGCAAATGGTTTCTGGCTAATATTTATAACAGCAAGCTCCTTAGGATGTTTGTTCTTGGGCATACCTTCGAAATTTTGAGTTGGTAGGCAGGTATATTTTTTATAGGATAGTCTCATATGGATAAAATGCTTAAAACCGTGCCAGTCAGATATAATCTTTCAGGACTCCTTAGCTGATTACTGGTTGACACAAAGCAGCAGGCATGGAACAGTTGTGAAGAAAAGGGTCTAGAAAGAGGTTATGATCCAGGATTCTTAGTCCAGCAGGTTAATTGGTTCCAGCTAGCTTGTAGTATGCAAAGGAAACTGGCTTTTCAGCTTCCTCTTTGTTTAGTAAAGTCCATTTTTGGGACCTGAGGCCTGGAGAGTTCAAAGTGATCTGGGAGGGATGAAATCTCCAATCCTGGGTCCAGCATTTCGGAACCACCAGCACTCTGATTGGTCAGGTGTGTGCTGGGCTATTAGTAGTGACCTGACCATGATTCTAGGCTCCAGCCTCCCGAGGAGTCCAGGTGTGTGCAAGGGAGAAGTCATGTGTTCACTGAAAAAGACAGAGACCCAACCCAGAGGGCCAGAGCAGCAAGGGACTCCTAGCTACGTGGACAAGTATTGGTGAAGGAACAGTCTGTAGGAGACAGACGAGGGCCTAAAGTGAACGGCCAGGAAGCTGAATCTACTGTTATTGTGTGTTGATGGTGGAAACTCCCTGCGTGGGAACCCTATGTTGTATGGACTTTTTTTTTTTTTAATAAAATGGGCCAACAAGACCTTAAATGACAATTCATGGCATGGGCTGTACTTGCTGGCGAGCTCTACACTTGAGCTAAACAACCCCGAACTTCACAATATCTATATATAAAATAGCCACCATCTAGTTAGCGTTCACTTCCAATGCCAAAAAAAAACTAGAATGCGGAGTGCCCTCCATGACTACAAAACTTATGGTCTGCAGCTGGCTGCTGCAGGGTAGGGTCACTCACAGACTAGACCTTGGCCTAAGGTTTGTAGGCCCCATTGCAGACAGCAAACTAAGGCACTAACAATTTAAAGTGTTGGCTCTTCTACTGCATCTACCATGCACAGCTGCACCAAACTTTAAGTGCTCCAAGTTTTAGTAAATCTCCCCCACAGTGATGTTGTGATTCAATACATTTGTTCACTTGAGTTGAGTATTCTTTCTAACTCCAGGTATATTCTGCAGTTTGTGGACAGATTGGGAAGAGTTTTGGTTTACATCATGTTATTTTTAAATAATACATGAAGCTCTCTGATATGTATGCTTACTCACTAAAGGAACTTATATGGAGGTGGATAAGATAAATTACATAATAGGAACTTGTTTGTTTTATTTTGCCTTTCTTTGATCTGTCCCTGGCTGCACTGTCTAGATCTGCTTCATGTCACCTCTTCTGTCCAGCAGCAAACAATGTTCTAAACTTTAGCACGGCCGAACTGTGGCCAGCTGGAGTAGGAAATGCCTTGGCGTCAGTGGGTGTAAACAATGTTCTCTCGTTGGTATTATTGGGAGAACCAGTGCCCCATTGTTGGTGTCAGTGATAGGAAGAGTGCCCCATCATTGGTGTCAGTTGTAGGAAGAATGCCCCATCGTTGGTGTCTTGTTTGTTGTATTGTTGGGTCAGTAGCCAGACCTGAACCTTGTAGCTCTCCCCCATTGTGTCTTTTCCCCTATGCTAGCATTGTGTCCACAGTAGAACTTGCGTAGGCAGGGCAGAGTAGGACTGGCTATAGAGGGATTACTTTGATGCAGTTGGCCAGCTTAAGCATGTATTGCAATATGTGTGAACTAAATATCCCTATTTATTGCATAGTCTGCTTGAAAGGGTATATACCAGTGTGCAGAGGGTCCTTCAGAATTTCTAGTGATAGGAAGAGTGCCCCATCATTGGTGTCAGTTATAGGAAGAATGCCCCATTGTTGGTGTCAGTGATAGGGAGAGTGCCCTATCGTTGGCAGAATAGTGCCTCGTATCAGTGAGGGAAATAATGCTCTAAGGGTCGGGAGAAGACAAAGAGCCACATCAGGCCTGCAGGCCACAGTTTGGAGACCACTATTCTAAAACATTCTATTAACCTCCCTAGCTGTCTGATTATGTCCATATTTCTGTGCTCAAAGCGGTACATTTTTTTGCATGGAAATATCTATTTTTTTTATTGTAGGCCTGTAATGTTTAGGAATAACTCACTGAAATCTGTCCGAACAAGAGTCTAGTAAGCATCCCGGGTATGATAAAACTTGAAACACGAAATCATAAATTATAATTTAATAAATAATCATAAAAAATAATACAATAATAAATTTAATTCAATAATATAATCAAACCAAAAACACTGAAATTTTAAATAGAGCGCCAAGTTTGCACATCACTGAGCAAAGTCACAAAATCGTTTTCAGTGTCTGATGACGAATTTCCCCACGAATCATTATCACTCAATTCTGAAAGTAGTTCTAATTTACTATCGCTGTTCTCTAGCTGGTCTAAAACCACTTTTGACATAAAGGGACATTTTTTGGACGCCATGAACGTTTCTCAGTTTCCAGGCAGAACAGTAAAAATGCAGGCAGGCACAGGACAAAGCACTCGGGACAAAATGTATGTGAAATGGTTTGATACAGGAATGTTTTACTATGTGATTTTAGTGAATGTCACTTTTTGTCATTTTCAAATTTCCCGCCGTTCCGTCCCCGTACGTCCCGACGCTCGCAGGGGATGGAACCCAGATGACAGACGCCGGCATCCGCCGGATTACATTGCCGGGGACACTGCAGGAGGGACATCGCGGGAGCGCAGGACAAGGTAAGTGATTGAAGGATCGTGGAGCAACGCTGCATGGTAAGCCCAAGTGTAGCTTGGGGTTACCGCTTTTGGTACTGAAACTTTACCCCGAGCTACACTCGGGAATACCGCCAGGGGGGCTACAGCCCCTGAATGATAAATGAAACCTTAATGACCAGCATGTAGAAAATGCTACATTTCTTTGCTAGTTTGTGAAGTTAAATGCTCTTGGAAAACAGGGGCAGGTAGGCCACTGAAGTGTCACAATGGAAAGTTCCCACGCAGTGCTGCTATATAAAATGCTCAATTAGGATAAACCTACATCCAGAATTATATGACACCCTTCTCTTTTACCTGCTAAGCAGTTCAAGAGAAGATTAGGTAAACCTATAGACAGAATGAAAGAAATCATTAAATTTTTTTTGTGTCAGGTACGGTCATATTTATAATGCTGCAACAAAGTAAATGGTGCAAACAGCTGCAGTGGTGACCTACCTGTGTGTTCATACTTGTGTCTCAGCAGTGAACTGCTCTTCTGAAATATCTTATCACAGAGATCACAGGCGTACAACCCATTCTCTGTCTTCTTTAGCTTCTTTTTGGGTGGAGTGGAGTCAGAGTCATTCTGGTCTTCTACATTAGAAACTCCTTCTGAGCTCGTATCTTGCCTTTCATCCTGTAAGGTAGATGCACAAAACACACTTAAGGAGGGGACATTCTAAAATCAATAGCCTGACCCACACACTAAGTAACTCACTGATTGGGCCACTTAAGGGCCCTTTCACACTGATCAGTTTTTCTTTCGTTATTGACTATTCAAAAGCAGAAGAAAAATGTATGACCATTAAATCTTTTGGAACTCTTCACACCAGTCATTTTCAGGTCAGTTGCATTTTTAAAAGTCCTGTATGCTGCATTTTTTGTGTTTGTGGTAAAACAAAGCACAAGAAACGCACTTCCCCATTGAAATGAATAGAAAAATGCATCAAAAACATGCCTGTGGTTGCTTTTTCAGTTTTTTTTGGGTTATATGTCCTTTTTCACAGGTGCAAAATGCACTGGAAACACACCAAACAAACATATGCGTTTTTACCGCGTTTTGGAGCAGTGTGAAAGTAGCCTAAGGAACACAGCTACACAGAACTATTAAACCTGCTATGACCTGTACTGTAAGCCTTCTCATGATCCTCCTTTCTTGCTGTGCTATACAGTATAACCCCTACCACAATGAGGGCAACACTTTTTAGAACACCTATTAGTACATATTCCTTACTACTGCCCCCACCAACTGGTATTTCAGCATGTTTCCCTATGACTCTCAAACAGCAAGATCTTTTATGACAATCGTTTTGTCTGACAAAAACTAAGTTTTCAATCAGTTTATAAAAGGCAAGGAAGATAAATGGTGGGAAGAACCATTAACCATATGCTCAATGTTCCCAGCACTCAGCCAAAAAAAAAGCCTAATAAAATATGTCCCTGAAATTTCATTGCAACTATAAGGCCTTGTTCACACCTATGCGATTCAATGTATGTGCTCAGATATCCAATTGTCTTTAAAGGTGCTAGCTCACATTGGTGTGCTGCATAGACAGAAATTTCCTTGCCCAATTTTAATGTGTTGAAGACTCTATGGATGGCAGCACATAAAGATGCATGTCCAGTAGCAAACTCAACTCTACTCAACATTTCATTGGCTAACAAAATCCGACAAACTAGCGCAGGAAAAAATAAAACATACATGAAAGGTGTGAATACAGTCTTATGACTTGAGTTAATGTTTTTTTTTTATTATTTTATTTTTGTTTATACAAAAGATTCCCAAAGCATTAAAGGTTAAAAAATAAAAAAACACCATAGTAGTTGTCTCCTTTGAAACACTCTATCAATGAAACTTCAGCCACAGCTGTACTGTGCAGATGACAAGTCGCTGCATTGAATCATACACTTGTGTGTGGAATGATGACATTGTTGTGCTATTAAGCTCTGTTTATACGCATTTTATAAAAAAAGTATGGAAAATGGAAAAAGAAAATGTGAAAAGGAGCTTGAAGCTTGTTGGAATAAAGTGAGAATGCATATATTTAATATACAATATTTAATATTTTTCTGATGAAAAATAATGTATTTTTCTTGCAATGTAATTTCTAGTCTTGAGCATGCATTCCTCTGAGAACACAGGTATACGAAACGCATCGGGGCAGAGGAAAGGCAGTGACGGAGCAGAGCGCATTTTGAAGTGCTTTGTATACTCCCTCATACGAATAATAGTGATGTAGGTGCACAATCTGTGTTACAATAAATTTTTTTACAGGGTTTATGCACTATGGAGGGTCTTTCTTTTGAATGCATAATGTGATTGAGGTTAACATGCGGATACCCCAGGCGGTGTGAGAGTGACAACTTGGAGGTCTCATATTTCATGGCAACAGTCTGTTATCAGGAGTCAACCTGAGTGGAGTGGCGCTGCCAGAAGGATTGTAATGAATGTATATGGGCCAAACCTTTTGCTAAGTGACCTGTTTGCAACAACGTCCGTGTACCTTCTCGACACCAGTGAGCAAAGAGACTGTGGGTGATCTGCATTGTATTAGATTACTCATATAAACTCTCGGGACTTTTTATTATTATTTTTGTTTACTGCACAAGGCACTTTTTGCGGGGGTTGGAAATTGAAGTGGTGGTGAACAGATTGCTGGGTATCTGCCTCTACTTACTGATATGATTTTTTTTACTTCATTATTTATTTGCACCTGTCACTTTACTCTTGTACTTCATATTCATGAATTTATACATTTTATTATGCACTTTATGACTTTGTAGGCAACGGAGTTAGCACATCCACATGATATCTGGAAGATTTTGTGTGTCGGTTGCAGCTTTCCCTGTATTGCTTCCCTGATTATTTTTTACTAAGCACAGAGGTTTATGTATATATTATATAAAATTGTAGTTCTTGTTCTTTTCCTCATACAAGCCCCTTACGAAAGCATCACTCTGTTGTGAGATATTTTCCCAATTTAGTCTACGCCATCATACCATCTTCACTTTGTGGATAGCACATGAATTCTAATAGGGATATCTCAGCAGTGGATTTTCTGTGAAATAAAGGTACCATATGTTTTCATTTGCCAACCACCATAAAACAAAGAAAATTAATGTGGGGTGTCACTGACCTTTAACGGTGATGTTGGTACATTGGTCTCTAGAATTGGTAGGAACTGGTCCAAATATAAAACTGTCTTTCTATGGAAGAGTCATTTCAGAGATCTACAGACTGATGAGCCAACAACGATATGCAATCTATGCCAACAGCAATAATAATAGAGGATGCCACCAACTGTTCCAGAGGTCAATCATAGAGTAAAACAAGCCCACCCATCTCTCCATCATAGACACAATAATGATACACATACGTGAAGGACATTAAATTACTGTACTCTGTCCTATGGAAGATTTGTAATGTTTTTAATCTTTAATCATACAATATTCAATAAATCAGAAGATCTCAGCAGCCCATTTTCAAGTTTTAAAGTTATTGTCCTTTTCTCTGTGCCTTACACCCTTATATTTGTACAGGCGACTAACTGTGTGACATGTAAAGCGGTATTAAACCCAAAAGCAAGCATTTATTACATTGCAGCTTAGCAATTCTTAGATGTGATGGCTGCATTAGTTTTTTCCTTTTTAGGCTTACTTTCTTCTATTTTCATCTGGTGATCTGGCAAGTAAGTCTGATGTTTTTCAAAATGTAAAGAATTGCAAAATGTATCAGTTATCTGGATGAGAAAACCATTCAGCACTGGCAGGGTGCTTACAATAATGAGAATTCCAATTCATTGCATTCTGTTTTTATGTAGATTTTTCACAGCGCCCCAACTTTTTGGAAGTGGGGACGGTGTAGGAAACAAGCTGGAATCTCCCCAATAGAGTCACAATAGACAGAAAAAACTTGACAGAGGCCAGAACTTTTCCTTGTACTAGTGAAGATAAAATAAAATGGTTTGGGTTGAGCCGAGCTTAAAATGTAAAAAAATGTATCATGAGGTTTAAAAGTATATATGTATGTGCATGAAAAGCTTTTTAAAAATACAATTTGCCTGGTGTCCCTTCATTGTCCTTAGAAAAATGACGTTGTGGTTTCATTCTGGTAAATGATTTGCATAGTTATTGTGGACGTCAAGCCATAGGAAAGCATTAAAACATTAACTGATCAGAAACTAAGTTTAGATGCTAAAGCCCTGATGTAAGAGACAATCCTCTCAGCAATGACGTGTCAACAGGTACACATGCAGTTAAAGGGGACCTTTTATGACAGTTGTTACATTTCACAGCTTGGTGACAAGCGACTAAAAGAATCAAAAAACAGAATCAATGCATAGCACAGTAGAGCCCCATCCCTACTCCATTGAAGCCATGGCTTCAATACACTGCACTGATGATGGCCAAAAAGCCTGAAGCAGCTGTATGAAGTGTTGAACAAATGGCTCTATATTAGCCTATATTTGCACTATACTCCAGAGGTCCTGGCTGATGGGGCATATAGGAATGATATGCATGGCTCCAGTGTCCTAATAGGAGGAATGCTCCTCTTACTTTTGGGATGGAATGAACCAAGTGAATACCTTCTGTGCTACAGTGCACTGAATCGGTTGAAGGGCTTTCTGATAGCTTTAGTCCCTTCTCACCATCACCTGTTCAGGTTCTTGCCTCATTGGGTCCCAGCCTTACTTCACCAAAGCCATGGATTCCATACACTGCACTGATTAGGCTATATTTGCACTTTTACACCAGTGATTAGAGATGTCCATCTGGTTGATGGGGCATAAAGGAATGACTTGTGTGGTTCTGTCCACTGTCCAATGAGAATTATTTTTTTTAGGGATGTATGATAGAATACCTTCCGCTTTCAAAGCTTGGAAGTGCTGGAGGCTGCTGTTGCCCGACTGCCACAGGCAGCAATATTTCCATGTCAAGAACATGACTATGCATCATGCCACAGAGGTGTGCTTAGTCCTGGGATTAGCATTAATCTCCATCTCCAATCTTGTCTACATAAATGCACAAAATATGCAGTACATTCTATAAAGAGGATCTAGAAGAGTGACCCCTGCTGGCTAAAACAATGTACTACACACAAGCAACAAGAAAACAAATTAAGCTAGCAGCTTCTGTCTATCATGTGCAGCTAAATCCAGCAACAAAAATATAATATATTGCAGCATCCTAGTCCTTAGATGTGAAAGCTGCACTAGTTTTATTTTCACAGGATTTATTCCTTTATTCTTGCCCGGAGATACTTCCAGTAACACACTTACTGTCCTAGGACATCAATGGAGGAGAAGCATTGGCACCAGAGGACAGTACTACAGCATACCTCTCCCTCTTTTCTATACCATTGAGGAGGGGTTCTGTGGACCACAGAGAGAACTGTGAACAATATAACAGAGAGCATCAGAAGCAAACAGTACAGCAAGTTAGTGCTGTATTTAGGGCAGGACCAACAGGTATTTTTTTCATGTATTGATCACGTAGCACAAAACATTTAAAAGAGAAGTGGGAATTAAAAAAAAAAAAATCATATAAACTCACATACATGGTCCAATATTGCATCTGTCCCCCGCCACTTCCACACTGAGAAATGAATGATCAAAGAATGCTGATTGCTTAGTTCTCATTCTTTAGTGAGCAGAGAGCCGGTGACTGTCAGTCACCGGCTCTCTGCTCTGCTCCTCCAGCGCTCAATGGAGCTCTGGGCTGTGGAGGGGCAGGAGTGGCTGGCCCATTCTCCCAGTGGCACGCTGAGAGGCTGAACCAGCTGCTGTTCCAGGCATCTGGGTGAATGCTGACATTGAAGTCAGGATCTCTCTAGAGCACAGGTGTCAAACTGGCGGCCCTCCAACTGTTGCCAAACTACAAGTCCCATGTGGCACTGCAAGATTGACAGTTACAAGCATGACTCCCAAAGGCAGAGGCATGGTGGGACTTTGCAACAGCTGGAGGGCCATCAGTTTGACACCCCTGCTCTAGAGTCTGCACTGGCTTAGTGACGTCAGCTGATAGCAAACTTTAGGCCGCTGTCATCTGAATATGGTTCACAGAATGAAGTACATTCTTGTTACCTATAGTATAAGTAGGGCCAAAAGAGCTTTGGCCTTACTTCTCCTTTAATTATATATTTCACAGAACAAAAAAGACCTACAGCAAAATGAACCTAAAGGAGTCCCAAAATACCATCTTGCCTTGCAGAAGACACTGTACTGGGATCCTAGAGTATTTGGCAAATTACCCTGTGCCTATGCTGAAGGGAATTGAGAGAGGAAGGGATATAATACACAAAGTGCCAACATCCCTAATGAATACAAGGGGGGGAAATGTCCTTTATTTTGGTGGGACTTTAGCGGCACAATTAATTTGTATGATAAATTTCAACAATTCAAAAGAGATTTTTTATATAAAAACAGTATGAAATTTTATTTTTACAATCTTTAAAAATAAATATAAAGCTACAATACATATTGTGGCGGTGTCATCAGAGATGGTATTGCAAATCTAATCATGGATCATGCATGGTTCGCACTTGACACAATATGTATTCTAGCTTTATATTTATTTTCGAAGATTGTAAAAATAAAATTTCATACTGTTTTTATATTAAAAATCTCTTCTGAATTGTTGGAATTTATCATATAAGTTAATTGTGCTGTTAAAGTCCCACCAAAAAAGAGGAATTTTGCCCCCTTGTATGCTGAAGGGAAGGGCCAGAGTTCAAGTACAGCTATAGCCAGATCTCATTCATGAAAACAATTTCCATGCAGAAAGTTGAGTTCTTCTAAAGCATGATGTAGCAGTAATGCTGATGCAATCAATCAGGGAAGACACAGACAATGCCCACCATGACTATCAATGACCGTGGAAGGAATGGTGAGCACAACAAATTGTTTCAGGTAGTTTAGGAAATAATTTGTTTGCATACCAGCAATCCTCTCAGCTTCAGAACTGAAGATGAATTATTTGTAAAGATCAAACAAGTCTGCAATTTGTAGCTATAAATTATTGAAAAAAAATTGAGTTCTTATCTATTTCATTCAGGTGTAAAAGGCAAAAGGCTATATTATATACCAAAATACTCTTAAAAGGTGATTGGGACAAAAAAAATAAAAAATCTGCAGTCATCATAAAGACATCATGATATGCTTGCTATGTATTGACAGAAGGACAGGTGTTCAGTGCTGTGGTCTCTCTAGGAAAGAATCCCATGGAAAATACATAGAAATGTGATTCATCAGAGATACTAGACTGAGCAGTAACCACATTAAAGATGGCAGATGGTGCTGGCAGCCAGTATAAATGGCTTATTATGGTAAGATGTGGGAAGAACTAGCACATCAGGGTTGAGTTCTAATATAATATCCTCTTCGTACAGCTGGGAATTCATGGTTTTCAAACTAATCAGATAAAAAATATGCTACCTGATAAAGCAGAGTTGTACTTCCTGATCTATGAAATATTTGGCAACCTACATAATTCAAGCAGTAACTTACGTTTGTTGGCCCTTTAAGGATTTGACTTCAAACTTGTGTTACACACAGCCATGAGATGATGAGTTGAAGTTCTTCTGAACCCATTGGGGTTGACTTTATCCCAGGGTGGACACTGGCCATTGGCTGGAAAATCAGTAGCAATGCTGTCCACTCCCACCTGTCAGGGGACTACACTGTACGTGTATTCTTCACAGACATAAACATTTCTAAACCTGGCAAAAACTAGCAGGAATGATCGATGATCACCTCATGTGGTTTCAGAAAGTAAAGCCTGCCATACATTAATAATTTTTTTTTAATTCAAGCAGCGGGTTGAACGAAAAAAAAATCTGATTCTCCCATCCACACATTTGAGGTGGATGGGGGAATCACTCCTGCTGAGCTTTTGTATTCTGACAGCAGGAAAATTTCCCTGCCTCTAGAACACCCTGATTAGTACTGCTGGCAGCACTGATTGTTCAAACAAAAACCCAACAGACTGGTTGTACAGAAGTCAATCAGCCTGCCCATACTTTGATCGAAAAATTCTGACAGTCCTTGCTGAACCAGCCGGATTTCGATCCATGTATGGCACCATTATATATTGATCCATGTATGGCCACCCTAAGGAGCTGGTTTCCTCTAGTTAGTATATGATTCACACTGTGCATATACAGTAGCTGTGGCACAACAGGGGATGTGTTGGACAGGGGCAGAAAAAAACACAGCTCTAACATAGACCATAGTGGTCATTCCCTGCAGCCTGCTGTAAGGATTAAAGATTTTGGGCTGGCATGCAATCTACTTAACAAGTAAAGCTGCCAATACACTGTGGAAAAAAAAAGCTTCACAGTGTGGATGTACGACTCTTCCACTGTATAATAAAAACCTCCTGCGCCAAAAATTGAATGTACAGTGGGGCAAAAAAGTATTTAGTCAGCCACCAATTGTGCACGTTCTCCCACTTAAAAAGAAGAGAGAGGCCTGTAATTGGCATCATAGGTAGACCTCAACTATGAGAGACAAAATGAGAAAAAAATCCAGACAATCACATTGGCTGATTTGGAAAGAATTTATTTGCAAATTATGGTGGAAAATAAGTATTTGGTCACCTACAAACAAGCAAGATTTCTGGCTCTCGCAGACCTGTACCTTCTTCTTTAAGAGGCTCCTCTGTCCTGCACTCATTACCTGTATCAATGGCACCTGTTTGAACTTGTTATCAGTATAAAAGACACCTGTCTACAACCTCAAACAGTCACACTCCAAACTCCACTATGGTGAAGACCAAAGAGCTGTCGAAGGATACCAGAAACAAAATTGTAGACCTGTACCAGGCTGGGAAGACTGAATCTGCACTAGGCAAGCAGCTTGGTGTGAACAAATCAACTCTGGGAGCAATAATTAGAAAATGGAAGACATACAAGACCACTGATAATCTCCCTCGATCTGGGGCTCCACGCAAGATCTCACCCCGTGGGGTCAAAATGATCACAAGAACGGTGAGCAAAAATCCCAGGACCACACGGGGGGACCTAGTGAATGACCTGCAGAGAGCTGGGACCAACGTAACAAAGGCTACCATCAGTAACACACTACGCCACCAGGGACTCAGATCCTGCAGTGCCAGACGTGTCCCCCTACTTAAGCCAGTACATGTCCAGGCCAGTCTGAAGTTTGCTAGAGAGCATTTGGATGATCCAGAAGAGGATTGGGAGAATGTCATATGGTCAGATAAAACCAAAATAGAACTATTTGGTAGAAACACAACTCATCGTGTTTGGAGGAGAGAGAATGCTGAGTTGCATCCAAAGAACACCATACCTACTGTGAAGCATGGGGGTGGCAACATCATGCTTTGGGGCTAATTCTCCGCAAAGGGACCAGGACGACTGATTCATGTACAGGACAGAATGAATGGGGCCATGTACCGTGAGATTTTGAGTGCAAACCTCCTTCCATCAGCATGGGCATTGAAGATGAAACGTGGCTGGGTCTTCCAACATGACAATGATCCCAAACATACCACCCCGGCAATGAAGGAGTGGCTTCGTAAGAAGCATTTCAAGGTCCTGGAGTGGCCTAGCCAGTCTCCAGATCTCAACCCCATAGAAAATCTTTGGAGGGAGTTTAAAGTCCGTGTTGCCCAGTGACAGCCCCAAAACATCACTGCTCTAGAGGAGATCTGCATGGAGGAATGGGCCAACATACCAGCAACAGTGTGTGCCAACCTTGTGAAGACTTACAGGAAACGTTTGACCTCTGTCATTGCCAACAAAGGATATATAACAAAGTATTGAGATGAACTTTTGATATTGACCAAATACTTATTTTCCACCATAATTTGCAAATAAATTCTTTCCAAATCAGCCAATGTGATTTTCTAGATTTTTTTTCTCATTTTGTCTCTCATAGTTGAGGTCTACCTATGATGCCAATTACAGGCCTCTCTCATCTTTTTAAGTGGGAGAACTTGCACAATTGGTGGCTGACTAAATACTTTTTTGCCCCACTGCAGCTCATAAAGGATAAAGCTGCTAACACCTGCACCTTATTACCTGGAAGTGAAAATGCTAAATATATACAGAGAAATGGTGTAGTGCTCTTATTACCAAATATAAAAATGAGTAATAAAATAATAATAAATAGTGACTACATCCCCTATGGGGTATCCAAGTGAAAAACAAATAAATAACACAATGAATATGTAATATAAACCAATGGTCTCAAAATAGACCTATTGTGATCCAACTATACACAATAAAGTGCTGAATGTCCCAAATCTCAATTGAGATTAGTGATAAAAGACTTGATAATAAAAAAATAATAATAAATGAATAGTGACACACACATGTGATCCTAGCACTGGGGGATAGGTATATCAATATTGGTGAAAAAAGTGCTAAGTGATAAAAACACTCCAAACAACATATGTAGATACAATACTACTAATAAACTCACATCCAAAGCCTCAAAATAAATAATAATAATAAAAAATATAATAGAAAATGAACATATAAATCCCCTAAATAAAATATTGCAATACGTTGTTCTAAACAAAAGTCCAACAAATGTGACACCAGTGTTCCACAAAGGTTAAAACATGCAGGTGATCCTGTGCATCGCAGCCTCTGGTGATGAACCAAAATATAGCAAAATTGGCTCCTCACCGTGACCCTAGAAGGGCCTACTAGCTTTTGGGATCACTCCTGGACCCTCCAAGAACGGATTCCTCCTAATGGTATCCTCCAATGCAGACAAAACCTAACATCAGATAAATGCGTATAAGCCTTCCAGGTCAGGATCAGCTCCAAAATCCCCTTTGGCTATAATTAGTATAACCAGCTCTTGCCTGCCTGTTCACCAATGTGCTCTGTGCCCTTCACCAACTGCTACTGCACCCACTGTCCGCTCCAGCTTTCAAGCATTCGCAGCCTCTCATTGGCTGCCTTAGCTGCCTGTCATACAGTTCTGAATTATTATTGGCTGAAACTATTATTATTAGTTTATTAGTAGTATTGTATTTATATACGTTTTTTGGAGTGTTTTTATCACTGAGCACTTTTTTCCCCAATATTGATATACCTATCCCCCAGTGCTGGGATCACATGTGTGTGTCACTATTCATTTTTTTTTTTTGATTATCAAGTCTTTTATCACTAATCTCAATTGAGATTTGGGACATTCATCACTTTATTGTGTATAGTTGGATCACAATAGGTCTATTTTAAGACCATTGGTTTATATTACATATTCACTGTGTTATTTATTTGTTTTTCACTTGGATACCCCATAGGGGATGTGATCACGACTCTTCCACTGTCTCTTTTGTATTTTGACAGAAGGCAGTGGCTGAATCTGACTGAATGCAGCCTCTTTTCGGCCAACAATTTTAGGCCCGGACAGGAGGTGGCTGACAAGACCACCCATTGAGCAAATTTCATCAAAATCCTTAGGAGCTAACTGAAATTTGTGTATGGCCAGCTTAAAATGGTTGTAAACATCAGACATGAAATATGAACAAATATGAGCATATCCCTTTATAGTGTGTACCTGGGAGTCAGAGAGCCCGAAGGGTCATGGGGGGGGGGGGCGGGGGGCCCAGGTCAACTTTTAGATCGGTGCCCACAAGATTCAAGCTACGCCTCTGGGTACAAGGGAAGGCATAGAACAGTCTGTGAACATGCAGCTGTTGTGTACAAAAGAGCCAGCTACGATTACCACAGCAAGGACACAAGTTATTACAGGGGTATAAAGATTGAGGCTTTAAAGTGGTTGAAAACCTTAGACATGAAATATGAACAAAGCATATCCCTCTATAGTGGATAGTTGTCTTAATTAAGAGAACTAAGTATCATTTCTGAATTGCTGCTTCAGTCCTCTGCTATCTTCACTTCTGACAAGTTTTCCTGACACCAAGAGAAATATGGTGACAGGGGAGGGAAACCCAGCAGACATCCTGTAATTGACAGCCTCAGAGAGTAATTTCAGCTGTCCTCCCCTGCTTTCTGAAAGGTCAGACAAGCGTGATAAATTCTGAAAAGTGTGGTGTGCATTTGTGTTCAGCCCCCCCCCCCCAGATAATTACACCAACCTCATATTGTAGTTGTATCTAAAAATACATCAACCAAGTGTAACTTTGAATTCTGTACACCTATGGATGTTTTAGATAAGTTCTAGAAATGTAGCCTTCTGAAACATTTATCACTAAACTTGTCAATAGTATCACAAGAGTCTTGCTAATATTTATTAGGTCTTTAAACTGCTCTGACCCCTATTTGGGCTTGGGAATTAATCATTAACCTGATATGTTTTATGCCAGAAAATTAATTCTCCTCCGATGGCACCAACCACCCCACCAACTGAGAGTCTTATAACCCTTATTTAACACTATTGTACCTTTAATATAAACTCAACCCTCAGTAGGCATTATCCTGCAAATTCCACAAAATCTGGTTCCCTTGACTAGACTATATTGCCATTAGTGGGGTAGGAAACACAGATATCTTGACCATTGATATGAGAAAGGTGGCTGGCAACTCTCAGTGCTGATGCTTGCACACAGTCTTGGTTGTTTAGAGCACCAATGTAATTACAGTAGAGAGTATAGTATGATAACGCTCATAGCAGAAGACAACAGGTTAAGATCATAGGCTAGGCTTTAGCCATATGTTAATGTCGGTAAACTTTATTGTAAGTATTATATGTCATTTCGTGGACCATCATTGGTCTATTATTCTCCCTTTTTTGTAAAAAAAAATCCATGAAATGTTAATGACCACATAACTAGAATAAATAGTGTTTTTATATCTCCCCAGAGTTCAGCTTTAAGCAAATTGCATGGCCTTGAATGGTGCACCAAGACTTCGGACAGCTTTTAATACAAAACATTTCCATACGAACATATTACTTTCTTCTGTAAAAGAACGCAAAAAGCATTTCTTATTACCTGATTTCCATTAGCTTGAAGGCTCTTCTGTTGTGGTTCTGTAACTGTTGCAGTAGAAGTGGTGGCATAAGTGTATGTCACTTGGGGAATCAAGATAGTCCGCTTGTTGGCAGCTAGTGCTCTAAGACAGGGAACACTATTCTGATCTGTAATGGCAAGAATTGTAGGTAACTGGGCAGTGACTGTGGGAATAGCAATGTTTATGGGATTGGCACTTGGGTTTAAAATTAGAGCTGGCTCCAATATTGGGACACTGTCCACTTGCATTGGCTCTTTTTTAACACAAGACAAGTTCAAGGGTTCTTCTTGAATAGAATAAACACTGCTCTGGTAAACACTAGTTATGGAAGGTCGCTCCAACCCATTTCCAAGCTGCTTTGGTAAAGATAAATCGAGAGGTTCCATTTGCTGCTCTTGGTCACCTTGTACCTCGTCAGATATTGTTGCACCATCTGAGTTTTTTAGCGAGGAGAGGTTTAGTGGTGAGGGGGAGGTTGTGCCACTCTCTGAACCATTTGCAGCCAATGGTTGGGAGGGCTCATTTTTTGGAGGGTTCTGCACATCATTTGCTTCATTCTGAACATCACTGTCTTCTTGCAGTTCAGTATTCTTCTCTGGCAAGTTACCATCCTGGTCTGCTTTTGGTGAAGATGACCTAGAAGATTGGAGAGAAATTTCTCCACTTTGCATTTTTTCAAACCATTTTTTTACCACATCCAGTGGTAGGTTTACCGAATCAGCAATTTTAGAAAGTTCTTCGGCACTTGGTTGTGCATTCAGAGCATAGTAGGCTTTCAAAAGTGATAGAAGGTTTTTCAATGGTGGTTGACTAGGGGTAAGGTTTCCATCTGTGGTTTCCACTGATGAAGACTCAGACTTTATGGATTCATCCTTGCTACTTTCAGGAAGTGGAGTACTGCTTTTCTGATCATAGTGCTTAGGTTCTTGAAGTGCATTGGAATCTGTTGGCTGATCTTCACAAAGCATGCAAGTGCTCTCCTCCGTAAACTTTGTATCCTTCTCGGTTTTAATAGTTAGATCTTCTGGTAATTTTTCGGTCTTGCAAACTTCTGCGGGAACTTCTTTTTTCAGGTTCTGTGGAACAACTGGAAGCTGGCTTGGCTGCTCTAAGCTGTAATTGATGATTATTTTGGTTGTCCCATCTTGATCAACCAAAGGAAGACTAATAGCTGAAATTACAGAATGACCCGCTTGCTGTATGGTTGCAGAAGTAATAGTTCCTTGTTCTTTGGATGCAAGATTGGCATGGTTATTTTCTAACACTTGTCTGATTACATTCCCATCAACAGCCACCTTAAGAACATTTTGAATGTCACTAAGGTTAATACTAATAGGTGATACCAGGCCCATAGTTGGTAGAACAACAGCTTGTACTACACCCTGAGGAGAACCGGTTGCCTGGAGAGGGTTACCAGTAAAGACCCCATTTGTCAAAGGGGCAGAACAGTTGATTCCTGACGCAACCACAATGGGCTTAATTTCATAATCCACAGGTTCTGTTTTGATTTGGTTTACTGGAAGTTGCTCCTGTAAAGGCTTGTTCTCGATCTTTTGACGAATTGGTGCCCGTACTGGACTGCCAGGGGATGCAGAGAGGGAAGGGGAGGAGCATTGGGGAGTCTTCAAACCGGAACGTGCACGTCCATTGACTGGAATTACGCCAATACATTTTTTACTGCTTATATGGGAACTATAAGAGCCAGAATGGGAAAATCTCTTCTTGCAGTTTGGGCATTCATATGGCTTCTCTCCTAAAAAAAATAATACACAAAAGTCAAGTATGTCAACAAACTTGATGAATTACTTCAAATAGTGTTTATTCATGCCCAGATGGGAGAAGCCACAATTATGAGGTATAGTGATGACTAGGAATCAACTGAGTGTTCGGTCCAACTAAGTTCAGACCGAACATTCCGCATGCATGAACATAACAGCTGTCAAAAGTTGCTAAGGAATTCCTGGTCATGTAAGTGAATGTGCCCGTTGATGTCAGTGGCTCCAGATATGGTATCTGAAATCTACTGTCCACCGAACCCTGCTTGAACTGAACCCAGGTACGTTTGGCTCATGACTAGTGATAACTGACAAAACCAACACTCCATATTTATTTAACAGTAGGAATCTCAATAGTAAAAATCTCGAATAACATGCACTGCTCACCTTAAAGCATAAGTATAATGTAATAGTACACGCAATGCTGTGAAGGAGCTGGGTACAGAATAATAAATACTATTGTTTTTTTTTCCGGTAATAAATATTTTAGTCCCTGCACTAGCTCTGTGTGGATCTAAACTTTTTTGTATGGTACTATGGTTGTGTGAGCCTATTAGCTGGGAGTATGAGAACTTTACTATGAACAAGACACAAAACTCTCATTATATATCCTCCTGAGGGATGTCTTATGAAAGTGTTTTATTATATCTGTTCAAAAAAAAAAAAATAGCTGTGCATCCAGCCAGAATTCTTGTTAGCTGATAACTTCCTATACTGTCTGCCTCTGGATTGTTATAATTTAGCATTGCTCTTTGTGAGTTCTGCAAGCTACAACACAACTCCCCCTGTTATGAAGAGAGGAAGGTGTTATGTAACCCTAACAGTGTTATGTAGTCTTAACACTCTCCTTGTCCTAGGCTGACAACACTGCTCAGTAAGGTTGTCACCCTAGAACAGGAAGTGAGTTAATGGAAGGATTAACAGGTTAAAATAAAGGAAAAAAGTGTTGAAAAGGAAAACAAAGGCAGTCACCACATGTAAGGACTGGTAAGCTGCAGTACTAACATGAGGAGTTCTGTGGGAAGCTCTCCAGACACTGCATTGATCTTTGACATAAAGGGCTCGTTTACACCAGATGCAGTCCAGTGCGTTTTTCTTTCTGCATCAAAAATTCATGCACAGTGTTTTCCATGTATACCAATGACCCTAGTTCACACCAGTGCAGTCAGTTCCAGTCAAGTAGAACAAGCTGCATTTTTTTCTGCACAGAACAGTACTGGAAAACAGTAAAAAACATGTAAAACACAGCGGAACAGTGTGGTGCGAACTGTAAGCAAAAATGTATCCGGAGTGCGTATTTGTGGTGTGCACTGGCCCTAAAAGAGGAAAAAATGTATATATAAAAAAATTTAAACATATACTCTGTACTAATAAAGCTATATTGGGTTTTTTTTTTAAGTCACTGCTATCATGTGGTGGTCACAATCCTGCCTCCAAATAAAAAAATGAGTAAATGAGTTTAACCACCTGAGCTCCGGAAGGTTTTACCTCCTCCATGACCAGACTATTTTTTGCTATTCAACACTGCGCTACTTTAACTGGTAATTGCTCTGTTATGTATTACTGTACACAAATTAAATTATATAATTTTTTCACACAAATAGAGCTTTCTTTTGGTGGTATTTTTATATTAATGAAAACAGAAAGAAAATGTAGTAAAAAATAATAAAGTGGTTAAAGATATAAGCTGCAGTACAATCAATGTTTGTTTTTGGATTTAGATATACTTTAATAGTATACGTGTGGGGGGCTTAACTGCTGTAGTGTGGGGGATCCATAAAATGGTGGCAGAGCTCAGGGCAATGCAACAGGGTAACAAGAATTCCAGCCCTGTCAGTAGCATACATTCATCTTTCCTTCATTCCCCTACTGCTGTTTGCACATAAGGAATGAATAAAAAAAGCATTTCTGGGTATGGAGCAGCATGTGACTCACTGTCACAATAAAGCATTGGTGCTTGGCCAAATGAGAGCTGGGGGGGAGCCCTAGGCTCTATGTTTACTCCTAACCACAATTTACACAGGCCATCCTTCCATTGCTCTCTGTGACCAAAATGAGCAGTGGGGTAGTCACTTAAAGGTAAGTATGTGCAGTTAATGGGACTGGCAATGAAGTGAATCTGCTGCTTTATCATGCATGGGAAAGCACAGATTAACTTTAAAATATTCACTAACACCGTCATGGCGGGAAAGAATAGAAGGGCGGAGTCACAATTACCTTCCTTCCTTTTCTTAGACAGTATGTCCTCCAAAATTATGGGTACATAACTATGTTTAATCTTTAAAATTCAGTTTTTACAGAATTTCAAAGTCATATCTTTCCAGGCAGCATAGATGAAAAGGTGTTACCAATGAACTTACCACTGTGAATCCGTAAATGTTCCTTTAGATGGTGTTTGTATTTGAAAGCTTTTCCACATTCAGTGCATTTAAATTTTCTGTTTCCACCAGACTGTGTTACATGCCTCTGTAAGAGAGGAAAATTCATCACTATATTGTAAGAGGAACACAGCATTCTGACTGGGTACAGTACTCCAAAAAACTGCGCACATTTTGACCTAAATTTAAATAAAAAAGTTTTGTTTTATTTGCATTCCTTTCTTTATTTCATTCCCCATGTATTATCATATTGACACTGCCATTGCTGATCTGATACCCTGGTCAGAGTAGAGCAGGTGAATGACAGGTCCGTGTCCGCTGTGCATAAACTGAGCGCACATGGACCGAGCCAACTCTGCTCTACGTGCAGCCAGTCGTATCGACTATTACATTTACACCCGACTGCCCTCCAATCTGCTCCGTCTGGACAGAGGTGGATGGATCCACTTCTTTTTTTATAGTAGACTGGATTAGATTCCAGGTATGCAGGTGTAATCGGACACAAGTCTGTTTACATCCTCCGCTTCATAGAGTTGAATGGAGGGTCCGATTGAGTTTGCAAAAAAAACCTGACAGGCAGCCCCAATCGTACCGCCCGTGTGAAAGGGGCCTTAAAATTACATGCGCCTGTGAAACAATGTCAAACTTCAGTACCCAAAAGAGATGAAGCTATCAGTTTAAAGCTGAGTGAAGGCTCTATAATGATTGCTCTGTACATGGGGGTTGGGGACTTAAATAAATGTTTTTGTGTTTTTTTTTAATATTTAACCATTCTGTGATCACATAGGGGTCCAATAGCCCCCTATGTGATAGCATACAGTAATGACAAGTACTCTTAAATGAGACATGTGGGGTCTATTGTTCCCAGAGTCTCCCCTGCCCTCTACTGAAGCTAACTAGCAGCCAAGGAAAGTGACAGGAGAAACAGTTCCCCAACATTGGTATCAGTGGGAGGAATAGTACTCGATCGTTGGTGTCAGTGGAAGTAATAGTGCCCAATTGTTGGTATCAGTGGGAGGAATAATGCCCCATTGTTGGTATCAGTGGGAGGAATAATGCCCCATCGTTGGTATCAGTGGGAGGAATTGTGCCCGATCGTTGCTATCAGTAGGAGGAATAGTGCCCCATGGTTGGTAACAGTGGAAGGAATAGTGCCCCATCGTTGGTATCAGTAGGAGGAATAGTGCCCCATCGTTGGTAACACTGGGAGGAATAGTGCCCCATGGTTGGTAACAGTGGGAGGAATAGTGCCCCATCGTTGGTATCAGTAGGAGGAATAGTGCCCCATCGTTGGTAACAGTGGGAGGAATAGTGCCCCATCGTTGGTATCTGTAGGAAGAATAGTGGCCCATCGTTGGTAACAGTGGGAGGAATAATGCCCCATCGTTGGGTCAGTGGGAGGAATAGCGCTCCATTGTTGACATCAGTGGGAGGAATAGTGCTCCATCATTGGTATCAGTGGGAGGAATAGTGCCCCATCATTGGTAACAGTGGGAGGAATAGTGCCCCATCATTGGTATCAGTGGGAAGAATAGTACTCAATCGTTGGCATCAGTGGAAGGAATAGTGCCCCACTGTTGGTATCAGCGGGAGAAATAATGGCCCACCGTTGGTATCAGTGGGAGGAATAATGCCCCATCGTTGGTATCAGTGGGAGGAATAGTGCTCCATTGTTGGTATCAGTGGGAGAAACAGTGTTCCATCATTGGTATCAGTGGGAGGATAAGTGCCCGATCGTTGGTATCAGTAGGAGGAATAGTGCCCCTTGGTTGGTAACAGTGCGAGGAATAGTGCCCCATCGTTGTTATCAGTAAGAGGAATAGTGCCCCATCGCTGGTAACAGTGGGAGGAATAGTGCCCCATCGTTGGTAACAGTGGGAGGAATAGTGCCCCATCGTTGGTATCAGTAGGAAGAATAGTGCCCCATCGTTGGGAATAGTGGGAGGAATAATGCCCCATCATTGGTGTTAGTGGGAGGAATAGTGCTCCATCATTGGCATCAGTGGGAGGAATAGTGCCCGATCGTTGGTATCAGTAGGAGGAATAGTGCCCCATGATTGGTAACAGTGCGAGGAATAGTGCCCCATCGTTGGTATCAGTAAGAGGAATAGTGCCACATCGTTGGTAACAGTGGGAGGAATAGTGCCCCATCATTGGTATCAGTGGGAGGAATAGTGCCCCGTCGTTGGTAACAGTGGGAGGAATAGTGCCCCATCGTTGGTAACAGTGGGAGGAATAGTGCCCCATCGTTGGTAACAGTGGGAGGAATAGTGCCCCATCGTTGGTAACAGTGGGAGGAATAGTGCCCCATTGTTGGTATCAGTAGGAAGAATAGTGCCCCATCGTTGGGAATAGTGGGAGGAATAATGCCCCATCATTGGTGTTAGTGGGAGGAATAGTGCTCCATCATTGGCATCAGTGGGAGGAATAGTGCCCGATCGTTGGTATCAGTAGGAGGAATAGTGCCCCATGATTGGTAACAGTGCGAGGAATAGTGCCCCATCGTTGGTATCAGTAAGAGGAATAGTGCCCCATCGTTGGTAACAGTGGGAGGAATAGTGCCCCATCATTGGTATCAGTGGGAGGAATAGTGCCCCGTCGTTGGTAACAGTGGGAGGAATAGTGCCCCATCGTTGGTATCAGTGGAAGGAATAGTCCTACATTGTTGGTATCAGTGGGAAGAATAGTCCCCCATCAATGTTCACAATGGGAGGAACAGCGTTCTATTTTTTTTAACAGTGGGAGTAATTATGCCCCATTGTTGGTGTCAGTGGAAGGAATGGTGCCTCATCCTTGGTGTCGGTGGGAGGAATAGTGCCTTGTATCAGAGAAAGGAAGAGTGCCTCAATCCTTTATCTGGCCCCCCAGGCTGCAGTTTTTGCTGCCTGCTTCTGCGTAACATTGAAGCTAACACACAGGCTGCACAGCTAGGTGACATAAATGTTACCCTTCCATTTAGAGTCTCAGAATTCATATAAATTTTCATCACCAATAGTCACCATCTTGGACGTGCGTTTGCACTTTTGTCACTTTATTTTCCTGATATTGGAAATATACATTTTGCAATACTGTTATTTCTTGGTATACTTTTAATGAGAGTTCTAGTTTTAGGTTGCTGTTACTTGCAATTTTATTGGTATTAATTATTTATTACTTTGATGTGTTTTTTTTAGCGCTGCACCTTTATTTATCATACTTGGTCTCTGAAGGTTGTTGGTACCTTTCGGTGTACAGCGGCTTTTTTTTAGCGCTCACTTTTACACTTGCATTCTACATATTTTCTTTTGATCCTTTAAAATGTAGTTGTAAATGTAGTTGTAAAATGAAGCAAGCCGAAATGAGTAACCTGAGAAAAAAAAAAAAGGTCCCATACCTGACACCCTTGAAACTAATTTGTACTACATAATACCTGTGTTGACTTTCTAGTTTGGATCTACCTATCCAGTAAAACATGCTGAGGAGGAATTCATCAATTTTACATTAAAAATGAGAAACGCAGGACATGCAGAAATAAAATGATATTCTGTAACTTCAGAAAGTAAATGCATCTGAACTCGAGCCTTTTATATTGGTGGTTTGGAACAGGTTGAGTTTCATCAGAGCTGCAGGTGTAGATATAAACAGGAAAGGAAGGATGTGAGGCCATGCTGTCCACCTAAAGCCTTTCTGCCACTTACTTGATCTTTTCCTGACTTGTGGGATGTCATGTGACGGTCCAGCTGGGTTCTGTAGGCAAACGTGTAGCTGCACATAGAACAACTAAAGTTGTCTTCATTCTTTTCATGCCGGTATTTGATGTGTTCCTTCAAGGAAGTGTAACGTTTGTATCCCCTGTCACAATACGGACATGTCAGGAGCTGGGAGAATGCGTCTGGAGTTCCTGCAAATACAGATCAGGCTGTGACACAGCTGCATCTGGAAGTACATAACAATACATACAATGCAGTACAATAGTCTTCACTTGGTATACAACATTCTACTCTACAGTGTCATAAAGGTTGAAACCAATATAACTTGTGGTTAACCACTTCCCATCCGGCCCATGTGTATAAAAAGCCAGACAGGAGCAGTGCAGGAGCGGGTGGGCGTTTTATAAACGTCCTCCCGCTTCCCTACCTGTTCGCGCTCCCTAGGCGCGTGCGGCACCGCAATTCGGTACCCGCTGTGTCTTCCGAACACTGATCGCTGTACGGGATTGGCCAATCAGTGATCACATGAATAGTAGTAAGCATGATGTGACTTCCTGACGTCATTGCTTACTACGTGTGAAATCTGTGAATGATCACAGAGGTCACATGGTACAACCCTGTTCACAACAGCCTTGTACCATGTGACAAGCTGTGACCAATCACAGCTCTCACAGTATTTCTCAATGGCTGCAAGAATGAGCCAGAGAGAAGGAGAAATGCTTGCTTTTACAGTGTAAAAAAAAAAATCTTCATCATCACCCACAAGTAGTAGAGTGTCACCACTGCTAGGGTTTCAGTATGTAAAAAAAAACAAAAAACAAATAATAATAATAAAAAAAATAAAAATGTAAAAAAAAATTTTGAACAATTATAATTTTTGGTTATAAACTAATTTGGGTTTTTTTTTTTTATGAAAAGATAGCTGAATACATTTTGGCCAAGATTTATGAAGAAAGATTATTTATTTGCAAAATTTTATAAGAAACTTTTTTTTCAAAATGTTTGGACTTTTTCATTTATATAGCAAAAAAAATAAAAAGTCCCAGTGGTGAACAAATACCAATCAAAATAAAGTTTTATCTGTGTCAAAAAAATGCTAAAAAATCCAAATGGGTACAGTGTTGTCATTCAAAGTGTGATAGCGCTGCAAATTGGACTGGACAGAAGGGGGTGAAAATGACTTGCCGGACTTGAAGTGGTCAAACAAATATAACAGTGCTCAGTTCTACAGTGGATAATCCATAGAGTTCACAAAGCAGGTGGATGGATGGTTGGAAAGGTGGATGAGAGAAACACACTCTGTCCGGCAGCTACTAGCCAGTGGACCTGAATATGCTCATAAGGGTTGAAAACTACTAAATTTTTTTTTCAAAGGATGGCGTTAGCCCTATGTTCACCTGCTGCACAAATGCTGCATTGGAGAAGTGGCAGTAAGTTATTGGTACAAAGTCTATTTTACAATGCAATTTAGCCTCTTTCTACCAATGGAAGGTATACACGAGATGTCATTGGTGTCAGCTCAGTCAGCGTGCTGCCAGCACAGAACATGGATGCATATGTGCAGCAGTTGGCCATTAAGGCATCCATGCTACTCCGAGGTTCTGTGCTGGCAGCGCACTGAGCTGTAACCAACAGCTCCCGCTGTACCAACACAATGAATATATCAAATACCCCCAAACCTGTGTCAGTCAGATCAGCATGTGAAAAGACTGAAACAAGACAGACAGGATGGGCTTGTTAGGCTATAGTAGACATCAACAAAATGGTGGCCGTCTGCGCACAGACACAAACTTCTTGTTGCATGAATGTGAATAGGATGGGTAAAACATGGCTTCAGCTCACGTTCTCCACCTGTACAGAACTCTTCAACCGTGTTTCACCCTTTTCAGAGCTTATTTGTAGAGGCCTCTATGATTAAGCTCCGAAACGGGCAAAACACATTTGAGAAGTTCTGTACAGGTGGAGAATAGGAGCTGAAGCCATCTTTTACCCATCTTATTCACATTTATTCAACAGGAGGTCAGTGTCTGTGTGCAGACAGCCACCATTTTGTTGAAGCTCCCAGTGTCTGTTTGTGATCGGGAGCCAGCAGGACATTCTCCTGACTATGTGACTGCTGTGACAGCCAATCACAGCGTTCACGTAACTGAGAAGTGGCCTCTGCCTCCCAATGTTAAACATCTATATAAAGGATTGCCTTACCATGGCGGCAAAGGTTTATTAGTTATATTAAACTTTAGAGTCAATTCACACTGCTTGTCAATTAAATTGCAGAGCAGCCGGAGCGATTCAGCACTCCGGCTGCTTTGCGTTGAAGGCTGGCTATGGGGCTGTGTGGTGCACAATTCAGCACACAGCATCGCCCCCCCCCCCCCTCATTTTTTTTTTGTTTTGTACCAGCTTTATTTGAAATGTACAAAATGTACACTTCATTTACTGCAATGTCAGGTGGCGTGCTGCGCTGTCTGACATTGCAGAGCGATTCGGGCCAGTGCGCTGCAATAAAATGCAGCATGTCTGCATTTTATCGCAGCATGCTGCAGTGCAGCGCTAGGCTGCATTGCAGTGTGAATAGGACACATAGGAAACAATTGCTTCCTGTGTGTCAGATGTTTTACCATGCAATAAAATGTCTGTCACTGTATATAGTGTGAATTGGCCCTAAGAAGTTACTGCAGAAATGCCTAACTGATCACGATGATGTCATCTCTCAAACACTAGGAATAATTTGGTGTGCTGGTACTGAATGACTTTCATATTGCCAAAACTAGGAGGTCTGCTTCAAGGCTGCGCACTGTATCATTTCTCTTTAATCTTACCGCTGAAGTGGCTTCACAACAAACCTTATATACACATGGTAGCTCAGGTACTTTTCTACATTTTGAAATCAATACAGAACAAACTAGGAATCCTATTTATTAAAAAAAAAGAAAAAAAAATGCTGCAAGGTAACATTTTTATAACAGGAGAGACTATTTTGTATGAGATCACATTCTGAGCTGTCACAATGAAGTATGTCTGAAGGTCACTTTTGATATGACTCTTGCATTGTCACTTCCCTATTTTTTCCATATTTGCATTCTGGTATTTATATTTAGATTTGCAGAATTTCCTTTTAAAGGGGTACCTACACTATATTGCCAAAAGTATTAGGCCACCTGCCTTTACACACACATGAACTTTAATGGCATCCCAGTCTTAGTCCGTAGGGTTCAATATTGAGTTGGCCCGCTCTTTGCAGCTATAACAGCTTCAACTCTTCTGGGAAGGCTGTCCACAAGGTTTAGGAGTGTGCCTATGGGAATGTTTGACCATTCTTCCAGAAGCACATTTGTGAGGTCAGGCACTGAGGCTTGGTTCACATATGTGCATTTTGCGGTTGATGCTTTCTCCAGTGCTTTTTGCAGTTTGCTTTGCGTTTTTCTACAAGTGCTTTTGGTGAGTTTTTACCATGTTTTGTTCAGTTCTTTTTTTATGTTAAAGTGGAATTTTTTTTTTGTGCTCGGCAGAAACAAAAATGCAAAATGCAGCAAAAATGCATTACCATGCATTTCAGCACCTTCTCCATTGAGCTCTATTGTTGCAAAAACGCAGCTTTTTGCTTTTAAAGTCCCTGACCTTTTTAAAAAATGCAGCACCTCAAAAAAGCATAGGTGTAAACATGTTCCACAGGAAACCATGTTAAATGGACTGTAGTGCGTTTCTGCAAAAAGCACTAAAAAACGCTTTGGTGTGAACAGAGCCTGATGTTAGATGAGAAGGTCTGGCTCGCAGTCTCCGCTCTAATTCATCCCAAAGGTGTTCTATCGGGTTGTGGTCAGGACTGTGTGCAGGCCAATCAGGTTCCTCCACCCCAAACTCACTCATCCATGTCTTTATGGACCTTGCTTTGTGCACTGGTGTGCAGTCATGTTGGAACAGGAAGGGGCCATCCCCAAACTCTTTCCACAAAGTTGGGAGCATGAAATTGTCCATAATGTCTTGGTATACTGATGCCTTAAGAGTTCCCTTCACTAAAACTAAGGGGCCAAGCACCACCCCTAAAAAAAAACCCCACACCATAATCCCCCCTCCACCAAATGCAACACTTGGCACAATGCAGTCAGGCAAGTACCGTTCTGCTGGCAACCGCCAAACCCAGACACTTCCATCAGATTGCCAGACAGAGAAGTGTGATTGGTCCCCCCAGAGAACACGTCTCCACTGCTCTATACTCCAGTGATGCAGTGCTTTACACCACTGCATCCAACACTTTGCATTGTAGTTGGTGATATAAGACTTGGATGCAGCTGCTTGGCCATGGAAACCCATTCCATGAAGCTCTCTACGCACTGTTGTGCTAAATTAAAGGTCACATGAAGTTTGGAGATCTTTAGCTATTGACTCTGCAGACAGTTGGCGACTTCTGCACACTGTGCGCTTCAGCATGCGCTCTGTTGTTCCCAGTTGCTTCAACTTTGTTATAATACCACTAATAGTTGACGGTGGAATATTTAGTAGCAAGGAAATTTCATGGATGGACTTACTGCACAGGTGACAACCTATCATGGTACCACACTTGAATTCAATGAGCTCCTGAGAGCGACCCATTCTTTCACAAATGTTTGTAGAAGCAGTCTGCATGTCTAGGTGCTTGATTTTATACATCTGTGGTCATGGAGGTGATTGGAACCTGAATCCAATGATTTGGAGGGGTGTCCCAATACCTTTCAATACAGTGTATGTGTCACACAGTGTAATCAACATCCTAGATGAATAGCTGAAGAGGTAATATTAAAGAAGCAGAGCCAAAGCTATTTTGGCTGTACTTCTCCTGTAAATCACTCCTGTGGTTTGTTTCAGCACTCTTGTGACCCGTTTTCAGCGCTGAGGGGGGGCAGAGCTGACAGTGGTGACTGACTCTCTGTGCTCAGAGCGGATGTGAAAACTCAGCGATCAGCGGTCATGTGATCGCTGAGTTCTCACCCTTGGAGCCGACAGGGAACAAATGCAGCATCAGACCTATGCTAGATCCACCTAGGTAAGTATAAATAAGGGGGGGGGGAACCTACTTCTCTTTTAATGACAGCATAGGTCAGTTGAAAGGATTCCCCTGATAAGAAAAAGCAACAGATCACATCCACTGTGTAGCAGCTCTAAAGCCTGGTACACATGGTAAAGCCCAGTACACGCTATAAGAAAACTGGACAAACGTTCGTCCAGTTTTCCTCGATGTTTCACAGCAGGTCAAAACCGAGGATGGTACTAATTGTACGAAAATTCTCAAACGACAAAGGCTTTTTTTTCTATTATTGTTTCCGATCATGCGGAGTATTTTCTGAAGGCAGTACATATTAAACGAAAATCATTAGTTCTGTTCACGTACGAGAAAAATTTTGGAGTTTGTCCCTTCGGAAATTTTTGTTTGGAAAGTCTGAATCGGATGTGGAAAGTTGTGTTCACACTATACATTCCTCGTAACAAATTTTTCTTCCGATTTTCTCAGTGTGTAACTCACTTAAGTTTCTGAAAAAAAACTAAGGAGCTGGCAAGGAGATCTCTGTACTAACAATGCAATGTTAGTACCGTGATCTCCGCATTGTGCTACTGTGTTCTGACAGGGGGAATGTTGCCTGCAAGAACACACCGATCAGCGTATGGCTGATTGAATGCCAATTGGCTGCAGGTTTTCCAGCAAACTCATTCGACAGAAGCCAGCCATGAGATCGGCTTCTGTCACACAAGGACCAGCACGCACGGGGTGAATGTTTTCAGCTGATAATCAGCCTGTGTGTATGGGGCACAAAATCAGGGTTATTTACTAAAATTGAAGAGTGCAAAATCTAGTGCGTCTCTGCATAGAAACCAATCAGCTTCCAGGTTTTATTGCCAAAGTTAGAAGCTGATTGGCTACCATGCAAAGCTGACCCAGATCCTGAATGCGCCAGTTTAATCAATCCCCCAATGTGCACACTGAAGCTTTGGCTTTGATTTGTCACTGAAACATGAGTGTTGATTGGTTGCTATGGGTTACTGCACTTTGCTCTATATAAACAGCAGTAATCTTTGTCCATTTACAAGGTGATTTCTCCACCTGTGCAGTAATGATATATAATAAATGTGCTGCCTTTCTGAATTTTAAGCACAGGTCATATTTCTAGAGTCTGCAGAAAAAATAACTTTAATTTTCTCTGTCTGCAGACATTAGAGATGGTGTACAATTTTCCTCAATCCGACGTCTGAAAAAGTCACACATTTATATTGTGAATCTGACCTCCGGAATAGAGAGTGAGATATGATAACAGAGGTGAGGTGTTATATCTCTTCTTCATAGTAATCTCTCCCCCATCATACACCATTCGTAATTCACAGTATTTTTTTCACAATGTAATCTTTGCTACAAGATACAATTTACAGCAGGCAGTACATCTGTGGAATTATTTTTATCTGCAACAATACTTTATTTTTATGTCAGCTGAATGTTTAGTACCTGTTGCCTTCACCTGGAGAGCTCTAATTAAAACAAATCAGGGCCAATATGAATGTGTCCATTCTTAGGCCCTTTTCAGACAGGAGATCCAAACAGGTCTGCCTGTCAGTTTTCCTGGCAGAACTGATTGGACAGTCCATGCATCTCTATGGATAGGCAAGTGTCAACGGATTTGTGTCCATTTACAACCACCAATGTCCAGGTCCTATCTGGTCTGCTAAAAAAAAAAAAAAAAAATGGAAGGGGATCCGTTTAGAAGAATAGACTACCCAGAGGGTAGTCAGGTGTAAATGGACAGTGGAGCCTGCTTATTCCTGGCACCCCATAGAGCATAGTGGGTTCTATCCTTGTCTGCTTTCTACAAACTGAGCAGACAAGGATATGTCATCCGCCAACTCTGCTCTAAATAGCAGATGATCTGTGAGTGGATCCTCTGCTGATTGGAATGTAGTTCACACAGAATCGACCCCAAGAAAAAGGGTCTGTAACAGTGTGAATGGCAACAGCAGTGTCTCTTGTGTCTATAAGGGCTCGTTCACACTCGGCTGTTTTACCAACGCTTGCCAAACGCCCCTATAGCGTTTGGCAAGCGTTGGTCCGGCGTTTGCGGAGTGTTTTTTAACGCTCGGCAAACGCTTCGCAAACGCCGCATGCGCGGTTGCTAGGCGCTTGCCAAGCGTTAATATTGCCCCACGAATGCTTATAATGCACTCTGAGTGGTGTTACCGCACCGCAAACGCCAGCCTTGCATTTGCGGAGCGGCACCATAGACGAGAATAAGAGGCTTCAACGCCTCCTGATTCGACCAGAGGCGTCCGTTTTGTCGCGACGCAAACGCTCCCGTTAGAACAGCACCATGTGCTGTAATGTGCAGAATTGGCAGAGGCGTTTGGGAAGCGGTAAAAACGCTTCCCAAACACCTCTCTGCCGCCTGCACACAACGCTAGTGTGAACGTAGCCTAAATATTGCAAGATAAACATATTTTGTGCCTAGATTGTTCTTTAGACCTTCAAAATAAACCTTTCCTAAGAGTAACATGGAGTCTATTCAAATGTTATATATCATACTTTTCTCACTGACTCCAGTATATGGATTACTGTCCCAAAACACGCATATATACAAATCAGTAATAACTTTATGACCATCCACTGAATATTGAGTAGGTCTCCCTTTTGCCACCAAAACAGCCCTGACCTGTCAAGGCACGAACGCCACTAGACCACTGAAGGTATGGTGTGGTATCTGGCGCCAAGCTATCACTAGTAGATCCTTTAGGTCTTGTACATTATGAGGTGGGGCCTCCATGGATCAGACTTGTTTTTCAAGCACATTTGGATACCAGGTTAACACCTCAAACTCATTGTTATGTTCCTCATTTTTGTAGTGGCAGGGCGCATTATCCTGTTGAAAGAAGCCATTTCCATCAGGTAATACTGTTTCCATGAGGGGGTGTAGATGATCAGCATCAATGTTTAGGCAGGTGGTACGTGTCAAGTAACATCCACATGAATGGCATGACCCAAGGTTTCCTAGCTGAACATTGCCCAAAGAAATTACACTGATTCCGCTGGCTTGCCATCTCTTCCCCAGTAAGTGACGTACATGCTCCTAAGCCATCCAAATGATGTAAAAGAAAACATGATTAACAGACCAGACACATTTCTTCCATTGCTCTGTGGTCCAGTTCTGATTCTCATGTGCCTATTATAGGCACTTCTGGCTGTGGAAATGGGTCAGCCTCATGCACAACAAACTGTAATACCTATTTTTTCTGCTCTCAACACACAACTTCAGGGACAACATGTTTACTTGCTGCCTAATGTATCCCACCAACTTTCAGATGCCATGTATTGATTATAATCAATCAATGTTATTCACTTAACCTACCAGAGGTCACAAAGTTATGGCTGGTTGGTGTAAGTAAAGCTGAAGGTCAAAGTCCTAGTTTGGATACTTGTTCTGGGCAAATTATTTAAAATATTGATGCAAAAGGATCAGCATGACAGCCAGGCAGCTGGCATTTACAGGATCAAACGCAAATCTGGCAATTACACAAAATCTACCCTTGCAATGGAGCGCTTGAACTTCAAGGGTTAAGTACTCAATATGTCTAAGGCCTACACTAAAAAGCAGTAAAACTTACTCCAGCCCCTGCTCAGACACTGTCCTCTTCTTCCGGGTGCTCTGGTCTATGGGCGGTCCTTCAGTATCATTACGTACAATGCAGGGCTATTAACCCTGCATTGTACAGGAAGGAGGCAGGTGTGCCACTAGAGCCAAGAACGCCTTAGAAAGGAAGCTTTATGGGTCTATTCACACCACTTGAGAGACCCTGCTGTAGCAAGGCATAGGGTAAATATTACACTTTTTTCATGTACCCCTAGACTTAACAAGCATCTAACCCTTGCAGAGTGAAGAGCCCCCAATGACAGGGTAAACTTTTTTGCTGTGCATGGAGTTGGACAATGACAGCCTTCATGTTTGTCTTTGGAAAGTTTTCTTTTAAGGACATGAACGGGCAAATCTGACTGCTATCAGCAAGAATAACTTTTAATTTTGATGTTCTTGAGCAGGAGGTTTCTGTGCTCATGATACTTTTTTAAAGTGTAACCGAAGTCTAGAAGCTGTGCCCAAAAAAAAGGCAAGCATGGTATACAGGACTATTCACCAGTGTTACCTGTGGTCTCCCTACAGCCAATCTTTCTCCATTATTGACTTACCATGCCTTGTCCTGTACTGTATCTCTGAGTAGGGTTGGCCTGCTTGGTAGAGAAGAAGCTTTGCTTCCCCATATCAGATCCTCCAGCATAGAGAACAGTTAGCTCCTAAAATGATATTGCTCTAGGATTCTTGTTACCAGCTGCAGATGCCAAGGCTAGGCAGGGTTCCTCTGTTCATGAAACCCACAAAATGCATCGGACAGCCATGCACCACTAAATGGTTGTTTCAAAAAGCTTTAATATGCAAGGATGACTAGGCTTCGTTCCTCCTCCTTTGAGGTGTTATACCCCATAAGTGGACCAATAAGATGATTAAAGGGTACATTTGCGTTTCAAGAAAAATGAACAGGCGAACTAATACCAAATTTCCTGTCCACCCCTCCATACTCGACTAGACAGTGGGCATGATGCCCCGTGTTTGTGATGCAGCAGTCCATACACTGTATACTGCAATACACAGTCCCAGATTGAGTATCCATCATAATGCTTGTAATGGGAAGTGCTCATTGGTCAGTGCAGCAACTAGACTAGACTTTTTTTCCAGTAGTACCATCACCAACTCTTACTCCACATTCTCTAAAACAAGGCAACAGTGCTTTAGATCTCACACTGCAGATATACAGCTATGAGGCTATGGATACAAACGTTGCCTAGGCACACTCACATGTCGGAACGTTCAATGCTATTTTTCAGAGTGAATCCCAGACAAAAGGTTAAAGTGTTACTGAAGTTATAAATGTTTTTTTTTTTAATTAAAATAACAAACATGATATACTCATCTGTTCTGTGCAGTGGTATTGCACAGAGCGGCCCTGATCCTCCTCTTCTTGGGTCCCCCGATGGTGTTCTTGGCTCCTCCTCTTCTTCGTGTGTCCCCAAAGCAAGCTGCTTGCTATGGAGGCACACAATGTCTGCGCGTGCCCGAGCTGTGTGTCTATGGAGTCGCACTCCATAGACACATACACAACGGGACTTAGCCCCACCAACCACTTCCTCCTCACTGCATTTGATTGACCGCAGCAGGAGCCAATAGCTCCTACTGCTGCTCAAGTGTTGTATGAAGAGGAAGAGAGGGGAGAACAGATGCAGCTGTACACAGCACTTGATTTATTCTCCCTTCTCTTCCCCTTTACACAGGGAAGGTGGTGGTGGTGGTGGTGGGGGGGGGGGGGGGGGGGCACAGAGAAATAGAAAACATCTTTTATCTTAATACAAGAAATGCATTAAGGTAAGAACACGTTTTTAGCTTTAGTATCACTTTAAATCTGCTTAAGCACAAGATGTTCAGTATAACATAGCAAATCTAAACTTTTTGAGTTCAGGTCCACTTTGAAGTATATGCATAGTCAAAACTTTATTTTTAAATTATGGACAGAGCAGGGAAGCGGGGGTGGGGTTAAAACCCCTGTTTGGTTATTTTTGATGACTCAGTCCCACTTGGGACATGTTCCTTCACTTTCTGTCCTAGAGACGAAAGAGAAAGTGAGAGATGAACTCTCTCTCTCTCTTTTTAGACAGTTGTTACCTGGACAATTTTCTCACACTGGAAGATTTCCTGTCACCTCTTGTTCAGGTTAAAACACAAATGTTGGATTTCCAATCACTTTTTATCCCAGTGACAAAAGCCAACAGGAGAAATAGAGAGGGTGAATCTCCCTGGGGAACATAGACTTCAATAAAAACTTTAGAGAGATTGGAATTCTTCTCTACTCTATCCAAAAACATAAAAAAGCCAGGCAACTAGCATTTTTAGAATGATGTAACTAATGACAGCCCAGTAATTTTTATAGGTACAAATTTTCTTTCAGAAAGCCCCCTGTGTGCTTTATACAAAATGAGAACCAGTCAGACACATCTGGGAAGATTCTTCACATTGTGTACATTGTTGTCTGGCACAGCTGTCAACTGATCGCTTAAATATGTAAAGGATAATTTCAGATGTTTCTGAGAAGAGGCCCAAGTTTGTTTAACAGTTTTCATGTTCCATGCATTAGAAAGGCTAGAACTCCATCTATTTCATATAGTTACCATTTTCATCGTGACCACTGGCCTCCGGCGTGCCTTGCCTCTGGTCATCCTCAGGAGCTTCTGGATAGATGACAGCCGTGTCACTCTGCTGAAGGAACTCTTCTACATTTGGATCATGGTTTTGCTCATTTTCAACATCCGAATCACATTCTTCATCATGAACTTTAAAAATAATGCAAATTATTTAGGATTAGGATTATTTGTTATGAGACCTTCCAGATACATTGTGAAAAAGCATAGCCACACAGTTGGCTGTACAAGTAAAGTACTTTCTTTTCCTATAAATTGGTAATATCATCTCCCATGTGACATAGCTGCTTGAAACTGTGAGGTTACATTTTTGTGATGGCGTTATTTGTCTATATGGTTACATACTTCTGAAATCTCCCTAAATACTGTGTGCTTATTAATATATCATCCACCCTCCTCCAGTTCTTGAAGTGTGAAAATGTCAGTACTTTATTTTTTGGCACTTTTTAAATTCACCTTTCGCTTGGCTGAGTTACACCCCATTTTAATCTCACTTGTTCCATTTTCTCTTCTATTTCTACAGCCAATGAAGGCATGCTCCTTGTCAGCTCAAATCTGATTCTCCAGGTAGTAAATAAGGGATTACAGAAATGTAATATTCTATAGTTTTGAAGGTAATTTGTCTCCTAATATTACTGACAATATGGAGTGCAAGCAGGTAGTACAAGGTTTTGTAGAGTATGTTTTCCTCTTTGGTGTGCCAGGGAATTCTTCCAATCTCGGTTGTGTACCAACTGCGACTCTGATGTATCCCACTTCTGAGCTATTCCTGCCCACTGTCAGAGCCTGCAGACATGACAAGGAGATGGTCAAAGACTATGGGCATAGTACAAATCCTGGTCAGAGACTGCATGCATGCTGCAGGAGATGACCAAAGTCTATGGACATGGTACAACTGCTGGTCAGAGACTACAGACATGACAACAGAATATGAGAAGCTGGTCAAAGACAATGTGCATGGTACAATGGCTGGTCAGAGATTGCAGACATGACAACAGAAGATGAGATAATGGTCAAAGTCTATGGGCGTGGTACAACTGCTGGTCAGAGACTGAAGATATTATAACAGAAAATTAGAAGATGGTCAAAAACTATGGGCACGGTACAATTGGTGGTCAGAGATTGCAGACATGATAACAGAAGACAAGAAGATGGTCAAAAACTATGGGCATGGTACAACTGCTGGTCAGAGACTGCAGACATGACAAGAGAAGATGGAAAGATGGTCAAAGACTATGGGTATGGTACAATTGCTGGACAAAGACTGCAGGAGATGGTCAAAGACTGTGGGCCTGGTACAAGTAATGGTCAAAACTGAAGACATGCTTCAGGAGATATTCTGAGACTGCAAACATGCTAGAGCAGTCCTTCCCAACCAGGGCTCCTCCAGATGTTAGTAGGGGTTCCTTTATCAATGAGCAATTTTTGCCTCTCAGAAAAGTTACTACTGACAATTAACTTTTGACTATCTATAAGGGTGGTTCTTCCCACTGACAATATAATCAGTGAGCTGTAGATACAGTCATTTTTAGTAAGGGTTACTTGAATTGACTGGAAATGTATTTCAAGGGTTCCTCCATGTTAACAAGGTGAAGAAAGGCTGTGATAAAGGAATTTTTGGAGACTGAGGACATACTTCAGGGGATAGTCACATACAGGAGGCACAATTCAATGAGAATGGAAGAAATGACTGCTATTATAGCCCCTTACAAATCGGTGTTCAACATTTGTGTTCCCACAGCCCCCTTAAAAAGTACTTGTGCCCCGTATGTTATTTCTCCCAGGAAGATCCATTATAAAAGTTCAGAAAAAACAAAACAAAACATAGAAAGAGGAATAGGATGTACAGCACTGGATAAGTAAGAAAGTGTAAAAGAAATAAACCAACCCATTTATCTACTAGAACCCGGTATAAAGAATATTTTTCCTTCACTGGCCTGAATAAGAACCCAGGCTCCTAGGCTGCTGTTTGCAGGGGTCAAGAGGGCAACACAATAAGAATCAAAGGATTGCAGGCTGGACAGTTGGACAACAGGGGACAAGAAAAGTGTGACGTGTAGTTTGGCTCTAGAATTCCACATGAAGTTGCCCAACCTGGAAATAATCAGTCCATTCTGTAGACCTAACGAAAGGGTTTCCAACACTAAGCTACTACCCCACACTTAGCAGCAGCGTTGTCAGCCCGCTGTGCACATTCTTGGACTTTCAAACAAGCACCCCAACGGACGAGCACACTGGGAAGGCTGACAACACTGCTGGCAATTGCAAGGAAGGGGCTTAGCATTGTCAGTCTGCAACAGAAAGTGTCGTTACTCGCAGGATCTCCAGGTAAAAAACTTTGCTGCAGATTCACAAGACACAATTTGCTTGAGAAAACTGCATTCAGTGTGGCATGATGCCAAACATGCTGAAAAATAGATTCTGGATTCACATACACTTTAAAGCCCATCTCTGGCCAAAACAGAGTGGGGTATGGTTAGCTTGACTCCAGTGGGTAGATTTTCTCTCACCCTCTATCCCTGTGACACCTAGATAAAAAATTGGAGGAACGCATTTCACCAGCTATCTCTGCACTTTTACATTGTTTCAATACAACATGGCATAGTTGGGAATTTCTACCTTAAAGTATAACTAAAGGCAAAACTATTAATTTTACTTTTGAATATAGTACAGAGGGATTAGAGCATCTGTCAGTTTTTTTTTTTTTTTTGCTGTCTGTGTTGCTGTTAGGGAGATTCGCCCTCTCTATTTGTCCTGTTTACCTTTATAATTGAAAGTGAAAGTAAAAGACAATTCCACATTTTGGGTTGATGCCAGAACTGTAATAGAGGGTAAATGTTCCAATGGGAACACTAGTTCTGGTGACCCTTGTGACACCCCAGGATTCCCTCACTTTGGAGGGATTTTCTCTGACTTCCTGTTTTGACTATGGGACAGGAAGTGAAGGAAAATCTCCCCTATGGGACACTGATGACAAGAAAAAACTTACAGGAGTTATAACCCTTATCCAAAATGAAAAAAAAAGCTTTAAAAGTACACTTTAAAGCAACCCTGTTAATTGACAGTATAAATATTTTTAAAAATACATTTCAAATATACTGTATGTCTTTAAAAATACTAATCTACATTTTTGGAATGCATTTACAAATCTATGTAAAAATATATGTTAAAATGACATATATATATATATATATATATATATATATATATACATATATATATATAATTATATATATATAATTGGACGTGTCCTGCATTTGAAAGGCTCTTAAGCACATCTCTCTGGTAGCCCATGCCTCCCACCTTCTCTCCGTTTCAGTGCTGCAGTTTCCATCAGAATCCTCAGCATTTGGGGGGTGTCAGGTGCATGTACTCCCCCAACTTGTACTGTAATTCCTTTCCTCAACTCTTATGTCGCTACAGGACTTAGCAGTGACAAAGAGGGTCGAAGGATGGAGCCACAGCATGCAAAGGGACATAGGCAGTCAATGCTCCTGGAAGTGTTGAAAGCTATTCTGATGGAGGCTGCAGCATTGGAATGAAGAAAAGATACTAGACCAGTGATGGCGAACCTTTTTGAGCCCGAGTGCCCAAACTGCAACCCAAAACCAACTTATTTCTTTCAAAGTGCCAACACTGCAATGAAACCTGAATATCGAGCTTTTGGTTTAGAAAAAACAACTCGTACAGTAGTGCAAACTAATTAACAGTACAGGGATGACCAGAGACTGCAGACAGTACAGGGATGACCAGAGACTGCGGACACAGTACAGGAGATGACCAGAGACTGCAGACACAGTACAGGAGATGACCAGAGACTGCGGACACAGTACAGGAGATGACCAGAGACTGCAGACACAGTACAGGAGATGACCAGAGACTGCGGACACAGTACAGGAGATGACCAGAGACTGCAGACACAGTACAGGGATGACCAGAGACTGCGGACACAGTACAGGGATGACCAGAGACTGCAGACACAGTACAGGGATGACCAGAGACTGCGGACACAGTACAGGGATGACCAGAGACTGCGGACAGTACAGGGATGACCAGAGACTGCAGACACAGTACAGGGATGACCAGAGACTGCAGACACAGTACAGGGATGACCAGAGACTGCGGACACAGTACAGGAGATGACCAGAGACTGCGGACATAGTACAGGGATGACCAGAGACTGCAGACACAGTACAGGGATGACCAGAGACTGCGGACAGTACAGGGATGACCAGAGACTGCGGACAGTACAGGGATGACCAGAGACTGCGGACACAGTACAGGGATGACCAGAGACTGCGGACAGTACAGGGATGACCAGAGACTGCAGACACAGTACAGGGATGACCAGAGACTGCGGACAGTACAGGGATGACCAGAGACTGCAGACACAGTACAGGGATGACCGGAGACTGCGGACAGCACAGGGATGACCAGAGACTGCAGACAGTACAGGAGATGACCAGAGACTGCGGACAGTACAGATGACTGCTGACCTTTGGGGAGGGAGGGGGAGCGGGTACCTGAATTTGACAGGTACCCGCTCTTACTTCCGCAGAGTTTTTTTTTTATCTTACCTGTTCCTCTATCCAGCCGCGCGCTGTCTTCCCGGCTTCTGTAGTGTGGGCGCTCGTCGGACAGCCGGATGCCCAGTGCGCATGCGCAAGAAGCGCTGCGCTTTGTGATTGGTCCGGCGGCTTCTGGGATCTGTCATGTGTCCCAGGTACCGCCTTACCATTCACAAAGAGCACTGCTTCTTGCGCATGCGCACTTGGGACCCGGCTGTCACGCACACTACAGAAGCCGGGAAGACAGCGCGCCGCTGGATAGAGGGACAGGTACGGTCCCACTGCAGAGCTGAGCGGCCGGCCCGGTATTCTGACACGGCGGCGGTGGAAATACCGGACCGGTCGCTCTATATTCGCTCCATAAGACGCACTGACATTTTCCCCCCTTTTTTGGGGGAAAAAAAGTGCGTCTTATGGAGCGAAAAATACGGTATTCTCCTGGCGTGCCCACAGATAAGGCTCGGCGTGCCGGCTGTGGCACGCGTGCCACGGGTTCGCCATCACTGTACTAGACACATGCTGCCAGAAAAATAAGTATAAGAGACATTCTATTGCAGGGACCAGCAAGTTAAATATTTTTAGACTACTGATAAGGTCTCCGAAAGATGGTTGCATGCTGGAACTGTTAAGAGGCCATGCTTCCTTGGATCTCTCCAGCCCAGGATAAAAATCTTATATACAAAATATAAATATAGGGGATGATTTACTAAAACTGGAGCTGGCAAAATCTGGTGCAGCTGTACATGGTAGCCAATCAGCTTCTAACTTCAGCTTGTTCAAGTAAGCTTTGACAAGAAAACCTGGAAGCTGATTGGTTTCTTTGCAGAGCAGCACCAGATTTTTCCAGCAGTTTTAGTAAATCAACACTACAATTATCTAGCTTTAGTAAAACAAAGAATACTACTTGTACATGTGACTGCATTGCAAAATTTTATTCTCCGCCATCCAGAAACACCAGCCAATAAATCATAGATGCAAGCTAGAAAAGTGCTGTTCCATACAGGAATCCTGACTAATTGAAAACACTCCAGCCAGAGGTTACTGTAATATTTTAAATGATGATGTCATTTAAGTCAAACTCTCTTCTCATTTACTTGTCATAAAGATGAAAATGCCTGGAATTAAGTGATCATTATCAAAATTTAGCAGGAAGAGACCATTATCTTCTCAGAAGAGTTGTACTCACTAAAAAAAAATGTGCAGTGCACCCAAAATTATGGATATAGCTAAAAGTGGAGAAGACCAGCTCTGTTCCCATCCTTCACTTGCAAGGCCCCAAAATGCCATCTCCCTGCTCTGATGGAGCAGAAAACGGCAGTCTGATAAGTTCTCCAGTAAAGCCAAAGTGACGTTTATTTGACCTCTATGTCTCAGTCTAGACTTTAATTGATGGATTGAAAGAAAATGGATATAAAAGTAAGCTTTATTTTTACAGGTTAGTCAACTTTTCTTACTGCAGTATGCCTCTCGGAAAAGTCATACAAATTTTAGAACACTTAGAGGATTAATTACTACAAACTGCAGAGAGAACTCTGTGATTGGAGGAGATGTTGGTCACATGACTTTGTCAGATCACATTAATAGGCTCGCCTAACAGCTCTTTTCATTTTTTAAACTCAATTCATTGTATAGTGTACCGCTTGCATCCAAAGTGGCACTCAAAGCACAAAAAGTTTACTGTTGTGCTTTTCAAATGTATGTTTTTTTTTTTTTCCAGAGCTAGGCCTCGGCAAGACCATGCTGCTACATTATAATTGAAGTTCTTATTTTGCATGGCATCTAATAATTTAGAATTTCACCATAAAGCCTATGAATGTAAAGGCGGCCATAGACGATTCCAATCTCGGTGGGCTTGGCAGATACCGACCAAGATTCAAACCACGTATTGGCAGACTGCATGTACCGAAGTTGATCAATCGATCAACTTGGGTACAACCAGCCTGTCGGTTTTTACATGCAATTGTTGATAGCAACTATTATGTTTTATTTATTGAAGAACACAACAGCTCTGCAGGTGGGATTCCCCCATCAATACTGACTGTGTTGATGGAGAACTTGTGTGATTTTCTTTCATGCAATCCATGGTTGCAAGAAAGAAAATCGCTTTATTTATGGCCGGCGTAAGACCCTCCAGTGTACCATCAGGCCTAATCACCTTCTATAGGCCTTATCACTTTCTATGAGGTGGGTCCAGACAAAGCTGATAAATTCAGTTCTGAGTAGGCACTAGGGGTCTGAACCAGCTACAGGCATCTAAGTCTTGGGGCTTTCCAATGGCGCTCCCCAACCACTTCCATGGAGTCAGTTTTACCCTGCTGCAGGTTGGACAGTCTAACTTCTCTGGCTTATACTCTTTAAAGTGTATCAGAAGTCAAATTTTTTTTTGTTTTGGATAGAGTGGAAAGGGGTTCAAAATCCCTATCTGATTCTATTACTGTCCGTGTTTCCACTGGGTATATTTGCCTTCAGTGTTTGTCCTGGTGACTACGGTCACTGCGAGAGAAAGTAAGGTGTAATTCAAATTGTTTAGTTGTTATCTGTATAGGAGAAATTATTCAATGGAGACACTTGTTTCTGAGACAACTATCTAAGATTTCCTCTTACTTCCTGTTGATTCTAAAAGACAGAAAGTGAAGGAAGACCCCCTAAATCGGACACAGAAAACTGAAAAACCCTGACTGGAATTTTGACCATTCTCTACTATGCAAATTAACAGTAAAATTATGGCTATAGAAATATTTTAACGTAAAATAGAGAGGGAAGTCTCACAATGCAGAAGGGCTGAGCTGGGATCGTGATGCCAGAAACTCACAATAATCAGAAACAATCCACTATCATACACCCAGAAAAGAAACCCCAACTGTGGATGAACATTCTAAAGGGCTGCACACTGAAAACAGCAACATTAAAAGTAGTACCTGTACATGCAATGTCATCAGCATCAGGCCCCAGGATTTCATTTGCGTCTGTTCCATCTGCAAAACACATACAAAAAACGTAGTCATTTACGTTGCTTGTTTCCTATTATATTTGCAAATATATAGACATAGGAGTGGCCATATTTCTTTAAAATAAAAAAACATGGTATACTTACCTGCTCTGTGCAATGTGCTCCTGGTTCCTCCCCCTGTCGAGTGCCCCCATAGTAAGGAGCTTGCTATGGTGGCACTCTTGTGGGCTTGCTCCTGAGCCCTGCTCTGGGTGTCCATTGACACACAGAGTGCAGCTCAGCTCTGTCCCCTCCCACCCCCTTCACTGGTTGTTACTGACAGCAGCAGGAGCAGCGTCGCTCCTGATGCTGTCTCTGAGACTATGAGGAGGGAAAGAGCTGCTTCTCTCTCTGGATCGAGATCAGGCTCATGTACGTAAAAGGGAGGGGTTCGTTTTTTACCTTAATGCAGAGAGCATATTAACCATTTGCCCTCCAGAGGATTTACCTCTTCCTGACCTGGCCATTTTTTGTGATACAGCGCTGCATTACTTTAACTGACAATTGCCAGTCATGCAACGCTGTACATAAATCAAATTTATGTCCTTTTTTTCCCCACTTTCTTTCGGTGGTATTTGATCACCTGTTCGGGTTTTATTTTTTGCGCTATAAACAAAAAAAGACCAACAATTTTGAAAAAAAAAAAGCCCACACAATATTTTTGACTTTTCGCTATAAAACATATCCAGTAAAAAAATGTAAAAATTTAAATTTTGTCATAAATTTAGGCCAAAATGTATTGTACTACATGTCTTTGCTAAAAAAAAAAAATCCCAATACATGTAAATTAATTGGTATATGTGAAAATTATAGCATCTACAAATGGCGGTATATATACTGGAATTTTTTATTTCTTCTTATATTAGTAATGGCGGCGATCAGCGACTTATAGCAGTACTGCAACAGGCATTCTTACACTGGGGGGGAACTGACTGCCACTGACACTAATACAGTGATCAGTGCTAATAAAAAGCACTGACACTGTACTAATGACACTGGGTAGGAAGGAGTTAACATCTGGGGCAATCAAAGGGTTAACAGTGTGCTGTTTTACTGTATGTACTGTGTGTGCTTTACTAGGGAAACATACTGCTGTGTATTTCTCTGCACAGCAGAGAAATACACATCAGCATGTTACTGCTGGCAGGAGAGAGACCTGTGTTGTTACACACAGGTCTCTCCCCTGTCAGTGATACTCAGCGATCGCCGGGTGCCATTAAGGAATCTCTGGCCAGGACACGGTGATTAACATCTGTAGCTGCCAATGGCAGCAAGGGTAGGGCAGTGCGCGCACCCCCTACCTGGAAATGCAAAATCATATTTATATACGTAATTTTGCGCAGCCCTGCCACCCTGTAGCAGTAGTTCTGCTACAGGACGGTAGGGAAGGGGAAAAAACGTCAACCTTTAGATCCACTTTAAGCACCCATAATGCACTAGAGACCCCATGAACTTAGCTGAGGCATCTTAGGCCATATATTTTTTTTAATTCCTGGCAACAAGAGTTCTTTTTCATTCTAAAATAATGCAATACAAATGTGATTTGGTACTGCTGATGTGCCATATCGATTCATGTAATGGGTCAGTTTTAATGATAGGTCCCTTAACTTGCGTGGCATTTATTAAAGTAACACTAAACATTGGCCACAGTTCATAAAACAATGGATCTACAGATGGAGTGCTACGAGTCCACAAACCCAGTCCCTCTAAACATATTTAGCAGTAGCTAAAAATAAAGTGCAATCAAATTTTCCATGTGATATTTGATTTACAAATGCGGCATCAAGCCACCACCATGGGAAAATGTCTTTGCTGACATTGCTAAGCAAATAGGTTCCCTAAAAAGAGAACACTCGTGCCAGAGCTGAGAATAGTCTATTGGTTGGCTTCTGCTATTCTGACTTGGTAGAAGAGTAATTACGCAGGATACATATAGAAACTTTTACAGACTTAAAGGTACATTGTGTCAAATATGAAAAGGTTACCCTTAAAAGAAGCTTAATAGACTCTCTATAATTTTTTAATGGCTCGAAGTGTCACCTTGACATTTACCTTGTGCACCTGGCTGCTCTGTCCAGTAGAACTGCTTAAAGACACCAGTGGGATGTGTATATCTAATGTCCTACAGGCATAGAAATGAATCCTTGCCTTGTCTGAGTTCTCATATTTATGCTATGGAATGTGGGGAAGAGGAGCATACTGCACTCTAGTGCTAGCTTACTTTAGGAGAAACAGCAGTAATCCAAAACTATTTTATAACTTGGTCAATTGTAATATATTGAAGATCTCCGGTCCTCAAGTGCAGTTGCTGCATTTGTCTTCTTTTTTTAGGCTTTTCCCTTTTATTTTCGCCTGGCAATCCTGCAAACAACATTCCTGTCCCTTTAGTTCTACATTTGTTTTTCCACTGTATCTATGGGGGCAGCCATTGTTGTAATTAGTGGTACACCGAAATGAAAATTCTGGACTGAAACCGAAACTTCAGGATGCATTTGGCCGAAAACCGAAACCAAAACGGACAGCTGTTATTTTTTTCATATTTTTGTTTTATATATAACTGCATTATATTCAACCTTTTTATTAATATCATGAATAAAAATGAATATGAATTTAAAAAGTACACTCCAGTAATGTAAATAACTTTTATTGAAAGTAACAAAAAATTGGAGAGAAAGTAAAATGAAATATATATGACATTAAAAAAAACTTAAAGGATAAGTTCACCTTTCGTAACATATTACATGTTAAACTCATATTCAGGGTGTAATATATACCATGTTATGAAAACACCGGCCCCCGCTCCCCCACTTTGACAGCTAGTGGGAAATCTTTCCCCCCCCCCCCCCCACCCCCTAGCTGGCTGTCAAATAAAACAAAAAAAAGTAGCTGTGCTGGGCTCTGCCCACCCAGCCACATTACTCTGTGAATGGGAAACTACAAGCCTTAGCTGTCAGTATATCTGCTTGTTTGTACATCCCGTACAGGTAAGCAGATATACTGACAGGTCTGCAGGAGACATGCATGGCACCAGCGAGCTACTGATCGCTGGTGCAATGCATTACAGGGTCCTGCAGCAATAAATAATAAGTGCACATTTTTTTTTACCTGCAAAATAATGTGCATTTATTATTTTTCACCAAAAGGTGAACTTATCCTTTAAAGAGAGGCGCTTTTGCATCAAAGCCAATAGGAGGTATATTTGCACTGAGGTCAATGGGACGTGATTTTGCATTGAACTCAATGGAACACAATTTTGCATTGAAGTCAATGGGACACAATTTTGCACTGAAGTCAAAGGGACATGATTTTGCATTGAAGTCAATGGGATGCGACGTGGCAATGAAGTCAATAGGACGTGATTTTGCATTGAAGTCAATAGAGGGTCGTGCTTGCACTGAAGTCAATGGGATGCAACTTTGCATTAAAGTCAATGGGGTATGATTTTGCATTGAAGTTGATTATCGTTATCGGCACCTTTTTTTTCCTATCAGCGAAACATTGATAACCCTATTTTCTGCTGACAATTTTTGGATTGTACTGAGGAGGACTGGTTGTAAAAGGAGGTACCTCCATATGTACACATAGAACTGAATAGGTGCAGTATCTACAGAAGCACCTCTATTAAGGGCCATTTCTACCCTAAGGCTCTTGTAGACCGTGCTTATGAAGATCTTTTCCGTTTATATTTTACCCTATTTTTTTATAGATTTGGCCCTTGTTCTGGAACATTTAGGTAAATCTATTTGCAAAGCATGAAAAAAGTTGCAGAGAAAGAGTTTGATCCTCAGTGAAAAGGTGAATCATTACTACTTGGAACAGAATAAATGCATGATATGGCCCTGCTTGGCCAAAGTCAGCATGGCTGATTCCTGGTAAGGGCTGAGACTTCCAACCGCTCTCTCCATGGACAGGTTTGGAGTAGTTGGGAAGAGCAATATTCCTAAAACAGCACACCTTCATTTGTGGAAACTGAAGTTGATTGAACTATTATAATAGTTATATCAGCCAATGTTTAGGATAAGCGGGTCCCTTTTCTCAAAGCAGAACATGCTGTTCAGAACATTATTTTGTGTTTCAGGGTGAAATCCATCTTACTACTCCAGCACCATACTAGCAAGAAATGGTGTGCACCTAAAACAATTTACTTCTTGTGTACTCCTTGTATGTGGGAAGAGAGTTTCTCAAGAGTTTTTTAAGGAATTTCCCATTTTTCTTGATAAGACATGGAAATCCCCTTAAATGAAGGGAAAGACCCATAAGAACTTTCCCAGGAAATCTGAGCTGGATCTTGCTGCTTTCTTTACTTCTTTATATTGTTACTAATACTGGTGAAACATCACCAAAGCATTCATGATTTCCAAGCTGCCCTTAAATGTACTGCAAGTGCACAGTTAAAGGACAGCTCTGCTTTTAAAGTGAAAGGCTGTACCATTCCTCCACCCTTAACATCAAGCTTAATAAAGCTTGCCTTGCGCAGCCTCTCACCCTGCCATACGGTTATCTCTTTATACACATCCAATCCCAGTGGGTTAGCCCAGAACACATTCCAGTACTCACAGGAGGAATGGCCATAAAAGATTACGTCTGGACCCCATCACCCGCTAAGGCCATTCCAGTCCAACCAAAGGGAAATGAGTGTATATAGACAGAGGGTAGCACTAGAAAGGGAAGTTATGGTAAAGAATCATCTAAGGCATCCATTGTCATTAAACTATTTGGTGCTGAGGATCAACAGGCTTTTAGAACAAAAGTGTGACTTTCTTTTCAGTGAGGACTATGAAGTGAAATCCAACTTGCACAGGTTAAAAATGGACGCCATTTTAAATGTTGAAGTCATCATAATAGCAAAGATGGAGATTGTCGGAATTTGTGTTATGTTAGTTTCCCCTTTAAGCAATAATGCAGGCCAGATATTGACTCTCGATAGAATATTTTCTTGAGAACTTTTTCCTATGAGAAGTTCTTGTGGTCTTATCTGTGTAGGCGAGGAGGGCAAACAGACACCTTACACACCTGCTTTGAGCAGAGGAAGAGACTATCTAATGGTTGATCACTGCAGTGTGGTTACTGATATATATTTATATAAGTGTGGTTTAATATCTACAGTATCTTTACAAATGAGCACATCATATTGTACCTGTACTAGTCACACAATTTTAGTTAAAGTGTTACTAAACCCAGGACCCTGCATTCACTTTATCTGGTCTCCCACAGTACACACAACATGGAAGTGCAATTATTTTAGTAAATTTAAACTGCTAAATACCTCTTTTCATCAGCAGTTAGAGCAGTCTTGTGACTTCAGTTGAGCACTGGTTAAAAATTGTAGAAGTTTTCTTTCTGCTCTAGGAGGATGCAAAACCCCTGATCTCTGTCTAGACCGTGCTAACTGGCCCTGTGCTGATCACATGCACTCTCCCAAGGAAAAAAAAAAAAAACCTCTCTAGCAATACACACTAAACTGAACATGTGCAGAAGGACTACGGGTTCAGTCGGTCTTATCAGCGTGGACATTTGAACAAGAGGAGGGCCAGAAAAGTCAGGATCAAACAGCCTTTTTACACAAAGCAGAGGGTTAACCCCTTAGGTTCCACAGGGAGCATAACAAGCATGCTTTACTGCGTATACAGACTGATTTTACTGTTGTGGGTTTAGTAACACTTTAATTCAACCCACTTAGCCCCTGTGATAAATATTAGCGGAGGATACCAAAAACCTGATTTTTTTCTTGAATGCTGTAAAATCTGACCAAATCTGTATGTCATGTGCACTTTGCCCTAGGCACTTGAATGTGGAAACCATGTGACACAAGTTTCACAGAACCAGTACTGTGATCTATAGCAGAGGAGAGGCAAGTTTACCCAATTTACACAGAAGGGTAAGCTTCTGACATCTCCTTGTGATGCTGCCTAACAGTGTGATTTTACCAGCTTCATAACCAGGCCATTTTTTGCTATTTGGAACTGTGTTAGTTTAACTGACAATTACACAGTCATGCAACACTGTATCCAACTGAAATTTAAATAATTTTTTCACACAAATAGAACTTTCTTTTGGTGGTAATTGAACACCACTGTTTTTTATTTTTTATTATATAAATGAAAAGACTGAAAATTAAAAAAAAAAAACCAAAACAATATTTTATTTTTTTATTTATTACAGGTACTTATATAGCGCCATCAATTTACGCAGCACTTTACATATATATTGTACATTGACATCAGTCCCTAACTCTCAAGAGGTGTACAATCTAAAGTCTCTAACCTACATTTATACATACACATACTAGGGTCAATTTAGACAGGAGCCAATTAACCTACCAGCATGTCTTTGGACATATTCTTTACTTTCTGCTATAAAACATATCCAATAAAAATGTTTAAAAATCAAATTTCTTTGTAAATCTAGGCCAAAATGTTTTATGCTACATAATTTTAGTAAAAAAATCTCAATAAGTGTATATTGATTGGTTTGTGCAAACGTTATAACGTCTACAAACGCCAGTATATATACTGGAATTTTTATTTATTTATTTTTTTATACTAGTAATGGCGGTGATCAGTGACTTATAGCACGACTGTAATAGTATGGTGGGAAATCTGACACTAACTGACACTTTGTGGGAAACAGTGACACTAATACAGTGATCAGTGCTAATAAAACACACTGACACTGTAATAATGACACTGGCTGGGAAGGGGTTAACATCCAGGGGCAATCAAAGGGTTAACTGTGTGCCTAACAGTGCTTGGTGCATTCACTGCATGCTGTTTTTTCTAAGGGATGTGCCAGTTTTTATTCCCTGCTTCGCAGGAGAACAAAAACTGGCACATACCCACTAGCAGGACAGAGCTCTGTGTTGTTTACAATCACAGAGATCTGTCCTGTCTTTCTCGTTGGTGATCAGCAGGTTCCGGATGTCAATCAAGCCTGCACCTGCTGATTGGCTTGTGCTGTGACTAATCACAGCACAGCCTGGGCAACGAGTGCATGCCCCAGTACACAGAAGAGGTAGACCACGTATTAGATATGTGGCAGGAGAGCCGTTGTGCTGCCGTACTCCTACGTGATCGGCAAGTAATTAATAACCTAAACTTGTGAGATATAGATGATTTAGGTACACTTTTAATTATATCAATTATATGTTTTATAACGGTTCACGCTTTTACACAGAAGATATATTTTTATTTGTCTTTTATTCTGCACTCATCTTTAAAAATACTAACATATTGAAGGAAGACACAATGCTTTTTAACACCAATATTCAGGGCAGAGATTGACAGCTCTAATGCCAAACATTTATCAACATATTCAAATTAGAATCCTATTCAAAAGTGAGTTAGGCTGGGTGGCTAGTCCAATATAAGGGTTAGTCCATTCAAAATAGTATTTCAGTTGGATGTAGAATCCTGTGAGGCGAGTTAAGCTGCCCATACATGGATCGAATTAAGGTCAGTTCAGCATAGACCAGCCGAGATACGATCCATCTATGAGCAGGCTGGTTATATTTAAGTTGATCCATTGAATGACTCGGGTACAACCAGCCTGCCGTATTTTTTTACATGTGGTTACTGCCAGTAGTCACTAGCAGTAATCTGCCCTTTGGAAAGGCTCCCTGCACCATCTTCAACCTCCTCTGCCGGCAGAACACCATAGCGCTGCAATAAGCATTCCCCCATTAACACTGACTGTCTATGAGCTGCCTTACTCTCTGGCTTCTTATATGGTGGTGGACAGTTTTTTCCACAAACCCAAGGAGAATTTTACATTAAAATACTGCACACCCTAATCTACAGTGGGGATCGAAAGTTTGGGCACCCCAGCTAAAAATTTGTATTAATGTGCATAAAGAAGCCAAGGAAAGATGGAAAAATCTCCAAAAGGCATCAAATTACAGATTAGACATTCTTATAATATGTCAACAAAAGTTAATTTTATTTCCATCATTTACACTTTCAAAATAACAGAAAACAAAAAAATGGCGTCTGCAAAAGTTTGGGCACCCTGCAGAGTTAATATCTTGTACTGCCCCCTTTTGGCAAGTATCACAGCTTGTAAACGCTTTTTGTAGCCAGCCAAGAGTCTTTCAATTCTTGTTTGAGGTATCTTTGCCCATTCTTCCTTACAAAAGTCTTCCAGTTCTTTGAGATTTCTGGGCTGTCTGTCACGCACTGCTCTTTTAAGATCTATCCATAGATTTTCAATTATGTTGAGGTCAGGAGATTGTGAAGGCCATGGCAAAACCTTCAGTTTACACCTCTTGATGTAATCCCCCGTGGATTTCGAGGTGTGTTTAGGATCATTATCCATTTGTAGAAGCCATCCTCTCTTTAACTTCAGCTTTTTCTCAGATGGCATCAAGTTACCATCCAAAATTTGCTGAAATTTTATTGAATCCATTTTTCCTTCTACTCGTGAGATGTTCCCTGTGCCACTGGCTGCAACACAACCCCAAAGCATGATCCAACCCCATGCTTAACAGTTGGACAGAGGTTCTTTTCATTAAATTCTGTGCCCCTTCTTCTCCAAACGTACCTTTGCTCATTCCAGCCAAAAAGTTCAATTTTAACCTCATCGGTCCACAGAACTTGTTTCCAAAATGCATCAGACTTGTCTATATGTTCATTTGCAAAGTTCAAACGATGATTTTTGTGGTGAGGATGTAGAAGAGGTTTTCTTCTGATGACTCTTCCATGAAGACCATATTTGTACAAGTATCCCTTTATAGTGGAATAGTGTACCACAACTCCAGTGTCTGCCAGATCTTTCTGGAGGGATCGTGCAGTCAAACGTGGGTTTTGAATTGTTTTTCTCACAATCCTGCGAGCTGTTCTGTCTGATATTTTTCTTGGTCTTCCAGATCTTGCTTTAACTTCCACTGTTCCTGATGACTGCCATTTCTTAATTACATTCCGAACAGAGGATACTGACATCTGAAAACGCTTTGCTATCTTCTTATAGCCTTCTCCAGCTTTGTGAGCGTCAACTATTTTCAGTTTCAGTTTTCTAGACAACTGCTTAGAAGAACCCATGGTGCTGATTGTTGGGGCAAGGTCAGATGAGTCTGGGCATTTAAAACCTTTGAGATTGACATCACCTGGTCTTCCCAGACGATGATTGAGAACAATCCATGACACTGGCATGTCTCAGCTTTGCAAAGGGGGCAGTGCATGCTATAAATTCTGCAGGGTGCCCAAACTTTTGCAGACGCCATTTTTTTGTTTTCTGTTATTTTGAAAGTGTAAATGATGGAAATAAAATCTAACTTTTGTTGACATATTATAAGAATGTCTAATCTGTAATTTGATGCCTTTTGGAGATTTTTCCATCTTTCCTTGGCTTCTTTATGCACATTAATACAAATTTTTAGCTGGGGTGCCCAAACGTTCGATCCCCACTGTATATCTGTACGTCAGTATTGGGACATGTATATTCCATTATTGATTGCCACCTTGACCAATAACCTATTTTCCTTTTCCCATACAAGTGAATGGACTTTTTGTACTGACTTGCTCTGTTAGGGTAATTGCCGGGTTTTCTCTTTTTGTACTTTTCCTTTTCTTTTTATACACAGGATGTTCCTGCCAATTTGTTTGTTACTATTTATATAGGACCATGGGTAAATGGCTTTTTGCTCATTTGTAACTGTAGCTGATGTGTTTCAGACACTATTGTAGTGAATGTCCTATTTATCATGTGGTATATGGTTTTGTAATGCGTGTATACTACTACCCCTACACTTCTTCTGTAATGGTAATTTGATTGCTGACATGTATTTGTCTGTCTGACTTGCTCTTTACGCAATAAAACCTAGTTAAGAAAAAAAAAAAAACGCTTCGCAACTGTGGGCCAACCATTTGTGATCCTAATTACCTTCAATGGGAGAGTTTGGCAAGATGTCCGAGTTAAATTGCTCCACCATAAAACATTGTGGCCTTGGCAACATGAGCAGACCCGAACAGCCTCTATATCACATTGTAGGTGGCAGTCTAGAGTACGTAACATCATGGACCAACTGCCTATTTTTAGCATCACCTCCCAATTTCTCCCTGTGTGAACTTAGCATTAGCATTGGAACAACCCAATGTGGGTTGAAATTTCCAAAATCCTTTCTGTTGCAGGCTTCCTAATATATAATACATTTAAGTTCATACAAGGAGAATGAGGTTCTGTCTTAATATTGCAATAGAAATGCATATTTACGAACAATTGTCTCCACTGGAAGAATTTCCTTCTATTCCTGTTCCAATTTAAGATTTTCTCTAACTTTCAATCCCAATGACAATGGTCAACAAGACAAGGAGGGTGATGGGGACACAGACAACAGTAAAAATCTGACAGAGGTTCCAAGTCTTCTCTACACTATCCTAAAGAGATCCACTTTTACTATACATCACCTACCAATATTAAAATCAACGAAACCCTTTAAATAGAAGTTTTTTCCAAGCATAACTGAAAACTTCTAAATAGGACATGTTTCTGTTCAGAGGCTTTGATTGTGAAGGGAAAACAATAGAACAGGTGTACACTTTGGTGGAGCTGCTAGCAAGGTCCAATTAGTCTCTAGTAGCAGGATCACTCCAGCTCTCATTAGGAGCACATGGTATGGGCAGAGCTCAGAAGTCCCTGTACTTGTAGACTTGTGTGCATTCTAGTACCCTTTACTACCATTCTGTCCCATGACAGAATAGCAGAGGGCGTAATAGAAACTTTTGGACCTGCCCTTCATTTACAGATATGGGAAACTGTATTTTATTTTTTTTGTTCACAGACCGAGTTGTATTTTTCCTAAGATTTGGCCAGGGTTACGTTAAGAGGTCAGTTTAGATGTAAATATATGGCTTAGTCTTGACCATAACCAAACAGCTGTATGTGTCTGCAGGGGTGTGTGGGGAGTCTTGACGCTCATATTCAAATAATTTATTTCCCATGTACACATAAAACCTAAAATACCTATCTGAATAACTAAGCTGTCTTTCTGCACTGTGTATGTATCTGATACATTTCGCCTGATTGAAAACAGTTCATGATAACATTATTTTTGCATTAGATCATCACTCGATGAAAGCACAGAAAACCTATGCAAGAAACATTTCTATTGTCATTTTAGGTCTGTCAGAGAATGTACAGGATCAGTACATTTCTTGGAAACTACATTTTCAAATAAATATAATCTTCAATCTTTTGGTTTGTATGCTCCCCTTTTTTGCATTTTGATTACTATGCAAATTTTTCACATGTTCTTTGAAACTTTGAAGTTACTTTGCATAAAATACATGTCAGTTTTAACAAAATATATATTTACAAACAATTAAAGGATAAGTTCACCTTTCGTGACAAGATGTGTGATGAATGGAAAGTAGGAGCCTTGCTGTTGAGGCATCAACAGCAAGGCTCCTACTTTCCATTCATCACACATCTGCATCAGAGGCTGGTCATTAGCTCTGAGGATAGGGATTCGTCCCCAAAACGCGTCAGCCATTTGACCGCACTGACAGTGAGAACACCTTGCCTGCCGTTGTGGCCATTGTCATTTTTCTATGCTTTTTAGATACATGCTTCGTCTGTGAGTATGTTTTTATTATTCTTTCACTCCTTACAATAAGCCTTGGATAATGCACTAGGTGTGTGCGCCACCTGTTTTCTCTCTATCCAGTGGCTGATTTCCCCGTCTGAGGAGGGCTGCACCCCTGAAGCATTTCCTTTGGTTGTCGCTGTCCTGGTACCCTTGGCTTCCCTTTTGGCTGTGCATATCCTGAGGCGCTGGAGAGTACATACGATATCAAGTTACATGTTACACCCATATTCATGATGGAACATGTCACATGTTACGATCAGACCGCCACCCCCCCCCCCCCCCGATTCCCTTTGTGGCAGCTAGCTCCGCCAGTCTGGCCGCTTCACTCATTCACAGTATTCTGTGAATGGGAAAACTACAAGTCCCATCAGCCTTGTAGGTGTCAGCTTGTAGTTTTCAATGAACTACCATGGCACTCCACAGCGCCATGGTAGTTCATTCAGCCTACCTGTCAGTAAGTACTTGCTTGCCCGTACGGGATGTACGAGCAAGCAGATATACTGAGAGGTCAGGGGGAGGCCTGCATGGCACCAGTGATCTGCTGATCGCTGGTGCAATGCATCAGAGGCTCCAGAAACAAAAAATAATAAATGCACATTTTTTTGTTAAAATGTGAACTTATCCTTTAATCTAGAAGTGTACATTCTTGCAAATAATGTTTAATGTGATGCTAAGTCAAGTAAAATACAAAATAAAAATGGAAAACAAATGGAAAATAAAAACAGGTTTGAAAGTGCAAAAGATAGCAATTGTTTAACCTACAAAACCAGGAGAAAACAATGAGCATCTGTATTGGCTATAGAAACCAATTCTAATTCAAACTGTTTCTTTCCCTGTACAGATCTCTAAATAAAAGCAAGATTCTGGTTAGCTTTTTTTTGACCACAGTATCCCCTCTTCTCAACTAAGTAGCAATGTACATTCTGAAATGTGGTGCTTAAAGTTATTGATCTTTACAGAGAAACTTACAAGGAAATGTTTTAAAGGATAACAACATTCGGAGTCAATTGGTCAATTTCTGGGTGGATCGTGGCAGGCATCAATCCTCTGCTATGTTTTCAGTACATGATGAGAAGTAGAACCATTCCATATCAGCATAGTGATATCCTGCTGGGCTTTTCAGCCAAACTACTCTTGTCATCAGAGAGTGAGTTTTACACATATTCCTATGTAAAAAGCATTGATGGTCAACTTATGAGGTTTAGGGGGTCTCAGCTGTGGTCCCTGACATCACCAAGGGACTACACAAGATAATCAGTATTTGTAATTCTACACTGGACATCATTCAGGGGATGGTCAGAGACTGGATGTGATAGTCTCCTGGGGACAAGCTGTAAAGAGATCACTGCTATTACAGCCCCTTTACTAACCAGTGATCTGACTTCTACTACTGTAGGGATCCAGAAGTCACACAACATATACCAAAGGAATGCATACAGCCTTTAGGGCACTGAAAGGTGCAGATCATGGTTAATCCTAATATCTGCACTCTAATGGATTCTCCAAATTAGATTTTGAAGAACTTGCAGCCTGATGAAAAATGAAGCTTGACTGAAAGGCTCTACTCTGTGTGCCTCAGCCATGCTGGATGTCAGGAGAGGATTGCCCCTGCCAAGGACCCTGACAGCAGTGAAAACTTGGCAGGTGACCAAAACCAGCCCCAGGACACTTAAAAACAAGACTGCTTTAATGCCTGCATGACACTTTTTATCGATTAGGTAGTCAGAATAAAGATAGATAAGGCCTTGGAGTCATATGAAAAAGCTGGACCTTAAAGACAGCCCTGTAGATGCTACAGCAAAACCATATAAACAGTACACCGTACCTTCATCATCCCAGCAACTTTGTTTCACACTTTCGCTGCCTTCTGCTAATACTGTTTGGTCGGTTGGCAAGTCATCTTCTGGCACGCTGCCCTCGCCATCTGCCGCATCCGTAACACTCTCCTCTTCTACGATGTGCAATTTGTCTTCATCATCAGAATCAGAATTTGCATCTAACACATTGTTGTAACTGGTAACTGTGAAAGAGAAAAAGGAAACGTTACTTAGTGTACAGGACTCAGGACAAGCATGTGCTAATAGCATTTAAGGTAGCAAGCATTTACTATGAGCTCATGTTGCAAATTAGGAAGCATCGTCAATTAGCTATTCTCTCCAGACCACATGGGGACTACTAAGCTTCTAATTAGAATATATAAATAAAAACATCACAAGCAGATAAAGTCAGCAGAGACATCATTCCACGGTGCTAACTTTTCCCTGAATATTTATTATGCAGGAAGGTGAAAGATATGAGCAAAATTAAACATTTACCTCCTCCTTATCTCTGCTTACACCTTTGTGGACAGAAAATGACTGCAAACTGTAATGTATTAGGAATGTTTTAATTCCTGTTGATGCTGTTTTCCATAATGAATAATTCAACAGGGATAGTTAAAGTGATTCTAAACCTATTTTTTTCTTTAAAATAATACACGTCATATTTACCTGCTCTGTGCAATGGTTTTGCACAGAGTAGCCTCAATCTCCTTCTTCTCGGGTCGCCCGCCGCTGCTCCTACCCCAAGCAGCTTGTTATGGGGGCTCTCATGCATGCTTGCTCTCGAGCTCCCCCCCCCCCCCTCGCCTTGGATTGACAGCAGCTGTCTCTGCGTCAGTGAGGAGGGAGAGAGCAGAAAGAGCTTCTACTCTCTTGCACAGCGCTGGATGGAGATGAGGCTCAGGTTAGTATAAGGGAGAGCTGGGAGGGAGCTGCATTCAGATGGTTTCTTACCTTATTGCAAAGAATGCATTAGGGTAAAAACCTTCTGCCTTTAGAGCCACTTTAAGCACTTTCTGACAGCGCTATAGATGATAGATGGCTACCGCGTAGTTGGCTAGTTCTGGGAGGACGTTTGGACACAGCTGATCACAGATCGCGGTGAAGAACCAATCACAGCGGTCCGTTAGCATATGATCAGCTGTGTCCAATCACATTGTAAACAGACTTGCCGGTTATCACTGTCACAGTGTGAGGAAAGGAGAGCCAGTAACCAGCAATTCTGACAGGGGACATTTACACTAACAATCACGGCACTGATCATCAGTGCAGCCCCATCAGTGCCTCCTCATAAGTGCCGCCAATCAGTGCAGCCTATCCATGCTCATCAGTGAAGCCTCATCAGCACAACTCAGTGAGAAGAAAAATTACTTATTTGCTAAATTTTATAACAAACTAAGAAAATGTTTGTTTTTTTTTCAAAAAATTCGGTTTTGTTTGTTTGTTTAGCAAAAAATAAAAAACCCAGTGGTGATTAAATACCACCAAAAGAAAGCTCTATCTGACTCAAAACAATAACAATTTCATTTGGATATAGTTTTGCATGACCATTGGCCTGGGCAGGAAGGGGGTGAAAGTGCCTGGTAGAAAAGTGGTTAAAGCTGAACTCCGGGCACAATAAAATTAGTTATCTTCCTCTATATCCACAAAGGATATAAACCAACTTTGTGTGCACCAAATTCCTTTTCAAACCCAGAGATTACCTAGTAAAAAAAGCAGTAACATCAGAAAAAAAGTAAGCTATTGGAGGGACACAGGAGGCACCACCCACTACCCTACCACTACCATGGCGGTACTCTCATGTGATGGGGCACTCTCTCATAGGAGTGATGTGAGTTTGCAAACTTTTAAAGGGTTTTGTAACTGAAAAGAAGTTGAAAAACTGATGAAAATATTTTGTTTAAATGCATAGCTAATATATATTAGATAAATCAATGGAAATGCCTGAAAAATGCCTCTGAGAAACGGTTTTAGTGCAGTTTTAAGTCACATGCCCTTTAAAACACGTGGCAAAAACTATGCGTTTTTGAGGCAGATAAGTGTGAAAGTAGCCTAATATAAAAATGGATGATAATAACAATTAAAATATAAATAATAATAGATAATAATGCATATTGTTTATTAAGTCCAGGTTTCAATTTTAATGGTGTAAACATACGCAAGATTTAACCAACTCCAGATGTAACTGAGAACTGAATGCTAAACTCTGATGAGCACTGTTAAAATTGACTGCATAACCAAACCTCAAAGTAATTTCAGAAAAAAGAAAAAAAAAATTTTAGTGAGTGGACCTAAAAGTAACACAAACACACAGGAGGTGCACACTATCATAAACGCCTATGGCACAAAACACATTCCTAAGCACACCAGAGGAAGATGAATAATTTTTGGACCACCTATTAAGTTAAACTCTCAAATATTCAGCTATGTGCCATATTTTTCATGTATATTAATTTTTTACAGTCTCATATTTTATAGTTAATAGAAAAAATAATTTAGAAAAAAAGCATTTTTTTCCCTGAAAATTTAGATTTCATATCATTTATGTAAGGTTTTCATTTATTTGTGATTTAGCCTTTCTTCTCTTCATTGCATGGACCACTCGGCTACTTCATTATATCAAAATATTTCTAGGGAGAACAATACACTTGTTACTCCATTGTCTAGCTCTTGGGTGTTACAAGTAGTACTAAATGATAGGCGCTTTTTTTTAATCTTAATGCATTCTCTGGGAACCTTAAATAAAAAATCCATTGCAGTGGGAATCAGCTTGCACTGCAAGGGTTGGCTCCTTATTTGGTCTAGGGGAGAGTAGAAGAACATTTACTTACCTAACCCTCTGCTTCCCTGGCAGATGGTGCTCCCTTCATCCTCCAGCTAAGGACTGTTCCTCGGCAACATCATGGCCAACACAGGGCAATGGATCCTGCATTGGTCTTGATAATGTAAGGACCTTAGGGTTCTGGAGCATGCAGGAGAAGATGCTGCATGGACATGTTTAGTAGTGCAGAGGAGCGGAGTATCAGGTAAGAAGATCTTCTTTTATATGTCCCCTAGACCTAAATGAGCAATTTAACCTTGTAGTGGCCCTGATGACGAAACGCATAGGGCGTTGTTCAGTTGAGACTTCGCTGCACATGCGTGCAACTGATACATGGAATTCTGGGATTTGTTGTTTTGTTTTAGAGCTGTACACCGCTTTTTTATGTGAGTGTTTTTAACCGATGTAATCCATTTTTATTACTGGATTTCACACTATTTGGAGAGTGGGGGCTCTTTTTATGTTGGATGGGAGTTGGACAGGAAAGTGGTGGATTACCCTGCAGTGTTGCTCCGGGATCCCTGTTTCACTTACCTTGCCCTTCGCTCCCGCGATGTCCCCCTTGCAGCGTCTCCGGCCATCTCCTCTGTCCTATGCTGGCATCCGTCTTCCTGGTTCCAGTCCCTGCGAGCGTCAGGACGTACGGGGGCCAGAACCAGCGGGAAATTTAAAAATTTAAAAAAAAGTAACATTCACTAAATACACTAAAATCTCATAGTAAAACATTACTGTATCAAACCTGTCAGGGATCCCGGCCGCTCAGCGTCGCGCGCATGCGCAGATCGCCGACTCTTCCTGGCCGGCGAATACAGAGATCGCGGCGGCGGCCGCGCATGCGCAGTAGCGATCGCGGCCGCACCAATGGAAACTCAGGGCGCCCTATTTAAATCTGCCCTGTGCATTTCCAAAGTGCCGCAAGGTCTTGTTCCTGTTCCTGTGTTCCTGCTAGTACGTTTCCTTGTTGCCAAACTCTGCCTGTTCTGATTACGCTGACCCTCTCCTGCTCTGACCCCGGCTCGTTCCTGACCATCCCTCTGACTGACTCTCTGTACCACGCTGCCCGCTACCTGCTGAACCTGGCTTGTGACCCCGACCATCCTCCGCTTGCTCCCTCTGTACCACGCTGCCCGCACGATACCGACCCGGCTAGTCTGACCTCGCTCACTCCTAGCAGTCGTCCATCCATCCCGCTCGGATCGGGATCTGTCATCCCATCCATCCCGCTCGGATCAGGGTCTGTCATCCCCTTCACAGCAGACTCATCCCAGGCACATACCCTCAGCGGGACCCCTCTGCCACCGCCGGGGGTGCCCAGGGACGCGACCTGGTTCCAGTCTTGCACCAAGTCCATCCCCACCATCAGGGGCTCTGGTGAAAAGGCAGACTGGGACTTAGACTCCGCGTCCTGGGAAACCCCGTGCCGTGGACCACTAGAGATCCCGCTGGGCGGAGCCTGACAAAACCATTTCACATACATTTTGTCCTGAGTGCTTTCTCCTGTGCCCTGCCTGCATTTTTACTGTTCTTTCTGCCTGGAAACTGAGAAAAGTCCATGGCGTCCAAAAAGCGTCCCTTTAGGTCAAAAGCGGTTTTAGACTGGCTAGAGAACAGCGATAGTAAATCAGAACCACTTGCAGAATTGAGTGATAATGATTTGTGGGGAAATTCGTCATCAGACACTGAAAACGATTTTGCAACTGAGCTCAGTGATGGGCGAACTTGGCGCTTTATTTCAAATTTCAGTGTTTTTGGTTTGATTATATTATTGAATTAAATGTATTATTATTATATTATTATTTTTTATGATTATTTATTATAATTTATGATTTCGTGTTTCAAATTTTTTATAATACCCGGAATGTTTACTAGACTCTTGTTCGGACAGATTTCAGTATGTTATTCCAAAAAATCACAGGCCTACAATAAAAAAAACGACATATTTCCATGCAAAAAAATGTACCGCTTTGAGCACAGAAATACTGACATAATCAGACCACTAGGGAGGTTAAAGATTAAGGATTATATATGCCAGTTATATGGACTTTTAATTTCAAACAGCACTTTTACACTGAACTTTGGCTACATTATACTAATTGTATTGATGTTACTAATTTATGATCACAGTTTGTATTACTGAACATTTTTTGTGTTCCTCTTATATTGTGATTAATTTTTCAGCGCACTCATAATTTTTTTGGGTTCTTTGAGGTTGTGGGCATTAGCGCAGCATTTTTTGTTTTTATGTTTCTTGTTTTTACATGCTCAGTTTCTAAATTTTAGTAACAATATAGATACGCAGGAACACAACAAATTCCTCCTAATCAACATTATTGAGATTCAAGTAACTCACAAAGCAATCATCATTTACGCATTTCATCTTAATCGGCCTTAGCCATAGCTATGACTAAAGCTGTCTAACCTAAATTCTGTAAGTGGTGATTGCTTTGTGAGCTACTTGGATCTTCAATAATTGTTTACAGGTGTACCTCGGTTTACGAACGCCTCGGTTAACATAATTTTCGGTTTACAAATGAAATCCATTGAAAATAATGCCTCGGTTTACAAACTTTTTACAAATTTTTTTCGCAATATGAAGTGTATGTCGGTGCCGATTTTTAAATGCAATTGGCAGCTTTTTTTTTTCTTTCCTATAGCTCACAGAATTAGCTGTCACTTTCTCCGGAGCTAAAGGATACGTTGTTTCTTTTATCTCGGGAAAGAAACTAAAAGGAAACTTTCTTTCTTTTAGCTGGGGGGAAAGTGACAGCTGATTCTCTGAGCTATAGTGAAGAAAAAAAAAAAGCCGGTAATTACATTTAAAAACCGGCACTGGCCTATAGTGACAGCGACTTTTTAAAACTTTTTTTTGACTTCCGGAATGGATTTATTGTTTTTCAATGCATTCCTAAGGGAAACGTGTTTCGATTTGTGAATTTTTTGCAATATGAAACGTCCCAGAGAACGCATTCAATTCGTAAACCGAGGTACAACTGTTTAATTATGAGTTGGCCTATCTATACTGTTGCTGTTTAACAAGTCCACCTTTGTTAGTCACAAACAACTCACAATGGACAGGGGTGTGGCGGGTAGATGGGGCACAGCTCTATGGCCAGCACTTGGCCTCAAAGTCAGGTCAATGAAAGAATATTCCTAACCAGATGAGTTACCAATCTTTATCTCAAAATGGAGGACCAACTCATGAGCCCCTTCATGCACGTGTGTAATCTGTATGGTATGCAGGGATTAGCTCAGAGCTTCAAAACATATTTTCGGAATAAATAGTCATACCAATGGAAAAATAAAGTGCCAAAGGGACGCTAAGCCAATTATTTCACTTCTTCCTCTTTTACAAGAGCCAGGTGAATGAATCATTGAGACCTTTAAATCAAAATTCCAATGGACTAGAATTAAAGCAAGTGCGGACCATGCTTCTGTCATTCAGAGAGCCATGCCTAGAGTTCAGGATATTACATCCTTCCCTTTGTCAGTGTGTTGGCCATGACGCAGTTCAGCATAGAGCTGAAAGAGAAGCAGGAGAATGATTGCCATGAATGTACACCAAGCCAGGCCTGCGAATTAACAAAAACTGCAGCAGGTCAAGATATCCTCGAGAAACAGCAACAAGTGCTGATTAGTTTCTGGCAGATAGAAAAGACACAAATAAAAAAAAGCTCTGTATTTCTTACTGAAATTGTATTTTTCCTAAATGCAAGCAGTGTAAGGCAGGCCACAGATGATACAATTTTCTTTCCTTCCATTACAGCTGGAAGGAAAGAAAATCGCTTGATTCCCCCATCAACACATTCAGTGTTGATGGGGCACTGCCTCCCGCAACGCTATTGCGTTTTTCCGGCAGGGAGCCTTTGCTGCCGGCAGAACACAATGGTCACTGTTGCGGCTACAGCAGACAGCAGTGATCACATACAAAACATCAGACAGGGTGGTTGTACTAAAGTCGATCGATGGATTAAATCTTGCCCGGTCCCTACTGAACCGGTCAAGATTCTATTAATCTATGGCCAGCTTAAGTCCCTGATAATGATCAGCCTCTTCCAATCCCTTGTAGAGGGGAGCTTAGAGTGAGAAGCGGCAAAAGAAGCAAATCAGTTGTGTTCCAATGCATATTTGTTACCACGAAGCATGCTGATAGGAGGCGAGTGCAGAGTGACAGAGAAAGAGCTCAGTGTACCGTTTTCCTTTCATAGTCCAGTCACAGATTGGGGGTGGGGAGAAGACTTGTAAATGTAACTTAACTTCCCTGCCATCAGGATACAATGATCCCTGCTGCCAGATATAACCAACAGCAGTGGTCGTATGAAGAAAACCTGACAGGCTGGTTGTACTGAAGTCAATCAACAGATCAACTTCAGTACAACCAGTCTACTCATAAATGGATCGAAAATCGGTTGGTTCCTGCTTTCGATCTGTCTATGGCTGGCTAAAAATGAGGTCTTCTGTACTGCCAACAGGCTCTACTGTGTGGCAGAGCAGAAATACAAATTATGTGGCAGGTTAAACAGCTTCCTTACATGCATTGCATCTGTATTTTTAATTGTTTGCCTTGAGTTCAGTTTTACGGCTCTTTTCACAAGAGTGGCAGGCTTTGAAAAGCAATGCTTTCCAGATCGCAGTTCAGAGCCAGTTTGCAGTAGGACAGGCGGTACTATGACCTCCTGAATTTTTTCTATCTAATGGGGTATTTTACATTGAAATACTGCACCACAACTGCCATTGCAAATTATGGCAAGCAGTTGAGGTCTCATTGACTTTAATGGGCTTGTTTAGCAGGCATATAACCTGTCAAAAAGGTCATGTCGGGTTAAAGCTAGAGTGCAAGAAAACGATGCAAACACATGAACAATGGGCATAGGTGTCACTGCCATGATGCCACAAGTCCAGCAAAAATTACAATGCAGCTTTATTTGCACTAGAAACTTGCACCTCGGTGAAACAATTGCTGAGGTTGTAACATCTAAAGGAATACCAGGGCTGTAATATTTCTTTGGGCACTGAGACCAGTTATCCAGGATCAATACTGCTTTCCTGGCTCTAAAGTGGGATTATCACACACTATCAGTATGGCATCATTTATATTACATCTTTAATAACAGCAGATTTGTAATGAATAGTTGCTGTCACACTCATCTTTCAAATGAAATGTCAGCTGTAAAACCAGCAAATAAAAGCACAACTCACTGCACTAAAATGATGTGACTGTTAACAGGTAATCAGATGCAGGGTCTTCAAAGCTGTACAAGTGGGTATGAGATGTGCCAGTAAATAAGACCAGCCGACCTTGACTAGCAACAGCCTAAGAGAGGCATTTGCAGCAGAAGACATCGAAAATGGCAGATTTCATCTTTTAAAACTGCATGTTAAAGTGGTTGTAAAGGCTGAAGGTTTTTTACCTTCATGCATTCTATGCAAGAAGGTAAAAAAACCTGTAAGCAGCAGTTCCCTCAACTCCCCTAATATTTACCTGCGTCCCATAGCCATCCAGCGATGTGCATGAGAGCCTTGCTCTCCGAGGACTCTTCCTCCTCATTGGCTGAGTCAATCACAGCTAAAGAGGAGAGACTGGGGGTGGGGCCAAGCCATGGCTCTGTGTGTGAATGTACACACAAAGCAGCGGCTCGGGAGTGAGCCTGCTTGGGTGTACCCATATCAAGCTGCTTACTTTGGGAGCACTCAGCAGGAGGGAGGGGCCAAGAGAGCCACTGGGGGACCGGAGAAGAGGAGGAGTGGGGCTACTCTGTGCTACTCCATTACACAGTGCAGGTAATTATAACATGTTTCTTTTTTAAAATTGCCTTTAGTATCACTTTAAGTAGTTGTGAACATACAATGTCGTAAATACATTCTAATACAATTATAACTATGCAGGCAACAGAACTGCTTTTGTTTTTCAGAAACTATCTTCCTTCCCTGCTTTACAAAGTGTAAAAGTACTCTCCTATGACCATGTATCCCTTCTTCCTGATAATAGTGGGGGGAGGGGGTTACAGGACACTGTGCAGATACACCATGTGCCTGTACGCCATAGTCTGTTCAGTCTGAGGCAAGATGTAGGCTGTCCTTAAAGCGGAGCTCCACCCAAAAGGGGAAGTTCCGCTTTAAGGACTGCTCCCTCGCTCCCTATTAAGGATTGGCACCTTTGGGGGGCGGGGGGGAGTGAGTACTCGAATTTGACAGGTACCCGCTACCACTTCCAGTCCGATCGCCTAGGCGATCGGAAGCGGAAGGTGTCCTCCCTCCCTTCCCCCCCCCTGTAGTCTTTTGGGACATGTGACAGGTCCCAGAAGACTACACGACCATTCATGAAGCGCAGCGCTACTCACGCATGCGCAGTGGGTACATGGCTGTGAAGCCGCAAGCTATCACAGCCGGGTGCCCACACTGAAGATGCCGGCCTCCTGGAATACAGGACGGCCAGTGAAATGGGCTGCAGGGGACACAACAGAAGACCGAGGGACAGGTAAGTGGCTGTTTTTTAAATGTCAGCAGCTACAGTTTTTGTAGCTGCTGACTTTTATTTTTTGACAGCGTGAGTGGAACTCCGCTGTAAGCAAGGCAGTCTATGATCAGTAGGGGGAGTGGTGGCAGAATAAACTCCCTAATATAGGCATGCTGTGTGTCTGCATAGTGTTCTGTATCTCTGAATGGCCAGTCAAAGGATTCAAACTGACCACGCTAATGCAGATCAGCTTCTGTGCTTAGTGTGGTCAGTTTAGAACAAGGAAGAAAGATGACTGACAAATATTTAGGGTAACATAATCATCACAAATGGGCTGCCAACGCACAGCAGCAGCCCAAACACAATACATTGTGGTGCGCTGAAGTGAAGGCATGTTGCCTGCTGCTATAGCAATGCTTTGAGGCACCATTCAAAATGAATTTGTTTTCAATGTATGGACAAAAGCAAACATAGGAGTAGAACAAAAGCCGATAGCAACCAATCAAAAGTCTTCATTAATATTTTAACAAAATAATCAGGTGAAACCTGATTGGCAACATCTCCAAATTAGTTTTGTTCTCATTTTTTTCCAGTTTAAATGAATAAACTCCCAGACAAAAAATAAACATAAAATAATACCATGTGAGTAAACGGCGGTATGTCTGAGACCTTTATATGGTAAAACAGTTCTGTTGCTTATGAAACTCAGCAGTGAGATCCTGAGAAGTGTTACGTGTGGATGAAATAACGACACCCATGCTACTTGGTGATGTGGCCCTGCATACGCTAGCTTCCATCCCTCCATTACCCAGTGGAAGCCAGCTGTTTGGAAGGTTGTCATAGCTTCCCTGGCTGGAGCATTACATCATAAACAGCTATCAAGATGTAGCCAGGGAAATACAGCACAGAATGTATCTGTAATGGAATTAGGCTCTCAGTGCTATTCGACTTAAAAGAAACCCCAGCTGAAAAAGAAAAACCTGTTTAGGCAATTATAAAAGAGCCTACCTAGAAGTGGTCTTGTGTACCACCAAGAACACTGGTCTTAGATGGATCAAAATTCGGCTGAACCAGCTGAATTTCAATCCATGTTTTCCAGATCCCGCTTGACAGAAGTCTGCCCAATGGCCTGTATACAATAAAAAAATTGTATGAAAATTTCAGTATGAGGAACGATCGGCCGATTATCTGATTGTTAGTATAGCCAATTCCGACTTTTCAGACTACAAAAACCGAGGGTGCAAGCTAGAAAATTTTTATGTCCGATTTTCTTTTAATGTGTACAGTAATCATAGGGAAATAATCAATTAGAAAAACATGTGCATGATCAGAAGCATAGAAAAACCCTACACTTCCACCTCTACGACGCTAGTAGGTAGCTACGTTTGCTTTTGTCCACAGAAAATTTTTTTTATAAGGCAATACCATTTTCGTGGAAAATCGGACAATCGGTCTTCCGATTTTCTCATAGAGTGTACTAGGCTTAACATTGGACTGTTGGACGAGTTTGTTTGAAAACTTTTCTTGAGCAGCAGCTGCAGCCAATGGGCCATTCTGTCTATTCTGACAGCAGACAGTCGCTGCTGTCAGAATTCAATGGGGTTTCTTTACTAAAACTGGAGTGAGCAAAATCTGGTGCAACTCTGAATGGAAACCAATCAGCTTCCAGGTTTCTTGGTCAAAGCTTAATTGAAAAAGATGAAGTTTGAAGCTGACTGGCTACCATGCACAGCTGCACCAGATTCTGAATGCTCCAGTTTTAGTAAATCCCCCCCAATGTCTCAGCAGGGAGAATTCCTCCATGTACCTCAATTGTGTGGATGTAGGAACCCTTTCCTTTTTTTTTCGATCTACTGGCTGAACGAAAAACAAAAAACAAACAATCTATCAGTGCCCAGTCTTACTATTGGTGGCCATATATGGCTTGAATTTTGTCTAATTCCTGCCTAATTGTTCACAATTACACCGTGGGTAGCCCTGTTGGCAGTACCTGGCTCAACTGACTGTGATCTCAAAATCGAGAGAGACAGGCAGAAAAATCTCGGCCTAACATGACTGCAGCCAATCAGAGGCATTCACTGTTCGAGTATTCTAACAGTAGCAGCTGTCAGAATAGAATAGCAGGCAGGAGAGATTCCTCCATACATACTGTTATTCATGAATATTTCATATTTACTTTTTCAGTGTGCTAATCCAGGGGCGGACTGACAACTCATGGGGCCCCCGGGCAATAGGGGATCATGGGGCCCCTGTGTCCTTGCCCAAACTCAAAAAAGCCTATGAAAAAGGTACCAGGGGCATCTCGTGGGGCCCCCTACTGACCCCGGGCCCTCGGGCAGTGCCCGAGTTTCCAAATGGTCAGTCCGCCCCTGCTAGGCTCCCATTTAAAAGGCTGACCTTAAATGCTTTGCTGAATGTACAGCCTGTTTATAGACTCAATAGCTCAAAATGATTATGGATACCTAAAATTCTGTTCCCAACTACGGCACCACCTACACAGAGTTTGCATGTTCTCCCTTTCCTCCGGGTACTCCAGTTTCCTTCCACATACCAAAGACATGCTGGGAGGTTAATTGGCTCCTGTCTAAATTGGCCCTAGTATGTGTATGTATGAATGTGAGTTAGGGACCTTAGACTGTAAGCTTCTTGAGGGCAGGGATTTAAGTGAATGTACAATATATATGTAAAGCGCTGCTTTTACATTGATGTAAATACCTGTATTAATAATTTGTGTTTACAGTGAATTTTTTTTTTTCAAATACTTTTAAGCAGCTTTGCTTGGCCTAAAAAAAAAAACATAATCATTTGTTTATTCAGTATTAAATATAATTTTGAACAAATTAGTTCATCTATCAACATTGAAGTGGTTGTCAGAAGTGGTGCTTTACAGGCAATTTATGTAAATTAATTGTAAAAAATATTAAACACAATCAGGAATACTTGAAAATAAAGGAAACGGGGCAAAGAAGCACAACTAATGGAGCTCCATGTATGTTCTGGCAAAGTGTTAAACTGGTACTACTAGTGTCAGGTATTTTAGCAGTTATATTGTCCTTACTGCAGTCCTATAACCAGAGTTGGATTAAAGCAGAAAAAATAAAAAATTTGCAATGCTTGCATTCTACTTTAGTGTATACAGTGTACATTCCCAGTACACTTTGGCACCATAATGAATGAACTACTGTACACCATGAGCAGGAGTTATGTAATCCTTCATGGGAGATACGTCATCCCACACTAGCCAACCAAGACGACCAAAGACAGAGTACCCAAAAAAAACTGGGGAGAAGATGTTAACCTCAGCAAGGGAGCTCAAAGATTTCACATTGCTGGAGTGGAGATGAGTATTTGTGGACTTTGGATTTGCTTTAATGTGGAATGTGGTCCTGGACAAGTGGCTTTGCCTCCCCCCAATATTAAAATTCAAAACATTAACAATAACATATAAAGCCATTTATAACTCTGCCCCACATTATATCACCAATCTTGTCTCCAAATATCACCCAAACCGTACTCTCCGCTCCTTCCACGACCTCCAACTCTCTAGCTCCCTTGTCTCCTCCTCCCATGCTCATCTCCAGGACTTCTCTAGAGCCTCCCCCATCCTCTGGAACTCTCTACCTCAATTTATCAGACTATCGCCTACTCTGCTCACTTTTAGACGATCTCTGAAAATCTATCTCTTCAGGAAAGCCTAACCTGCTTTCAATTACTAATGAAATCTTCCATTCCTCCTACCAGTCCATCCCCCACAGTTATTACCTTTTGTACCACTAGCCCTCCCTCTTAGATTGTAAGCTCCAAGGAGCAGGGCCCTCCTAACCCTCTTGTATTGAACTGTATCACTGCTGTATTGTCTATATTGTAAAGCGCTGAGCAAACTGTTGGCGCTATATAAATCCTGTATAATAATTATATCAACTCAAAAAATCAAAAAGATTCTTTATATAAAAACAATTAAAAAACATGTATCATGGCTAATCAAAGTTTTTATAGTCCTTGTGAAAGATGGCTTGCAAGAAAATATACCACAAATTTTCCCACACATTGCATAGATTAGAAGTATTTCTTTCTTTAAAGTCTCATTATTTATATGGAGCGAACGCAATGTGTTTAGAACAGTTGTCTTCTTCAGAGATGCATATGGTATATTATATACTAAAAAGACCAAGAAGAACATTAGCCATGTGAGTTAAAATATGACCCACCTAGCCCACTCAGAAGCCCACCAACTCCACTACTGCTAGGGGACAGTCACAAGGGTTAGATTCCATACATCATTACCAATATGCAAATCCAATCTGTCAGCACCTCTGGAAGCATCCAGGATCATGTATTTTATTAGGTGCTAAAAAGCCACCCCATTTTCTTTGACTGTCCTGGCATGGCTTGCCCCAACAGACATCAACCAACTACTTACTTGCAAGTCGATCCTCACCTATGAAGCCACAGAAAGGTGCACATTTTTGACCAATTGTACTATCATTCTGCTTTACTTCCAAGAGCATGAAGGTTATAATTGTACCTCCTGAACATTCTCCAACCCGGGCCTTAGGAACCTGCCTAGAATGCCTTGGTGTCTTAGCAAACTTGATGGCATCTTCTACAAGGACATGCCAGTAGAGATGAGCCGCACCACTCAGCGGGAAAGTGCCACACCTAGACTTTAGCTGGCCATACACCTAACTATAAACAATCAGAAATCTGATCATTTTAAAATATTTTTCTATTAATGATCTTAGGTTTACACAACAAAACGACTGGTTTGTTTTATTTTTCAGAGTAACTCCACTTTTGTTGGGAAAAAAACATCCCCTCTGGGTGATCTATGTAGGCTTCAGGGATTTTAACACACTTCAAATGCAAATTTCTACCTTTTGTTTTACTGAAGAAATAGCTGTTTGTTTGTCTGTGTCCATGGGCAGAGTGAATCTGTATAGGAAGTGATTTCATAATTATCAATCAGCTGCTGCACCTGCAGGACTCTAATGAGGAAAGTGGCAGGGTCTGTATCCCTTTAGACGTGATTTCCTTTTGGGAGTATCTCACCAAAAATGACATTCTTGTTACAGGGAATGCAAAAATTCTGACTTGTATCTTAGTTCTGGGAAAATCAGAGAACCAATTACATAAGAGGAAAGATTAGATGTATTTTCTCTTGAGAAGAGGAGATTAAGGGTTGATATGATCAACATGTATAAATACATCAGTGGTTCATATAGTGATCTCAGTGTAGAGTTATTCACCCTGAGGTCATCACAGAGGACAAGGGAGCACTTTTTACTTCTGAAGGAAAAGAGATTTAATCTCCGAATGCGGAAAGGTTTCTTCACAGTGAGAGCTGTGAAAATGTGGAATAGACTTCCTCAAGAGTTGGTTCTGGCCCGCTCAGTGGATTGCTTCAAAAAATGCCTGGATTCTTTCTTAGATACACAGAATATAACTAGATACAAACATTTATAGGTAAAGTTGATCCAGGGAATATCCGATTGTCTCTCGGGGGATCAGGAAGGAATTTTTTTCCCAGCAGGTGCAAATTGGATCATGCTTTGCTGGGTTTTTTTTTCCTTTCTCTGGATCAACTGTGGGTATAGGATTATAACTTTTTTTTTTCTATGGTTGAACTGGATGGACTTTTGTCTTTTTTCAGCCGGACTAACTATGTAACTATGCAACTATAAACAGGAAATTACATTTTCAGGGGGCGTTCTGTACACCGTCTATGTACAGAACACCTCCAGGTAGCCATATTGCACTGCATTTTACAGGACATTACAGTGCTGCAGATTGAAATGGAAAGGTAATTTTTAAGAGAGAGAGAATTGGCAGATACACAGTTCCAACATGTGGGCCTGACCGTGTTAAACAGAGATATCTGGTGTACAACTGATTCCAATCATGAAACCAATGTGGGAAAAACTGCAAAAGTGGTCACTAAGTGTTCTGCTTGAGTATACTTTATGACAGCAAACAAACAGAAAATGTGCAAAGTGTCCTGTACACTCTCACAAACGTTTCCACGTACAGCTCGCTGGGATTAGGTGAGCTGTGAGGAGTTAAGAGGGCAAATTGGGCATGTGGAGGTTTTCATACCACTCCGGAAACCGGCAGCTATAAAAGGTAAGGAACAGGCTATATGACATATTTAGAGGCCTGCTGATTAACAAAGCTCCAGGCCACACAGGAATGAGCCCAGAAAAAAAAAGAAAAAAAGGTGAAGATAAATTTCCTGGACATTCTACAGCACCTAAGACGAGGAATCGCAGTCAAGGTTTACAATTTGGCTTCCAGCCAGACACTGCAAGAGGCAGTGCAGGAGCCTTATGTTTACCATTTCATTCCAGCAAAGGTGTCAACAGATAAAAGGAACGATGTCACACTTGTAAATGGCTAACAGCATTCTACAGGGTTTTTCTGCTGCCTTCTACTGTGCTGTTGTATCTTGCAGCAGATGAGAAGCCATCAAAGAGGCCAAAGGAATCCTGTACTGAGAACAGAACTGAGAAGGCTGCCATTACCGCAAGAAGAAAACAATAAATGCACAAAAAGTAATAAAAACCCTTTTCTGTCTCAGAGTGGGGAGGGATTAGAGTCTCTGGTAAGGAAATGTCTCTGTGTGGTCACAGGACAAGAATTTAGGAGAAATCTTCCCACTTGGAAGACGGCGATAACTAGGCAGTGGTGCTAACTACTCCCCATTCTATCAAAAATGTTAAAACATTTTGCATGTGGGGTTGCGGTTTAAAAAACACAGTGGGGTGAATGCAAACAGTCATCTATTACTTGTGGCTGCTCTAACACCACTCTAACCTGTAGAAGTTAGTGAGACTCCACCACCAACCGCATCCAGATACTGAAGTCCCTTTTTCTTTTAGGTAAGGGTGCAATGTGAAACAACCCCAGCAGGCATCAGACAGGCTTTTGGGAAGAGCTTTTAACGGTTCCCAAACGCCTATGAAAATTCTGCACATGGCAGCACACAGTGCTGTTCACACTGAAGCATTAGCGTCGTGGCAAAACTGACGCCTCGTGTCCAGTCAGGAGGAGTTGAAGCCTCCCATTCAAGTCTATGGTGCCGCGGTTGCGAGGCGGTTGTGGAGCGTTAACACCATTTAACTTCATTATAGGGGTTTGTGGTGCGGTTTTAACGCTTGGCAAACGCCTATCAACCGTCTCACACCCGCGCATAGGGCGTTTTGGGAGAGTTTGAGGAGCATTAAAAATGCTTCCCAAATGCCTGTCAAACGCTATAGGGGCGTTTGGCAAGAGTTAGAAATAAAGTGAAGTGTGAACTAGCCCTTATAACTAAGGTTTACCTTACTTAAAATGAAAATCAAGTTCCTGCTTTGGCAAGACACTGGGGTTGATTTACTAAAACTGGAGCGGACAAAAACCTGGTGCAGCTCTACATGGCAGCCAATCATCTTGTCAGCTTGTTCAATTAGGCCTGTTTCATACGGCTTCAGTATGTATAAGAGCAGTGTTAAGGAAAGCTTTGACAAAGCATTTGCAGAGATTTCACCAAGCTTTACTGAAGCTTTTAAAGTACCATTCAGCTCCAGTTTGTGAATGTTGAACACAGATACTAATGGGGTGTTGATTGTCAATTTAAGCAAGCTGCTAGTAGGCTTCAGAATTTCTTGAAGCTTGTTGAAAGTCTTCTGAAGCCTGTTAGCAGCTTGTTTAAAGTGACAATCAGCTCATTTCAGCATTTACAAATTGGAGCTGAAAGACACCTTAAAGGTTTCAACAACTTGTCAAAGCTTGTTGTTCACACTGCTCTTAAAATTGAAAAGCTACCTATTTCTAGAAAAAAAAATCGTAAATCAAGCAAAAAATGTCTTCCTAGTTTTGAATAGAGTGGGGAAGGGTTAAAGCCTCAGCCAGGTCTCATCAACTGGTTTACATAAAATATTTAAAAGCCCCACTGCAGATGCCCAATTTGTGGCATTGTGGTCAGAATGGAGCACATAGAAAACATGTTTTTTTATGTCCTCATAGGGGCAACCTGCATTTATCCAGTGCAGAGATATTCAGGTAACTGTAGATCGATCCCTTACTCCTGGCAAGATGGAGGTGTTGGGATGCATTCACCCCTTTACATTCCATAAGCATAGACAATAATGTTGGGGCAACGGGTTTATGCCTGACACTGTCTAGAAAGGCCATCTCCAGCATACATGCCCCACCATCCTCTGCGGTCCACGGCTCCTTTTACTGAGTAATGCCTATAGTCTGCGGTCATTATGAACTGGCCAGTGAAGATTGCAGGCAGATGTGACACATTATTAATCTGAGGATAAGAACATAACACTTTTTTCTTTTTAAAGAATATTAGACACAGCGTCAGCCAGGCTGCCTGGACCACGTGCTGGTGTTTTCTATTAGTTGTGAGGTATGGTGTGAGTTAGAAGTCTGGATGCTGTCATTGTCTAGGTATTTATGGAGTACATGGAGTCTGTTTGTACAGATACTGTTGTTAGGGACAGGGTATGACTTAGAACAGCTAAATGTGCATCTTTACATAATGGTAAAGGTGAGAGTTCATGTTTAGCTGTCAGGTCAGCTGGATGGTTTTTGCATCACACCTGACAATCAAAAATTAGACACAACTGAACACTTAGTAATGTCTAAAACAGCAGTGGCCAAACTACTAGATATGGGGTTCTCAAGTGCAGTCCCTGACATCGCCAAAGTGTCAAACATAAGATTTGGTGGATGGAATGCCAGAGATGACTTTCAATTTTCTGACATATTAGAAGAAATGGTCAGAGTCTGGGACATGATACAGGGGATGGTCAGAGTCTGGGACATGATACAGGGGATGGTCAGAGTCTGGGACATGATACAGGGGATGGTCAGAGTCTGGGACATGAAACAGAGGATGGTCAGAGTCTAGGACATGATACAGGGTATGGTCAGTCTAGGACATGATACAGGGTATGGTCAGTCTAGGACATGATACGAGAGATGATCAGAGAATAGGATACGATACAAGAGATGGTTGGACATTTAAAGCGGATTTCCACTCACACTGTCAAAAAATAAAAGTCAGCAGCTACAAAAACACACACTCACCTGTCCCTCGTGGTGTGTCCCCTGCAGCCCGTTTTACCGGCCATCTTCTCTCCCTGGGTGCCGGCATCTTCAGTGTCGGCACCCGGGTGTGATAGTTTGCGGCTTCACAGCCGGGTACCCACTGCACATGCGCGAGTAGCGCTGCACTTTGTGAATGGTCCTGTAGTCTTCAGGGACCTGTCACGTGTCCCAAAAGACTAGAGAGGGAGGACACCTTCCACTTCCGATCGCCTAGGTGATTGGGGCGGAAGTGGGAGTGGGTACCTGTCAAATTCGGGTACCCGCTCCCCCCCGCCCCCCAAGTGTGCCAATCCTTAATGGGGAGCGGGGGGACCAGTCTTTAAAGTGGAACTTCCCCTTTTGGGTGGAGCTCCGCTTTAAGCTGGTCATACATGTATAGATTTTCATTCGAGAATTTTTGTTTCAAGAATATTCGTTTGATTTTCTAATCATTAGTGGGGGTCAAATCGATGTTTGTTTTTGACCACAGTAACAGGAAAATCCAAAGGGGCAGGAAGGAATACTTTTCTCAATCAAAGAATTTTAAGCAGGTGTATGTGGTGATCATTCAGAAATGACATTAATTTTAAAGTCGATTATTAAAAGGAAAAGACAATTTTTCAGACGACATTCGTCCATTCACCGAATGTTCAAAGAATTTTCGTACGAATATTCTCGTCTGAAAATCTACACGTGTATGGCCAGCTTTAGGCATGATGGAGATTAGAGTCTGGAACATGACCATCAGATGTTCAATGTCCGGGACAAAATAAAGAAATTGGTCAGAGTCTGGAACATGATACAGAAATTGGTCACAGACCATGATACAGAAGATGGATAGAGTTCAGGACATGATACAGGAAATGACTTGAGTTTTGGATATGATACGGGAGATAATGGAGTCTAGCATATGATACAGGAGAAGGTCAGAGTCTGAGACATGAGCAAGAGATGGTCAGAGACTGGGACAAGGTACTACTGGGGTCTGAGGGTCGCACACTAAGAACCAAATGGTCACCTGGTCAGGAACCAAGGTAAAATATAGTATATATTTAAAGTAGTTGTAAATATGAAGAAAGCAAATCCCTCTTTATTGTGAACTTGTCTCAATTGAAAGCACTAAGGGGGTTATTTATTAAAATTGGAGGGTGCAAAATAAAGTGCACTTCTGCATAGAAGCCAGCCAGCTTCCAGGTTTTATTGCCAAAGCCGAATAGAACAAGCTGGGGTTAGAAGCTGGTTGGTTTCTATGAAGAACTGCACCAGATTTTGCACATTTCAGGTTTAGTCATTTCTGTCTGCTGTTTCATTCCTCTGCTAACAGCATAAATCACTTCTGACGGGTTTTCCTGACACCAAGAAGAAAAAAAAGGACAGGGGAGGAACCTCCAACAGATTGACAGCCTCAGTTCTGTTCCTGTATGATTCGGGTGTGGCCCTTCCCTCCAATCAGCTCTCAAAGCTCTCCTCACTGAGCTCTGCAGAGTGTAATTCTAGCTCTCCACCCCTTTTTTCTGAACTCTCAGACAAGCTGTGTAAATTCTGCACTTTGAATGGATGTAGAAGAAGGAGGATTACAGATAGACCAGTACAACTTATATAGGAGGATCTTTTTAATTTCTGTGTATCACCTAAGGCCATTCACTTCACTGGGTATATGTGAGGGTTTACAACCACTTTAAAGCAGTAGTAAGCCGCAGACAAAAAAAAAAAAAAAAGTCCCCTGGAAAGTAATGTCATAATGTGGTAGTATGCATAGCATACTAGCACATTATGTAAGGCTTACCTGAAAAGCCCTCCAGCGGCGAGCTGTCACTGTTGTAGAGGCTTCCATCTTCACCCGTCTTCCTTCCGGGTTTGTGAGCTCTGGCCTTCTGACAGGCCGGGCCACAATGACGTCACTCCCATGCATACGCTCGGGTGTCCCGGGTCATGGCACACAGCTCTGAAGGAAAGGCACGGGTATTCCGTTCCTTCAGAGCGCATGAGCTAGATGAAATGGTGCACATGTAGGAGATATTCATTTTACCTACAAGTAAGCTTTATTATAAGCTTACCTGTAGGTAAAATACACAAAAACAGGAGTTTACAACTACTTTAAGTGCATATTTTTAGTTATTAAAGTAACATTTGTCTGAAAGTAATTTTAAACGCCTGTCAGTTTTACATGGTTGCTAGTCCATTCTTTGATTGCATTTAATATACAGATTGGTAAATGCTTCCTCTAGTGGTCCGCTAGGGCATCATAAGGAATTTGATCAGTAGCAAGGCTAAACATCAAAAATGTAAAATAGCTTTTCTCAGTTCAGCTAAACTGTTCGCTGTGACCAAACCATTTGAAAAAAACACCAGGCAGGTTTCAGAAGTGCAAAAATAGAGCTTTTTATCTCCAGATCAGCAGCCAGCTTGGTTAGCCAGGAAATGCCATCTACATGCTGCCACCCAGTAGTTGTAGCATCAGAAAAATGAGCTTCTACCCACCACTGGTCTTTCTTCAACTTTATTATATATGCATGTCATTTCATTACTGGAAGTCTGCAAATGAGGTGTTTTTGACCACAGGTCTTCACATCCTGTCCAGACTGCGTAATGGCCACAATGTACACTGAATACTGTATCCCGCCCCATTACATAAAGCAGGCCCCAAATTGTGTACATATTCTGTACTCAAAATAGTGACACCGCCTGCAAAATTTATTGTACCATAGTTTTCAAATAATTCTAACAATGCATACAAGAGCACAAGGAGGGTTACTACCTTTAACCACTAGCCTACAGGGCACTTATACCCCCTTCCTGCCCAGGCCAATTTCCAGCTTTCAGTGCTGTCACACTTTGAATGACAATTGCGCAGTCATGCAACACTGTACCCATATGAAATTTTTATAATTTTTTTGTGACAGAGCTTTATTTTGGTGGTATTTAATCACCTCTGGGTTTTTTTTATTTTTCTTAAACAAACCAAAAACCACAGAAAATTTTGAAAAAAAAAAGTTTTTTTTTAGTTTTTGTTATAAAATTTTGTAAATAAGTGATTTTTCTCCTTCACTGATGTGCGCTAATGAGGCTGCAGTGATGGGCACTGATAGGCTGCACTAATGAGGAGGCACTGATGAGCATTGATAGGCATCACTGATGGGCACTGAAAGGCAGCACTTATATATGGCACTGATAGGTGGCACTGATAGGCAGCACTGACTGGCACTGTTAGGTAGCACTGACTGGTACTGTTAGGCAGCACTGATGCACGGCACTGACTGGCACTGATAGGCGGCACTGGTACGTGTCACTGATTGGCAGCACTGATAGGTAGCACTTACTGGCATTGATAGGTGGCACTGATGGGTGACACTGAAAGGCAGCTCAGATGGGCACTGATATGTGGCACTGATGTGCACTGATATGTGGCATTGATGTGGCACTGGCAGGTGGCATGGATGAGCACTGACAGCTGGCACTGATGGACACTGACAGGTGGCACTGCTGGGGCTACACTGATCATCAGGGCACACTGATCATCAGAGCCCTGATGATCAGTGTACATGTCCCCTCCGAGGAATGCCGATTACCAGCTCTCCTCTCCTCACAAGCTGTCAGCGTGACAGCTCGTGAGGAGAGAAATGCCGATAACCGACATTTCCCTATTTACATGCGATCAGCTGTGATTGGACACAGCTGAACACATGACCGAGCCGACATCTTCAGCTCTTTCCGTCGATCAGTGATCCACTGTGTCCGAGGGACACAGCGCACCACCGATTGCCGCGTTGTGCTCTCCCGGAGCCGCGCATGTGCGGTTAGAATGGGAGGACGTCATATGACGTCTTCCGAGAACGAGAGAACCGCCTTGCACCCGTCACTGTACTATTTGGCGGGCAGGAGGCGGTTAAAGTGTCACTGAACCCACAACAGTAAAATCAACCTGTATATGTAGTAAGGCATGCTTGTTATATTCACTATGGAACCTAAAGGGGTAAATCTTCTGCATTGTGTAAAATTGCCATTTGTTCTTTTTTTTAATAATTATTATTATTAATATCTTTTATTAAATTGTATTTCAATACATATTACAACAGTATAACATTTATCAAAACATAAACAGTCCAGCTAGACTTCTTTAACCCTCCATCCATTCCTCCATTATCCCTCCCAGCCCGATATATACCCCTGTCCAGACAGTTCTATTCCATTTCATTTCTTAACCTGTCTACTAATCACAATCAAAACCCTATATTCTGTCTTCACACTACAACTTTCCATTTATTCAGTTTAATTCTCCAACTCTACCACCCCACCAGGGCACCCACTATTATAAGATATGTGTTTGTTCCTGATTGCTTTGTTCCTCCCCTTGTTTAAGTGACCACCTCTTAGCTCCTGATAAGACAGACTGAACAGTAGGCATTTTGCACATGCTCAACTTGGTGTGTATTGCTAGAGAGGTTTGTTTTTTCTTGGGGGAGTGCAGGTGATCAGCACAGTGCCAATCAGCACTGATCAGACAGAGGTCAGGGGTTTTGCATCCTCCTAGAGCAGAAGCTTTAGATAGTGCTTGGCTGAACACTGATAGAAGTCACAAGATTGCTTTAACTGCTGATGAGAAAAGGTATTTAGCAGCTTATATTTACTAAAATAATAGCACTTCCATGTTCTGTGTACTGTGGGAGACCAGCTATAGTGAATGCAGGGCCCTGGGTTTAGCAACAGATTAAATTTGTCCCATCAGTTTGGATCTGTGCAGTACAGGAAGGGGGAAAGAGTCACTACTCGGACTGTATCTAATCTGAGCTTCAGCTGTCCAGCTCTATATATTTTACCTCTTGCCGACTGCATTTAACTTTTTTTCAGTAGCAAGAACAGCGGGTTTTAACGCCAAGCATTTGCGTCCATGGCGGAATAAGGTCATGACAACTCTCAGTCAAGGCTTCTTATCAGGAATAAGCAGGACTGGCTACTGATCATGTGACTGATGAGAGAGCCAATTGCAGCAGTCACATGACAGAGAAGTCATCTCCCAAGCATTAGAGACAGCCCAAGAGGTGTCATTAAGGGGCTATTTATACAGCAACTAGATCTTAAAGTGGTTGTAACCCTCAGATATGAAAAATGAACAAAGTATATCCCTCTATAGTGTGTACTTCTCTCATTTAAGAGCACTGTCATTTCTGTCTGCTATTTCATTCCTCTGCTATTACGAGTCACTTCTGACACCAAGAGAAAAACAGTGACAGGGAAGGGTCTTCCATCTAATTGACAGCCTCAGCTCTGTGTCCCTTCCCTCCAATCAGCTGTCAGAGCTCTCCTCACAGAGCTCTGCAGAGTGTAACTTCAACTCTCTGCCCCCTTTTTTCTGAAGTCTCAGAAAGCTGTATATATACAATCACCGGCCGCTTTATTAGGTACACTTGTTCAATTGCTTGATAACACAAATTGCTAATCAGCCAATCACATGGCAGCAACTCAGTGCATTTAGGCATGTAGACATGGTGAAGGTGACTTGCTGAAGTGCAAATTGAACACCAGAATGGGGAAGAAAAGGGATTTAATTGACTTTGAATGTGGGATAGTTGTTGGTACCAGACGGGCTGGTCTGAGTATTTCAAGAACTGCTGATCTACTGGGATTTTCACGCACAACCATCTCTAGAGTTTACAAAGAATGGTCTGGAAAAAAAAGAAAATATCCAGTGAGCGGCAGTTGTGTGGATGAAAATGCCTTGTTGATGTCAGAGGAGAATGGGCATGGATCCATCCCCATTGTATCAACGGTTCAGGCTGGTGGTATAATGGTGTGGGGGATATGTACCTTGCAGAGAAGAGAAAACTGACGATAAACAGGTACAGCTTATGTAGGAGGATTTGTGTCATCTCTTTGTAACTCCTGAGGCCAGTCACTTCACTGTGTAGACTGTATGTCAGGGTTTACAACCACTTTAAATGAGAAGTCCACCTTTCTGGCCATGCTTCATGGTGCACCCCAAACAGGGGTTCTTTTCCCAGCTGTTTTCTGGCATTATTTGAATTGTCCCATGCAGCTACTATCATCATTCCAACACCACAATCTGTGAATGAAGAAACTATAAGTCCAATATGCCACAGCAGCAGAGGGATTCGCAGATCTCAACAGAGCACAACTGTGATGATGTCACCACACTTGAAGACTACTGATAGTTCTACCAGCCCCGTAACTGAACCTGCAGCTGAAGGAAGAGTCTGCAGGATCTAGTAGCCTTGTACCACCACAATCCACTGACTGCAGATGCTTTACATTTTTTATTAAGCAATATGAGTGCATGTATTATTATTATTTTTTGCAAAGGTTGGATTATGCCTTTAACCCCCCTGGAGGTATTCCTGAGTGTAGCTCAGGATAAAGTTTCAGCACCACAAGCGGTAACCCCAAGCTACACTCAGGAATACCTTGCAGAGTTGTTTCAGGATCCCTTCTGCACTCACCTTGTCCTGCACTCCCGCGATGTCCCCCTGCAGCATCCCCGGCCATGTCCTTCAGCCGATGCCGGCATCCGTCTTCCGGGTTCCGTTCCCTGCGACATCGGGACGTACGGGGGACGTAACCGGCGGGAAATTTGAAAATGTCAAAAAGTGACATTCACTAAATACACTAAAATCACATAGTAAAACATTACTGTATCAACCCATTTCACATACATTTTGTCCCGAGTGCTTTGTCCTGCGCCCTGCCTGCATTTTTACTGTTCTTTCTGCCTGGAAACTGAGAAATGTCCATGGCGTCCAAAAAGCGTCCCTTTACGTCAAAAGCGGTTTTAGACCAGCTAGAGAACAGCGATAGTAAATTAGAACCACTTGCAGAATTGAGTGATAAAGCTTTGTGGGGGAAATTCATCATCAGACACTGAAAACGATTTTGTGACTTTGCTCAGTGATGTGCGAACTTGGAGCTCTATTTCAAATTTCAGTGTTTTTGGTTAGATTACAATATTGAATTACATTTATTATTATATTATTATTTTTTATGATTATTTATTACATTATAATTTATGATTTCATGTTTCAAATTTTATCATACCCGGGATGTTTACTAGACTCTTGTTCGGACAGATTTCAGTGAGTTATTCCTAAAAATTACAGGCCTATAATAAAAAAACGACATATTTCCATACAAAAAAACGTACCGCTTTGAGCACAGAAATACTGACATAATCAGACCACTAGGGAGGCTACAATCCCTGATTTCCCCAAATAAGGGGTGTCACGAACCACGGCGTATGCCTGTGTTTGACTGAAGTGTGTGTCTTGGAAAAGGACACTAGACTGTTATGTCCACCATCAGCATACATTCAAGATTCTGTAAGATATACTGATGGATGGGGGCATATGGATAAAGCAGTGAATGTGAAATTAATTAAATGTTCACTTCAGAGGACTCTACCTGGTGCATGTATTTCAAATTACAGGAAACGATTTACCACTTGTGAAAGTTTGAAGTATGTCACAAAGTAATTATCGTCAGCTAAGCTGCACTGGTGACATGACGTAATGGGGTTTCTATGGGCCGTGGCTCCTTTTATCGTCTTGTTGGGTAGCAGAGCTGCATATTGCAACACTTCACCTCCCCTCCCACCTAGGTCCAGACCATAAACACCAGACAGGAATAAATATCACGTACAGCTAACAGGTTTATTTTTGCTTGCACTGCGTGGGAGTTAAAATCCTGGTAGAGTCCCGGTAAAGTCATTGGTGAGGTGTAGGTTACAACAGTAAACTTTAGCACAGTAGAGACTTCTTAGAAATAAAAGGCCCTAACAGCCAAATGCACAACCAGATCTGTTGATATACACTGCAGTATAGCCCAGTTTTATAGAGCCATTTATTCCAAACTGCATAGAGATGTTTCAGGCTTTTTGGCCATCATCAGTGTAGTGAATGGAAACCATGGCTATTTTTTTTTTGTTATGTGATGGAATGAGACGTGAAAACCTTCTGTTTTAAGACTTTGGCGTGCTATGCACTGATTCGGTTGGAAGGCCTTTGATTCCTTTCATCTCCTCTGACCATAACCTAATGGCCATACTTTCTCAAACAGTAAACTTCAAGGGCTAGTTTACAATAGTTTTAGCCCTCTGAAGAGCAATCCATTACAGAGGTCGTTATGTTGCCTCCGCACCACACATATTAGCCCCTAAAAACCTGGAAAACCATACCACAACCTTGAGTATTGTACGTAGTTGCATCACAGCTGAATTCAGGTGGATTTTTGCTAGATCAGACATATGCACCTGTCCACTGCCTTTGCAGCTTAAACTGGTTGTAAAGGCTTGAGGTTTTTTCACCTTCATGTATTCTATGCATGAAGATAAAAAACCGTCTGTGTCCAGCCCCCCTAATACTTAACCTGAGTCCCCTCTTGATCCAGCGATGTGTACGAGAGCCTTGGCTCTCTGGGGACTCTCTCACTTCATTAGCTGAGACAGCAGCAGGAGCCATTGGCTCTTGCTGCTGTCAATCACAGCCAGTGAGCCAATACGGAGAGAGCAGGGGCAGGACCGAACATTTGGCTCTGTGTGTGAATGGACATGCAGAGCAGCAGCTTAAGGGCAAGCCTACCTGAGTGCCTACGTAGCAACCTGCTTGCTGTGGGGGCACTTGGGAGAAGGGAGGGGCCAGGAGAGCCGGTGGGGGACCCAAGAAGAGGAGGATCGGGGCTGCACTGTGCAAAACCATTGTACAGAGCGGATAAGTATGACATGTTTATCTTTTTTTTTACTTGCCTTTAATATCACTTTAAGGGGAGTGGTTGTTGGGATGGAAAGCAGTGGTAAAAATGTGTCCCAATTGCTTGTTTTACTACCCCCCCAACTAAGTCTAAATGAGGCCAAAAAGTATCTGCCAGCTTTGATAAGGCAGAGGAACAGAGTACATTACAAACACATAATTAGAACTGTTATTCTCCAGCAAAAGGTCATTAAAGCCCAACAGTTGTTAAAACCTTTTCATTTTAGCAGAAAAGGAAGGGTTATAACCCTGCCGGCTCTTTACAGGTGTCTGTGTCCCCGTTCAGGAGGCTACTCTCACTGCCTGTCCTCTTGACAACCTATCTGTCAGGTTGTGAGAAGGTAACACCAGAAAAATAAAGTGAGAGGAAATCTATTAAATTGGGAATACAAACCATACACAAGTCTTCAGTCAAAGAAAAAGCTTTGACAGAAGAAGGGCTTCAACACACTATTGTTTTCCTAATGTAGTCTACTGAATAGATGGGGTGGCTGAAGGACATTAGTACTGGCACAGCATGAGTATCACCTGCAATGACCAAGCCACCTTAAAGAAGTGGTTGAAAACCTCAGACATGAAATATGAACAAAGCATATCCCTCTGTAGTATGTACTTGTCTCAATGAAAAGCACTAAGTGTCATCTCTGTCTGCTGCTTGGTTTCTCTGCTATCATCATGCCTCACTTCTGACACGTTTTCCTGACACCAAGAGAAAAATGGTGACAGCCTCAGCAATGTTCCTGTGTGGAGGGGGCTGTGTCACTCTCATGGCTCTCCACACTGAGCTCTGCAGAGTGTAACTTCAGATCTCCGCCCCCTTTTTTCTGAACTCTTAGACAAGCTTTATAAATTCCTGACTTTGAATGGATGTAGGGGAAAGAGTGCTGTAGATAAAGAATGTGTTTAATCTCTGTGTATCACCTGAGGCCACTCACTTTACTCTGCATATGTAAGGGTTTACAACAACTTTAAGCTGCCTGAGGAGTGATAATAAGCACTGTTAACCTTTGAAAGAGCTTGTTATCACATATTGGCATTGTCTTAAGTCATCCACGTATCCCTGTACAAATGATAGGCAAACATGTACATCACATCCAATTCACAGTGCCAATGACAAAACAACAATAACCCCTGCTGACAGTTCCATTCCAAAGTATGAGATGGAAGAACACAGCATAACTAGAGTAACTGGGTCTTGGTGGAACACCAAGACCTTTAAGTGGCCCACTTCATGCAATTTCATATGCCAGCTCTCACTGCTACGCTGAGCCTCATTAAATGGCGATTACTTATTTCCACCTCCATCACCACAGGTGGAAAATTAGAGCTGAAAAATGTCTCTGTTGGTGATGTCATTGTGCCACTGGAACAGTCGGTTTAAAGCACAGAGTGAAACAAGCATAAGGTCACATGTTAAATCACGCTCATTAGATCATGCGTGTAGGAGAGAACCTGTAATGCACTTTACACCTAATTACAACCTTTGATTACATTTTTTTTCCAAACAAATCCATTTCACCAAAGCACGCAATTATTTGTAGACGGATTAGGCCAGTAAAATAAAGCTTGATCAGACCTCATCACAACATTTTTGTTTCATTATACCGTTGAGGTTCCTGTCTGATGCTTTTACACATGATGGTTTTCCTGGAATTAAGCAGGTGTATTATTTGGGGTGTGGAGGGAAATGCTTTCCTACACCTGCCTAGAATGGTGCTTTAAGCCCCATTTACACTTGAGCTGAGAGCCGTTGGTTGGATTTTGAGTGTTTTAGCAGACATTTTTTCATGTGGTTCAAGCTTTAGCAATTTAAAAAAATGCAGACAATGGAAAGCCTTTAACTAGCTAAAATAACTTGTGAAAAATGCACATAATACAAGCTGTTCTCTGAATTGTGGAGGACACCATTGCTGACCGTATATAGCCCTTCGGATCTGAGATTTTAAAGCCCAAATCCAGGATAGTATCTACTCCTCCTGTCTCCCATCCCTTTCTGACTGCTAATATAAGGGGAAAGCAAAACTATCCGAATGCCCATTTTACTCACCTGAAGTCAAAGTCATGTGATGATCCTTTTCTCTTTACATCCTGAGATTCATTTTTGGGTGTCCACATCACTGGCTGCACAGTGTGGCTACCTCCTATCAATGGCGGTGACAATTCTAGTGGTCAGGTCATCTTTAATAGGCTCAGGGGCAGGAGAACTTACCTGAGAAGGGACCATTGCCCAAGAGGATAATGAGCAGAGAAAATATGTCTGATCCCCAGGGCAGGATATTAGCTTGGTTCATACAGAAAACTGTGACTCTAGTCTGTGACACAGCTTAAGCTGGCCATACCTGGCTCAGTTTTTTTTTCTCCATTGATCGGGTCGATATCCCCATCCACACATTCAATGTGGATGCATGTATCCTCCCCGCTGGCCCATCATATTCTGACATTGGGTCTCTTTGCTGTCAGAATACCCCGATCTGAGCTGTAGCCAATTGGCTGCAAGTGCTGATCGAATACAAAATTTCCAACAGGACCATTAATTGAATTGCTAGATCAACTTCTCATGAACAGGAACAGTCATAGATGGATCATTGTTCATCCAGTTCCTGTGGAACCAGCCAAACTTCGATGTATTTCTATTGCCATCTTTAGGAAGAGGTGTTTGGAATCCAGAGTAAGATTATTGATGCACAATGCATTATTTAAATTTCATTTTTGTTTTACTTCTAAATATCTTATTGAATGTTATATACTTTATAGAAAAAGAATCTTCCTAAAACCTTACACATACAAACATTAACCCAACAGACGTGACACATAAGGGAAAGCAGACTCAGCCCCCAGTCACATCAATGTCGATTTTGAAATCGTGTGACTTACAGTGACGTCGCACGATTTCAAAATCGGGTGACCTGCTGATTTCAGTTGCGATTTGCAAGACATCTGACAGAGATGTCTATGCAAATCACAACAAAAGTAGTACATGCACTACTTTAGAAATTGGTACGGCTCTGACCAAGTCGAAACCGCACCAATATGACCGCTCTAATAGCAGACAGTAGGGTGCGACTTAGCATATGATTTGCAAGTCACCTGGCATGCAAATTGCATGCCAAGTCACACCTAATGTGACCGGGGTGTAAAGGGGACAATCCAAATCCCCCTTTACACCTTATCTAATATAATCCCTTCTTTTTATAAAGCTTTGCCTACTCCCGGCTGCTTCCTTCTCTGTTAGCAGCTCATTCCTGATCCCTTTACTATATACCTCCCTATCAGGGGCGGACTGACCATTTGGAAACTCGGGCACTGCCCGAGGGCCCGGGATCAGTAGGGGGCCCCATGAGATGCCCCTGGTTCCTTTTTCATAGGCTTTTTTGAGTTAGGCAAGGACACAGGGCCCCATGAGTTGTCAGTCCACCCCTGCTCCCTATTATACTTTGTACTTACAGATTCCATCCGCCATTAGCCTACTGTACTATCCCAACCCCCCTCCTTTAAGTTCCAAATATGAATGTGTAAATTTAATTTTTGATAGGATTTGGTGGACATTGTTCACTTTGCTGGAACAGCCCTTATAACAGCACTAACTGTCAGTCCTTGTCCCTTCCAAAGGTGTTTTCTGCCCCACTAAAATACCATATGCCTTGGCATGTCAATGGTACCCCCTTGATGTGACTGTACACAGGGTTAAAAGTAGGGTAGATGTGGATGGTCTACTTGATTTCCAGAGTAAACTCTTTGCACACCAGCCTGCATTCTGCTGATAAGAAACAATGAGGTTAATGAAAAGTACCTTGACCTTCTAATAAGATGCGTCAGATTGCGCCCCTGTCAGTCAGCCCGTGCACGCGAGGTGCCAGATGTAAGACCTCCGTGGCGATGTAATGCCGCTAATTGAGCTCCCCACACTGATGAGAACACAGATGCCAGCTCAATCATTTCAGTACAAAAGTATGATGGTGATTTAGCCTAGAGCTCTGTTCTGCATATGTCTGAATTGATAACTTAATAAAAATAACTAAGTGGTTACAATCTGGACCATGAATGTCACTTTTCATACGTTAGCGAGAAGCGACGAACAACATTCAGTTCATCAAGTTACACTTTCAACAGAAATCCATTGTTAACTAAAATGTTCATCAGACTGGTAATTAGAATTTTTTTTCTTTGGGGTGTCATTTGAGACCCTACCCACTAAGAGCGGTGCGTGGGTGGCATGGGTCCCCTAGGCAAAAAGGATTTTCTCAGCCACATTGGCCAATACAGCTGTTGTTCAGATATTCACATTCTATAGTGTAGAGAGAAACCCCAACCAATGTTTCTAATGTAGACAGGGGAAGAGATTGAACCTCTCTCTGGTTTTTATTGCTGTCTGTGCCCCCCTTGTAAAGCTGGTAGCATGTTAAAGCGGAGCTCCAGGCTCCCCCAAAAAAATGAAAAGTCAGTAGCTACAAATACTGTAGCTGCTGACTTTTAATATATGGACACCTGTCCAGGGATCCAGCAATGTCCTCACCAGAGTCAATTCTTCAATCGGCTTCAGATGCAGGTGCCGGAATCCTCTGTAAGGGAAACCAGAAGTGAAGCATTGCAGCTTCACAGCCGGTTGCCTACTGTGCACTGTGCTTTGCGAATAGTTCCGCAGTCTTCTGGGACCTGTGAAATGTCCCAGAAGTCTGCGGGAGGAAGGAGTGGGCGGGGCTGAACTTCCGGCTCAGATCGCTGCAACGCATCTGACAGTAAGTGGGAGCGGGTAGATGTCAAAACCAGGTACCTGCTCCCCCTAACAAAAGTGACAAATGAGGCAGTGAAGAGGGTGGGGGGGAGGCAAACAAGCAGAACTTCCCCTTTGGGTGAAGTTTCACTTTAACTGGCATTGTGGTGCGCTGCCACATATGTGCAATGGAGCTGCGTTGTCTTATTGCATTTGGGTTACAACAATGCTCCGTATTGTAAAGGTGTGTTTCATCCTAATAGTATCAGAGCATTAAAAACCTGACAGATTCCAACTGTCACTCACTCCACTAAATACTTGGCATTCTCAGTTGGAAGATCAAAACAAATATCACCAGCCCACCATGGATCTTCCAATATAGCATCCAAATTGTATTAAAATGATCAAATGACAGCAGGAAATTGCAGTGTTTTGGGGCCGCATAGGACCCCTTCATCAGACATGTGACACCATGCCTGATGAAGGGGTCCTGCATGGCCTCGAAACGTCTCAATTCCTGCTATGATGTGATCATTTCAATACATTTTGGATGTTATATTGAAGATCCATGGTGTGCTGGTGACATGTGTTTTGACTTACTGGCACCCAGCTGGCAGTTGCTACAGCACCCACCTGCTTCAAGCTATTGCAGGACGTTTCTAGTTGACCCAGCTGGGAGTTGTCCCCTAAATCCCTGTTCTATTGGAAAGCAACTACTAGGACATGTAAACAGAAAGCGCCACTCATGGATCACGTATGTGCAAACTGGTGACTCCAAAGACACTGCCAGGTTCTAGCCTCAAAAGGACCTGTCTAGTGGGATATGATAATACATCGAAAGAATGGGGAAGAGCAAACTCAGAGACTGCCCAGTTTAAGAAGTAACAAACTGGCTTCAGTGTGACCCCTCCCAAGCCACGTCCCTCTATGACCAAGCCTGTGTGGGTGAAACGCGTTAGTGGAACGTGGCTTGGGGAGGGACCCACTGAAGCCAATCTGTACTCCTTAGACCAAGCAGTCTCCCAGTATGTGCTTGTGTTCTTTGGATGTACTAGGACATGAAGTTGGGGAAATTTACCCAACAGTGACAAAGACAGCAATCAAAAGCTTACAAAGGTTTCCTTTTCTACTTTAACCAAAACAAATGTTTTGTAAGTTTGCTTCACCGCAAAGAAGTGTCATGCTGCCACAAGGGCCTTGCCATTTTTTTCTGTATTGAGCCACTCTTTCTTGTGCGTCCTCGCCAAGTGGGGAGGGCTGGAGTTATACTTGACGTAAAAAAGCTGTAACAGACCAGCCAGGCTGAATTTTTGACCAGTAGGACCTCTTTGTGCTACCCAATCAGATATCTGTATATGCGACGTAGTTGTATTCTTAGGGGCTCTTGCCATGTACAAGAGCCCTTATAAACCGTTCAATAGTTTACTGCAAGCAATTTATAGCTTTTAAAAAAAGCACTCTATGATATTTTTGAGGTGTTAAATATTGTAGACCTGGAATAAGGAATGCATTCTTGTATGTCTATTTTTATAAAAGAAAATAATCTTGACTTTTATCTAAATGTCACGGCACTCAATACTTGTTTAGCCTTCCATCATATTTGTACTCTTTTCTTCCCCCTAAAACACAATCCCTCTTCACGACCGCCATAAAACAGTAAGACAACTGGGTCATTTAGCTATCTAGGAGAGAGGTAAACCGCTCCAGGTAAGTGAATGAAAACAAGCCCCTCTGACCATCAACAGGTGCCAGGTCTGTTCCGTGACCGCAGTTACATGTAAAAGCAAAATGGGTTGACCGCACTCCATGGATGTGGCACATAAAACTTCCACTGATTGATCTTCATATAAAAATAATAAAAATAACAACTCCAAAAACAGGACAGGGAAAAATAAACACGTTTCACACAAAAAACATGTGCTTCATCATGTTAGATCTAGATTGAAGTTGAACGCCAGATAAACAGCTAAATACATTCAGTAGAACTGTCCTTCTGTCCAAACAGGTTTATAATTCAGGCACTTTGTCAGAAAGCCCAGCCTGATTCTGCACTTCCCGAGACCACTCTACTGCTTGGCAGTGCAGACTGGTTCAAGACCTATAAATGGAGAGGGAAGGAGTACCAGCACACTGATGAAATCATCCCTAGGACCAGGGCTGGGACAAGGAGTGGGCAGGAGGGGCAGCTGCCCCAGGTGAAATCATCCCTAGGACCAGGGCTGGGACAAGGAGTCGGCAGGAGGGGCAGCTGCCCCAGGTGAAATCATCCCTAGGACCAGGGCTGGGACAAGGAGTGGGCAGGAGGGGCAGCTGCCCCAGGTGAAATCATCCCTAGGACCAGGGCTGGGACAAGGAGTGGGCAGGAGGGGCAGCTGCCCCAGGCGCAGAGAAGCAAGGGGGCAAAGAATAGATGCAGGGTTGTACAACCATTCTACAACATGTATTAACTGTGTGGCACAGGGGGCAATTCTGGATCCTTGCCCTGGACAATGGACAAACCTGTTCAGGTACTGCCTATACAGTTGTGTCCAAAATTATTCAACCCCCAATGCTGTAAAGGGGTTTAGGGACTATAGTGTACATTTGGAATTGTATTCAGAATCAAATCCTACAAGGACGTTGTAACTACCCAAATGCAACTAAAATGACATCAATTGTTTATGTAATACAGTAGTAAATGGTTCTTATGTGGTTTCTTCATTGCCACAATTATTCAACCCCTTAAAGACTACCACTCTGAAGAACAGAGGTTCATACAGGTGCTTTCCATCAGGTATTGAAAACACCTGTGGATGTCACCGAGCAGCAATCAAGCATAATAAGCACCAATTAGGCAGCTTTAAAATGACTGTGATACTCAGCTCCTTCTAGACATTTACTGGTGTGGTTACAAACATGGTGAAGGCAAGAGAATGGTCCAGGAAGACAAGAGAAGAGGTGATTTCTCTTCACAGGAAGGGCAATGGCTATAAGAAGATTGCAAAGATGTTAAACATACCAAGAGACACCTTAGGAAGCATCATTCGCAAATTCAAGGCAAAGGGCACTGTTGAAACGCTACCTGGTCGTGGCAGAAAGAAGATGCTGACTTCGACTGCTGTGCGCTACCTGAAGCGTAGAGTGGAGAGAAGTCCCCGTGTGACTGCTGAGGAACTGAGAAAAGATTTGTCAGATGTGGGTACAGAAGTTTCAGCCCAGACAATAAGACGCACACTGCGTAATGAAGGCCTCCGTGCCAGAACTCCCAGGCGTACCCCCTTGCTGTCTCCAAAGAATAAGAAGAGTCGACTGCAGTATGCCAAAAGCCATGTGGACAAACCACAAAAGTTGTGGGATAGTGTTCTGTGGACTGATGAAACAAAATTAGAACTGTTTGGGCCCATGGATCAACGCTATGTTTGGAGGAGGAAGAACAAGGCCTATGATGAAAAGAACACCTTGCCTACTGTGAAGCATGGTGGAGGGTCAATCATGCTTTGGGGCTGTTTTGCTTCTGCAGGTACAGGGAAGCTTCAGCGTGTGCAAGGTACCATGAATTCTCTTCAGTACCAGGAGATATTGGATGGAAACGTGATGCAGTCCGTCACACACCTGAGGCTTGGGAGACGTTGGACCTTTCAACAGGACAATGATCCCAAGCATACCTCCAAGTCCACTAGAGCATGGTTGCAGAGGAAAGGCTGGAACATTTTGGAGTGGCCATCGCAGTCACCAGACTTAAATCCGATTGAGAACCTCTGGTGGGACTTAAAGAAAGCAGTTGCAGTGCGCAAGCCTAAGAATGTGACTGAACTGGAGGCCTTTGCCCATGAAGAATGGGCGAAGATACCCGTAGATCGCTGCAAGACACTTGTGTCAAGCTATGCTTCACGTTTAAAAGCTGTTATAACTGTAAAAGGATGCTGTACTAAGTACTAAGATTGAATGTCACTTGGGGGTTGAATAAAACTGATAATGCTGTGAGCACAGAAAAGACATTTGTGGTTATTTCATTATAACTGTTATGTTATATTTGTCTGACCTACAAGTGCCTCTTTAATGTAAATGTAAGCAAGATGACTGAATGATCAAAAGCAATGTCAAACTGGCCAAAACACTCAATTTCAGTGGGGGTTGAATAATTTTGGACACAACTGTAGCAGTCTCAGAGCTAAGCTGGACATATGTTTACGTGAAAATTCACATCAAAACACATAAATGTGAATTATGTGTTTACTGTGGTGTACTGGGAAAAAAAAGTCTATATATAGGTCAAAATGAATGGGCTGCCTTATCATAACACATGAAAATATGAGACTTTCAGTCAAAGATTGACAGCATTCCCCAATATAGCAGAGCCTGTGCAGTTGGGAAGGTTTTAGGTTTTCTCCTCCCCTCTGCACAGCTCACACAGTGATCACTCTGATACCAGAAAATATGACCTCATTACTGTAACTTGTATTAGTAATACTATATATATAGCAATGGTAACCGTCTCAAAATCTCACAATGGGACTAAAGTGACTGTCCTTTCAAATGTTAGCAAAATAAGATTATACAGAAATGTGTCATTTATTGTAAAAACTGGAATAAAAAAATCCTTCATGTAAACATATTTCCTATTAAGGATATAAATCAATGTTGTGTGCACCAAATGCCTTTGCAAACCCAGTTATTACCTTATAAAAGTAGCAGCGACATCATCACTGTTCTGTACATAACCTTGTGCAGACAGCAGGGCCATGGGAGGGGCCCAGCAGGCTCCACCCACTACAAGCTGCATGTAGAAATGTACAGCAGGGGGCGCAGACAAGACCAGTCACCCTGCACAAGGAGAGAGCTCATCAGTGACCAGTCTTTATTACAGGAAGGGAAAGTCTCACACTGGATTACTGCAGAGATATGGAAGGAATACACAAAGCTCACCAAGATTCAAGGATGAATTGAATTTAGAGAAAAATGTAATATAATGTTTTGGATAATGAATGATAAAAAAGTGACAATTCCACAAGCCCGGCCTGCAGAAGAAAAGTTATCCGGCTACAAATGGATATGAAAGTGTTCAGCACTCACGGGTTAATGGGATTACTAAAGCTCACATACGTAAATGAAAGGTAAGTTTAGATCAGTACCGCTCCTAATCAGTGCCAGCTCCTCACCCTGCAGAGGCCAAGACACACAGTTTATATTGTAGAACGTTGCCTGGAAACCTCATAAACCACATTTATTTCATGAAGACAATACCACGTCGGAGAACAGAGTAAAGCCAGCGTTGTAGTTGTGCTGTATCTGTACTACTTATGTACTCCGCAATGTCCCATATACTTCATACCTGTATACCCTATTTTACCTTTAAGGGACTGTATAGAACTTTTATAGATTTTCTTTGCTATGTTCAAAACTAAAAAGCAACAATCAATTTTTAGGCCTTGTTCACATGGGCGTACTAGAGCATACGCCTGTGCGAGGGCCATGTTTACTAGACATACACACATATGTGATTGGGACTTTAACCAGTTGCCGACCACAGGTAGCCGAATGACGGCTACACTGCGTCCGGCCAGTTCTGAGAGGCCGTCATAAGACGTCCTCCCAGAATGCACTCTCCTGTGCGCCCCCCGAGATCTCTGTGATTGCTGTGTTCTATGGACACAGCTGATCACGTGACGTGGTAAAAGGCCAATCACAGCGGCCTTTTACCACGTGATCAGCCGTGTCCAATGACACGCTGATTACCAGGAAATGCAATTGCTGGTTCCCAGCTGCACTTTCCTCACACTGTCAGAGCGTGAGGAAAGTACTGCCGAGAACTGGCAGTTGTCAGAGCAGGGATCGGCACTGATCATCAGGGCACTGATGATCAGTGCGCAGCAGTGCCACCCACCAGTTCCGCCCACAAATGCCCAGCAGTGCCCCCACCTGTGCCCAGCAGTGCCACCCACCTGTGCCCAGCAGTGCCCACCAGTGCCACCCACCAGTGCCCAGCAGTGCCACCCACCTGTGCCCAGCAGTGCTACCCACCTGTGCCCATCAGTGCAGGCCAGCAGTGCCGCCAGTCAGTGCCCAGTAGTGCCACCAGTCAGTGCCAGCTATCAGTACCCATCAGTGCCAGTGCCCATCAAAGCTGCCTATTAGTGCCCATCATTGCCGCCTATCAGTGCAGCCTCATCAACGCACATCAGTGAAGGAGAAAAATTACCTGTTTGCAAAATTTTACAATAGAAACAAAGAAACTTTTTTTTTTTTTTTCTGCTCTTTTTTTGTTTGTAGCGCAAAAAGTTAAACACCCAGCGGTGAGTAAATACCACTAAAAGAAAGCTCTATTTGTGAGAAAAAAAATTATAAAAATTTCATATGGGTATAATGTTGCATGACCATGTAATTGTCATTCAAAGTGCGACAGCGCTGAAAGCTGAAAATTGCCCTGGTAAGGAAGGAGGTATAAGTGCCTGGTAGGCAAGTGGTTAAAGTGGTTCTAAAGGCTCAAGGTTTTCTACCTTCATGCAATCTGTGTGCAGCATCCCCCCTAATACTCACCTGAGCCTCCTCTCGATCCAGTGATGTTCATTGGAGTCTCAGCTATCCTGGGACTCCCTCTTCTCATTGGCTCAGACAGAAGCGGGAGCCATTGTCTCCCACTGCTGTCAATTACAGCCAGTGAGCCAATGAGAAGAGAGGGGGGGACTGAGCCGCGGCTCCGTGTGTGTGTGTATGGATACACGGAGCAGCCGGTGCCCCCATAGCAAGCTGCTTGCTGTGGGGGCACCTGACAGGAGGGAGGGTCCAGGAAAGCCTTCTGTGGACCCAAGAAGAGGATCCAGGCTGCTCTGTGCAAAATCACTGCACACAGCAGGTAAGTATAGATATGTTTGTTATTTTTTCTTTAAAAAAAATAAACCTTTAGAATCACTTTAACTATGCCTCTGATAGTGAATATACGAAACTGCCAACAGCATATATTAAAACTACAATAATATTGTAGGGCCCTAACCCTCTTGTATTGAATGTATTGTTGCTGTATTGTCTCCTGTTATATTGTAAAGCGCTGAGCAAACTGTTAACTCTATAAATCCTGTATAATAATAAAAATAATATTTTATTACAAAGTATATCTTTCCAAAAGGCTTATCTAGGAAGAAATTACAATGCAATGGGCATAATCGAAGGTATAAAGTGGTCAGTGATCTACGCATTTCACAGAACAACCAGCTTTATCAGGACCTTTCAAGCCTCAAAGGTACTTTTTATGATGGATATTGTACTGTAGAAACCAAGAAAAGTAATGTCTGCAAATCACACAATCATAATCGAAAAATCTACAAAATCACCATGACATCTTCTAAGCAGATATATATGTATCAGTCCATAACAGCAGTGTTCACCCGAATGAGGATGCACACATGTTCCATGCATCCCCCATGCAGGCAGTCTAATTCATTCCATTTGGGGCGCAGCAATGGCATGGAAACAGTTGCTGTTCCCAATCTGGCATCCATGTGGGTACACAGCCCCAAACGCACACTGCCCCTTCACTGTAAGGGATTTCTTTATTACTGTAATATATATTCACATCTGTAGATAAAGCTCATTTCTATCTCTCTACAATCTACAAGTCAATGGGGCACGAAGTGCAAGATAATCTCTGCAACAGGGGAGACAAATAAATTTCTGCCAATGTTTGTAAAGGTTTCCAATTCCATTTGAAATAAAAATGTAAACTATTTTTTTTTTTTAAATGCCAGTGTTTCCCTTTAATGGCAGTCTACTCATCTCAAGACTAGTGCACTGACAGCACTTTCCAGATGCCCGGCCAAAATATTTGTCACCAATAAACTCTGAGGTGTAATAATGAAAACTGCAGAGAATTGACTAAACAGCTGCAAGAGTTTAGCTGCGATGCACATTAAGATGAGAAAATACAAGGCAGAGATTGATGACGGAGCTCAGTGCTTGTGTAACCAAGACCAATGTGACGGATCTCACAGCTGTGCCAGGGTCTCAGGCTGCATCTCTCAGCAACAATTTAGGATGTTGCCTTTCATTAACCTGCTGGGTGAAAGCACTTAGGTAGGTTTTAGAATGATGGCGTGACAACTTGGTTTTCTTGGGTGGCAAAACGTACCAAATGCATGGGATTGCATCTGGTGTGAATGAGAGCGGAGGCGTCCCATAATTCAAAGTGCATTGGTGTGACAGGCCATTTTGTTTGGACTCTATACTGGCTGGATTATCATCCGGCATTCACAATTATCACTGTTATCACATGCTGGGCAATTTTGAAAAGGAGTGGGAAGTCAGGTCTTGAAGTAAATGGAAAATCAATATGCAAGAAACATCCCTGTGACACTTAGGGGTAGCACAGCGGCTAAGTGGTTAGAACTTCTACATAGCAACGCTAGGGTCGTTGGGTCAAATCCCAACTATAGAACTACCTGCGCAGAGGAAACCTATGCAGGGACAGGGAGAATATACAGTTGCTTTGGGAGGAATTGTGCCCCATCATTGGTGTCACTGGGCCCGATCATTGGTGTAACTGGGGCATATTGTGCCCCATCATTGGTGTCACTGGGCCCGATCATTGGTGTAACTGGGGCATATTGTGCCCCCTCATTGGTGTCAGTGTGGGGAAATATGTCTCAATGTTGGCATTAGTGGATGAAATAGTACCATAAGGCTGGACAAAAGCAAGCAAAGGGCCGCAGTTTGGAAACCACTGCTCTAGAGGAAATAGAACATTTGATTTTGTCCCAATGGCACAGCAGTTTTACCGAACAAATAGTTATGTGCATTTTTAGAAACTTTCAAACCATCACTGGCTAAATACCATTTCTTAGGCTGGCCATACATTATACAATTATCTGGAGATTTTTGGTTTAGATTTACCAAAAACTATATAATAGGAGGACAAACCTAAACAACACTTTCAGTTGTATCCAGTTAGGCAGGCTCTTATACTACACAGTTAAAGGTAAATCTAAAGGAAATTGGGCAGAACATTGGAAGATAAATGTATAATGTATGGCCAGCCTTAACGTCTTTATTTGCAGTAAGATGCCCTCAAATCCTCAAGGTAATGTGTCTCACTCTGCAGATCATGGGTTTAAAACAAGGGTAAAATCAACTAAATGAGAATACAATCAGCACTAAAAAAAAGGTTCTAATGCTTATTCACTCTATACAAAACATAAGTAAAAGCTCTGGTTAATTTGGGGCTTTAAGGTCATGTGTAAAAATCGAAATTTGCACGTCACAGGACTACTAACTCTGAAAACTTGGCCAGCGCAGTCTTGCTTGTTATCGGTCCAGTTCCCACCAATGAGCTGTGGTGGTGTGTGTTAATAAAAGTAAGGCATACAGTACTTTTTTCAGTGCCCCATGGTGCGAAACAAGCCACAGCATGTCACTGCAGCTAAGCATACCCAATTTACATTTCTATAAAGTTCTGACTTCATTGAATCAGCCAGAATCAGGGCATCAACAGTATGCCTCCCAACACACACCAGTGGGCATTCATTCAGTACAGCTGCCAGTTTGAACGAGTTCTAGGTGCTGCAGTAGAATGGATTACAGAGAGCTAAAATAATGGTAGATTTTAGGTACCTCTACCATCTTTTTTTTTTATTATGACTTTGTAAGTAGAATACAATGTTTTAATATCGAGTAGTTGAGCACCAAGCTGTGGATGCTAAACACCCCTTCGAATCTTAGGCCTCTAAAATGCGCTATGCGTTAAAAAAAACATAGAACACATTTTAAATGCCTTGTTTTACAGCGAATCTGCATGAATAGAAGGTTGTTAAGGACGCCGTTAGGTACCGGGCCCTATAACAACTGGCTATTTATTGGTTGCTAAGGATGCCGGCAGGTGGTTGTTAAGGAACTGGAACCTGCTGGCTGCCTAACAACCAGTGATAATTCCTCCCCCTCAGTGGTCAGCATGCTTCAGCTTCTCTTATGCAGGAGGGATGCTACCACTGGAGGGGGAAGGAGCCAGAAAAACAGTGGGCGTGCAGGTCAGCCTGGAGCGGAATGTGGGAGGGGACAGCCAGACTGGAGGAACTTGAAGGCCAAATTTCAGAACTCCTGCTCTACCCTGGTGGGGAATAAAGGGGATCGCGGGGTAGGCTTAACTGGTTGTTAGGGATGCTGGTGGGTGCCCGCTCCTTAACAACCAGCATATTTTTGCGCACCAGCATGCAGGACTTTTCAATCTACAGCACAGCAATATGAAAAATCACATTCTTTAAAGGGAAATACTTTGGATGTGCTTTTCTCACACTGGAAAGGAGTGTTCCAGACCAGAAAAAACGCATCAGTGGGAAAGGGGTCTTAGACAATCCAGAGGGGTGATCTCACCACCAAGTCCATAAAGAAATGGTATGGTTCATATCTCTGGAGTCCACACAAAATTAATACCAGATCTGCACTGCCTTGGTCTTTTGAAATAGTTTTTTTGTGTGTCCCTTTAAAACAATATAATTATGTAGCGGGGATGACCGAGTCCAATAAATGGACATGACTAAGTAGTCCTGATTTGCATCCAAGTCACATAATGAAGACATGTTCAAATTTTCAAGTGAATCAAAATGATCTGCAAGCTTTCAATCTTTTGCCAAGGGCATCTTGATGGATTTAAACAATGATCAATCGGAAGGGAAATTAATAGGAACTTTATTAAGATGTATGCATTAGCCTGCACATGTCAGAATATAAATATCTGTACGACCCTGCCGAGGAGAAGAAACAAACTCAACAAGATTCAATGTCATAGCAATGAATCTCATTCTGAAGAGAAGACATCTGTGCTTTCTGTGGCATGTTCAGAGAAAAACTAATATCTTAAACACCCTTTTCAAACAGAGACCAATCTACTGACCCTCTGGAAAAAAATACTACAGACACGTAAAGTTTATAATACTTCAGGATAACAGGAGAGGATATAGCTAGGAATATACATGAGTTCTACAAGGTGCTGCATTTCCACCGCTGGAGTCTGTAGGCACAAAAAGTTTAGTCCATCTTTTTTTCAAACTTTTTAGCCCAGAGGAACCCCAAAATAATTTTCAAGTCAAGACCTGAACCCTTACTAAAACCAATTCATTTGGAGTCAAGGGGAAATTCCCCTTGCACTGGTGGTCAATAGCAAGAATGCCCCTTACAGTGGTGGTCAATAGGAAGAATTCGGTCCTTACAGTGGTGGTCAATAGAAAAAATGCCCCTTACATTGGTGGTCAGTAGGAAGAATGCAGCCCTTAAAGTGGTTCTAAAGGCTGAAGGTTTTTTTTACTTTCATGCATTCGCCTGAACATCTAGAAGATGCTCGGCCACCTGTGAGTCTGCCTCCCATGTGAATGACATAATTCAAGTAGGGGAACACTGTCAACTTTTTATCCTTGTTTCCCTAGCGCAGATGTTCCTCCCACTTCCTGTCAGGTAAAACATTGTCCCCACAACGGAAAGTGAGTAGAATCTTTCTGTAAAACCTAACAGGAGTTCTAACCTTCCCCCTTCACAGCCTCCACACTTTTGTGAAGATTGTCTCTTCTGGGTTCAAGCAGTAAACCAGCTCTTGATGAAGCGCCAGGCCCACCCTTCGGCCCCGTTGTGTCCCTGGTCCTGCAGCCTCCTGTCAGATGTGACGTGGGTTTCCTAGGAGGCCACAGGACCAGGGACACATATATTTGACTTACCAGTCTCTGGATGTGGGACCTGCTTTAGATTTCTCTTTTTAGGCCTTTTCCCCCCTTATTTTTAAAAGGTAGTAAAGTCCACTCCTTAGATGTACCTATACGTAAGTCTTTAAGAATGCCTAACTGTAGGTACAGTGAATATCTCCTAAACGTGCACTATTTAGGATATATTCACATTTGTAGCAGCCAGTGATGTCACCACCGCATGTGCATTGCTCTCTGAATGCACGGCACACCAAGTGTTCCGTCCATTCAGAGCATTGTGCTGCAATCGTGACGTCATCACGGCTTGTCCATTCAAATTGCCACAGCCTATGAACTCCGAAGAAAGGCCGGGTAAAGATGGAAGCCCTGGCAACAATGACAGCGGGCGGCTGAAGGGATCCGCTTTACAGGTAAGTCTGTCATAATGTACTAGTATACAGTGCATACTATCAAATTACGATACTAACCTTCAAGGCACCATATATATATATATTTTTTGTTTTTGTTTTTTTTTCTTTTACTTTACTACTGCTTTAAGGTAAATGCTGTGATAATAACTAAATATGGTGCTCAATTAAAAAAAAAAATTAAAATCACACTTTCACTTTAAGAGATCAATAGTTGTATTACTGTAATATGCAGAATGTTAATGCTGCTTGCACTGGATTAGTAAATAAGCAAATTACAAGCCATTTTGAACAATATCATGTAAATGAAACCTTGCATATTTATTCCTTAATATCATTAAGTGTATTTTCCATATACTGCTTTAAGTAAAGTATTCCATTTGAATGCAAAGCCCTTAATAACTAGTACAATCCTTGGGACAGATCCCTGCAGCAGCCTGCCATTACATGGGATGTCAGGTGGGGGAGCTGTAGAGCAGGAAATGGCAGAGCTCGGGCTGTTGGGAAGAGAAGCAGCTATTTTTAGGGATGGTTTCCTGCTGTTCTGCAGACTAGTAATCCTTGAATCATAGTGCATCATTCCTGATGTTTAATCACTAGGTATGATAACTCCCATTAAGAATCGGTGTGCCAGAATAAGCGAGCGGAACATGCTCATACCATGACAATGCACAAAACACTCTCGTATGTCTGCTTGGGCCTATCTCCAGAACCAGGAGACTGAACTGTGACTGTTTATTTGTACAGAGCATTGTAACTAGGAACAAACTCTGGAACCAAAACTTCTTTTAAAAAAACAAGAAAGAAAACAACTGTTTGCCACGTCTCTTCACTTTACTATTGACCTAATATGGGAGTTTGTAGGAAATTTCCAAGATAACGTTTAGGCTAGGTTCACACTAATGCGCACGCAAATCTCATGTGATTTGCACAGGAACCGCACCGCATTCCTGTGCAAATCTCATGCGATTTGTGTGCGGCGTGACTGGAGCCATACATTATGAATGGCTCCAATCGCACCACACCCCTACCAAAAAGGTGCAGGACCCTTTTTTTGGTATTCACACCTATGCGATCCAATTCTGCACATCGCACCGCATTTTACGGACCGTTTTCAGGGCTTTGTTAACTTAACATTCACACCTGCATCGGTTTGCATGAATGGGGTGCGATTCAGAATCGGTGCGGAATTCACACAGAAAACGCTGCAAATTCCACACCGCATCAGTGTGAACCCAGCCTTAAAGTTTTCGTTATAACTGAACTTCAGGTGGATAAAAAAAACACAAATGAATGTACCTCTGTAATTAATATTACATCATTAAATGGTTTTTGTAAATACAAATAATACAACAGAGCTCAGAAAGGGGACAGCGAAGCAGCACAAGAAGCCAAACAGATGTGCTGCAGCACAAGTAGCTCGCTAATTGGAGGAGAGGGCTGAGTCACAGAGAGATAAGCTCATCAGTGTTCTGCTTCTCTTTTCACTGTCCAATCACAGGCTGGGGTAGGGAAAAGACCTCTAAGTGTTAAAAAACACTAAAGGATATTCTTGTTCTCTAAAAATAAACATTCACTGCAGGCATATGCACTGCTCTTTGCACACCACATGTCCCCACGTGGCCACGTTTCTACATACAGAGAGAACATGGAGAACAAACGTAGCCAGTTTGGCAAGAGCTGGAGGGCTGCCAGTTTGACACCTAAACAAGAAGTCAGATCACAGCAAAAGAAAAAAAAAGATTTGAGATCTGGAGGAGGCTGAAAATAGAAGGTGCTCCTTTGGATGAAGAATACATACTTGAATATCACTTTTTTTTCTTTTAAACCAGAGTTTACTGTCTCTTTAAGCTGGCCATACACAGAAAGCATTTCACTTGGTTCCTGACAAATTTGCACCCCGTGGGTGGCCCTCTGGACATCCTCCAATTTGCCTTCCTTAGATCAGAAAATTCAAGGAGCCATGCAGAAAACTGTTGGATGAACAGTCGCATCCAATCAGATGCAGCCACAGTTTGGGTATTCTGACAGCTGCTGGTGCTGGCTGTGAGAACACTCCTGGGAGGAGATAATTGTCCATCCGTGCTGTTTAGCATTGATTGAGGAATAGAGTGAATGCTCTCATTCAATTCACAGGTATTTCCCACTGAATTTCCATGAACCTGTTGCCATCCCCACTCAACAGAAGTCGACCATTAGAAGATGGGGTTGGATAAGCAGCTGGCGCTCTCCTCCAATGAACAATGCCCCCGGGTTGCGGATGGGCCCTTTGACATCCTCCCATACAATGCAGGGTGCTGCTGGACTTGCATTGTACGTAACGTCAGAGAGTTGTGAATGACCAGGCAGCGAAGCTAAGTGGCTTCAGGGAGCCGGTCAAATGAAGAGGAGGAAGCCTGCAGGAGCAAGGAATAAAGGTAAGTATTTATACTTTTTCTTCCCCCCCCCCCAGCCAAATGACCACTTACCCATGCAGTGCAGAGGGCACCCCACTGCATGGGCACATTTAAAAGCAGCCCAGACTTGGGCTACAACAATAGGCAGCATATATGTGGCAGCGGGCCAAGTCGGCCTCAACACCCACCACATACATGTGTCACTGTACTGTTTTGGGGTGCCCCAGCACTGTGACAAAAGTTTTCACCAGCAGCCCACAGTCAACTACTGGTGATCAAGAGTTGGTGGGGAAGCCTTCCAATTATGTCACTGTGCAGCCAATCGCAGTGCTGTATGATATGGAGCCCCTCCTATCAGCCTCTGCGTCCCATCCCACTTAAAGTAGCCACTTCCCAGCAGCCGCCATAGGTTAGGCGTTTTCCAGATACAGCTAATACTGAACTAGCTCAATGCCAGTGATTCACTAAATGAAGAAGCAAGGAAAAAGATGAGCCTGTACCTTCAGACGCGCGTGACCAATGTTAGCTCTCTGTTTCCCTTTTATCAGCTGCATGGAGCGTTAAGACAAAATGTAAAATGTAGTTCAGTGCTGATAGAGCCACACAGAATTCATCTTCAATGGGTATGATATCAGCAAAATGAATTGTGATTAGTTTGTAAGGGTTATTGCACTATGCTTCTTCCAATTTTTTGAATCAGGCTGAACTCCTAATTACTGTACCATTATGAAAAGCAACAAGACCGGTGTTCACCTTTCCTTCTCTGCTGTGACCAAATGACAGGTGCCCTTTAAAGACCATTCCCCAAAATGCTTAGCAGAGTAGTCAGGCTTTTTCTGCGGATAAACCCAGCTTTTTCTGATTATGCTGTCACGTGGCAAACAGTGTGATTAGTGGAGTGCATTTAACACAGATCACATACAGATACAGATTATTTCTTGGCGGAAACCTTTGAAATCCTGCTGTGAAAGCAGATCCATGTTTCCAGGACACAAGCGAGAAGTGCACAGCCCTCATTGTTCTGCCGTGAAGTTTTTTCAGAGTTTTGTCACTCCGGGAGCAGCCTTCCATCTGGAGCGAAGCAAATGGTCAGCTGTACTGTGGGAATATATAGATTGCTCAACGTTCGCACCTGTTGGCAGGAGACAAACAGCCAAAATACTTGCAGCCAGCTGTCAGGACTGGAGAGGAATACTGAACATCGTGTCTGGGACAGAAAAAGAAAAGCGTTTCCTTAACGAGAGGGACAGCAAAGAACAGATGCAAAAAAAAAAAGTTACCTTGGATGCCGTTTTTTGCCCAACTTTGGTAGACAATGGTTGGTGGGATTGGTATTCACAATAGACTCTTTTTACTTTGTGAATTTACAGGATGTCCTAAAAACCTTTCAAAAGTTCGTAAATGGCAGAAAACTGGCTGCAGATTTTTATCACATAATACAACTGAACTAAATCACCACACCACCAATAATTCTAGAATTCTGGTGCCCATATTGTGGTCTGGAGACCATAGGAGGACTTTTGGTACTTGTTGTGTGGCCCTTGGATCCCAGCAGTCTGAATATGGAGTAGGGCCATTGATTTGTAAAGGGGCAATAGCAGTGATCTCTACTAGCCTCATATAACATGTCCCGGTCTCTCAATGTCTTCTAAAGCATGTCTCCAGTCTACAAGCAAATCTGCAGAGACATGTCCACAGTCTCTGACCATCATCTCCTCTAGTATGTTCGTAGTCTCTGATCATCATCTCCTCTAGTATGTCTGCAGTCTCTGATCATCACCTCTTCAAGTATGTCCACAGTCTCTGACTGTCATCTCCTCTATTATATCCGTAGTCTTGACCATCATTTCCTTTAGTATGTCTGCGGCCTCTGACCATCACCACTTCTAGTATGTCCACAGTCTCTGACCATCATTTACTCTAGTATGTCCGTAGTCTTTGACCATCATCTCCTCTAGCACGTCTGCCATCTCTCACCATCATCTGCTCTAGTATGGCCGCAGTCTCTGACCATCATGTCCTCTAGTATTTCTGCCATCTGTGACCATCATTTTCTCTAGCATGTCTGCAGTCTCTGACCATCATCTCCTTTAGTATGTCTGCCATCTCTGACCATCATCTGGTTTAGTATGTCCGCTGTCTCTGACCATCATCTGCTCTAGTATGTCTGTAGTCTTTGACCATCATCTCCTCTAGTATGTTTGCCATCTCTGGCCATCATCTGCTCTAGTATGTTCGCAGTCTCTGACAATCATTTCCTCTAGTATGTTCGCAGTCTCTGACCATCATCTCCTCTAGTATGTCCACAATCCCTGATCATCCTCTCCTCTAGTAGTGTACCTGCATTCTCTGAAATTCCTGTCTACCATTACATATACTGAACATTATGCATGGCCCTCTGGTGATGTCAGGGGTCGCAGTTGAGCCTCCTCTATATCTCATAAGTTGACAATCAATATTCTAGTGTCTAAAAGCATTTATTCCATCGTATTTATCAAACATAACAAGCCAATGCATTTCTGGGGCTAAAACTATACTCCCTTCATGGGGCTTAAATGGTGTACAAAAAAAGAGGAGTACACATGGAGTTGTAAATAATGCCACTTTTGATAGACATATTGATCTGTATAAAGAAGTGGAAAAGTAATGTATCTACTGGCACGATAAAAACAGCTAATAAAACTATATTATGAGGGGACTCAGAAGAACAAAAACTGCCGTGCTCATGCTATTCACACACTCTATTCTATATATATTTTTTATTTTGTTCTACTTTAATTATTTTAAAAGGTACACCCAAATACATTTAATAATGTATTTTTTTAATCTGCCTGACATTGAACTTTAACTGCCAATATGTGGAACCTGTGTGCCTACACCTAAGGCCAATCACCCAGGGTGATTTGATCCGTGCCCTGCCACATTTTTCCGACACAGGGATGTACAGGTGTTTTGTGCATCCCTGTGCTGGCAGTGCCATAGCTATTTGAACACAGCGGCTGCATGGACACAGCCTTTGCTCCCACTGTAACACCTGTGCAAGTGCATGGCCCCAAAAATGCACCCAGGGCGAGTTCAAGGACATGCACCCACACCAATGTCACATTGGGAGTAGTAGCTGTGTCCATGCAGCTACTGTGTCCCAATAGACATGAATGGGAGTGCCTGCACAGGAACACCTGTACATCCCCCTGTGGGTAAACACGGCCCTGCACGGATCAAATCACCCTGTGTCAATGAGGCCTAAAACAAAATAGTTTAATATATTGCTGCATATCAGTACTTAGATGTTGGCTGCCTTAGTTTTATTTTCTTCAGTCTTTCTTCCCTTTTTCACCCTGCGAATTACATACTTCCTCTCCATGGATGCCTCTGCTTACTCCTCCACTGTATCTAAGGAGGAAGCCATGGTTGTCACCTTGGCTGGACTTCGAATATGACTTTCTCCCTTCATATCTACTACATGGGAGTTGGGGAGATATTACATTTTTGTTATCCAGTTTAGACATATTTTGTGTTATCTGTGACATGTTTTTATTATCACTGCAAAATAAAGTGGCAGTTTCTGCCTTCTGCAGACAAAATATATTTAGACGGATATCCAACACATGACAGACTGCTGGCTGGTAGATCTGGGTAGGAGAAGAGTTCTTCTATCTATTTCATTTTACAAATAACTCCCAGTGAGTATCTATGGAGTCCTTATTTTCTAGAATCCCTATAATTACTCTCAAAATGTCTGCACTGTTCCTCAGTCAGGAAGATCATGGCTCATTAAAACCTACTAATGAGAGTATACAGTTATCTGTGTCATTTAAACAGATACTGGCCCTGATCATCTTAATCATTTATAATTGCTATTGTCAAAACTGCTCTCCTCCATTATGGAGTAAACTAGACAGGAGTCAAACAAGGATAAGAAAGGCAGAAATACATAAAAACAGTTTTGCGGCAGTATTCCCTCCATCTCCCAAGGCAGAAAAATGCGCACACTGTAAATCTGTTAGTGAGAAAATAATGGTGTTATGCTGTCAGAAAGTCTACAATGCAATATGAATTCACAAATACACCTGTCTGAGGAAGTTTGGGTTTCACTTGGATGTCTGCACAGGAAAAATGGCTAACCATTACTCAATAAATGTCTACTGAAGCCTGTTAAATTCTACATCTAGAGCAACCATTCTCAGCCTGGGTTCCTCCAGAAGTTGTTAGCAGTTCCTTGATCTGTGGCTGATTGACCCTCCAACTGATGGTGCCTTCACAGTTCCAGGGCCAATGCCACATGGCAAACTCAGCCGCATGAAACAAATGTTCCTTTTAGCAGTCTGTAATGGTGGCCTGACCACCACTGTAGGGAAGGCACTCTTCCCACTGACCACCAATATAAGGGGCATTCTTTTCACCAACCAACAATGTAAGGGACATCCTAACCACCAATGTAAGGGGCATTTATCTCACAGACCCTTAATGCAAAGGACATTATTTTTGCTGACCACCAGTGTAAGTGGCATTCTTCTCAATAGCCACCAGTGTAAGGGACATTCTTCTCAATAGCCACCAGTGTAAGGGACATTCTTCTCAATAGCCATCAGTGTAAGGGACATTCTTCTCAATAGCCACCAGTGTAAGAGACATTCTTCTCAATAGCCACCAGTGTAAGGGACATTCTTCTCAATAGTATACTAGAAAAACACAAGAAAGAGAGGGCGCACCAGCCTGGCACATTATTCAGTAACCATTTATTGTAAAAATAAAATCATATCTACTCACACACATCAAAATAAATAAATAAAACAAAAGGCTTGGCTCTGAGGAAGAGGGAACTACCCTCGAAACATGTAAGCCAGTTGGATCCAGGTGATGTCCTCCCAAGCCTAGGAGCACGCAGAGTGGACAGAACAGTTATTTTGATGAGCCCTGTCTATTTTGACGTTTGTGAGTAGATGATTTTACAATAAATGGTTACTGGGATAATACACTGGGCTGGTGCCCCCTCTCTTTCTTGTGTTTTTCTAGTATACTACTGTGACTTCCCCAGTCCTGAGAGGGCAGCAAAATGTGGTGCTTTCTTATCTACAGCCAAGAAACGGATGTGCAAGGAGATCTGGTATTAAACCACCACACTCGTGCAGGAGGTGTTTTGTTTGGTCTGCATTCTTCTCAATGACCACCAGTGTAAGGGGTACCAGTGTAAGGGGTTCTCAATGACCCCCAATGTAATGGGTGCTCTTTTCAATGACCACCAGTGTAAAGGGCATTCTTCTCAATGATGACCAATGAACCTTGGTTTAATCAGGAATTTAGCAGCTCTGCCGAGCATTACCATAACAGGTGATACATTTATTTTGAATGGCACCTCACCGCACCTAAGCACCGTAGCACAACGCACTTGTGTTTTAGAGCACCGCAAAGCACAGATGCGAGACACAGCATCCATTTATCTAAAGAGTACATTAATGGCTTCAAGAATGTTGCATGTTCAATGGCTGCTCAACAAGAAGCAATTAGCTTTAATTTACCACCCGAGATTACAAAATCTCCACCTCTATAGGACCTTGGTTGTCACCACTAAATTATAACTAAAGTCTAAAGAACAAAACTTATGTGCAGACAAGCACTTTATTGCAGAAGAGGCATCTAATGTCTCTTCTGCAAATAAAATCAACTTGCCTGTCTTCCAGCAGTCTTCTGTAGAATGTACACTGAACTGCGCATGCGATATCATCTCACTTACTGTTGCGTCTCCACGATTTTAGATTTGGCTACACATACACTTTCCACGCTTCAGTCGATCCTGAATACGGCAGCCAGACTCATTCACCTTTCCAACCGCTCCATCTCCGCCACCCCCCTCTGCCAATCACTCCACTGGCTTCCGATTGCGCAACAGATCAAATTCAAAATCCTAACACTGACGTACAAAGCCATCCACCACAGTGCCCCGAACTACATCACTGACCTAATATCCAAGTTCCACCCATCACGCACACTCCGCTCCTCACAAGACCTCCTTCTCTCTAGTTCCCTGGTCTCCTCCTCCCATGCCCGCCTCCAGGACTTCTCCAGGGTGTCACCCATCCTCTGGAACTCCCTGCCCAAACCCATCAGATTATCACCTACTCTCCTCTCCTTTAGGCGCACCCTGAAAACCCATCTCTTCAGGGAAGCCTACCCCACCACCTGCTAACTTGCCGACCTCCTCCACTCTTCCTACCACTCCATCCCCCACAGCTATCTCCTCCTGTGCCACCATTCCCTCCCTCCTAGATTGTAAGCTCGAAAGAGCAGGGCCCTCAATCCCCTCATGTTTTGCATTGTATTGTTATTGTTCTGTCACATGTTCTGTCCCCCTTTGTAATGTACAGTCCTCCTGTGACCCAGATTCAGCTGAGAGCAGGCTATTGTCGCTCCAGGCTTGGGAAACATCCCGACAATATTGTCGGAATCCACCCAGCTGCCTGACTGACAGCTGGCTCTACCTTTCAGTGCATGAGTGAGAACCAGAGCCAGCCACTCCCACTTCCTCTCCAGCCCCACACTGCAGTGAGCTCTGGAGGAGCAGAGCGGAAGGGGTGACACCGCTCAGAGAAGACCTAGAACTGAACGATCAGAAGTCATGTCAGCTGTCATGCTCAGCTGAGGTGGGACAGCTGCAGCATCAGCATGAGGGCAGGTATGTGTGTTAAATATTTCTTTTTAAATCCCATATTTCTCCTTTATCCCTTGTAAGTTCAAATCTTTTATAAATGTCAGTGATAAATAATACTATGGTGATCATTATGGTGCCTATTTGTTATACAACAACTTTTTAGATCCAAAAACCCTGTGCCAAAATCAAATGATGTGTTGCACGCAGATGTTTCAAAAACAATCACTGTGTGAAAATTCAAATAAACATTTCACAGTACATGCGCAAAATGTGTCTGTCGTATGATTGGTCAGGAACCTCTCTGGCACTTATTCTTGGACAAGTACAGTATACATTTTACATGTGCTGCAAATCAGTATAAAATGTACCCACTGAAAAATCATGATCGAAGCAAACAGTTACAAATCACATGAGAATAAAGATAATATTGGAACTTTCTAAAATGTGTATTTAAATGGAATTTTATGCAAAGCAAGCCCTTGCAGGCACATACAGCACTGAGGTTTCACATGGCTGGGTAAAAAGTATCCTGTTAAGCTTGATCGCCTCCTGGAGGGGAGAAGGCAGGATGCCATCACTACTTAATACATAATGACAGACTTTTACAACCTGCTAAAGAGTAATTAACATGGTTCTGCTTTACTGGGAACCAGTGAAGTTTGTAAGCGGCATGATTCCAGCTCAATGGAACACGTAATAAACATTCACCAAACAAGTCCTACATACAAGACTAGAAGAATAAAAAAAAAGCTGACAGCAAGAGCCACGTCTTCCTTCCTTCCAGTCCTTCTTGGAAATCATTGTAGTTCTTTCCGAACATTTAAAGGGTAACTCCACGCACAGAATAAAACCTTGATTTATTGTGCATATAGTCACGGAACTCCCTAGGGTTTTTTATTTCCCTAAGCAGCACTTTGCAATTACCTGAAATCATTCTTCATATTATATTCCTCGAACAGCAGCTGAGATTTCAGGTTAGACTGATGGTAGGAGTGACAGTAATGGCTGAGAAGTGGCAGAGCAAGGTTGACCATCACAAAATCGTATCTGTGGTCTCTCTTAAGACTAGTACACACAATCAGAAAATCGTACGATAATCTGATCCTTAGTACACAGCTTTCATCCAAAATTATTTGAAGAGACAAACACGACGTGCGATATCAGATTGTACGATTTTTGTTTAATCAGTGTAGTTTTCATCCGAAAATACAATACAAATACATGACATCACCAGGGGCGGACTGACCATTTGGAAAGTCGGGCACTGCCCGAGGGCCCGGGGTCAGTAGGGGGCCCCATGAGATGCCCCTGGTACCTTTTTCCTAGGCTTTTTTGGGAAGGACACAGGGGCCCCATGATCCCCTATTGCCCGGGGGCCCCATGAGTTGTCAGTCTGCCCCTGGACATCACTTATGAATTTTCTTTCCGTTGCACAAGAATTTTTCGTAACTTTAGTAACCTCTTCAATCTTGATACGAGATTAGCATGCAAACAAAAAACAGGTGATCATTCGTCCGATATTCTCATTATGTTTGTAGGGCTTTCCAACCAGCTACAGTTGCGCTCAAAGTTTGCATACCCTGGCAGAAATTATGAAATTTTGGCATTGATATTGAAAATATGAACATCTTTTTATTTCCTTTTCCATCTTTATAAAGTTCCATTACCTTGTTATGCAGGACTTTTGACAGTTCTTTTCTGCTCCCCATGGCTCAGTATCTAGCTTAGTCAGTGCTTCCACGTAAGAGCTAACAAACTCATTGACTATTTATACACTGACACTAATTGCAATTTAAAAAGCCACAGATGTGGGACATTAACCTTTAATTAGCATTTTAACCCGTGTGTGTCACCTTGTGTGTCTGTACCAAGGCCAAACATTCCAGGGTATGTAAACTTTTGATCAGGGCCATTTGGGTGATTTCTGTTATCATTATGATTTAAAAAGAAGCCGAACAACTATTTGATAATAAATGGCTTCATATGATCATCATCCTTCAATAAAAGAGCATTTTTTGGCAAGATCAGTCATATTTTCAATATCAATGCCAAAATTTCACAATTTCTGCCAGGGTATGCAAACTTTTGAGCACAACTATATGATAGTAGCTTATCACATGCACAAGTCTTGTAGGGCAAATGTTTAGACTAAAAAACATTTCTTAGCCTTTTTTACCCCCAGAGGAACCCCTTAAAAAAAATCAGGTCTCAGGGAACCCTTATTAAATCAAATTCATTGGGAGTCAATCGGAAAAATGCCCCTGACATTGGTGGTCAATTGGAAGGAAGTCCACAGTGGTGGTCAGAATGTCACATTTACAGACAACTAAAAAGATCATTGGTGTCACTCAGCCTGCTGTGCGAGGTAGTGTTGGCCCTACAACCATGAGGCCCCATCAGATGGGAGGTCAATCAGCCATAGCTCAAATAACCCCTAGCATACTTTGAGGGAACCCTGGGGTTCTGCGATTGAGCCTGTCTGGTTTAGACAGTACATATAAAGCAGGCCATAAATTATACAATTGTCTGTCTTTCTACCATGGGTGGAGGGAAAGAATATTACTTGATCCCCCCCCCCCTTCCCCCCAGGGCTATTGTGTTCTGTCAGCAGGGAGCCTTCCCTGTCAGCAGAAAACAATGATCACTGCTGGCGGCTATAGCCACCAGCAGTGGTCACATGTACAAAATCTAAAAAGCTACTTGTACTGAAGTCAATCAATGGATCAACTGCAGTACAACCAGGATGGCCATAGATGGATCCTCCTGCAGATCCGGCCAAGATTCGATCCATCTATGGCCGGCTTTATTTCGTTGAGTTCAGGAATGCATCAGGATGCAGAGTTGAGATGTTGAGATACAATTTTAGGCTTTGGGCTTAGGATGCATCAGCCATGCATGAGAAATGGGGGTATACAGAGAACCGAGGAAAGAGTGAACAGAAGAAAAAAAACAGCATTATATAGGCAGGCCATTATAACCAATTCCAAAGGGATTTTTTTTCTTCCCTAACTGGAGGACCTTTTGAATTTAGTCAAATAGCTCAAAAACTCCAAGCGGGCTATAGGTCTGTCTGAATTGACTGGCAGGATCTGTCTACACTTTTGCTCCTAAAGCCATTAAGTTTAAAACAGAAATGAAAGGTAAAATATTTGTGTATACATAGAAAAACATTATTAATACCTTTCCCCCCCCCTTTTTTTAATAAGTGATCACATACCCAGTTCTCAGCTGCCTTCTGCCTGAAACTGAGCAAATCGCTGAAGAATAATGCCTCATTGAAGGGCCAGTTTACTGTCCTTCAGACTTTAGGGGGGGTCGGACTGTCGCCAGTGGGAGTAGAATATGCCCCGGCATCAGTGCCCCATCATTGGTTTTAAAGGGAGAAATAGTTCCCCATTGTTAATATCAGTGAGAAGAAAAGTGCTCCATTGTTGATATCAGAGAGAAGTATAATGCCCCATTGAAGGGCTAGTTTACTGTCCTTCAGACTTTAGGGGGGCCGGATTGTAGCCAGTGGGAGTAGAATATACCCCAGCATCAGTGCCCCATCACTGGTTTTAAAGGGAGGAATAGCTCCCCATTGTTGAGAAGAAAAGTGCTCCATTGTTATCAGTGAGAAATATAATGCCCCATTGATGGTGTTAGTTGGGGGGAATAGTGCTCCATCATTCGTGACAGTTAGTGGACTAGTGCCCCAAGGCCCAGATAAACTCAAGCAAAGGGCCACACCTGGCCCCTGGGCCACAGTTTGGAGACCACTGTTCTAGGCATTCGGTCCTGGGCACAAATGGAAGTACCTCTGAGTGCACTGATCAGCTTCATCCAGATGTAGGAGCTGCCAGCCTCTCATACAGTATAACAGGGCTGGACAAGGTATCTGTACCCTCTGTCTACGGCTAAGCCCTGGAGCCCCATGCACTGCTAAATGCCCAACGTGCAATAACCCTAAAACTTAAAAGAAAAAAAAAATGGACAATGAGTATGGAGTAGTAATTTACCAGGCTGCAAAACAAAGTGATAAAAACGACACAAATGCATGTCTCCAGAAGACTGTGGCCAATCCTGCACTGATTTTCCTCACACAGAAAGCATAATTATCACTGTGTTCATCTGACTGACTAATTACACTGCTGTAATTACTGTGTGAAGTACAAACAAGAGCTACAAGAACAATAGAAGGCAAGTGTGACCGCCACACTCTACAGTAGCAGAAGCAGGCTATGCATGGGCGATTGTGGAGAACATTACATGACTGATGGGATCTACATCAAAGGAGTTTATCTTATCTTTGGATTAGTAGCTGTAGTGATCACACTTAAACAGAAGAAGGTCTCAGCAGTGCCATTTTACAGCTAATGACCCTCAAAAAGCAAGGTCCGCTTTTAACTAGCTTCATATCATCACTCCAATTTTATTGAATACAAAAAAATACACAAAAGAACTTCATCAAAAAGCCGGCTACACTACTGTAACTGCATCATGTCAGGGCAATTCTGTATACTAGAAGTCAGTTATTACTGAAATCTTCCGAATGTTCATATTTTAATTTTTTTTTTATTAAAGAAAGTCCAAAAGTGATATCTATAGGGGGAGGCTAAGCCCATGGCTCTTGATACGGTTTTGGATACTCCAATGCGAGATCTCCTTGCCAAAATTCACTATAATAAAAGTAGAAAACCCAACTGAGAGAGTGGGACTCCTTCATAATGGCCACAGCAGGAATATAAATTAGAAACTTAAAAGTGTTAGTTCACCTTTACACAAAAAATGAACAGGTAATCTAACACTGTACACCCTCTCCCCACCCCCTGATCCCCGCTGTACTTACCACCAGCAATCCTGAGCTGCCAGTGCCCACACAGTTGATCCAGCGGTATGGAGTTTTGAAATCCCAGCTCTTCTCCCTCTTCTTCCGGGATGTACCAGATCGATTCTAATTGATCAGCGCCATAACAATGAATCGATCTGGTCTGTCCTGGAAGTGCTACACTGCGAAGAGGGAGAAGGGCAGGGATTTCAAATCCCAGGACCACTGGACCTACTGCATAGCTGCAGACAGCTTAGGATCTCCAAAGGAAAGTACAGCAGGGACCAGGGTGGTGGGGAGGACGTACCTTTACATTTCTTTCTGTAAAGTTGGACAAACCCAAGGGCAGGGGGAATGAGAATCTATCCTTTTGCAAAAAAAGTCAAACAGATGTCAGGAGGTAGAGCGGAGATTCTTGCAGTATTATTGACCAGACCAAAAACAATTGTACTTGTTGGCAATTGTAATCAAAGCAACAGAACAGTCTCTGTATTTATCTTTTTACTCCTTATTGTAAAGCAACCATAAAGTTAATGGTAATGTAACCAGACAATATAGAACAGTTTTCTGTCATATTTTACTGCACCTGAAACACAATCTGCTCAGGACTAGGTCTATATAATCAGATGGCTCCAGCCAGACGTCTTCTCCTATCTAAATATAGGATTCTGGGATGGAAACATTTATTTTATGTAAAATTCAATGGCTGGGAAATCAATATGACATCTTACAGCCATGCCCATGTTTGACAATAGGATATAAGCAGCATACTTCCAGTGTATGTAAACCCTAACAATGGACTTCTCTTATTTGCTTCTTTTTGGTCTGCCACATATACTATTGGAAGCATTTGATATTATCTGTTTGATAAGTGCAAAAATACTTGTTGATCTTGAAGATAAGGAAGGGTTGATGGAGATGAAGCAAGAGTTGATGGAAATGAAGGAGGGGTTGATGGAGATGAAGGAGGGGTTGATGGAAATGAAGGAGGGGTTGACAGAGATAAAGAAGGGGTTTACGGAGAAGAAGGAAGAGTTGATGGATATGAAGGAGGGGTTGATGGAGATGAAGGAGGGGTTGAGAGATGAAGGAAGAGTTGATGGGGATGAAGGAGCAGTTGATGAAGATGAAGGAGGGTTTGATGGAGATGAAGGAGGGGTGATGGAGATGAAGGAGGAGTTGAGAGATGAAGGAAGAGTTGATGGAGATGAAGGAGGGGTTGATGGAGATGAAGGAGGGGTTGAGAGATGAAGGAAGAGTTGATGGAGATGAAGGAGGGGTTGATGAAGATGAAGGAGGGTTTGATGGAGATGAAGGAGGGGTGATGGAGATGAAGGAGGGGTTGATGGAGATGTAAGAAGAGTTGATGGGAATGATGGAGATGAAGGAAGGGTTAATGGAGATGAAGAAGGGTTGAAGGAGATGAAGGAAGAGTTACTGGAGATGAAGGAAGTGTTGATGGAGATGAAGGACAGGTTGATGGGGATGAAGAAGGGGTTGATGGAGATGAAGGACGGGTTGATGGAGATGAAGGACGGGTTGATGGAGATGAAGGATGCGTTGATGCAGATGTAGAAGGGGTTATGGAGAGGAAGAAGGAGTTATGGCCATGAGGAGAAAGGGGAGGTCTGTGTTCCGTGTAATGCATTAAAAATAAAGTAGGCAGGGCTGGCACTACGTGTTTAAGAATTAAGAGCTGTGCTGCCATGTCATAGAGAAAGTTAGGAGTACATTATATTTCTGGCCTCAAAACAGGTATTTGTACTTGCAGCATGTTTAACCCTTTTAACACCTTTTAAGTGGGCTTTACTTCCCAGAAGGAACTATGGCTTTAAGCATTGCGATTGCCTCTCATAGCAGTCACATGATCAGGAGCACATCCCACTAGCTCCCAATCAGAAGCCATGAGTGGGGCTTTTGGTGACAGCTCAGTTAGTGTACTGTGAGTGTGCCCAACCTCCTTACACTGTGAATGCATATGTGCGGTGGCTTTGCATCAAAATCACCTTTCTTGCCACTGCATATACGCATATAGCGGTTGGCAAGAGGCAAAAGGATAAAAATGTGGGAAAATATGCATAATTTTAGGAAATGTACTTTTTCTTTTTTCAACTTTCAGATGCAATTTTAAAACTTGATCAGTGAAGACTTTTGTCTCTCTCTCCCGTCTTGCTAACAAGATAATTCATAAAAAGAGAGTTTAGTTTAGTTATAGATATATGCCTGGTGGCTTGATTTGTACATGAGTGCATTTATTTCTTTCAGACCCTGTATTTGATTTCCCAAGCTCACCCCAGGAAAGCACAAAAATGGGCATGTCAATGAATGACAAGCCAAGTCCAACTGGAACAGTGGCCACATATGCCGGCTCACACAGCAGCTGCTGGCTGTAAAGTAAACACGGCTCCATATCGCTCATAAACTGGCTGTTACGTGCAGCTGGTTACAGCTGAAGAGGGGAATTCAGCTACTAGAAGTGACTTTTAAATCTTCTGCCATTTCCATTATGTCAAGTGAATAAGGGCACCCTGCTCTGTCTGTTTTTATATCTTTTGGCATGATCTGATTTTTTTTTTTGTTTAACTTGAATGAAGAGAACAAAAAAAAAATATGCATACCATTTGCCGTTATGGTAAACTAAAAGATGTGAAATACAAAAGCTACGTTAGCGGCGGCAGCCAAGATGAAAATGTCCGCACGGCTAAAGGTTAAATGTATAAGGACAGCATAAGGACCTGTCGACAGGCTTTGGGCTCACATCCATGGGCAATACAGCTTGCTTTAAGGTGGATTCCACTTGCATTTGACATCAGTCTGAGCTACTTCAGAGATCATTTAGAATTTATTGGCAAGTGCATTGGATCTCCTTTTAACCTCCATCAACCTGCTATTGCATCTCCACTGACTCATATAGGAAGAGAATGTGTTCTGACACAAACAAAGGCCCATTGACGCTGACCATAAAAAAAAAAAAAATGTGAATCTGGCCTTATTATTATTTACATAAAGATCAACTCCAACTAAAACTTTTTTTTTTTTCATTTTGGATGGAGTGAGTAAGGGTTAGAAGCTCTGCAAGGTTTTTATTGCTGTCTAAGTCTCGCTTTGCCAGTGACACCTAACCCCCCCAACATGTCACAGACAGCAATATAAACAACACAGAGGAAGAATTCCCTCTAATCAAACCTGATGAAAATATTAAATCTGTAGCATTTCTTGATTCTCTTAATTCAACTCAGAGTCTACTATCAGCGCTAAATGTCTGGTGTTAAGACTTGTAGTTGCAGCTGTCATGCAGATATCACAGGTGGTCGCGTGCTGTAATCCATCCTTCATTCAGAAAAGCCCTTGCATTGTTTTACAAGGCATTCTATAATTGCAGGAGTGGTGATTGTGACTTTTATCCACATCTCCTCCATTCACAAAACTCCTTGTATTCATTATTAAGAAGAAAAAAAAAAAAGTATGGTGCAACCTAGCACAAGCACGGATCTGCCAAGTGTCATGTGTAGGGCAGCCTATATATTTTTGTGGGCTGCCCTACCTGCAAGAAATGCAGGAAAATAAGTGCTTTTCACAGTTCGTTTGGCGGTTTTCTACATGCGTTTTTGACGTGTTTTTACCACGTTTAGTTCAGTTTTTTTTTTTAAAGTTTAATTTTTTTTTTGCTGGGCAGAAAATGCAAAACGTGGCAAAAACGCACTACCGTGCATTTCAGCAGATTCTCCATTGAACTCTGTTGTAGCAAAAACTCTGCTTTTTGCTTTAAAAAAAGTCCCTGACCCTTTCCAAAAACGGAGCAGTTCAAAAAAGCATAGATGTGAACATGTTCCATAGGAAACCATGCTAAATGGACTGTAGTATGTTTCTGCAAAAAGCACTAAAAACCGTATTGGTGTGAACGAAGCCTTAGTCTTTGACCCTTCTGTAAAATTGTGCCGCATCGAACAGCCTGGTGCTGCAGCACTACGTGGTTTGATGCATGCAAATACGTGTGCGTTTGCCGATGCGTGGAGATGCCGTTAAGAAATATTAGCGCCCCCGTGCATCTGCTAACGACAAATGCGTTTCTATGAGTGTTGGGAAAAGGTGCGATTGTGGGTGCGTTCCCAACAGGCACAGATGTAAACCAAGCCTTAGTCCCCATGCATATGATGTTTTTTACAGCGGCTGTTTTTGGCTTTTTATGTTTTTTTCTACAGCTAGTAAACCCCCCCAGCATGTTATCCTATGTGTCCATGTACACACATAGACTGTATTCAACGTTTTTTGGCTGGAAAAAAAATCCAGGACTAGTGGGTTTGTAGAGAAGTTTTTTTAGCTGTAAAAACGCTCTGAAGCTGAAAAATGAGGCAAAATGCTGTACTTGGACAAACGCGGAAAAACGCCGCTAAACATGGGAAAATGCTGCTAAATGCTAATGGAAATGCATTAGTGGGTTTCTAGAGGAGTTCTTTTAGCTGGACAAATGCTCTAACGATGAAAACCGTGGCAAAATGCGGTAAAATGCTGCAAACCAACGTTTTTGAACTTTTTTTAGTGAAAAAGCCCAAACGAAGAAAAACATGGGAAAATGCCGCTAAACGTGGGAAACTGCTGCTAAACGCTAATAAAAATGCACTAGTGGGTTTCTAAGGATATTTTTTTAACTGTAAAAATGCTCTAACACTGAAAAATGTGGCAAAACACAGTAAAACTCTGCAAACTGGCGTTTTTGGACTTTTTTTGGTAAACAAAAACCTGCAAAAGTGGAAAAACGCATCTAAACGCTAATGCAAAAAACGCTAAAAGAAGCTGAAAAACTCACGTTTTTAACATGACTTTACCCAGTGTTATGGGTTTGATTGCCAACCAGGACACTACCTCCATGGAGCCTGCATGTTCTCCCTGTGCCTGTGTGGGTTTCCTCCCACATTCCATGGACATTCTGGTAGGTTAATTCATGCCTAAATTGGCCCTAGTATGTAGAAATGTGAATGTGAATTTGTCCTGCAATAAATAAACGTGCTCTATTTTATTATTCATGCAATGGTATACAAACAAAGCCAAGAGCAGGTAATCTGAAATCTCCATTCATTAGTTTGATTATATTAAACTGCTGAAAGATGGAATTTGATTGGCTGCTATGGGTAACTGCATCTAATTGCTTTTTGCATCATGTGGTTATTAAAACAAGGCCTGCAGGCACCTCCTGCTACAAACAAACAAACCAGGAGGCTATCTGAGATACTAAAATAGTCGCCCGGATCACACGGCACACTTCCTCTACACTCCCTTCCTCCATCATGAACTGGCTACATGCCACAGTGGACAAGAAGTGGTCACTCCTCCCTCCCCGGGGTCACTGGGTCAGATATTTAACACCAGACGGAGGGACGCACATGGAATCCACATGCTCTGTTCCTGGGTTGAGCAATCCCGGACCCATCCAGGTATACAGCACATAGAAAGCAGTTCATGCATCTCTCCATAAGAGAGTGCTAAGAGTAATATCCCCCCAGTAGTCAATTATCAGCACCATGCAGAACATAGCAACAAAAATGATTTTATTTCCTTTATAGGGAACCGACATATTATACGGAACATCACCGAGGATGCAGAACCATGTCCACACACATAAGATGGAACAGAATATACATGAAATGAAAGCAGGACACAGGGGGCCATTCTCAGGCCAGTAAAGCCGCAGAAGCTTACTGCCTAATATCACTTTTAAAGCTGAACTCTGAACAACACTATAAATACAAGAGACATGTGAATTATTATTTGAATCTTGGTGTGCTTTGTGTATTCTGTCCAAATCTGTGCAGTAATCCAGTGTGAAATGTTATCTCTGTGCAGGAGCTTCCTGTAATGAAGACCACTCCCTGCTGCCCTCTTCCCTTGTGCAGGGTGACTGGTCTTGTCTCCACCAGTGGAGAACTCTGACAGCTGATTGGAGGGATAAGCTTTGTTCATATTTCATGTCGGAGGTGTACAACCACTGTAAAGGAAGATGCAAAATAACAAACTGAGGGCAGGTTCACACTATAGAAACGCAGTCCAAATGCGTTCCGGGTGCGCTTTTGCATGCGCGTTTTTGGTGTGTTCCGATGCATTTTTTACACAATCCAGTGCGTTTTTATGCATTCCAGTTAATTTTTCCCCTCTCTTTTTCTTCAATTTCAATAGGCGTTCCAGTGCGTTTTTGGTGCGTTTTGGTGTGTTCCAGTGTATTTTTCTGTGTTCCAGTACATTTCTGTGCAGAAAAAAATGCAGCATGTTCTACTTTTTTTTCTGCAACTGGAACTGAAAGCACTGATCTGAACTATGACATTGACAACCATTTAACCTACTTTCTGCGCATTTTCGATGCAGAAAAACTGCAACTGAAACGCATGTATTGTGAACTGGCCCTCAGTCCTCATGCACACTGGATGTCTTTACAGATGCTGTTTTTGGCTTCTGGCGGTTTTTTCTACAGCCAGTAAACTCCCCAGCATGTTATCCTATGTGTCCATGCACACATAGACTGGAATCAGCGTTTTTTTGGCAGGGGCATTTTTTGGCTGGAAAAAATCCCAGAACTAGAGGGTCTCTGGAGGAGTTTTTTTAGCTGTAAAAACACTCTAACGCTGAAAAACGTGGCAAACGTTTTTCAGCGTTAGAGCGTTTTTACAGCTAAAAAACTCTTAACGCAAGCTGTGTAAAGTCTTGTTAAAAAAGTTTTTCAGCATTTTTGCATTAGCGTTTAGTGTCGTTTTGCAGTGTTATTTCACATTTGAGTTTTTAGCAGGGTTTTTTTTTACCAATAAAAATTTTTTTTTTTGCTCAAAAAAAGTCCCAAAACATTAGTTTTTGAGAGTTAGAGAGTTTTTACAGCTAAAAAAAACTCACTAGTTCTGTGTTTTTTCTCCAGCCAAAAAACGTTGATTAGTCTATATGTACAAGGACACATAGGATAACATGCTGGGCAGTTTACTGGCTGTAGAAAAAAATGTCAAAAGCCAAAAACAGCCGCTGTAAAAATGTCCAGTGTGTATGAGGACTAACGCTGATAAAAGCTGAAAAACACAGAAAAAAGCTGAAAAACGCAGCTATCTGGTGTTTATGAGCATTTTTAAGCCTGAAGATTTTGTGGGAGAATAACTTTTCTAAAAAACACAAATGCTGAAAAACACTAAAAAAAAGGTGAAAAAAGCTAATGCAAAAACACTAAAAAACGCAAAAAAAAAAACCCTCAAGTTTTTCTTGCAGCATTCTACAGCTAATGATACTGGCGTTTTTCAAACGTCCAGTGTGCATGAGGCCTTAATGGCAGGATCACCAAGTGAAAACAAAGGAAAAAACCTAAAATAGGAAAAAATAAATGCAACCACCTACTTTAAAAATTGTTAAACTGCAATATAATATTTATTTGTTTTGGGGTTTATTACCACTTTATAGAAACAAAGTAGCAACATTTTCTTAAAGCAAAAAAGACCTAAAAACCACCAGTGAGTGCAGAAAATATCAAGCTGTGTCACAGCTTACAGCTCACTACATAAACATTTAAACATTCTTGGGATAAACATAGATCTATACTCAGACAAAAAAAGCTACAAAATATATATATTGAGAAAAAAAGGTTAAAAATAAAGTTTCTATCTATAAACTTGTATACAAACTATAGTCTCCCTCTATTTGAAGCAAAAACTTTAAATTGTCCCGAGTTCTCCTCTAAAGCTGCTAAAAAGACAGGAAAATCGGAAACCATTTGCAGGTTAATTCTTCAGATTGCGCAGTAACAGGTACGCACTCCACCATTACTGATAAGAAGTAAAAAACATCCAGTGCCTGAAAATAAAAGTCCTAATTCTCTGCGTTTCCCTCCGCATTTTAATAAGTTGCGAAGATAAGAAGCGGACAATTGGGTTCTCCTGCGTTGTGCTGGGTGTCCTGCTGACAAGTGGGAGCAGGTGTGCAATCACAAGGCAGCTGAGGGAAGATTTGGGGGGGAGGGAAGGAGGGAGCCAAACAACGGCAAAGCCCCACCGCCGCTATAAACCAAATGTTGATCACGAGCGTTCACAGCCGACTCTCCATTCTCACTGGGGGCAAAGGAACAGAGGGGCTCCTGTGAATCTGATCATGGTGAATTATGCAAAGTGGGTTGAGAGGTGCAAACAGAAATTCATACATTTGGCAACAACAAGTCAACAAGTCGTGCCGATTTCTCAATGCTGAGTTCTGGAAAGTAGGATAAAGTTTTATATTTAGGAGTTGATGAACTTCAATTAAACATTTTTTTCTTTCAATCTGCAATGTAAATAAAAGTTAAAGTGCTCTCTATTCCCTTCTTTTACACAATTACAAATATAGAATATATCCTTTAAAAAAAAAAAAAAAAAAAGGGGTAAGTCCAAAGTCTACCTTTTGCAAAAAAAAAAAAATGCATCCCCATTTGCAGAAAAAGTGCATTTCTTATGTTCTTTTTGCAAACGGCTCTATCCTTCACTCTTTATCTCATATCTTCAATCTCTCCCTTTCTACTGGCATCTTCCCAACTCTCTAAAACAGTGGTTCTTGACCTTGTTGGAGGTACTGAACCCCACCAGTTTCATATGCGCATTCACCGAACCCTTCTTAATTGGAAAAATAAAATATGATTTTTAAAATTCAAAACATAGGTATATATTTATACATAGGTGCACAAAATGAACAAAACCGTTAAGAACAAAGAACAAAACCATTAAAACATGATTTTCACACAAAAACAAAATAATGAATATTTACTGCACGAATCATATGAGTCGGGTGTGGGTCTTCACCTCTGCCGAACCCGCGAGACTGACTCACTGAACCCCTGGGGTTCGATCGAACCCAGGTTAAGAACCACTGTTTTATAGTAATTCATCCCCCATATAGTAATTCATCCCCCATAGTAATTCATCCCCCCTAGAGTAATTCATCCCCCATATAGTAATTCATCCCCCATATAGTAATTCATCCCCCATAGTAATTCATCCCCCCTATAGTAATTCATCCCCCATATAGTAATTCATCCCCCATAGTAATTCATCTCCCATATAGTAATTCATCCCCCATAGTAATTCATCCCCCCTAGAGTAATTCATCCCCCATATAGTAATTCATCCCCCATAGTAATTCATCCCCCATATAGTAATTCATCCCCCATAGTAATTCATCCCCCATATAGTAATTCATCCCCCATAGTAATTCATCCCTCATAGTAATTCATCCCCCATATAGTAATTCATCCCCCATAGTAATTCATCCCCCATATAGTAATTCATCCCCCATATAGTAATTCATCCCCCATAGTAATACATCCCCCATATAGTAATTCATCCCCCATAGTAATTCATCCCCCATATAGTAATTCATCCCCCATAGTAATTCATCCCCCATAGTAATTCATCCCCCATATAGTAATTCATCCCCCATATAGTAATTCATCCCCCATAGTAATACATCCCCCATATAGTAATTCATCCCCCATATAGTAATTCATCCCCCATAGTAATTCATCCCCCATATAGTAATTCATCCCCCATATAGTAATTCATCCCCCATAGTAATACATCCCCCATATAGTAATTCATCCCCCATATAGTAATTCATCCCCCATATAGTAATTCATCCCCCATAGTAATTCATCCCCCATAGTAATTCATCCCCCATAGTAATTCATCCCCCATATAGTAATTCATCCCCCCTATAGTAATTCATCCCCCATATTAATTCATCCCTTATATAGTAGTAGTAAGTAAGTAGCAAGTAGTAAGCCAAGTCCCCCCTGTGTCAATTCACTTACCTTTGCTCCGCGCGTTCCTCTCGCCGTATTCCCGCGCCGTTCCGGTCTTCAGGGCGGACTGTGAGAGGAGCCTAGCTCCTCTCACGTTCGTCACGCTGCCCCGCCTACACACATCCTGACAGCCAATCACTGGCTATCAGGATGTGAGTGGCAGCGAGACTGGCCAATCATTGCATTTGAGCGCGCTGCCCTGGCTGTTTTTTTTTTTGGATCACGCTGCAGAGTCCCTGCCGCCCGAGAGGAGGGAGGGGAGCGGGCGCCCGGCACACAAGAGCCGCATTAAAGCGTGTAAAGAGCCGCATGTGGCTCGCGAGTCGCGGCTTGCCGACCACTGGGCTAAGCGATGTTGCCTGACCACCTGCAGCCAATGATGGACAAGCGGGGCATGTCATAACGAATCATATGAGTCGGGTGTGGGTCTTCACCTCCGCCGAACCCGCGAGACTGACTCACCGAACCCCTGGGGTTCGATCGAACCACTGCTCTAAAACATACGCTAGTCACTCCCATATTTAAAAAGGCCTCACTGGACCCCACCAATTTTAAGATCCATCTCCTTACTCCCCTTTGCCTCCAAACTCCTTGAACGTCTAATCTACAACCGGCTGAGCTGCCACCTTATTGAGAATAACCTTCTCAATCCCCTTCAGTCTGGATTTCGCACACAACACTCCACAGAAACTGCTGTCCTAAAACTCACTCACAAATGACTTACTAACCACTATAAACAATGGTCACTATTCCATACTCTTACTCTTGGACCTCTCCGCTGCCTTTGACACAGGTGGCCACCCCCTCCTCCTCAAAAAACTAGATTTACCTGGTCTCCGTAACTGTACTCTCCATTGGTTCGAATCTTACCTATCTCACCACACCTTACTGTCGGGGTCCCCCAAGGTTCTGTCCTTGGACCTCTCCTATTCTCAATCTACACCTCTTCCTTGGGTCAGCTGATAGCTTCCCATGGTTTAAAATACCATTTCTATGCTGATGACACATAAATCTATCTCTCTACTCCTCAGCTCACCCCATCAGTTTCCTCATGTATCACCAATTTACTAACATTCATATCAGACTGGATGTCACACCACTTCCTAAAACTCAATCTATCCAAAACTGAGCTCATGATATTTCCTCCTCTACGTGCCTCTTCCCCTGAATTCTCGGTCAGGGTCAATAGCACCACTATCAACGTATCCCTGCATGCCAGGGTGCTAGGGGCAACCCTGGATTCTGAACTATCCTTTCAGGCCCAGATCCAATCCCTGTCCAAATCATGCCGCCTCAGCCTCTGCAACATCTCCAGAATACACCCCTTTTTAACCAATGATACCACAAAGCTCCTAATTCACTCCCTGGTTATCTCTCGTCTCCACTACTGCAACTCCCTCCTCATTGGATTACCTTTACATAGGCTATCCCTCCTCCAGTCCATCATGAATGCTGCTGCCAGGCTCATCCACCTTACCAACCATTCAGTGTCTGCTACCCCTCCACTTGCCCAACGTATAAAATTCAAAATACTAACAACAACTTATAAAGCCATCCACAACTCTGCCCCCAGCTACATCACCAACCTGGTCTCAAAATATCAACCAACCCGATCTCTTCGATCCTCCCAAGACCTTCTGCTCTCTAGTTCCTGTGTTACCTCCTCCCATGCTCGCATCCAGGACTTCTCCTGAGCTTCTCCCATCCTATGGAACTCCCTACCCCAATCTGTCCGGCTATTTCCTAATCTATCCACCTTTAGATGATCCCTGAAAACCTTTCTCTTTAAAGAAGCCTATCCTGCTTCTAACTAGTAATCTGCCTTTTATTTCCTCCATCAGCTCATCCCCCCACAGCTATTACCTTTTTGTATCACTCAACCCTTCCTCTTAAATTGTAAGCTCCAACGAGCAAGGCCCTCCTGCTGTGGATGCACAGCCACCACAGCAGTGTGCCCGAGCCGACAGGGAGGAGGACTGTTAGTAAACAAAGCAGCCCTCCTCCCCGTAGGAGATCCTCGGTAATCACTGGGTGCCAGTGGGTAATCACAGGCCGGGACCCGGTGATTGACAGCCGTGGCCGTGAATGGCGCCGCAGGTAGGGCACTCCCGCGGTTCATGCACGACCCCTTACCCGGAAATACAAAATCACATATATATTATTATACAGGATTTATATAACGCCAACAGTTTGTTCAACGCTTTACAATATAATGGGAGACAATACAGCAACAATACAGTTCAATACAAGAGGGTTAGGAGGGCCCTGCTCCTTGGAGCTTACAATATATACCTGATTTTGCGCACCCCTGCCGCCCTGTAGCAGTATATATGCTATAGGGAGGCGGGCATGTGGTTAAATAATGTCTAAATAAAAGTACTGATATACTTTTGAAATATATTTAAAGTATAGTGGGGACACTAATTCTGTGACAACCAGGGATTCTCTCTCCTTGGAGGGATTTTTTTTCACTTCTTGTTTTGGTTAGTAAACCGGAAGTGAAGGGTAATCTCCTCAATGGGACACAGATAGCAGTAACAACCCTCCCTTTCTCCCTCCTTCCAGTTTTTCAAAAATAATTCCTACCTTCACCTGCCCCCCCCCCCCCAAGTACTGTACTGAGGTTTACAAGGACACGACTAGTTCAAAGCTCTCAGCTGTTCTAGCACATTAACAAGAAGACAGCACCTCTAGCATTGCTTTAGATGTCCATACTCCCCAGGCTAGTCCATGATTTGCTGTCAAGGATCAATTGGAATCATGCCTGTCTAAAGGGATATTCTACAACATTGGAAAAACTGCAGCCTCTCTCCTTCACCTCACATTTCTTTTAGTATGCCCTTCTAAAAACTTCACTGAAAAGTATAATCTATGTAAAAGTCCTATTTTAAAGTGCAACTCCGGGCAACTAAAATAATGATCGCAGCCTAGGGGAACGACAAAGAAAGGAGATTCACCTTGCCTCCCTGCAGCATCTGCACCCAACGGTCTAGAGTCCTGACATGCCAAGGGTCAGTCCATGGCCAGATCGTGGGGAAGTGCTGTCTACCAGGGGAGCAGAGGATCAGGTAAGTAAACTGTTTTTCTTCTCCCCTAGACAATATGAACTATTAACCCATGCAACGTGGGCGCAGCCCCACTGCAAGGGATCATTTTCCCTTTGCCCTGGAGTTGGACATTAAAGCGGAGCGCCACCCAAATGGGGAGGCTCCCCTTGTTTGCAGCCTCCCCTCCATTTCCACATTTGGCACCTTTTTGGGGGAAAGGGGGAGCGGGTACCTGGTTTTGCTGTGACGAACTGAGCTGGAAGTTCAGCCCCCGTCCTTCCCCTGCAATCTTCTGGGGCACTTCACAAGCCCCCGAAGACTACGGGACCATTCAAGGCGCAACGACTCTCGCATGCGCAGTAGGAAACCGGATGTGAAGCCTTGAGGCTTCTCTTCCGGTATCCCTTGCTTCATATGCTGGTGCCGAGAACCCAGAGGCAAGTGAAAAACTAGCCCAAGAGAGGAAGGTGCTGGACCCCTTGGACAGGTAAGTGTCCTTATATTAAAAGTCAGCATCTACAGTATTTTTAGCTTCTTACTTTTAATTTCGGGGGGAGGCCTGGAGCTCCTCTTTAACGGAGACGTGTGGGAAAAAAACAAAAAAACATACATATTTGCCTCCATGCTGCAACATCAATCTGATGCTGCAGCTGTCCCCTGCCAGCTCTAAGCCAGAGAATTGAGAGACCACATGACTGCTGACTCTGAGCAGAGAGCGGTGACTGTTAGTCACCGCTCTCTGCTCTGCCCCACCCCTTCAGCACTCACTAGGGGTGGCTATCTCAGGCTCTCAGCGGTGCACTGAGAGGAGGAGACAGCTGATCAGGCATCTGGGTGGATCCTGACATTATTGTCAGGATCCTTCCAGATCCTGGACTGGCTCTGTGACATAAGCCGACAGTGGGCTTTAGCACGCTATTGGCTGATTCTGGGGCAGAGGAGAGCACAAGTGTAGTCCTGTGGCCCAGAACAGAAGTATAGCCAAAAAAGCTTTTGTCCATAGTTCTCTTTTAAAGGACTTATTCACACTTTGCGTGGAAACCTGCATTTTTCCACACTGGATAAACGCGGTCCCCCTGACAGCACAAAGCAAACAATGGATATGTGCTGCAGGAAACTGCAGCAGGTGTGTATAGCACCGCATGTCACCGCAGTGCTGCACAAGCCACTGGCGGCACTTCAAATAAAATTTACAATGCACTGAAACATGCACTGCCCTGCTCCCTGCCGATGCTCACACTGACAGCTGCCCGTGTGGTAAAGCGCTATGAGAACTAGTGTGAATGAAGCCTTAGGACTGTTGGTATTGATTCAGCAAGATACAAAGTACAGCATCATTCATTTTGATCATGAGGCCTATTTTGTAAAATTTCAAACACGGTATGACAATCTTCCTCCTGATAGTACACATTCACTGCAATCACAAATCAGCTAATAAGCAAATCCAACAACTGACATGCTCACAGACCAGGGGAGGCATTTATTAAAACACACGAGAACTGTCATTTCTGGGCACTGCTGCTGATTTGCACGCAGTGAGAACTGTCATTTCTGGGCACTGCTGGTGTTTTACACACAGTGAGAACTGTCATTTCTGGGCACTGCTGGTGTTTTACACACAGTGAGAACTGTCATTTCTGGGCACTGCTGGTGTTTTACACACAGTAAGAACTGTCATTTCTGGGCACTGCTGGTGTTTTATGTGAGCTGAGAACTGTCATTTCTGGGCACTGCTGGTGTTTTATGCACACTGAGAACTGTCATTTGTGGGCACTGCAGGTGTTTTCCTATTATTTACAATGTAGTTGCCTCTTGCTCATTATCATTTCTGAAGTAATTAGCTAAATTGTGTACTTCTAGTGATAATTGCCTGCTTTTCAGCCTGAGTGAGTTTTCTAAATGTTTCCAATGGTGTCAGCGCCCACCCCCACCCAAGATCACGTTGTCCAATCACTGTTCATACAGAATCTAATAGTGTGTGAAGAATCTGATCACATCACCTTCACCAAAGTATACTAAAATAGCCAATCCCTCAAAGTGGGCCTCATGCTCAGAAGTCTGCAATAAGAACTATCTGTGTTGCCAAAAGCACTATCTCAGTTTTTTATATCTAGGGCAAAGTGGAAGACTGAAAGGAAGAATCTGATTGGCTGCCATGGACGCCCATTCTTCTCTGGAACACTCTTGGTCATAAGGCCCGGGGAGTGTTTTCCTTTGTGGTTATCTGCCAACGCTGTAACTTTCCTTTTTAGGTCTGCGGTGCTCTCCTGAGCTGCTGGTGCAGAATGCCGGCTATTTTTATAAATCAGAACACTCACACACTTCATGTCCACACATACTGTAATCTTTCTCTGGATGTGTGTAAATGTGACAGTCTACATGAGCAGACCTGAAGACCTTGTACACACAGGCATCAAAACAGGGTGATCCTAACACCTACCACACTAAGGCCCCAATCACACGGCCAGATCAGCTGTGGTGCGGCAAGTATCCTGCGACTGGGGGTCCACGGTGTGTGCAGACCACGGCTGGGAAGCCTGGACAAAGCAATGACAGGATGAGAGCAGCCACAGCTGTCTTCTGATGCTTGGAAAGAAAAGTACAGCATTTATCTTTTGGGACAAATGACTGTCCTGGGACAGCTCTCTGCACTACAAAACACCTTCCCCTATGTTATGGAGATGAGGTGTTCTGTAGTCCAAATCTGGAGGGAGCAGCTTTGAGTAACAACGCTGCTCCTCCATAAATATGGTATACTCAGCAAGTGTTGTCACCCTAGGAGAGGAAGTGTTTTTACTGGCAGAATCCTCAGATGAAAAAAAAGGAAAAGATGTCTCAAAAAATTAAATCTAATGCAGCCGTCACATCTAAGGACTGATATGTTAAATAATTGTTCTTGAGTTTAGATACACATTAAAGCTGATTCATTAAACTATATGTAAACCCTCACCTTGTAACACAACCCATACAGTTTAACCTCTTCACGTCGGCCGAACGCAAATGTGCGGCCTCACGGCGTCTGGGCCTAGACGCAGAGCGGCTGCACATTTGCGTTCTATTAAAAAAAACCATATGTGCTGAGAGCGTGCGCCCTGCGCTCTCCCAGCACAAATGTCCGGTACTCACGGAAAGGTCCCGATCTCCTCTTTTGATCGGGACCTTTCCTGATCCTGTGACCTCTGTGACAGCGTGTCACAGCGGTCATATGACCCTAAACCCCGCCCTGCCTCCCAGCTTCTAAAACCCTTAAAGGGCCGGGAGGCGCCGGTGCAAGGGGTTAAAATATAACTGAAAAGCAAAACATTTGTGTATAATGATTTAAAAAACAACACTATAGATACCTTTTTTATAAGTGATCACATTCCCCCTGTTCACAGCTACATTAGAGCTGAGGAAGGAGAAACAGAAGCACAATGCTCTTCCCAGTGAATGGCTGTGGGGGGGGGGGTGTTAAGGCAAGTTTGATCATTGGAGGAGAGCAGGCTGAGTTTCCAGCACAGCTAGAGAACTGACCACGCTGTGCTCTCATGCTGGGGTCAGTTTATAATAGGAAAGCAGAGTTGCTGACAGTAACACCAGGGATTTCACACAAAGAGGACAGGATACTTTTTCATACAAGTACATTGTACAGCAAGCACCTATCAGGAATATGAAATGTTGGGTTTACATATTCTTTAAAGATTCTTTACAAAAAGCTTAAAATGAAACTGTTTGTTCACCTTTTCATAAAAAAAAAAATGAAACGGTGAACACACACAGTACACCCTATACACCCCAGCCCTGGTTCCAGCTGTACTTACCTCTGGGGATGCTAAATGGTGGGTCAGCCGGTCCAGGGATATGAAATCTCCCTTCTCTGTGTGTGCAGCTCTTCTGGGATGGACCAGGGCGATTCACTGTATAGGTGCTGACCAATCAGAATCGCTCTGATCCATCCCGTAAGCACAGAGAAGAGGGAGGGATTTAAAATCCCAGAAATGTAGGACTGGCTGCATGGGCACTGACAGCTCAGCACCCCCAAAGGTAAGTACAGCAGGGATCGGATGGGTGGAGAGGGTGTACAATTTGAATTCACCTTTTCATTTTTTTCTGTAAAGATTAACTAACACTTTACAGTTCTTCTCCAGGGTGATCAATCTTTTCTTTTTCTGTACAACTGAAGGTGAAACATGTTTGGTAAACCAAGTTTGCATCCATTTACTTTTCTTCGATGTTAAATGAAAACCGCCCCTATTCTGTGTGCGTGTGCTGTATCACATGTGACTGTAAGTATACATATACAGATTGCAGACTGTAAACAGTTTGATGGCAGTGACCCGACCTGAGAACCGTGGACTCTGAAGTCAGGAACACCGCAGGAAGTCCTCACCCTGTATAGTAATTGTGTCCACAAATGCCATGACTTCCTCCACACAATACATGATAATAGGCTCGGCTCTCTCCTGCATAGTCATCCCGGGTTCTAGTATGATGCACGACAGGGACTGCATGCCATGCATAGCAGCACATCCAACAATGGGATACATTGACTGCCTTTATGTCCAAAATGGAGTAGCCGCTGGCAACCAATCAATTATTTGAATTGCTCTTTTACTGAAAGATGAAATTTGAAAACTTCCTGAACCCGGCTGGAAAGTAAAGTATATATTAGATTTAATGATTAAGCTTCACATGTAAAAACTAAAAAAAAACAAAACAAAAAAAAAAACACACAAAAGAAAAGTAAAGTAACCCCGTGTTAATGCTTTCATGCACATAAAGGATAAAACAGTTTACTACATAGCCAAACCAAAAATATATTTAAGATTCCTATGTCTGATGTCTATTAATCGGATGTTGCTGAATAGGATATACAATACTCAATAAGAACGATGCCATGGACTCGATTTACTAAATGCACAGCCATTTACAAAAAGCATAAAATTAAAGTGTTAGTTCACCTTTTTATAAAATGAATTAAAAAGTGAACACACACGGTACACCCTATACACCCCTGCCACCCCACCCCCTGCCCCAGCTGTACTTACCTCTGGGGATGCTGAATGGTGGGTCAGTGCCCATGCAACCGTTCCAGGGATTTGAAATCTCGCCTCTTCTCTGTGCAATGCTTCTGGGATGGACCAGAGCGATTCACTATACAGGTGCTGACCAATCAGAATCGCTCGTTACTATCTTGGAAACACAGAGAAGAAGGAGGGATTTCAAATCCCAGAAACGTTGGACTGGCTGTGTGGACACTGACAACTTAGCATCCCCAAAGCTTCATATGTAAACAAAAAGGAAAAAAAACACAAAGAAAAGCAAAGTCACCCCATGTTAATGCTTATATGCACACAAAGGATAAAACAGCTTACTACATATCCAAACAAATAATATATTTGAGATTCCTAAAATGTCTGATGTCTATTAATCGGATATTGTTGAATAGGATATACAATACTGAATAAGAACGATGCCATGGACCTGATTTACTAAAAGAACAGTCATTTTCAGTTGAGTGATAGTATGGTCATAAGTCGTCCCCCAGATGTTCTCCTCTCCAACACAAAACATGTACATCACTTTCTTTTGAAAATCTGCATTTCCGCTATCATTCATGACACCCACAGTGTCCGGCAAGTGCATGCAGAAATTGCAGAGAAAATTCACTTTAAGGTTGGCCCCACCACCTGCACATACATTTTCTTAGCTTGCCCACTGCTCCCTTAGGCCGCTGACACTAAAGAGAAGAAGCCTGATGAAGGTACAAAGTCTTGCCAAGGCTAAGGAACCTTCTCCAGTCTCATGTGATAACAAAGGATGCCTGACCAATCAAAACTGTTTACATGGGAAGGAGGGGAGTGACTCACATGCTCTTCATACTCAGAAGTACAGGGTAGGTTTTTTCGCTCCCAGTGATCAGAGTAGTAGGAGAACAAAGAAAAGGTGAGCAGGTGCTGCTGATGGGGCTGGCATTTAAAATTAAGCTGTTAATTTGCCCTTAAAGAGCAACGGTTTTCCATAAAGAGTATTCTTCGATTTGCCCAATCAGAATAAAGGGACATATTAGCCTACTCCGTAACCCACTATTGCTGTACTCCCTTTCTGCAAACACCCGGCACTTCCAGGTATGGTGGAGCATGTGAACTCCTCCCAAGATACGGTGCTGGGGCTGAGTGGTCAATAGCCAGGCCCAAGAAATCTCTCCTGGCAGGGAGTCACTAACCATGTGTAAGCTCTGACACCATTGGACCAGTGAGGGGTGCAGTATTTTTAAGTTCATAAATGCACTCACTGGGCAGTTGGACTTTACCAATGAAGAAGGACTTCTAACTCACTTAAAGGGTAAGTTCGCCTTTTGGACAAAACTTTGCAGGTAAAAAAATGAGCATTTATTATTTTTGTCCAAAGAAGCCTGGAAAGCATTGCACCAGTAATCAGTAGATCGCTGATGCCATGCAGGTCTCCTGCAGACCTGTCAGAATATCTGCTTGCCGTACGGGATGTACGGTCAAGCAGATATTCTGACCGGAAGCTTCAATGAGCCCTGCACGGCCACACTGTTTTCAAATCTGACAGATAGTACGGGGAGACTTCTCTCCGTACTATCTGTCAGAGGGAGGGAGGTGGCGGGTGCGGCTGCAGCTATGGGAACATGTTACATGCTCCACCCTAAAAACAGGTGGAACATTTAACATGTTCCAAAGGTGAACTTATCCTTTAAGTAAAGCTAGTTATACAATGAGCCAGTTTCGGCCAGTTCCTAATGAGCCAGTTGGAAATCAATGAGTGGGTGGCCCTGTCAGCACCACTCCACCTGACATCCTTTATCCTTTGACTGAAAAAGAAAATAAAATTGAAGGAGTTGGCAGAAATTTGCCGACCATCCAAGTAGATGCTGCCACTGTTCAGATATTCTGACAGCCAATGCTGCAATAGCCACAGCAGGAGATCCATCCATCTGCACTATTCAGAATAGATGGAGGAATTGGTTTGATTTTTTTCCATTCAGCCTGCAGGTCTAATGTAAAAAAAAAAAAAAAAAGAAAAAAGGTGTATGGCCAACCTAACAAAAACAATTGAGTACTGTCCATGATACTTTTTTTATATGCACTAAAGCCGGCTATAGACGGATCGAATCTTGGCCAGTTTAGCAAGAACTGGATGAGATTCCAACCATGTATGGGCAGGCTGAATGTACCCAAGTGATTGATCAACGGCTCCCCAGCAGAGATTCCACTGTTAACACTGTCTGTGTTGATGGGAGAATCGAATGAAGTTTACTCCGTTTACGGCCTGCCTAATGCAGGCCATAGGCGGTTTGTTTATCGGCCGAATTTCGGACAAAAAACAAAAAATCGGTCGTTCTGTTGCCACCAATGATTATGAAAATCAGCAGTTTTTTGTAAATTTTCCAGCATGACCGATAAAAGAAATGATGCTGATGACATTGCCCCACTAACGGTGCGAATATCAGCCGATTATTCTTTTGGATGAAAATTCGGCCGATAAACGAACCGTCTATAGCCTGCATTACATATAATTTTTCACAACAAGCTTTCAGGGTGTGTCCCCTTCTTCAAGGCCCAAGCAGTACTGCAATTACCTCCTGGCCATCTTATCGCACTCCTCCCCACTGTTGTAATAACTTGCTCCCAAGAGTACCTCTCCTCGCGGAGATTTTGGAACTCAATAAAAACGAAACTCAAGAAAGCTGAAGCAAAAAATAGATTTCATTTAAAAATCATTTTATTATATCCAAATGTTTTAAAACAAAAAACGAATTTCAAAAATATGTTAAATGTGATGATTTGTTTCAGATTTGTTCACATATGTTTTCTATGAATTTTCTTTGAAGTGCATTTAACATATTCTTCTTTAATTAAATTAAAACGTGTGATGGAGAATTAGAGTTAACTAAATTGATAACCTGACAGAAAGCTACATCGCTAAGATTGTCAATGGAGTACAGGTGTCCCTATGAGCATGCGAAGGGACAAATGAAGGGGAAGGAACATTGCTCATCCTAGTTCACAGAATGATCCCAGCTTTCCTAAATCGGGCCCAGTGTAGGGGGGAAGGACTCTATGATGATACATTCTACTTTTATTTGACAATAATTTGGAAAACCACTAGCCGCTGAAGACTATGCCAACTTCTGCGTTGTATTATTCTACAGCTCCTGTATGAGATTACTAGGAACATTGGTGGATGGGTTCAGTATAAGTGGCTCTCTTGTGTTGCCTGGAATGCATTTACATATCAATGTGCATTCTGGTGAGCACCTCCTGTCACAATGAAGTGCAAGTAGGAATGATACAAAGAAGCAGATTTTCTAAACTTCAATTTAGTGCAACTATGGTGCAATGTTAGAACTTTCTGGGTTGTTTAAAGCAGTCTTTCTTACTCTTTTTAACTTGGAGGAACTCTTGAAATAACTTTCAGGGCTCAAGGAACCCCTGCTAATAATTACCATTTCAAAAGTTCACAGTACATTAGTGAGACAGTCACTTAGAACACTTCTTACATTTGTGGTCATTGGGAAGAATCCTCCCCTAACAAATAGTTAAAAAGGTCGGAAGTGTCAGAGGTTACTCATCCGAGAGGCAGAAATTGCTCATTGTTCAAGGAACCCCTAGCATCCTCTGGAGCAGAGGTCTCCAAACTATGACCCTCCAGGTGTTGAGGAACTGCAAGTCCTATGAGGCCTTGCAAGACTCTGACAGCCACAGGCTTAAGACTCCCAGAGGCATGATGGGACTTGTAGTACTTCAACAGCTGAAGGGCCATAGTTTGAAGACCCCTGCGGTCTGGAGGAACCCTAGGGTTTCATGGAACCCTTGCGAAGAAACCCTTATTTACGTTTGTCATCTATTCTGTAGCTTTCCAGAACAGCCTGAAAGCTCCAAAATCCAAGGCTGGCCTCTCCTGCTAAAGCTGGCCATACATGGTTTTGTTTAAACAATTATAAAAAAAAAATTGTCAGAACGTTCTTTTCTTCTATCATCGAGTCAAGTAATTTTCAAAGCCCCTTAAAATGTGTTCCAGACCTACTTCTTGAATGGAATCCCAGATATATTAAACAGGTATAATTACAAAATATGTACCATTTTTCCAGATCGAACACCATATCCAGTTAGAATTTCTTTCAAGAAAATTTTTTCATCCTGCTCCTTTGAATTTTCTCATCACTAAGGTCAAAAACGAACATCAACTTGACCCCACTAACCAATAAAAAAAAATAAAAAATTAACAACTTCTGAAAATGAACATTTTCAAAAGAAGTTCTACTGGGGTAGGGACAACTTAAGACCTTGGTGCTTAGCCATAATATTTCTTAATTCCCAACTTGTTAATGAGGCCTCCCATCATATTAAGCCTCATTCACACTTGCGAATGGGCCATCAGCAAATCCCCATGGCAAGAATCTGGATACAAAGCAATGACTGGCTCACAAGATGCTGCTGATCACATGTATTTGCACATCCAGTGGTTACCTGTAGTTAGGGACAGATGATCAGCCTTGGATACAATCTTTTTGCGTTCAGGGCGGATCATCTAAAACGTCTTTGTCCTGACTGGACACAGGACAATAGCATCCTGGGCTAATAAGCTGTCCCTAATCGCAGATGAACCACTGCATGTGTGGATACATGAGGACAATTGTGGCTTCTGTCAGCCAGTCATTGCTTTGTACAGGCTTTCCTGCCACAGCTTTTCACAACCATCTGTGATCCTGTGTGAATAAGGCCAAATGGGCCAGTCATGAGGTGGACTAGAACTTTCTAATGGAAGCTAGTATTAGTATATTAGATTGGCTTGAGTTTTGGAGCTCCCAGGTACTCTGGAAGTTTATTGAGAAATGTTGGCACCAAAAGGTGTTGGGAGGCCTATGCTTGCAGAAACCAGCCAAATAGGTACACCAGCCAACAATCTAAACTGGTTACAGGTACCTAGTGAATCCTGCACATACCTTTAAAACACCTTTAAGAGAGCCACAGAGGCTCAAATGCTGGGGCATTCCAACATGCAAATGGAAACACTCCTCAGCAATATCCAGAGATGGCCAAGTCCTTTCCCGTGATGACCTTTACTGGCCAATGGGAAGAAACGGGAGGTAGGTGTGGACTAGTCAGCTCTCAATACTTCAGGCCAGTTTAGAACATCTAGAAGAATTCCAATCATAGCGATTTAGACCTCTAAATATTATCCATCAAATTGTAAGGCTGCTAATGTATAAATTGGGAGTAATAAAGTAGACACATTACCAAAGTAATTCAAATACAGATGCATGATTTTCTTTAATTAAAGCATAAAATAAAAAAAGTATCAAACAGATAATTCACAACTATTTTTATGATGGGGTACCCATGTACATCAACACACATCTGCAGGCACTTGCAGCCAGCTAATAGACATCACCAGGACACACGGAGAATAATCATGACATCAGTCACATAGTCTGATACCAATGAAGTAAAATGACTTTTACACACAGAAACTACCATATTGATTTGTTCTACAGCAAATGTACACAAAAAAGGTGCTGAAAGTAAATGTCAGGGTAAAACAAAATCCCCCAAAACTTATGCAGTACTTCCCTTTATTAAATGCATATTTCCTTGTGTTTAATTCCTTTAAAAACCTTTCAAGAAAAATACCTGTTGATCTGTCAGTATTGCACTCAGCCCTGTTGTGAACTGACAACATGCAACCTTTTTGCAGGCTCAGTGGTGTCAGCCCTGCCCAGTCTTCTTTTGCTAAACTACTCAAACCACTCTACTCTCCAATCTCAATAACATAGAGACGTAGGCCTCATTCACATGGAGGTACTTGGAGTGGAGCTTCAGTTTCTGGTGAAAAAAAATAAAACAGCCACTCACCTAGAATCCAGTGCTGTCCTCACAGCAACCGGGTTCATCAGCCGTCCTGTGTCCCCGGCGCCAGCATCTTAAGTGTGGGCACCTAGCTGTGACAGCTTGTGGCTTCACAGTCGGGTGCCCACTGTGCGTGCGCGAGTGGTGCTGCGCATTGCGAATGGTCCTGCAGTCCTCTGTGACCTGTCATGTGTCCCATAAGACTGTGGGGGGGGGGGGGGGCAGGAGGAGAACTTCTGCTTCCGATCGCATAGTTCAGGGGTGTCCAAACTATGGCCCTCCAGGTGTTGAGGAACTGCAAGTCCTATGAGGCCTTGCAAGACTCTGACATCCACAGGCAAGACACCCAGAGGCAGAGGCATGATGGGACTTGTAGTACTTCAACAGCTAGAGGGCCATAGTTTGGACACCCCTGGCCTAGGCGATCGCAGTGGAAGTGGGAGGTGTCAAAATCAATTACCAGCTCCCCAAAAGTGCCAATCCTTAACGAGGAGTGGGTTACAAAGACTTAAAGCAGAACTTCCCCTTTTGGTTGGAGTTCCACTTTAAGCATATACCCAAGGGCCACTTTTTCCTGCATGGGGATCCACAGAGGTTTTGTGTGTTCAATAAGACCAGGCTGAAATTTGCTGAGTGAATTGAAGTTAATGCTCAATAAACCTGTGATGTGCTCTGACGCAGTGTAAAGGTCGGAATACACGAGTAGAAAATCAACCGATTGGTCATCTGACGACCGAGAGGCATTCGTTCGTTGGTCGAAATTGTGGCCCACATTAACCAATCTAAAAAAAATCGTCCGTCAGGCAATATGTAATGTTGAAATCTTCCGTACAAGTGGAAGTGATGCGGTGTGCGTGTGACCTTGTAGCCACGCCCTTCCGGCCAGAACGAGCGATATACACAACAATGACCAGCAATGAGTATATCGTTTATTACATGACCTATATACATAAATAGTGATACATAAAATATAATCTGCAGAATTCTGGGTTCATTATCTCATTAGGCCAATCTACTTTTAACATTTGGATTCTTCATTCATGTTTGCGAAGATTCCTGTGACATAAACATCCGGGTCATCTTCTGTTTCCACTCATGGGTGATAGCGCTTGATAGATTTTTTCCGTGCGACCGTCATACCACTGCATAGAAAATCAGTCGTTCATATGCGAAACGACAACATTTGTTGTTCAACCGCATTTTTTCATTCACAATATCGTTATCGGTTAAAACATCCTGCTCATCAACGAAGAGAAAATTGTTCGATCAGTGGTTCCGTGAATTTCTTTGTACATTATCGTATGTATGGGGCATAAGGGCTCGTTCACACTTTGCTGTTTTACCAACACTTGCAAAACGCCCCTATAGCGTTTGGCAAGCGTTGGTCCGGCGTTTGCGGAGCGTTTTTTAATGCTCGGCAAACGCTCCGCAAACGCCACATGCGCGGTTTAAGGGCGGTTGCTAGGCGTTTGCCGAGCGTTAATAACGCCCCACAAACGACTATAATGCAGTTTGAGTGGTGTTACCGCTCCGCAAACGCCCCGCAACCGCACCGCAAACGCCGGCCGGGCGTTTGCGGAGCGGCACCATAGACGAGAATAGGAGGCTTCAAAGCCTCCTGACTCGACCAGAGGCGTCCGTTTTGCCGTGACGCAACACGACGCGATGCAAACGCTCCCGTTAGAACAGCACCATGTGCTGTAATGTGCAGAATTGGCAGAGGCGTTTGGGAAACGGTAAAAACGCTTCCCAAACGCCTCTCTGCCGCCTGCACACAACGCTAGTGTGAACGTAGCCTAACATTGCTGAAGGTTGACAGTGATATTTCTGACTTTAGCAGATTTGCAGGGTTTTCTGGAAAGCATTACTCCCTGTAAAAACTCTTCAATTCTAAACAACAGGAAAACAATCTGGCATGTTAACAATAAAGATTCTGTTAAACCATTGCTTTCACTAACTAGATCCTTTACAATTCACAATGGAAAAGGTGGACGTCTCTCTCTGAAAAATCTGTAAAAAAAGAAAAAGGAGGATTTGCATTTTAGCACCACACCTACACATGAGTGGCGCTCCCTCCCAGCCCCAGTGACTCCTGGGGAATTTCATGCTCTCCTCTTTATGAGTCATCTCTGATTGTGTTTGCAGCTGCCATCTCTAACTTCAACCATATGTTGGGAAGTTCAGGTAGAGCTGAAAATACAGGCCGTGCCCAGGATATAAAGTTACAGGCTCTCTGGGTCAAAATGGCAGCGTAAAATGACCTGAGCACGCTGGGAAGTCACTGTGTGTGCTGCACAGTCCTGTAATGATATGAATGTGGAAAATCACAATACTGATGTCATAGAAAACACACCCAAAGGTTTACGCACAACAATCAGTTTGTGGAATTCAAAAACATGCTATCCATGAAACACCGCAACTGTGCTAAAGTCAGGAAAATCAGCTCATGTACACAGGATGGTTCGCCATCTCCCAGACGCCTTTTCTTCTAGAGGCAGCATTCTGGCAGAAACGCACGCTTGAAGGCGACTGTAATGCATTAAGGCGCGTCAAGTGTTTGAGCATTCATTCATTTCATTGGCCAGCGCAATTTATTCTGACCACAGAAATTATTAACACTCAAACGCTACACGCGCCTAGTGTTAGCACACGTGTCAGGCATTTTTTCTGCCAAAACGCCGCTGCTCCTGGATGCGTTGGTTGTGGGGGGTTTTTCTCCTGCCTCTAAATGCCCCTGCCGCTAAACTCCTTTATCCCCTTGGCATCAGTGCCTCCCGGCCTTTAAGGGTTTCAGAAGCCGGGAGGCGGGGCAGGGTTTTAAGGTCATGTGACCGCCGTGATTCGCCGTCACATGATCGGGAAAGGTCCCGATCGAAAGAGGAGATCGGGACCTTTCCATGAGTACGGGACATGTGTGCTGGGAGCGCACTCTCAGCACATATGTTTTTGTTAATTGCACGCAAATGTGCAGCCAGTTGGCATCAAGGCCCTGACGCTGGGAGGCCGCACATTTGCGTGCGGCAGGTGTGAAGAGGTTAAATGCCTAAAAGTCCATGGACACGTAGGCTAACATGCAGAGGAGTATAGAGGCAGGAAAAAAAAAAGATGCCACACCTAACAGCCACGTTAAAACGTCCACTGTGCATGAGGCCTTAATCAGTTGTATATTTCATATGCTCCCTTGCAAAGTCAAATTCAGCAGGTTCTGCAACCGCTCATGGGTGGAACTGCAGTTTCCTGTTACATGATTCAATCCAGCCGCCAATGTGTGTGAGTGAGGATGCAATTGGCTTGGAAAAAGAAAGGTGCAAGAAGCAGGAAATAGACACACAAATTGTAGCCCCCATTCATACCTGAGCATTTTGTCACATTTCCCTACCGGCAACAATGCTCAACACCAAAAATCCCATTGTTGGAAATAATGCCTGTTCACATCTGAACAGTAGGGATGCACCAAAATGTCAGTGGACCGAAACGTTTCAGCCAAAAACACCCCTTTCAGCTGTCGGCTAATATTCAAAAAAGCACCAATACAGGTGCTGAAAAAACCCCACCCGCCGCTGCCGCCCCTCACCGCTGCCGCCCCTCACCGCTGCCGCCCCTCACCGCTGCCGCCCCTCACCGCTGCCCGCCACTGCCACCCCTGGCCAGCACTCGGTAGTTCTCAGCCTTACCTGAGAAACCATCAAACGATCCCGGCACTGGGCATAGAGATGAGTGAAGGAAAGATGGCCTCCACTCATCTCTATGCCTGCCCTTGTAGGACCTGATGATGTCACTTCCCGTTCCCGGCCATTTTTTTTTTCTTTTTAAAGCACTAGATTATTGCTTTTTTGATCTAATGCTTTGCATTACAGAAGAGAGATGTGGGCTTTCATTGACCCCATATCACTACATAAAGAGGACTGGTCATTAATTATTTCTATCACAAGGGATTTCTTGTGATAATAATGAAAGTGATTAAAAAATTTTTTAAAGGGACAGTGCCCAAAAAAAAAAAAAGTTTAAAGTGCTCGCAAGTAGTGGTGAACACATACGTAGGACATGGCCACATATGTAAACAGTGTTCAAACCACACACATGAGGTATCGCAACGAATGTCAGAGCAAGGTCAATATTTCTCGCACTAGACCTGCTCTGTAACTTTACACTACTAACCTGTAGAATTTTTTAAAGCATCACCTATGGAGATTTTTCAGTACCGCAGTTTCAAGCCATTCCACGAGCGTGCGCAAGTTTAAAGTGTGACATGTTGGGTATCTATGTACTCGCCGTAACATCCTCTTTCATATTTTACAAAAAAATTGTGGTATATATTGTTTTTTTTTTGTTTTTTTAATCAAAGTGTATTTTTTTCCAAAAAATATATATTCGGTTTCAGTTTTCGGACAAGTGCATTTTGCATTTTCGGTTTTGGCACCAGAATTTTCATTTCGGTGCACCACTACTAAACAGCCACTTGTAGCTCAATGCCTGTTGCTTGAAAAAAATATATTAACTTTTTTCAGGCAGAATCAAATGTTTTTGGCCCCTACTGACTTTTATTAGAGTGCCTGAAAAACACATGAAAACGCACCTTTTTTTGGGTGCTACCGTAATAAAAAGTCTATGGAGCCAAAACGTGCGATCTTGTTCCATAGAAGCTCCTGTGTGGCAAATCCACTCCTCGAAATGTGCAAAAACACACAAATAAAAGACCACAAATCACCAGAATGCGAATGAGGAGTTATTAAGGTAAATAAATATATATATACTGTATATACACCACACACATGTACTGTATATATACACAAACATACATATATACACACACCGACCATAGCAAAAATGATCCAACATAGCGCAATTGGCGACCCATTCAAGCAATGGGGAAGCAACGCAAACAACCTACAATAGCGTACGTGCATGGCTGCGATGCGTTTGACAAAAATGGGGTTAAAACAGGCAGTGAGCAGGCATCACATTGCCGCCAACTGCCTCTGATAAACAATTTGACCATGGATAACTTTTCAGAGGTGCAGTGGGTTTAGACGCATGTCTAAACCTAGCCTTAGAGTTAAGTGTTTAACCCTTGCAGTGAGGGGGGAACTGCATTTGTTTTTTAAATTTCATCCTGGAGTTTGGGTTTAACCCTTTTTCTGCTACAGTGGTGGTAAACAAGCTCATGTACACTATAGTAGCCAAGAGTTTGTGTACATTTCTTCCACTAGTATTGGGCTTTCACATCTGCCCAATCACTTTGATTCTCCAGTGACGCACCACATACACCATAGACGGGTCTATATGAGCCCTCAATGATAAACTATACTTTGATTGACAGTATAAAGCAGACACAAGCGGTGATTGTCTCCCAGAATTGTGATTGATATCAACAGTATTTATCAGCACGGCACATTAGCAGAATATCTCTTAATGGGATTTTAAACCATTTTTACTTCTGGGCCCCCCAACACAACCAACCTATCTTACCTGAAAAAGACCTGACTACATTTCTGTAAAAATGAAGAAGGCGGCACTTTATAGACCAATGTTCAGTCAATATCTTTAAATGTATACATTTTACATCTCTCTGCATTAGCATTATTTTTTCCTTTCTTTAGAGAAACATTCAGAAAAAAAAAGTATACAATTTAGAAAGAAGTTTCCCACAAACCCGGCTGAATAGGCTATTGGCTTTTATACAGCACAAGCTGAATGGAGCTTTTCTCCCACAATAAAATCCTACGAGGTACATCGAACAAACTGTATAGGTAACGGGCCCCTTTGTCGAAGGCTTTCACGGCTTTGACACACAACAGCTCATTAATGAATTCACAAATCCGGTGCATGGAGGTGACACTTCTCCTGAAAAGTTTTTACAGTTGCTTGAAAAGTGCATTTAGAAGTAAGGTAGATAAATGGTGAATAGATGCATTTAGAGGAGATAAAACTACACCTACTGGGGAGGAAGGGGGGCATGAAAATAACAAGTCGGTTTATTTAGAATAGCTTTAAATAAACCGGTCTCCTCTGTAATATACTAAACCTGAAACAAAGAGATTGCCTACACTCGTACCTCTGTTTATGATCTTGAGTATTAAAACCGGGACATCCGACATAAAATGATCAGAATGGTGCGGTGTATTGCACCTACTGAGGAGGTCAGCTTTGCGTTGCCTTACTGGGCCTGTTCTTAAAGAACAATTTATACATTTGAATGAAAGCCGGCACCACACTGAACATCTGCTAAAGAATGTCCATTTAGTTGTAGGAAAGGTAATATCCAGCCAGCTGAGAAGTTTACGTGTTTCAGCCACTTAGGCCTTAGTCATAGCTAGATTCTCAGTTGGCTTGATTTGAACTTTTCTACAAATTAATGGATATTATACACCAGCCCATGGTGTCAGCTTTCATTCACGTTGTGTCTACTAAAAGGATTACAGAGGACACAAGTCAAAGCACTGACGATCCTTGATGAACTGATTGGGGTTGGAGGTAGAAGCCCTCTTATAACTCTTTTGCATGTTTACTAATTATCTAAACCCCAGCCCTTTAAGCTAGCCTAAGGTGGCCATTATGCAATTTTTGTTTCCCCACCATGGGTGGAAGGAAAGGAAATCAATCAATTCCCCTATCAACACAGTCAATGTTGATGGGTGAATCCCTCCCACAGTGCTATTGTGTTCTGCCGGTGGGGAGGCTTCCCTGCCAGCAAAACACAATGATTAGTGTTGGTGGCTATAGCTGGTGGCACTAATCATTCAGGAAAAACCCAACAGGCTGGATCGATGGATCAACTGGTGTACAATCAGGGTGTCCATACATGGATCGAAATTTGGCTGGTTCAGCAGGGACAATCCATGTATGCCCAGCTTTAAACTCCTCACCCAGTTCTGTACTTACCTCCTCCATTTAGGCGCACCCTGAAAACCCACCTCTTCAGGGAAGCCTACCCCACCCCCTGCTAATTGCCGATCTCCTCCACTCTTCCTACCACTCCATCCCCCACAGCTATCTCCTCCTAGATTGTAAGCTCCAAGGAGCAGGGCCCTCGAACCCCTCGTGTATTGCACTGTATTGTTATGGTACTGTCGCATGTTCTGTCTCCCTTTGTAATGTACAGCGCTGAGCGAACTGTTGGCGCTTTATAAATACTGTATGATAATAATAATACAACAGTGTCAGCCTCCTACTTTCCGTTATAATCTACTGACGGGCTGCTCATACCTACATACTAATGACCCATAGATTGGAATAGGATGTTGCACCTGCAGTATGGGTTAATTCAAGTCTATGGGAAAATAATGTGCAGGTATTGGCAGCCCAGCAATAGATTTTTACCGCATGGCATGTAAACAACATGGCAGACTGCTGTCATCAGAGGAGGAAGGTAAGCACCAGGGGGTGGAGGTAAATGTCAGCTTAGGCTAGTTTAATGGGCTAGCAAGGGGGCAGGGGGTTATATAACCAGTGAACCTATCCTTTAAAAAGGTATATGAAGACTGCCATTGCTGAGTTGGCTTTCAAAGGTTTCAGGCTTAATGGCTTCACTATACAACGAGTAGTTGACCTGGAACAAAGATGGAGCTCCACTTACATTACATGTTTAAACCACATACAGTTATTGCTGTACAATAAATTTTGCATGACATTGAGCCTTTAAAGGCCCATTTACACCATGTGCTCCAGAGCAGTGTGGTACCTGTGCCCATTCACTTAGAAGCTCAGCAAGCATCTACACACCAAAAAAGCATAAACTATTTTTCCAAAACACTGCAGCACAGCCTATATTAAAGGGACAGGTGCTTTGTTTAATGCATGGATGTGCATTAGTGGGGCCCAGTTAAATGAATGTGAACCTCTCCAAAACCACTGGCACAACATGTGCCCAAGACACCTAGTAACGCACATGCATAGGCCTGAGGCGACATCAATTGATCTACCACTAAACAGCTAGTTACACCAATGGAAGACACATATGAGAACCACCTGACCTGCCAGAATTATTCAGTCTTGTGATTCACACACCTCTATCATACTGCATAGCTACAGGAAGGTGACATCCAATTATCTGTTATGTCTATTAAGGTTTTCATTTATCCAAGTCATAGATAGAAGTACATCAATTTCAGAAGGACTTGTTTTGTAAATCCTGTATAATAATAATGTTGGACACGTTTCAGCACCCATCAGAAGGGCTTCCTAAGTTCAAAGTAAGTACAGATAACACCAACTCACTATGTTCCATTACAGTGAAAAAGAACTGGAGATAATAGAAATATTGGGGCCACCATCGCTGACCTCCAGAAAATCCTACTTACCTGAATGTTATCTCTATACTTGAGTATCAGTTCTTTCTGAGTCACAGACCTTCAACAAGCAATGGCTCCATATCTGCATTCAGGATCGCACAAGAGGCAGGCAACTAACATTTTCAGAAGGAAAGGTCAGAAACGGCAACCTCCATATTCCTCTTTATATTATGTTCCCTTTAAAGGATACTGTGGTGTCACATCCCCAACCTGCTGGTAGATCAATAAATCACACAACTGATGAGGTCATCTCTCTGTTTTCCTCTTCTCTAAGCATGTTACTATAGAGAGCAATGGCAGTCCACCATTATTCCCTGGTAGCTTCCAGCCCTCACCTTGGCACACGTTGTGTGAGCCACCATTTACCACAGACTGAATGCAGGCTGTATAAAATGTGACATTTACTAATATAAACAGAATAATTTACTATTGCTACTACTGTAAAAACATTGGGTAGCGCAATGGAGAGGAAGAAACAAATACTTATCCTTTAGAGCTCATTCACACTTGACACTTGTTTCATGCCAATGTGCTGGACCTCAATGTGTGTACCAGGCCCAAAAAAAGGAACTAGCCTCCTCTTTCATTTTGCTGTATGCAGGGTATTGATCTGTATTATATGCATTGGAGTTCATCCAGGGAAAGTTTAATGTATGTTTTCCTTAGCATAAGTGTTGCATTTTGCTGAAGGGGACATGCATGTGTTTGGTTGGTGTATCCATAGTGGGTAGCATGGTGCCATAAGCTATTCATTGATTTTTTCTTTTTTTTTCTTCGTTCAGCCAGTGAGCCAAACAGAAAAAAACACAAATGGAGTAACCCATATGTACACAAGAGAGGTGGAAGGAATCCTCCCCACTGTGCCATTGTATTCTGACAGGGGAACTCTTCCACTGTGAGAATACAATGATCAGTGGCTGCAGCCGCTGATCGACAAATGTGGTTAACACTTCTGCCTTGCAGCTTTAAGCTGGGGCCAGCTGAGATTCGAGTCATCTATGGGCAGCTGATTGTACCCAAGTTGATCCATCGATCAATTTGTGTACAACAATCATGTTGGATTTTACATGCAATTGTTATGAGCAGCTATAGCCACTAGCAGTAGTCACTGTGTTCTTCCAGCAGGGACGGCTCCCCAAGCCTCCCCGCTGGGAGGACACATTAGCTCCAAGAGAGGAATTCCACCATCAACACTGACTGTGCTGATGAGGAAATCAAGTGATTTTCTTTTCTGCAACCTTTGGTTGCAGGAGAAAAAATTGCATCATCTATGGCCTGCCTTAGGATCCCTAGTGAATTCGAACCAGGACACTACCTGCATGGACTTTGCATGTTCTCCCTGTGCTTGCGTGGGTTTCCTCCTACACTTCAAAGGCATGCTGTTTACTGGCTCCTGTCTAAATTGGCCATAATATGTGTATGTATGCATGTGAGATAAAGACTTTAGACTGTAAGCTCCCTGATGGCAGGGAATGCAATTTCAATTGTCTGCGCTATTTAAATATCTGTCACAAATAAAATGGGGTTCATTTGAATGAACGTCATAACGCACATCTATTAGAATGTAAATTCTCACAAGCAGAGCCCTCCTAACCCTATTGTATGGAATTGTACTGTAACTATACTCTCTCCTTTTATATTGTAAAGCGCTATGGAAACTGGTGCTATATAAATCATGCATGATAATAATAATGTACCAAGCGTTGTGTAAATGAAGCCTTACCCCTTTTTGTTTCCAGGCAGAGATGAAAATCTGCACCAGGTAATATACCTACCTTGCACAAAATCAGTTGAAAGCAGTGCCAGAGAATGGTCCTGCCATAGCACCCAACAACTGGATTGTACAGCAGTCAATCTGTAACAGAAGAAGGCTGACTATAAAAACCCTAAACCTCGTCCAAAAACTCATCTGTATCACAAGTCATCTTCCTAGCCCTAATTTTAGCTTTTAATCCAGAATGTATTTTCTATCCATAAACTACGACTGATTTAGTGACGCCACCCGCCACGATCCTCAGGATTTGCAGGTCGATTGTTAAACTTCTACCCCAAACCTTCCCTTTGAAGGTACATTCTGGCATCCATAAATTCTTCATAGGGCTAAAATGACAGTCTGACATATTACTTGATAAGACCGCATTTGTCTGTTCTCGCTGAAAGGTTATAGGAGGTTATCACAAGCCTGCAAGACATAAAACTTTAATTTACCTCCGTTCCTGGCAGATAATGTCGCCTACCTATTCATCTGCATTTTCTAAGCTAAAATGAGCTCAGGAAACCAAATTATATGGCGCAATTTTCAGAAAATGTTAGAAGTCATGAAACAGGAGAGCCAATTACATGACTGCTCTAATATCAGACTCTTTAAAATTGCACAAGCAATTTTTTTTATCTGTGTCATTCAACCTGTTATGGAACCTGAGTAGCAGCAGATAGGACTTCACAGCTTCCTATTTATTAGATCATGTTGAAATCAACAACATGCAAAACTTGTTATCTTTAGTAGCATCAGGTTAACCTGTAGCTGACAACTTCCCAACCTTAACACGTAAAAGTTGATGTGGTGAATGGAGACTGTGGTCAATAAAGGGTTAATCTCATGACAATAAACAATTTAAAGTCTCAGAAGCTGCTGAGTCTTTACAGAATGTGTGTGTGTGTGTATATATATATATATATATAAAAATAATAGCAGTGTGTTAACAAAAGTGAATAAAGCTCAAAATCCTTCTAATAGCTTTTATTTCCATACACACAAATGCATTGGGAACACTACACATTCTATTCCAAATCAAAACATGAAGAAAAATAGATCAAATTTGTGTTGTTCCTCTAAAACATTGAAAAAAAGTGAATATTAGACTTCAAAAAAATAGCAGTGTTTGTATTCTTCTATACAAACTCAAACATTCACTATATAAACTGAAAAATGTTTGAAGATTTGAATCAATTAATATTTAGTTGTATAAGCACTGTTTCTGAGAACTGCTGTACATCTGTGTTGCATGGAGTCAACCAACTTCTGGCCCCTGTGAACAGGTATTCCAGCCTAGGATGATTGGACTACATTCCACAGTTCTTCTCTATTTCTTGGTTTTGCCTCAGAAACTGCATTTTTGATGTCACCCCACAAGTTGTCTATTGGATTAAGATCCGGGGATATGGCTGGCCACTCCATAACGTCAATCTTGTTGGTCCGCTACCAAGATGTTGCACGTTTGCTGGTGTGTTTGGGGTCGTTGTCTTGTTGGAACACCCATTGCAAGGGCATTTCCTCTTCAGCATAAGGCAGCATGACCTCTTCAAGTATTCTGATGTATTCAAACTGATCCATGATCCCTGGTATGTGATAAATAGGCCCAACACTGTAGTATGAGAAACATCCCCATATCATGATGCTTGCACCACCATGCTTCACTGTCTTCACAGTGTACTGTGGCTTGAATTCAGTGTTTGGGGGTCGTCTGACAAACTGTCTCCGGCCACTAGACCCAAAAAGAACAATCTTACTTTCATGAGTCCACAAAATGTTGCGCCATTTCTATTTAGGCCAGTCAATGTGCTCTTTGGCAAATTGTAACCTCTTCAGCACATGTCTTTTTTTCAACAGTGGGACTTTGCGGGGGCTTCTTGCAGATAGCTTGGCTTCACATAGGCGTCTTCTAATTGTAACAGTACTCACAGGGAACTTTACACCTTCTTTGATCTTCCTGGAGCTGATTGTTGGCTGAGTCCTTGCCATTTTGGCTATTCTTCTATCCATTCCAATGGTAGTTTTTCGCTTTCTTCCACATCTTTCAGGTTTTGGTTGCCATTTTAAAGCATTTGCGATCATTTTAGCTGAGCAGCCTATCATTTTCTGCACTTCTTTATATGTTTTCCCCTCTCCAATCAACTTTTTAATCAAGGTACGCTGTTCTTCTGAACAATGTCTGGAACGACCCATTTTCCTCAGAATTTCAGAGAGAAATGCACTGTAACCAGCATGTACATTTGCTGCCTTCCTTCCTTAAATAAGGGCAATAATTGCCACCTGTTTATCAAAGAATGAATGACCTCACTAATAGAATTCCACACTGCTATTATTTTGAACATGTCCCTTTCAATGAGTGATTCAATTACACAGAATCAGCAGCATGCATGTCATGACTGTTGGGTCTGTTGGATTTCTATTACTCTACTACACCTGCTAGTAAATTATTTGCCATGTAGAAATATCATTTCTACCAAAAACAGTGATTGATCAGGTTAGTGATGTCTGACTGCTATTATTTTGAACACAACTGTATATATAAAATGATACCACAATGGAGTTGCTAACCTAATTTATAAATTGAAAAACTACCCCAGTAACCAATCCGTACCTGGCTGACTATCAAACTGACTTATACCTTCTTGATTTGGCCGGGGAGTTGCCTCTTGTGGACACATTAGCTCTTGCTTTGTTCATCAACTCTCAGCCTACCAAGCTTTGTACATATGTATTTATCCATTCAGTCGTATCTGACTCTTTGCAACTCTATGGGCCAGCTCTCTGGGGCGCATTTTTCATACACCTGAAAGTCTTTTCCAAAGATTTTTTTGGCTACTTTTTTTTTACGAGGTGGGTTACCAGGTCTTTCATCAACTCTCCCCAATTACTCAGCTCCCATTGGAGTTCAGAATGTGATAACCCAAGTGTATAGCCAATTTATACACACATACGAAGGCCAATTTAGACAGGATCCAACTGACTTACCAGCATGTCTTTGGAGTGTGGGAGGAAACTGGAGCACCTGAGGCAAACTGACATAAGAACAGGGAGAAAAAGCAAACCCCATTCAGATCACGTTCTAAAGAAAGCCTATTGTAACAACAAGGTTCCAACCACCCTGCTTCATCAACTTCAGAAAATTGCTTATCCCAGATCCTTCACACTGCTTGTTATGTAGCCAGAAATTGAGATGCTTTATTATTCAAAGTTTTCCAAAGCAGCCAACTGCCACCCATCAGAAGAGACCTTACTATAGGCTAAGTGGTTAGCGCTTCCGCCTGGCAGTACTAAGGTCGTTGGTTCGAATCTCAACCATGGCACCACCTGCCTGGAGTTTGCATGTTCTCCCTGTGCCTGCATGGGTTTCCTCCGGGTACTCTGGTTTCCTCCCACACTCCAAAGACATGCTGGTAGGTGAATTGGCTCCTGTCTAAATTGGCCCTAGTATGTGTATATATGAATGTGAGTTAGGGACCTTAGATTGTATGCCCCTTGAGGGTTAGGGACTGATGTGAATGTACAATATATATGTGAAAAGCGCTGTGTAAACTGACAGCTCTATATAAGTGCCTGAAATAAATAAAATAAATCTACAACTCATGATACATTAGTGTGATCGGAAGTGCGAAGAGTGATCCTTATACTTGTGGTAATCAGAAAGAGTTTCCCACTTTGAGATAACTAAAAGATCATTGGTGTCAGTGGGAACTTATCTGAGAGACAGAAATTGGTCATTGCCCAAGGCACCCCTAGCAACCTCTGGGAGAACCCTGGTTGAGAAACCCTGGTCTAGGCATTTTTTTCACCTGATCAGCAACTACTGGATTATGAATCGCCTGTTTCGCCAGCAAACAAGTTTCATGACTTTTATTAGATACCATGATCTTCAAGAAACACGGGCCACCATGGCTGACTTCATGCAGAAAATGCTGTTTCCCTGGCTGTTAGGTTTACCCACTGGCTTCACTGACCTTAAACAGGAATGCAGTTCATAGTGTCGGGAATCAGAAGTCCTCATACTTGTACTTGTTCAGGTCACTGACTCAACATATTAAAGCTAGATGGGCTGTTTACTGGTCAATAGGTAAAAGCATGGTGTAGCGGAGGCAAGGGTGGAAGGGGAGGTGTTAGCTGGGCCAGCAACATCTAGGAGGTTGTGGCCTCTATTTGCTCCCTGCGTTTTAGGGGCATTGAGTTACATGAGCATGATTTATGAATAAAAATAGGCACCAGGAAGGGGTCATTATGAAGGTTGGAGCCCCCAACAGCTTCCCTTCACATTTGACTCTATCATACTTACTCTGTAACTTCGTAGCTCTCTACACTTCTTTGTGTGTGCACAATGCACATAAATATTCAACATAGGTGCTCCTACTGTGTATTTTAAGTGATGCCTTAAAGAATATGTAAACCCAACATGTCACATTCCTGATACTTGCATTTCATATTCCTGATATGTGCCTGCTGTACCATGTACTTGTATGAAAAGTATCCTGTACTCTGTGTATTGCTTCCTTTGTGTGAAATACCTGGTGCTGCTGTTTCTCCTCCCCCCAGCTATCTGAGCTCCTTATGCACCTGAGAACAAAGGGTATGAGATCACTTTTTTGTTTTTTTGTTTTAACCTCCCTAGTGGTCTGATTATGTCAGTATTTCTGTGCTCAAAGCGGTACATTTTTTTGCATGGAAATATGTTGTTTTTTTATTGTAGGCCTGTAATTTTTAGGAATAATTCACTGAAATCTGTCCGAACAAGAGTCTAGTAAACATCCCGGGTAGGATAAAACTTGAAACACAAAATCATACATTATAATTTAATAAATAATCATAAGAAATAATATAATAATAATACATTTAATTCAATAATATAATCAAACCAAAAACACTGAAATTTGAAATATAGCGCCAAGTTCGCACATCACTGAGCAAAGTCGCAAAATCATTTTCAGTGTCTGATGACGAATTTCCCCCATGAATCATTATCACTCAATTCTGCAAGTGGTTCTGATTTACTATCGCTGTTCTCTAGCCGGTCTAAAACCGCTTTTGACATAAAAGGACGTTTTTTGGACGCCATGGACGTTTCTCAGTGTCCAGGCAGAAAGAACAGTAAAAATGCAGGCAGGGCACAGGACAAAGCACTCGGGACAAAATGTATGTGAAATGGGTTGATACAGGAATGTTTTACTATGTGATTTTAGTGTATTTATTGAATGTCACTTTTTGATATTTTCAAATTTCCCGGCAGTTCCGTCCCCCGTACGTCCCGACATCGCAGAGGATGGAACCCAGAAGACAGATGCCGGCATCGGCCGGAGGACATTGCAGGGGACACTGCAGGAGGGACATCGCGGGAGATCAGGACAAGGTAAGTGAAGAACAGATCCCGGAGCAGCGCCTCATGGTAAGCCCCAGTGTAGCTCTGGGTTACCACTTGTGGTACTGAAACTTTACCCCGAGCTACACTTGGGAATACCTTCAGGGGGGTTAAACTGAATTAATTGTTTACAAGGTAAGGGCTTACATACCATTAACTTTAAGTCCCAGGCTACTTTATCTATATAGTGAAATGTTGCCTGGCAATTCAAAGCCAGAAACATATTTTCTAACCTGAAGTCCAGGAAAGCAGAGAAATACATAGCCAAAAATCACGTATGGAAACTGTTCTACCCACCAAAAGATCTGTAAATCTCAGAAGCCAGTGTGATAAATCCTGGACTCCTGTCAGCTGACATGCCTTTGACCTCTACTGCAGCAGTAGTACAGCTTGGTCAAGAACAAACCCCCAGCCTGCTGACTGTACAAACAAGGAGCAACAGCACACTGATGAGTCACCACTCTGCTCTCTCCTCCTGTCAGCAATGGACACCAGCCAGGCTCATATTGTTTATCCTCCCTGATAGAGAGTTGCTGTGCAAATTGCAGGAGGCTGATCCGACACAACTTCTGGTTTGCACATCAGCAGCACTGAAAATGCTTTTAAATATCTCTTTATAACTAAATAACTGCATTAACTGCTGTTTATCTATCTCCCTGGAGCCCGACTGTAATGTTCAGCCTGGTCATATGACAACATAAAAAAATTGTTGGTGCAAAATAATATAAAAAAAATGTAGGTCTTTAAAAAAATTATAGACAGAATGATAGACACAGAACATAAACAAGACTGAAAGTGGAGGCTTAAGATTTGTTTCCTTCATGCATTCTATGCACCTTCTGTGTGCAGCCCCTCCAATACGTCCCATCACGATCCAGCGTTGTGCACAAGAACCTCAGCTCTCTGGGGGCACTCCCTCCTCATTGGCCAAGACAGCAGCAGGAGCCACTGGCTCCCACTGCTGTTAATCACAGCCAATGAGGAGAGAGAGTGGGCGGGGCCAAGCCACGGCTGTTTATAGATGGACATGCAGAGCAGCAGCTTGGGTGCCCCATAGCAAGCTGTTTGCTCTGGGGGCACTTGGCAGGTGGGAGGGGCCTGGAGCGCCAGTGGTGGACCCAAGAAAAGGAGGATTGCAGCTGCTCTGTGCAAAACCATTGCACAGAGCAGGTTGGTATAACATGTTTGTCTTTTTTTTTTTACTTGCTTTTAATATCACTTGAAGTGCTGTAAACCCAAATCACTAAAATCTTATAAGAACTTTAATATTTTAATGTAACTTCAAAAATAATTTTCAATAATTAAAATCTGCAGCTTTCATTAAAATAATATCTGTTGATCCTGCCATGATGGTCACATGTTCAGGCACGTCCTCCTAAAGGGTGACAACACAGTCTCTGCCTCTCAACCGTGCTCCTGGAGACTACTGGTGGCTGCTTCAACAAACATTACGAAGGCATGGTTCACTGTTGCCACCATCAGAATATCCGCCCTGAGAAATGCCATGCGGCCATCACTGACATGTCTGTACACAGGACGAGGCAGGAGATCAGAGGCATTGCGATGCAACAAAGATTGCAAAAGGCCCCCATTTATGATGAACAGTGCTTCAGAAATCGAAATGTCATTCAGTCAGGATTTCCATTAATGATTGTTGGAAAGGCTGGAGTTTTACTTTAAGCCCCATATTCTGAACCCCACAACAATAAATCCTAGGGTTGCATTACTACCAGAGCATTCCTCCTTGACACACACTAACAGGACTAGCACAGGAGATCCTTTGGATGGGCCACAATAATCCCCAGGCAGAAGGCTACCTTAAACAATGGCCGGCTGGACCGAGGCTGCATTGTGCGAGGAGACCAGTGCCTGGTAAATTAGTAAGAGTGACCGCACTGGGGGGGGAGGGGGCAGGACGGAAAACACATGAATCAATTTCCATGTCTGCACTAGATGGGAATGATGGGCTGACAAAGGAGCAGGGAGGACCCAGCTGTCACTGCAACAAGCAAGACTGGGATCCGAGGACCGAGGCTTCTCCGTAACCCCACCTCAGCCACATCTGAGTCCCAACAAGACAGAAAGGAACAAACTTGGTTCTTGGAGACCCCTTACGGCGGCAGCTCTAGTGGAGACAACTTTATATAGTATTTGAAGCTTTGATATCTTTTCATGTGGATAGCAGTCCTGGGAGGCTCAGACAAGACAGAAATGAGATGAAATGGCTTGAAGGCCTCTTTCACATGAGCTTAAAGATTCAGCAAAAACAAGAGCTTTAGCTGCGTTTTTAATGTTCCCATACCACCTACCAATGCGCTTGGTGATTACAATAACGGCAGCTGGACAGGACAGCAAAAAACTGCATAAAGAATTTTTTTTTTTTTTTGTACAAGTAGATGAAACAAGAATTTTAGGGTATGCTACTTTCCCTGAATTCAATTGCAGTTTAAAAAAAATGGGAACTGGATTCATCAAAAAAACACTATAGGATTGTTTTTGTAGTGCTTACTTTCCCTTTCGTACACAGTTTACCATGCTTCAATTATGAATGAACACAAAAGAGATCAGCATCAGACGCTCACTGTATTCATTCAAAAAAGAACGTGGTCAGTAAATATTACATATTTACCAGCCCCCCACTCTCCATCCTGAACCTGATCCCCCTGCAGCTGGTGGGATGGAGAGGAGGGGAGGCAGCAGAGCTGCGGGGGGGGGGGGGGGGGGGGCACTTAGAGGGGTCAGAGCTGTGGTGGGTGGGGATGGGTTCAGAAAGTGAAGTGGGGGTGCAAGCCAGGAAGGGGGGGATGAAATACCTGGAACCGATTCCCTTGTGCAGCTCTCCCTGTAGCAGCAGCAGCTGGCAGGAGGGAGAGGAGAGCCGGCAGCTCTGCAGGGGGCAGGGCACTGGATATAGATACTGTAACCAATCCCCCTGCGGTGCAGACAGTGGGAGGGAGAGGGAGAAGCCCTCTGCAGGGGGGTCGGAGCTGGGGGATTAGTGGGTTCAGATATTTAGTCTGGATCTACGGGATGCTAGAATTTCAATGAAATCTAAGGACAGGACCGCCCATTGCAGGACAGTTTGGAGGTATGAAACTGGACTGCCAGGGAATTTGCATGTTCTGGTGTGAACCGGCCCGGTGTCTGAGCAACATAAAATAGAAACATGCAAAGCTTCTCTGGAACACATGCAGCAGCACATTCCCCAATATTTTGTACCTTTAAAAACACCCGCTAATCTGCTAGAAATCCAGTGAGCCCCTCACTTCCTTTTTGACGTGGCAACTACTGTAGCCTGAAATCACATGTAGTGTTGTCAGCCCTGCCCAGTTCTCCCCTGTCACCTCACTAACGGAACTCAGAAGTTCAAAAAGGTATTTTTCTGTACTTGCAGCATTGCAAAACATGTGGAACTAAATGTTCATGTACTGAGGATACTTATATCTAGCTCAGACATACATTGCATGACAAGTAAAAACGTGATCCACTGTAAGAAATGCAGAACAGCTCAGAAACAACACAGAAAAGGTTTCAATTATATTATTATGTTGTATTATAACACATCAGGGAATGAATTCTTGGTTTTCAACTTATAGGATACAAACATTTGCTAAGGTGAACACCAGGCTGGCGTTTCAGTGGGACAGTAGAAGCTGCCGCAAGTGTGAAAAGGTGCCATTGACATCACAAATTTAAATTGAATTGAATTAAATCCTGATTTTCCACTGCTATTTATTCATTAACGGCCGCAAACTCATACTTCACATTTAGGCTGCATTCGCAAAGTCATTTAGACACGGTGTGAATGCCAGTGTCAGGAATCTACTGACGACTTTGACAGCAGCTAATCGTAGCCACAAATAGCTGTGGCCTCCGACAGCCTGTCATTGCACTGTATGGGCTCAATCCTTGCAGCTGTCAAACCCAGCAGCAAGAATCACTCCTAGTGCTGGGAATCACACTGTGGTTAAACACTCATGCAAATGCAGCCTTAGTAAATGCCAAGGCCTTGTTCATACATGCTTTGCTTTCTGAAGACCGATCCACGTTCAGATTGCTCTTCAGAGAGCACTGTATTGCCTCCTCACTGCCTGCTTTAACCCCCTAAATGCCAGACCACCGTGCCGCAACCGCATGCATTGCATGGCTGCTGCACAGCCCTATTCACTTGAACGGATTGCATTTGGCAGGCGACAGTGCCCGTTGAGCGCATCGTTGGGAATAACAGGGGCCTAAAGCCAAGCATTGAGGCCACGGCCTGTGTGCACCCTCAAGCTGGCCATACACATGTAGATTTTCGGATGAGAATATATGTAAGAAAAGTCGTACAAAAATTCTTTGAACATTCCATGATTGGATGAATCCCGATCGAAAACTGTCTTTTGCTTTTAACATTTTAAAATGAATGTATATTCTGAACAATAACCACATACACTGGCCGAAAATTGGTTTGATCGAGAAATGTTTTCCTTCCTGCCCCTTTGAATTTTCCCATCAGTGCTGTGGAAAACAAACTTCGATTTGACCCCACTAACAGTAAATCAAATGAATATTCTTGAAACGAAAATTCTTCAATGAAAATCTATACATGTAAGGTCAGCTGTAGCCACTGCCTTCCCAGCTAAAGGGGTAGCAGTTGGGGGGGGGGGGGCAGTAAAAACCTGGCTCAACTCCAGGGTTTTTTGACGTTCTCCAAGTATAAAGAAGCTTCAGTGGCTCATTCAAATGCAATAGGGACTGCTGCCCCTCTGAAAATCGATCAATGCCAGTTATATGCTCCCTCCTCACTGCCTGAGTTAACAGTATAATTGTTGGACTATCGCACGGCAATCACTTGCATTGTGCACAGTTGTGTTGCAGTCCCATTTGGCAGTGGTACCACCTGTTGAATGCAGTACACAGCATCACTGCATTTATTCAGCCGTGAGTGGCTATATGTTGTGTTCAGGCAGGCAGCTCGGGGAGGTAATAACCTGGCTCAACTGCCTAGCTTTATCACCCCCCAACCTCATGTGTGAATGAGCCCTAGAAGAGTTAGAACCACTTACTGGTTTCTTATATCCTCCTGTTGTATTTGTGATTTTTTAAAAATATTTATTTTATATACTAAGGAGAATTCATCAGGATAAGGAATATTAAAAGGCGGGTGAGAACAGATTCACCCCAAGGTGGGCGGGCACAGAGCCAGGAACTAGTCTGAATAGAACTAGCTAGCAGAGTCCTCAAGAGATGCAAGAAGCCAGGGGCCCCAAGCTCCAGCTATAAGTGAACTGTCACTTTTGGGCGGAATTATGAGTGATTTCTGCATTGTTTCAGTCTGTAATGTTGTGATTTTGACTTATAAGAGTCATGGAGTCACTTTAAGAATGTCTTTCCAGAAAAAAAAAAAGAGGGGGTAAATCTGCGTATGAGTCGCCAATCAAAATTAAAAAAAAGAAAACCAAGTTGTTTTTCCACAGGAAGGCTATAATCACTTTTATTAGAGGAATAATTGCCGTAGGTGTTCGCCGCTGATCAACTTATCGCTTCCACAACGGCAGGAAATAAAAATACTTTATAACCATCTGATGCTTCCCCTGTGGCCAGCAGACAGAAAAAGCCGCCCTGTGGGGGGAGGGGAAACGTGACCGGGGCTCGCATCTTCAAACTCCTGCCGAGAGGAAGAAAAACTCCCAATGAAAAAAAACTCGAGAGCTGGAGAAGTGTTTTCTTCTTTTCAGCTGGAAGCTCTGCCGCCAACCCATAATACACAACTTCACTGACAGCGCCCGAAGAAGGGAGCGCTTTCCAGCGCCGTCTGCGAGACCGAGCCCGCGCTTCCCACCAGGGGCGGAAAGGTTTAGATATTCGGGTACAAACGCTGCGCCAAGTCATAAATATTCCTAATCCTGGGAACGGATCAGATGCATAGACGCGGCGGAGAAAGGGAAGCGTCCCGGGTGGATACATTTGGTTTGATCATGTGGATGACTTACATGGGAACTAATAAAAACGCAAAAACGAGGCCTGCGGCTTATTTTACAAGGGAAGAATTAAATTCCCACTGCTTGTTAAAAAGTTGAAAACTTCAGATTTATATATATATATATATATATATATATATATACACACACATATATATATATATATATATATATATATATAAACACACACACACATATACATATACACACACACACATACATATACACACACACACACATATATACACACACATACATACATGTATATACACACACACATATATATATACACACACACACACATATACACACACACACACATATATATATATACACACACACACACACACACACATATATATATACACACACACACATACATATACACACACACACACATATATATATACACACACACACACACATATATATATACACACACACACATACATATACACACACACACACATATATATAAACACACACACACATATACATATACACACACACACACACATATATACACACACACACATATACATATACACACACACACATATATACACACACATACATATATATATACACACATACATATATAAACACACACACATATATATACACACACACACACATACATATATATATATATATATATATATACATATATAAACACACACACATATATATACATATACACACACACAGTATATTTATCCAACACACAGCTACACAAATCTCAGGAGCCAGTTGGCCAGTGAACCTGAAAAGTTGCAGCTGGCACCCAGCTTTTTTCCTGTAGCCCTTTCTATTGTTGCCCGTGTAATCACATGCTCCCTGCCTCCTAAACATGCCTGCTGGCTCCTAGGTTAGACAGAACGACTCCTGAATTATACACCCGCGTCAGACATACATGCACGCTTCCTAATCATTAAATCATTCAGTCTTATATATCTGCAATTTTCATTAAAGCTGAACAACCTTTGTTTAAATATATTTCTCAATAGCCATAAAAGTATATATATCAACTTTATGTGCATCCCATGATTTTGCAAGCTCAGGTATTACCTTGTAAAAAGTAGCATCCTCACTGTAATGTAGATAGCCTGTGCAGAGAGCAGGGAGGGGCTCAACATATCCACCCACTGCAGTCTGCCTGCAGAATACTACAGGAGGGGGCGGAGACAAGACCAGTCATTCTGCACAAGGAGAGAGAACAGTAGTGAGCGGTCTTTATTACAGGAAGACAGTGTACAGAGGCACTGAAAGAGTCATTTGATGCTGGATTACTGCGGAGGGTCTGATCTTTATTACATGATGCTCCTCCATAGAGGCAAAATTTTAGGCCCCTTTCACACAAACGTTCCGATCAGTCTGACTGTCCATTTTTCAGGCAGACATGATCGAAACCTCTATTCTTTATTATACAGTAGCAGGTATAAACAGACATGTGTCCGTTTACACCCGCCTGCATACAATACAATCCATTCCCCTTCCATCCAGAGCAGTGGTCTCCAAACTGCGGCCCGGGAGCTAGATGCAGCCCTTTGCTTGCCTTTACCAGCCCTTGGGGCACTATTTAATTCATCAACACCAACAATGGGGAACAGTTCCTCCCAATGACACCAACGATGGGGCTCAATGGCACTAATGATAGGGCACAATTCCTCTCAATGACACCAACAATGGGGCCCAATGACACTAACGATGGGGCACAATTCCCACTAATGATGGGGCATAATTTCTCCCAATGTTACCAATAATGGAGCACACTTCCTCCCAATGGTACCAATGATGGGGCAAGGTTCCTCCCCATAACACCAACAATGGGGCTCAATGACCCTTCTGATGGGGCACAATTCCTACCAATGACGCCAATGATGGGGCACAATTCCTCCCAATGACATCAACAATGGGGCACAATTCCTCCCAATCACACCAATGTTTGGACACTATTTCTACCGATGATGGGGCACTATTCCTCCCAATGACACCAATGATGGGGCACTATTCCTCCCAATGACACCAACGATGGGGCACTGTTCCTCCCAATGACATCAACAATGGGGCACAATTACTCCCAATCACACCAGTGATGGGACACTATTCCTACCAATGAGACCAATCATGGGGCACTATTCCTACCAATGAGACCAATCATGGGGCACTATTCCTACCAATGAGACCATTCATGGGGCACTATTCCTACCAATGAGACCAATCATGGGGTACAATTCCCCCTAATGACACCAAGGATGGGGCATTGTTTACTGGGGCATTTTCTACTCCTGGTGGCCACATTGCGGCCCCTCTAAAATCTGAAGGACAGTAAACTGGACCTTTGTTTAAAAAGTTTGGAGACCCTTGATCCAGAGAATCGGATCAGATGGCAGTCGGGTGGTCCGTTTACATCCGACCTCCCATAGAGGAGAGGGGATGTGTCTGTGTCCAGTCTGCATAAGCGGACCTATCATCCGCCTGCTCAGCAAGGGATCAGCAGACAGGTCCCCCACTAAGCAAGTGGATCACCAGCTAAGTCCGCCCCATGTGAAAGGGGCCTTACACTGGATTACTAAACCAAGATTCAAGAAAGAATACATTGACTCTTGTATTTAGGCAAAATTTGCTCATCCTAGAGTTTAGCTAAAGAAGATTACAAACAGGCAGGCAAGTTTGTAATATGGAGACCTAGCATGTCTGCAATAAAGAGCCTACTTGCTTGCACTTTCTTTTTTTTTTTTACAATTTAGTTCGGCTTTAATGGGTGGATCAAACCAGAACAGCACAGGAGCATGTGCCGAGTTCCCTTGCAATTTCAGTGCGTTTCTATGCAGTGCAATTTGGCATGCATTTAAATGGGCTGAAATTGCACCAGAATGCGGAGAATGCGATGCATGCACTACTTTTTAAAAAATGTGCCACATCAAATTGCATGATAGTGCGGTACCATGTCATTTGGTACCCCAAATGCCCTACGTTTGGGGTGCTGCTACCAATGCTTTGGCACATGCAGAAGATCGCAAAGGCAGTGTGATTTCATCGCAATGCAGGAAACACACAGAACGTGCTTTTCCCGCACCGCGTTCTGGTGTGAACTGGCTCATATTAACCTCCCTAGCGGTCTGATTATGTCAGTATTTCTGTGCTCAAAGCGGTACATTGTTTTTAATGGAAATATGTTGTTTTTTTATTGTAGGCCTGTAATTCTTAGGAATAACTCACTGAAATCTGTCCAAACAAGAGTCTAGTAAACATCCCGGGTATGATAAAATTTGAAACACGAAATCATAAATTATAATACAATAAATAATCATAAAAATAATAATATAATAATAATACATTTAATTCAATAATGTAACCAAACCAAAAACACTGAAATTTGATATAGAGCTCCAAGTTCGCACATCACTGAGCTCAGTCGCAAAATCGTTTTCAGTTTCTGATGACGAATTTCCCCATGAATCATTATCACTCAATTCTGCAAGTGGTTCTAATTTGCTATTGCTGTTCTCTAGCTGGTCTAAAACCGCTTTTGACCTAAAGGGACACTTTTTGGACGCCATGGACATTTCTCAGTTTCCAGGCAGAAAGAACAGACAAAATGCAGGCAGGGCACAGGACAAAGCACTCGGGACAAAATGTATGTGAAATAGTTTGATACAGTAATGTAATACTATCAGATTTTACTGTATTAAGTGAATGTCAAGTTCTTACATTTTTTAAATTCCCACCGGTTCCATCCCCCGTACGTCCCGACGCTCGCAGAGAACGGAACCCGGAAGACGGATGCCGGCATCGGCCGGAGGACATGGCCAGGGACGCTACAGGGGGTCATCGCGGGAGCGCAGGACGAGGTAAGTGCTGGAGGGAATCCCTGAGCAACGCTGCAGTTTAATCCCGAGTGTAGCTTGGGGTTACCGCTTCTAGAACTGAAAGTTAACCCCAAGCTACACTTGGGAATACCGCCAGGGGGGTTAAGGGAACCAGCAACTGATCAGCAATGGCCGCTCCCGTATTTATTATGTCGGTGTTTCACTTCCCTAAAACACAAGACTGTGCTCCTTGTAAGCCACTTTTCTTCATTCTCCAAAGGCGTGCCTGTTGATCTCTGGCTGCCTGTAGGCACATTATGTTGTCCTGTAGGCTTCATAGGACCTGCAAACCAATCGGACCCTTACAACAGAAAGTAAAGACAAGGGTCCAGGGGAAAAGGGAGAACAGAAAACCAAAAACACTAGAAGAAGCCGCAGGCAAGGTAAGCCACATCTTCAGTATTTTAAAGAGTAAAAAATGCAAATTTAATATCACTTTAACAAAGCCAGAATGAGTGGAGGTATCTGTTCTCTCATGTTTGGCCCAATATCCTTCCTCTAATCCCTAGAGGTAGAACAACGATCAGGAAGTGCTCCTTCCTCCACTCACACTGAGCAGGAAATGACAGAAAACAGGATGCTGTAATAGATGTGTGACACCGTCATCGGAGGACATTCTCCATACAGCTGACGGAAGAGTGCAATGCAATGGAGCTCCAAGACTGGCAGAATATGATAAAAGTCCGACACCTGAGTGAATGGATGTCTGATACAAGGAAAGACTCAGGAGCACTAAGGAATCATTGCATCGCATTCCTCCTAGACCCCTCATGGTGCCGGTTCTAAGGATAATGAGCACTTGTTTTACCGAGGTCAATCTGGGACAGCTAACACACTCCAGAGACCTGCCGGAATACCACATCAAGATAATTAAACACATATATCATATCCAACATACACACATGCCACTGACGTCTTTTGTGAGAGCCCATACTTTCTAGATGTTTCTTCTAGGTTGTCACCAGAGACCTTCACTATTTTCACAATGTAAACTTTCAATGAGTCACAACATTGTTTTAGAATTACTATTGAATGTCATCACTTCCACCACAAATTCAAGAAGCATGGGACTTATTCCTTGGTGAAGTATGCCAAGAGGAGCATTCCTTTAAAAGTATATCTAAACCCAATCAAACACGAAGCTGTAAGGTCCAGTTTGAACCTGGGGGATTGGAACCGCATTTCCCGAAGCTCTTCAACACTCGACATCCTAACTCCCATTATATTCAAAGCTCTGATGTGAATGGGCACCACTGAATATAATGACAGTCTTGATGGTGAGCGTTCAAGAGCTTCGGAAAAAGAAGCTGCCCCCTTGGGGTATTTCTGCATGTTTTTGGTCCTTACAGACCTACAGTCTCAACCAGAGTTTCATGGAACCTTAGAATTCTTCCAGAGGTTGCCAAGGGGTCCTTGAGTTGTAGATGATTGACCTCCTGTTTGATGGTAACTGCATATTTCTAAGACCAGTAACACCCGTCAGAGATAGCTTCATGAACCCAATGACCTTTTTAGCTTTCAGTAAGGCTTCACACTGATCCATGGCAAAAACACATAAAAAACGCATATGCGTTTTTGCAGCAATTTACTGCGCGGATTATTTTTGTTTACAAACATTTTTATTGAGAGATAGACAACAAAATCAGCACCACTTCATGAGCTTTAGCATACATCAAGAAAAAGGCACATAAGTAAGAAACTATTATAAAACAGAATCATAGAAAAATAAAGTTCAAGCACATGAATGAGGTAGGCAGTAAGATATGCAGAACAACTACACAACCAGCAAAGATACAATGCCAATAAATCTATGATAACCCATCATTCTAACAATAAATGACGAAATGTCTTCCATCCATCCCATTTTCTGTTGAATAACTGCATCCTATCTAGCAATGTATATTGAATATGTTCTATGAGCATAACCATATCATCTCTCCACAAAACAGAGGACAAAGGCACTGCTGGTGACTTCCAATGAAGGGCAATGGCCCATAGGGTAAAGACACAGATGGGCAGCACAGTGGCTAAATGGTTAGCACTTCCACCTGGCAGTACTAGGGTCGTTGGTTTGAATCCCAGCCACGGCACCACTCCTCCGTGTGAAAGTAGCCCAAAGGTGGCAATCTGACCACCACTGTAAGGGGGACATTCTTTTCACAGGCCACCAATGCAAGGGGCATTTGTCCCCCTAACCATCAATGAATCAGTTTAACAAAGGTTCCCTGAGACCTGAAAGTTATTTCAAGAGTTCCTGGGGGGTAAAAAGGTTGAGAAAGGCTGCTAGAGACTTTCATGAGAGCACCTGAAAACACGCATAATGCTCATTTTTCATGCAATTTCTTGCCTCTCCTTCTCATAGTAACTAGCTTTCCATTGACAAAAACAAAAATGCTAACGATGGAAAACAACTGAAAAACCCGTGTACAAGTGTGCGCATAAAAAAAAAAAAACCTCCAAAAATGCTTGAAGAAGCTCAAGTGTGAACCTATCCTAATCAGAGAACAGTGGAAGCGAGGGAAAATCTCTATGGGGACCATTTTTCAAATCTGACTAAAGTTCAGAATTCAGCCATTGCATCCCAACAAACATGAATGAGACTGCTTGTACAGGGATGCACAGAACACCTGTGCATACCCGTGTGGGTAAACAGAGCATTAGTGCATTCCCGTAGTCTCCAAACTGTTCCCCTGTAAGCCGAATACAGCCCTTGCATTTATCTGGCCCTTGAGCCACTATTCTTTCAACTGACACCAATGAGATTGCACTATTCCTCCCAGTGACACCAACAATGTGGCACCATTGCTCCCAGTGACACCAAAGATGGGGCACTATTCCTCCCACTGATACCAATGAGGCAGCACTATTCCTCCCAGTGACACCAATGATGGGGCACTATTCATCCCAGTGACACCAATGATGAGGCAGTATTCCTCCCAGTGACACCAACGATGGAGCACTATTCCTCCCAGTGACACCAACGATGGGGCGCTATTCCTCCCTGTGGCACCAAGAATGGGGCACTATAGGACAGTATTCATCCCAGTGATACCAACGATATGAAACTATTCTTCCTCCCAGTGATACCAATGATGGGGCACTATTCATCCCAGTGACTTCAATGATGAGGCAGTATTCCTCTCAGTGACACCAATGATGGGACAATATGTGGGAGATTTACTAAAACTGGAGCGTTCAGAATCTGGTGCAGCTGAGCATGGTAGCCAACCAGCTTCTAACTTCAGCTTGTTCAATTAAGCCTAGACAATAAAACATGGAAGCTGATTGGTTTCTATGCAGAGATGCACCAGTCTGTGTGCTCCAGTTTTAGTAGATCACCCAATATTTCTCCCAGTGACACCAATGATGGGGCACTGTTCCTCCTCCCAGTGACACCAATGATGGGGCACTGTTCCTCCTCCCAGTGACACCAATGATGGGGGACTGTTCCTTCTCCCAGTGACACCAATGATGAGGCACTATTCATTTGAGTTACACCAATGTTGGGACACTATTTCTCCCAGCGAAACTAAAGACGGGGCACTATTCCTCCTACAGATACCAATGAGACTGCACTATTCCTCCCAGTGACACCAACGATGGAACACTATTCCTCCCACTGACAACAATGATGGGGCACTATTCCTCCTCCCAGTGACATGAATGATGGGTTACTATTCCTCCAAAGGGCTCTATTCCTCCTCCCAGTGACCAACAATGATGTGGCACTATTTCTCCCAGTGACAGTAAAGGTGGGGCAGTATTCCTCCCACTGATACCAACGATGGGGCACTATTCCTCCCACTCATGCCAACGATGGGACACTACTCCTCCCACTGATGCCAAACTATTCCTCCTCCCAGTGACACCAATGATGGGGTACTTTTACTCCCAGTGACACCAACAATAAGGCACTATTCCTCCCAGTGACACCAATAATGGGGCACTACTTCTCCCAATGACACCAAAGATGGGGCTCTATTCCTCCTCCCATTGACCACCATGTCTGGGGCACTGTTTACTCTCACTGATACCGGGTCATTTTCTACTCTCACTGGCCACAGTCTGGCCCCTCTCAAGTCTGCAGCACAGTAAACTGGTTCATTGCTTGGAAAGTTTTCAGACCCCTTGTGTATGCTATAGTACGCCCCGTGTGAACAAGGCCTTACATGCGTACAGGGATAGATGAAGGTCATGGACGGAAACTGTCTGCCACACTGCATAGCTAGAAGTGACACCATTACACACTACTGTAACCCTGCATCTTTTGGTGTCACCCATCTCTGTCATTGGACCAGATTCCTCTCTGTGCTTGCCTTGCCCTGTATACCACCTAACACCCCCTCCCCTCCTCTGGATTACCAGCACCATACAGAGGCAATCCCCACTCCCTACACAGGTTGTTTTTTTTTTATATGAAGACACTAATAAAAATACAGGTTTCAGCCAATCAGATCAGCAGAATTTCATTTGTCATTTGATTATTTTCCATGAGATCATCCCCAGAGCAGAGGTCTCCATACATGTCTGGAGTTCTACTTTGATGGATATGAAAGATATTTCCTTCCATCTTGAATGCTGCACGTTATTATTGGCTGGTTAGGCTTTCGCGGTGGAAGCGTTGTTGCGTAGACGGTGGCGGTGGAAGCGTTGTTGCGTAGACGGTGGCGGGGAAGGTCTGCTCTGCACCTCGAGGGGTGCTTTCAGCTGATGAAAAACAAATCCAGGCAGCACAATGGCTAAGGCGGCATTGATTCGGCTGTGAATTGAGACCTGGGTAAGCTGGATGAGGGCTGAGCCTAGCAGATGGCTCACTAGACCTGGATGAGATCAGAATTCACAATACAATGTAATGAGTTTAACTGAAGGGTGACTTGACAGGCTGCATGGACCAGCGCAAGCATTCCGCCTATAGCCTGACCTCCCTCCCCCCCCCCAGCACACGCCTACATGCCGACTGCCCTATAGACACACATCATCCACACACATCACTGTATGATCGCCAACCAACAATTCTTCTCATCCACTGATATATATACAGAATGTCTCGTGTCAGCAGCAAGAACACAAACATACTTACAAATACCTAAACCCGCAATAAACAAACTGTGAGCGGGCAGAAATGTCATGTGATGAGTCTCTGCGATCAAACTTACCTGCCTGTTCACAATCATTTCGTTCTTTTGCGCACGAGAGTACAAAAACTTACTTTTTTTTACCAATTTGAACACGGATGCATTGAGACGTGACATAAAAATAGAAAAATGTTATGTATGAGTGCTGTCCAAAACGCACAAAAACGGCAACTAGAAGAGAATAAAGAATAATTTTACGCATGTGTACGCATATGCACGCACTTGTATGCAAGGTCTGTATGGAACATCTTACTCAGGATCTTTCCATCAACAAACTTCAAACTATAAATATCAGTGAATTCTTCTGTTTGTGTGCAAGAGGTTTTATTGAATGTACGATGAGCAGTGCACGTGCAGCTCCGCACGCATTCTCTGTTCTCTGCCTGTACATAATACATAAGGGGGGGATATGATCTCCATGTATAATACATAAGGGGGGATATGATCTCCATGTATAATACATAAGGGGGGATATGATCTCCATGTATAATACATAAGGGGGGATATGATCTCCATGTATAATACATAAGGGGGGGATATGATCTCCATGTATAATACATAAGGGGGGATATGATCAACATGTATAAATACATTAGTGGTTCATATAGTGAACTCGGTGTAGAGTTATTCACCCTGAGGTCATCACAGAGGACAAGGGGGCACTCTTTACGTCTGGAGGGAAAGAAATGTAATCTCCAAACACGGAAAGGTTTCTTCACAGTGAAAGCTGTGAAAATGTGGAATAGACTCCCTCAAGAGTTGGTTCTGGCCAGCTCAGTTGATTACTTTAAAAAAGTCCTGGATTCTTTCTTAGATACACAGAATATAACTGGATACTAACATTTATAGGTAAAGTTGATCCAGGGAATATCCAATAGCCGCTTGGGGGATCAGGAAGGACGTTTTTTCCCCTGCAGAAGCAAATTGGATCATGCTTTGCTGGGTTTTTTGCCTTCCTCTGGATCAACTGTGGGTATAGGAGTATAACTTTTTTTTTAATGGTTGAACTAGATGGACTTTTGTCTTTTTTCAGCCAGACTAACTATGTAGTAACAGGTGGTATATAATTCCTGCCATGGCTGCAGCATGTGTACATCCCCAGCTGCTGCATCTAAAAAGGGTATCAGCTGGGGGGGAGGGGTTTCAGGGGGATAAAAGCATGGAGAACCATGTAGTTTTACTGCCCTTCCACCACTACTGTGAATAAACTGTAAGAGGCTGAAAATCCAGCACCCAGAAAAAGGAGAGACGAAGGTATAAACGGCCAACAAGGGATCCAACTGCATCACTGGAATGGGAGAGAGCATTCTGAGGACTTACCTTAAGGTTCACACCTATGCAGTTTGTGTTTGATCTGTTTCTGCAGTGCTTTTTAAGGTGTATTTTTGCGTGTACGTTTTTGAGACGTTTTGAGGTTTTGTTTTTCTTCTTGCTAGGCAGATTAAAATGTAAAACGCATCAAAAATGCCTCAAAAACGCAAAAAAAAACGCACTACATGCTTTCCTGCAGCGTCTCCATTGAAGTCTATAGAGCCCAAAATGCAACTTTTGGCGTTTAAAAAAGTCCCTGACACTTTCCAAAAAACACATCGGGTGAAAACACGTAGATGTGAACGTGTCCCATAGGAAAGCATGTTAAATGGACTGTCCTGCGTTTCTGCAAAACGCTGCGGGAAACACATAGGTGTGAACCCGAGGTAAAGTGAGCTAGTTCAGGATAAAAGGGAAGCCATTACTGTAAAACATTACGATACTATTTAGACTCAAGAAATCAAACTTCCTTTTAGAAGCAGAAGCATCCACCGTTAATGTACAGGCAGACACACGAACATAAAGGTGCAGCAGCCACAACCTATGGGACGCAAGGGGCGTGGTTTACACCCTTGTGGCCAACAGGATTAGGGTGCGTTCACACTGCTCCGTTTAAAAAATGCATTAAAAACGCATATTCAGTTTTTTCATGCGTTTCAAGTGAATTTTCGGGGTGCCTGACTCCCAGCATGGATCTGTGAAACATGGACATGTGACTCTAAGAATGCACCAAAAAATCCAACTGTGGTGCGGTTTTGATGCGTTTTCCATTCATTTCAGCTGAAAAGAGCACCAAAGGTGCAGCACCCAGAACTTTTCAAAATGCAAAAACGCACCGCACCCACAGCACAGTGGTGTGAACAGTCCCATAGGATTTTGAGGGAAATATTATATTGCGTTTTTCTTGCATTTTTAGCAAGGTAAAAACACAGCAAAATCGCATCAGTGTGAAAGGGCCTGTAAAGTAGGGCTGTCTTTACATACTGAAAGTCCTGATGGACCTTCCTCGAGCCAAGGACAGGAGGTGTGTATGCCTGCCAGTGGAAAGGGGGCGTGTCTGGGAACATGGCGGAAAGGTCATGGCAAGGCAGTGAATTTTTTTAAGGCTTTTGAATATTATTTTCTAAGGCCGGCCATACATGGGTCGGTTTTCGAACGATTTTCCGTTTGAAAATCGGACCTAAGAATAATCAGCGGATTTTCGCTCTGTTAGTGGGGCAATGGCACCGGACGATTTTCGTGGTTCCTCCCCATTTTGTTTATCAGGCATGCTGGAAAATTCGTGAAAAACTACCAATTTTTTAAATCATTGGCGGCACCATCAGATTACAGAACGAACGATGTTTTAGATCGAAAAATCGTTTCAAATTCGACCCATGTATAGCCTGCTTAACCACCTCTCATCCGGCTGTTGTATATAAACGGCCGGACAGGGGCAGTGCAGGGGCGGGTAGCTGTTTATAAACGGCCTCCCCGCCCCCTGCTTGTGCACGCTGCCTGGGAGCGTGCAGCACTGCGATCCGGTGCCTGCTGTGTTCTCAGGACAAAGTGGAACATCGATCATCGTACGGGACCTCTGAGCGAGGTCCCGATCATGTGACAGTGATTACATGCAGAGTAGTAAGCAAGATGTCAATTCTGACATCATTGCTTACTACGTGTGAAATCTGTGAATGATCACAGAGGTCACATGGTACAGGGCCATTCACAACAGCCTTGTACTGTGTGACAAGCTGTGACCAATCACAGCTCACACAGTATTTCTCAATGGCTGCAAGAATGCAGCCAGAGAGAAGAAATGATTGCTTTTACAGTCTGTATGGGTGTAATTTACAAGCAATCAGTCTTTAAAAAAAAAAATCTTCATCACCCCCCACAAGTAGTACAGTGTCACCATGGTGACACTGTACTGCTAGGGTGACGGTATGTAAAATAAATAAATAAATAAATATTAATATAAAAAAAAATAAAATTTAAAAAATCATAATTTTTAATTAAAAACTAATCTGGGTTATTTTTTTTTTTACTAAAAAGATAGCTGCTTACATTTTGGCCAAGATTTATGATGAAATATTATTTATTTGCAAAATGTTATAAGAAAAACACTTTTTTTTCAAAATTTTTGGACTTTTTCATTCATATAGCAAAAAAATAAAAATCCCAGTGGTGAACAGATACTACCAAAATAAAGCTTTATCTGTTTCAAAAAAATGCTAAAAAATTCATATGGGTACAGTGTTGCATGACCGCACAATTGTCATTCAAAATGTGATAGCGCTGAAAGCTGAAAATTGGTCTGGACAGAAAGGGGGTAAAAGAGTCCGGACTGAAAGTGGTTAATCTAGTGAAAATCATCCATGCGCAGATAACAGAAGAGTACCTGCCTGTAACTGGTCAATTTAAAGCTGAACTCCAGCCTTACTGTGCCCATAAATGCCTGAATATCAGTCCAATGAACAATTCGATCAAAAACAATCGAACTGGCAAACAAACAGATAAAGTTTCCCTTCCAATAGATGTAAACTTGATTTAGATAGATTCGATCAGTCAGGGTGAAATATGATCAATAATGCGGCATCAATCAGCAGCACTGAGATGCTTTGTTTCTGAATTCAAACATACAGGCGTACCTCGGTTTATGAATTTAATTTGTTCTGCGGGACTTTTCGTATTGCGAAAAATTCGTAAACCGAAATGCGGTTTTCCATAGGAATGCATAGAAAACCAATTAATCCGTTCCGGAGGTCAGAAAAAAGCAAAAGAAAAATAGTCTTTTATCTGTTCAAAACTCTTTATAAAGTGCACTTTAAAGGCATTAAAGGGACATGATTAAAAAAAAATTGTAAATGCACTGAAAACCAATTAATCTGTTCCGGAGGTCAGAAAAAAGTCGAATGTGTTCAAAACTCTTTATAAAGTGCACTTTAAAGCACAGTACTGTACAAGGACATGATTAAAAAAAAAATTGCAAATGCATTTAAAACCAATTAATCTGTCCGTATTGCGAAAAAAATTTGTAAACCGAGGCGTTATTTTCAATGGATTTTCATTCGTAAACCAAAAATTACGTTAACCGAGGCATTCGTAAACAGAGGTATGCCTGTATTTTGACCAATCAGATTATGAGACTGCATGGCTGCACTGATACCATGTTTTATCGGTGAGTACGAGCGCGGTGCTTGTGGTCAAGTCCTCGATACTGATTACTGATGCCTTTGCGGTGCGATTTGAGCCCATACAAAATAAATGGCTCAAATCTCACCACACCTGCAAGGAAACTGCATGTGATTTGGACAGGGACCGTATTGTATTCCTGTTCAAATCACATGTGATTCTGTGCAGTGCGATTGGAGCCCATTCTTTTTGTATGGGCTAAAATCGCACTGCAAAGGTATCGGCTTCAGATACTGGAGCATTTGCACGAGTACCGGTACTTAGTATAGGCACCGATATCCGGGATCAGTGCAACCCTAGCGAAAACGAAGATGCAATCGATAACTCCTAACTATCGATCAAAATCCACTTCCCTCTGTGTGTCATATCGATCCAAGGGGTTGTACAGATCGATTATTCCTATCAGGAGAGATCGATTGGAAAAGAAATTGATCATTTTTGGAAGTGTGTATGGTCATCATTCACATCAGTCCACTGCAGGCTGGTGTCTGTTGTGTAGGGAGGGAGCTTCACGTTGTTCCAACGCAGGTCACTGTTCACTTGTGATCATATCTTAAGGCTTCATTTAGATGTGTGGTTGGGGGGTGGCAAAAATGCACAGTTGAGCTGCATTTTTGCCACCCGCAAACGCTCCCCCCCCCTTAAACTGCAATAGGTAGTGGACTGGGGTGTTTATATGTTGCGGTTGCGATGCTTTGAGCCTACAGCAAACTTCACCTGTCATGTAGGGATTAGCGAGTGACAAGCCCACCGAATGCTACACACTCAAGCAAATGGAAAAGCGCCGCAAAGTTTTAATGAAGTTAAAACAGGCGGTGAGGAGGCATCATATCGCTTCCTCACCGCCTATCGGTAATCTCTAAAGTGCGTCCCGCGAGCCTAAGAGGAGAGGGAGATTTAGACGCACATCTAATTCTACCAAGTTTTTTACACCAAAATCTCTGCGTTCACTGGGTGTTTCTGCGTGTTTTCAATGCGTTTACATACGTTAGCATGCATTTGCAGTGTGGTGAAATGCAGCAATGCCGTACCTTTGTAGCTTCCCTGGCGGTCTGAATATGTCAATATTTCTGTGCTCAAAGCGGTACATTTTTTTGCATGGAAATATGTAGTTTTTTTATTGTAGGCCTGTAATTTTTAGGAATAACTCACTGAAATCTGTCCGAACAAGAGTCTAGTAAACATCCCGGGTATGTTACAATTTGAAACACGAAATCATAAATTATAATATAATAAATAATCATAAAAAATAATAAAATAATAATAATAAATTTAATTCAATAATATAATCAAACCAAAAACACTGAAATTTGAAATATAGCGCCAAGTTCGCACATCACTGAGCAAAGTCGCAAAATTGTTTTCAGTGTCTGATGACGAATTTTCCCCACAAATCATTATCACTCAATTCTGCAAGTGGTTCTGATTTACTATCGCTGTTCTCTAGCTGGTCTAAAACCGATTTTGACCTAAAGGGACGCTTTTTGGACGCCATGGACGTTTCTCAGTTTCCAGGCAGAAAGAACAGTAAAAATGCAGGCAGGGCGCAGGACAAAGCACTCGGGACAAAATGTATGTGAAATGGTTTGATACAGTAATGTTTTACTATGTGATTTTAGTGAATTTAGTGAATGTCACTTTTTGTCATTTTCAAAGTTCTGCCCCCCGTACGTCCCGACGTCACAGGAACTCGGAAAACAGATGACAGATGCTGGCATTGGACGGAGGACATTACAGGGGACACTGCAGGGGGGACATCGCGGGAGCGCAGGACAAGGTAAGTGAAGGAGAGATCCCGGAGCAGTGCTGCAGTGTATTCCTGAGTGTAGCTCGGGGTTACCGCTTGTGGTGCTGAAACTTTACACCAAGCTACACTCGGGAATATCGCCAGGGAGGCTAAAACTAGGTGTCAACTAGGCTCAATGGAATGCATTCATTTTTCTTGCGTATGCGTTTCTGCTGCGTACCTGACTGCATCTGCTGTAAATGAGTCCTTAATCTGTGTGACATACCGCGGCGCTGCAACTTGCTGCAATGACATTTGCGCTATAATAAATAACCCTCCTCAAAGCAGCAACGTGGTATGATAAAGCGCATAGAAAACAATTGTTTTTTATATGTGCTGGTGCTGTACTATGAACACACTGCTACTGAGACAGTGTGAATGAGCCCTTATCATCATTGAGCCCTTTCCTCCCCAGCCTGTCCCTGGCCACCCCTTTCATTCACTGGATTCAGTTCTTTCAATCATGGATGCTCAGTATTACATGCAGGCATTCCTTAGGGCGGTCTGCGTGCAAATGCAGTCTATCTAGGAACACCCACTCCTCCAAACCAACATCTGCCCATTAAGGCATTCTGATTTCTGTATAACTCTATAGCTGCTTGCATCAGGGATAAGAGCTCTTGAGTCCTGTGACGTTTTCAGGATGCTATGTACAGCAAACTGCTGAATCCAAACCATGACCCCCCCCGCGCACCAGCCACAATCTGCCTGCATTGTGTCAAGAAGCACAGAGACCCAGTGATGATGTCACTAAGTTCAAAATCAGGTCTGTAATGAAACTGGAAACATTTTATTTAAATATTTCACTGGAAAATTAACGAGGGGAAAAAAAGAGGAACCAGGAAAGCCATCATATAAGTAGAACAAACTTCTGCTATAAACTTGTAAAGGTGATATAGTGTAGAACAATACCTTCAAGCGTTCAGCTGACTTCCTGTCAAGTAATTCCAAAAAAAGGAAACTACTATTATTATTATTTTGCTTCCTTTGGACTAACAAGACAGTAAAAACAACCATCTTCGTTTCTGTGGAATTTTGAAGCTGCAGACAAAAAACATTTTAACCTGCCCCACTTCCTTCCCAACTGCTGACCCTGCATTGTACAAGAGGTTTTGGGGGTCTGATGAAGAAGCTTGTGGGAGTAAATAATAAGGTAGGTTTATCACCTTAGCCATCATCCCCTAGACAAAATGAGCAGTTATCCTCCTGCAATGGGAAGGGTGCCCCAGGGCAAGGGTAATATTTTCTTTACTCCGGAGTTCAGCTTTAACACGGCATATATGGGATTTGTAATGCAGTTGATGTTTTTGGGAAGGCAAGAAGTCAAGTGAACTTTTTTTTTTCACTTGGTGATCCTTCCAGTAACACAGTTCTTGTCCTAGAAGGACTTCAAAGAACCCCCTCTACCCTCCATAACATAAGGAGGTGTTTTGTAGTCCATGGAGATAGTTGAGAACAATGTAACAGTCAGCAGTGGCAGAAGCACAAATAGTTATCAACTGGCAAGATTTCTGGCAGGATCAACAGGTATCTTTTCCATTGGTTTAGCTGATGGGTTTGGTGCCGCTTTAAGCGGCTGATTTTCTTTTTCTTTTACCCTCCAGGCAGTGAATGACATTTCGGACTGAGAGTCATACAAAAGCCAGGCCAATGGAAATGAAAGCAGTGTGCCGCTTGTCCTCCGATATCCTCATTGAAAGGCAGAGCTGGGTCAGGTCACCCGGCAAGTTGGGGTCCGGTATGCAGAACAAGAACTATCCACTAGAAAAGCCGTCCTCCCCCCTGACTGCTCCACCGCCATTCTATTTTTAATATGTCCTCTACTCTCCGGTATGTTGCTATTCCTGGAACGTAAGCACAGCCGGCGGATTTAAATTTATACTTCTTGGCGATCTCACAAGAGGGGACAACAGGAACACACCTACACAAAATACCTCTGGGATCTGGAATCTGAAAGACTACAGAGATCTGGAGTCTTCTGTGTATATTGGGGTGTCCTACTATGGTGACCTCAATGCATTTCCACATCACCGCCCCCTAAAAGCAGCATCTCCTCCTTTTTTATTTAAACAGGCCCCAGGTGGTTTCAGCCTTCTGGGTTCAAGCTCCTAGGCCACTTGAATGGTCAGGCCATGATGACATCACTCCCATGCATGCGCATGGGAGTCACCACCGTCACCGTGGCCCAACCCTCTCTGCAATCGCGGCACAAGCTGTGTCCTGCGCATGTGCAATTGTCATCATCAACCAAAGCCGACATATCAATCTCCTAAACATAGCATGGTTTCAAAGGTGCTTAGAAGAAAGACTTATTATAAACTTTTATATATGGCAAAGTTAAAACATTGAGTTTAATACCGCTTTAAAACTTACTAACCAAAAGCAGACTACCAGATGGGAAAGCTATTTTTATTCTTGTAGCTGGCTGAGTACACTCCAGTCAAAACTGAAAATGATACCTTATACCTAGGTGATCTGAGAACCCCTCTTTGAAAGGCAGGAGAGAATTTCCAAACACACCCACCGCTGAGTCACTGCCATCTCTCATACAGATAGCATGATGTACTAAAGTCAATGGGGTTGATTTACTAAAGGCAAATAAGACTGTGCACTTTGGAAAGTGCCACTGCACTCTGCAAGTGCAGTTCCTCCAGAGTTTAGTAAATGAGGTATAGCTTTCTCCTTGCCGAGAATACCCAATCACATGCAAGGAAAATAGAAAAAACAGCATTTTTGCTTGCACATGATTGGATGATGGAAATCAGCAGAGCTTCTGCTCATTTAACAAGCTCTGGAGGAACTACACTTGCAAAGTGCAAAGACTAATTGCCTTTAGTAAATCAACCCCTTTGCCGGCAAGGTGTTCCTGTAATATATAACTGCAACTTTACCAAAGGAGCAATTACACTTTGGGATTGATTTACTAAAGGCAAATAGTCTGTGCACTGGAAGAACACTGTTTCTAGATCTGAGGAGAAGCTCTGCTGATTTCTATCATCCAATCATGTGCAAGCAAAAATGCTGTTTTATATTTTCCTTGCATGTGATTGGGTATTATTTACTAATCTCTGGAACAACTTCACTTGCAGTGCACAGTATATATGCCTCCATGAGTGCTTGTTTACACCTTGATGCAGTCAAACGCATTCTTAAACTCAGTAAAAATGAACAAGAAAAATGAACATATTTCACCGAGCCCAGCTTACCCCACTGCGGTACTACTTTCATTTGCATAAACAAAAAGTGTACTGCATTTTTTTTATATGTAAACGTAACTTGGTATAAAGAAAAAAAAACCTAACAATACTAAACTGACACTTTTCATATTTTCCTTGTAGCGATAACTAATCTGCTTTCCAGTACCCGACACCCCGACCAACTACGCCCACTTCTTACTCCACGTTATAGCTTCAAATGGTGGAGGATGTGTCCATGTTACAATAAATCATCAAAAAAAAGTTTATTGATTATAAAGAATTTTAATCTGCATTCAGCTGGGTGATCTTGGACAGGCAATTATCCACATATCTTTAGTGGTGGTTGGAAGGGGATCGGCTAAAAACTATTTTTTTTTTCTTTTTAGAAAGCAGAACAGTAAAGCTAACTAATCTGTCTTACTCTGAATTTCCACTGTAGCGTCATTATAAAAGAAACCCTTCACCTGCCACCCCCACGCATACAGAAAATGACACATCCTACAGGTCCTGGATGATGACTTCAACTGTGCTGATGCTTAACATCTGCTGGCTGTGATGTCATCCGCAACGCCTTAGTGTGTTAGTCCATGTACTGTGAACGCCTGACTCATGGTTGGACTTTTGTGTTGCAAGATATAGAAGCTGTAGCCTCTAATAAAGTTAGCAAGTACAAATGTATTCAAGGTGGACCAGCAGGGAGAATGAGAGGACCAGCCTGGAGAACGAGAGGACCAGCCTGGAGAACAAGAGAACCAGCTTGGAGAATGAGAGGACCAGCCTGGAGAAGGAGACGACCAGCCCGGAAAACGAGAGGACCAGCCTGGAGAACAAGAGGACCAAACCGGTTAATAAGAGGACCATCCTGGTGAATAGGAGGAGCAGCCTGGAGAACCAAAGGACCAGCCTGGAGAGCGAGAGGACCAGCCTGAAGAGCGAGAGGACCAGCCTGAAGAGCGAGAGGACCAGCCTGAAGAGCGAGAGGACCAGCCTGGAGAACGAGAGGAACAGCCTGGAGAACCAGAGAACCAGCCTGGAGAACCAGAGGACCAGTTTGGGGAATGGAAAGACCGGCCTATAGAACGAGAGGACCAGCCTGGAGAACCAAAGGACCAGCCTGGAGAATGAGAGGACCAGCCTGGAGAACCTGAGGACCAGCCTGGAGAACCAGAGAACCAGCTTGGGGAATGTAAAGACCAGCCTGGGGAACATAAAGACCAGCCTGGAGAACAAGAGGACCAGCCTGGAGAACCAAAGGACCAGCCTGGAGAACCAGAGGACCAGCTTGGGGAACGGAAAGACCAGCTTGTAGAATGAGAGGACCAGCCTGGAGAACCAGCCCGGGGAACAGTGGACCAGCCCGGAGAACGAGGGGACCAGACCGGAGAACGAGGGGACCAGCCCGGAGAACGAGAGGACCAGCCTGATGTATGAGGAGACAGCGTGGCATACAAAAGGAGTATATAACAGTGCACAGCATACAGAACAGGGCAGTATGGAGTAGGTTCTGTTCAGTACAGTGTGTAGTGAAAGGGATGGTCTGGAGACTGTATCATAAAGCACAATTAGGATGACCATATTCTTGCAAGTATCATGATAAACATGGAACTCTCTAACTGAAATACAGAGGCTAGCATTACCAACCCTCCTTGCCACTTTCCTGACTATTTTACTGGTCCAAGCGGCTTCAACACTTCCTAACCCAAAACAAAACCATGAATCAGGAGCTCTGACTTCACTGGCTGCATGCTTTTTTCAGGTCATGGAACATGTACTAAAGCTAAACACATTTAGGTTATTTGCCTTCTTAAAGGGAGGTCAGCAATGCTAATCTAGTTAAAGCGGAACTCCAGGAATTAGTCAAAGGGCAGGATTTACTAAAATGGGAGCACTCAGAATCCTGTGCAACTGTGTATGGTAGCCAATCAGCTTCTAACTTCAGCTTGTTCATTTAAAGCTAGAAGCTGATTGGTTTCTATGCACAGTCCTACCAAATACTGCATGCTCCAGTTTTAGTAAATCTCCCTCAAAACCTACCATTGCAATGCCCCCCCCACACTGAATATAGTTAAATGTTTGTAAGTTCTAGGGGGCAGAACAGGAGACAGGATTATGTACCCTATCCCCTGCTCTGGCACTGTCCTCTTCTCCCCGAAGCTCCGGCCTGTGGGCATTCCTATGGCTTTATACAATGCAGGACTATTAACCCTGCAATGTACATGGAGGGGACACGGCAATTACCATGTCTCACTTCCATTGCTAGATATTTCATTTATTCTGAATTACAGAAAGTACAACACAAGGAATAAGAGCCCATTCACATCAGTGGGCGCACTTTATGTTCTGGATAACGCAAACCCGCATATGTGCGCTGTAAAGTATCACCCAAACCGTACTCTTCGCTCCTCGCACGACCTCCTGCTCTCTAGCTCCCTTGTCTCTTCCTCCCATGCTCATCTCCAGGACTTCTCCAGGGTGTCCCCCATCCTCTGCAAATCTCTACCCCAATTTATCAGACTATCACCTACTCTGCTCACTTTTGGTGATCTCTGAAAACCTATCTCTTCAGGGAAGCCTATCCTGCCCTCAGCTAATAATGGAATTTTCTATTCCACCTACCAGTCCATCACCCACAGTTATTACCTTTTGTACCACTAGCCCCTCCCTCTTAGATTGTAAGCTCCAAGGACCAGGCCCTCTTGTATTGAACTGTATTGTCTCCCGTTATATTGTAAAGCGCTGAGCAAACTGTTGGCGCTATATAAATCCTGTATTATAATAATAAAGGGGCAGTGCGATGAGTTGATACATTGCACTGCACTGTTTACCTTTTATTTTGTAACTTTGTTGAAATGCCACGATTTTTTAATTTTATTTCTACGCACTTCGGCCTGCTACAGTATGGTGCAGTATGTCGCAACACGCTGCGCAAAAATACAGTAAGTCGCACATTTTTTCAGCGCACACCAATGCAAAGCACTGTTGTAAACTGAACTAATAGGACAAAAGACAACCTGCCTTGTCTATGTATTGGGCAAAACTGGCCAACGCATATGATGTGAATGAGCCCTAAACCTCCTTTTCTATAACAAGTGGAGTGAGACTCCATGACATGGGAGGGCAGAGCCGAGGAGATCTCAGCACTGGATCTCCCAGGCGATATATAAAGCCAGCGAATGTCACACATCTACCAAAAATGTCATCTTTTATAAGCTAAATAAAACCGGCCCACGTACATGGAAAATCTTATGAACAAACCAGAACTTCGAAAACTCAGCAGTTCAGAGCCCAAGCAATATTTGCATTGTATTCAAATCGAAGGTCAAAGAGGAAACTCGGCTTTTTCGCTTTCAGTGCTAAGAATCTTTTTCATCCTTTTTCAAACCAGATTATTACCTGGCCTGAAATCAGCACGTCGCTCCTGGAATGTTAACTCAGGCCGAATTCCTCTATTCCCCAAATGAAGGCTTTAAAATCCAGCTCCAGTGAACATGATACTGAAGTTGAAAGTAGAAGTAAAGAGGGGGGTGGACGCTGTAACAAAGAATGCAGTATCCCCGGCGTCAGCACCACCTGACATCCTGACACATGTTAACACCTTGAAGTTAACGGTCTAGAACACATTTGGTGACGGCCCACAGGGCCTGCAAGCTAGAGATAGGAGCTACTAGGAGCCAGGGGCTGTTTACAGATACAAGGCACGGCGATCTGCTCTGCGTCTGCGTGCTGCACCTACACCACGGCTACATCTAAACAGTCCACATTCTGGACTGCCAACACCATATAAACCACGAGACGTTACTAAATACAAATGAACTTCTTGTACTCCCAGATCTCGCTGTATTGTCACTGGATCAGAAAAAAAATGGCATGATAAAAGTTTGAGGAACTGGCAACTATTACAATAAGGACCCATTGACATTATGATCTGTATAACACGAGCCCGCTGGTGTGCGTTGTGAAGAGCCCGCTGGTGTGCGCTGTGAAGGGCCAGCTGGGATGTGTTGTTACAACGCATTGCACTCTGTAGGCTAGGTTCGTATATGTGCGGGTGGTACCGCTGTGGATCCACACGAAAATCCACCACCCGCACAGAGAAATGCAGACCCACGGGCGGGTGCCATTAGTTCTAATGCCACGCCGCCCGCACTGGAAAACGTAACCGTACTGGGAACCGAGGTTCCCATGCGGACTGCTTTTTCGGAAGAAGTGCAGGGACTTCTTACCTGTGTGTCACGGGGTATGGGGAGTCCATTCAAATGAGTGGGTTCTCGTGCCCGCGCAAAACGCGGCCCTCACGGCCGTATATATGTGAACCAGGGTTTACTTTTTTTTTTTATTAACTTTAGTCTAGGTTCACACCTATGTGTTTTCCATTGCGTTCTGCAGAAATGCACAACAATCCATTTAACATGATTTCCTATGGGACAGATTCACATTTCCGCGTTTTCACCTAGTGCGTTTTTTGGAAAGGGTCAGGGACTTTGCGTTTTTGGTTCTATAGACTTCAATGGAGACAGTGCAGAAAAGCATGTAGTGCGCTGATGATGCAATTTTGACGCGTTTTAATCTGCCCAGCAACAAGTTGGAAAAAACAAACGCAAAACGTATAAAAAACGAATGTGCAAAAACAAAAAAGCACTGTAGAAATGGATCAAATGCAAACTGCATAGGTGTGAACCTAGCCTTAAAGTGTTACTAAACCCAGGAACCTGCATTCACTATATCTGGTCTCCCACAGTACACAGAACATGGAAGTGTAATTATTTTAGTAAATATAGACTGCCTTTTCTCATCAGCAGTATATAGCAGCCTTGTGACTTCTATCAGTGTCCCGCTGAGCACTGGTTAACTCTTGTAGAAGGAGTTTTCATTCTCCTCTGATTGTCCTATGAGGCTGCATAACCCCTGACCCTCTGTCTGGACAGCTCTGACTGTCCCTGTGCCAATAACATGCACCCTCCCAAAGATAAGAAAAACTCTCTAGCAATACACACCAAACTGAGCATGTTCAGTGTGACTCCAAGAGCTCTGTGCTATCAGCAAATGGATTTGGGACAGTAGAAGAAGGGGAGGATCAGAGAAGACAAGATAAAACATCCTTTTCACACAATGTGGAAGATTAACTCCTTAGGATCCACAGTGAGTATAACAAGTATTCTTTACTGCAAATACAGACTGATTTCACTGTTGTGGGTTTAGTAACACTTTAATAAAGTGTCACAAAATAACCTTTAAATTAACGTAACCCTTTCTTGCCCACCTGGTGTTCCTTTAAAAAGTTCTGAACATCGAGGACGGGGCAGGTTTAAAGTGATTGTTAACGGGATTGTTCGCCTTTACCAAAAAGCTGCCTATGCACATAAGATGTGTCTGTAGATAAAAGCAAACTGTGCAGCTCTGACTAAAGTTGAATAATGCCCTTGCTATGGGTGTAGGCCATTTACATACCTCCTGAAGCCTGACTGGAAAACTCCCAGGGCGTTGCTAGGTGAGGCCTAGTCATTATTTCTACCCGCCATCATCACAGGAGTGAGCTCTCAGATGCTGAGCTCAGACCTACAGCATCAGGGGAGAGAAAGAGCATGTGAGGGGCTTTAATTCACAGAAAAAGCTCCCTCCTGTGATGGTGGGGATGAGCAGTAATGATTGGCCTCACTTAGCAACATCCTACCAACGTCCTGGGAGTTTTCCAGTCAGGCTTCATGACCTACATAAATGGCCTACACCTATAGCAAGGATATCATTCAACTTTAGTCAGAGACGAAGAGTTTGTTATTATCCACAGACAGCTCTTACCTGAATTGGCAGGTTTCTGGTACAGATGAACTAACACTTTAAGCTTTGGGTTTTTTTTTAAAATTAAAATAACAAACATGTCATACTTACCTGCTCTGTGCAAAACCATTCCCCAATCATCCTCTTCTCGGGTCCCCTGCCAGCGCTCCTCCTCTTCATCCAGTGCCCCCCAAAGGAAGCCGCTGCCTATTGGGGCACTCATGCTGGCACGCTTCTGAGCCCCGCTGCCTGTATCCATAGACACAGGAAGCAGGACAGGGCCCCACCCCTGAGAGTGTCACTGCTCTCATGCACAGCGCTGGATCACCATGGGGCTCAGGAAATTATAAGGGGGGGGGGGGGGGGGCGCTGTGAGAGATCCCAAGCACAGAAGGTTTTTTACCTTAATTACCATAATAGAATGCATTAAGGTAAAAAAAAAAAACATAAAGTGGTATTTTAAAGCGGAGCTCCACCCAAAAGGGGAAGTTCCACTTTAAGGACTGCTCCCCCACTCCCCATTAAGGATTGGCACCTTTGGGGAACGGGGGGGAGTGGGTACCCGAATTTGACAGGTACCCACTCCCACTTCCGGTCCGATCGCCTAGGCGATTGGAAGCTGAAGGTGTGCTCCCTCCCTCCCTGTGGTCTTTTGAGACACGTGACAGGTCCCAGAAGACTACAGGACCATTCATGAAGCGCAGCGCTACTCGCGCATGCGCAGTGGGCACCTGGCTGTGAAGCCGCAAGCTATCACAGCCGGGTGCCCACACTGAAGATGCCGGCCTCCTGGAATACAGGACAGCCGGTGAAACGAGCTGCGGGGGACACACCACGGGACCGAGGGACAGGTAAGTGGCTGTTTTTTAAAAGTCAGCAGCTACAGTTTTTGTAGCTTCTGTCTTTTATTTTTTGATAGGTTGAGTGGAACTCCACTTTAAGTAAAAATGAAGAGACGTGGTTTGTCTCTTCTGCATCAAAGCTACTTACCTGCCTGTCCAGCCCTGCGCAGTGAGCCACACATGCGCAGCTCACTATACAAATTCGGCAATTTACACCACAGAAACATCGGCCGCCCAGCAACACATATGTGGCATGTGGGCGTTAAGGCCCATCCTTTTGCTGCTGTACATGTGTTGCAAGGGCAACAAGAGGTTAATGAACCGTTTTTTTTTGGGTTTTTTTTACTGTGAAGTGCAATAATGCAGTAAGTCCTAATTCCTTTTTTTTGCGCACACCAATACAGTGTGTTGCGGTGAACTGAAAACGTAAGGTAAATTGCTCTGTCTGTACTTGGGACTGCATTGGGCAAGGCTGCCGAAACGCAACAAGGCGTATGCTGTGACTGTGCCCCAATAAAATGAGATTATCCACCTGTCAGATGGCATAAAATAGAATTTCTGACTGGGGTACTGAACTGTATGTAAGTCTTTCCATATATTACACTGAGAAATTAGAACCTAGAATTATGGCGAGGACGGACAAATGGAACCAAAAGCTCTCCAATGAACCAGTGCATGGAGGAGGTGCAGATGCATATCACAATCGCCGCTCCTCCAATCCCAGAATGCACTGAATTCATTGAAAAGAATACAAGACTTTTTATGAACAGAGGAAGGGCAGGTAAGCAGCCCACAGTGATAAATGTACTGCAGTTTTAGCCCTCATGCACACTTGACATTTTTACAGCGGCTGTTTTTGTCATTTGACGTTTTTTTCTACAGTCAATAAACTCCGCAGCATGTTATCCTATGTGTCCATGTACACATAGGCTGTAATCAACGTTTTTTTGGCTGGGGCGTTTTTTGCCAGGAAAAAAACCCAAAACTAGTGGGTTTCAAGAGGAGTTTTGTAGCTAGAAAAATGCTCTAAAGCTGAAAAATGCAGTACAACGCAGCAAACCAGCATTTTTGGACCTTTTTTTGACCAAAAAATATTTGGGGGGGGTTTAAAAAAAAAAGCTACAAAACACAAACGTGCGAAAACGCCGCTAAACGCTAATGCAGAAATGCTAATAAAACTCCAATTTTTTACTTTACGCAGCCAACGTTACCAGCGTTATCAAAACGTCCCGTGTGCATGAGGGCTAAAGTTTCTGTGCCAAATGTTTGGTGCCGACAGAAGGGTACAATTAAAGCTTTGTAACAATCCTTGCGTCATCCAGAGATGGGGCACTCAACACTAAGAGCCAATTTATTTTTACTGGGCAAATGGACTTCAGCTTTAAGTCACTGAATCTGCAATTTGGCCAGAAAAACAGTATTTTCAGTAATAGCAGCTTAGATATTTGATTACTTTAATTTGTCCATACATTGGCAGATGGCCTTCAAACAAGACGTATTTAGGACCTTCTCTGCCATTAATCAGCATGAGTATGGAATTCCGCCAGGAAGTCATACAGACCGTTGGAAGAGTTGACTGTTGGAGGATCGCATTGCTCTTACTCTTCCACTCCCTCTGTACTCGAATGATATCAGAGGCCACCTGGACCTCCGACATCTGTCAGACTTGGCCATCACTGTAGAAGGTCAAAACTGTTATTTGTGTTCCAGCTTTGGGGAACTGACAGACAAGTCACAGCCCAGTACTATAGAGGGACCAAGACACAAGTCATGGAAGGTTCAGGCCTCCCGTTAGATCTTTGATTGACTTTTTCTTTGAAATGTGCACTCCCACCCCTGCTATAACTGGAGGATTATGGAGTTACCATATAAAACCCATTAAAATCCAAAGAATTAGGAGGGAGAAGAGGGAGGGCACCAACTGACACTCAACCCCGTAAACATTGAAAAACACAAAACTGTAGATGGACCTCAATTAATTCAGTTATAAATCCGGCTTCATCTGTGCCAGTAGAAGCCATAACCACCTCATTTCATACCCAACAGAGTTTTTAGTGAACCACTTACTCAAGACTTTCTCAATAACTTCAAAGAGAATGCCAAAATTTATCATAATCTATCTAGGCGGTTTAGTTAGCACCTATGGCTTGCAGCACTGGAGTCCTTCCTTCAAATCTTGGCCAGAACACATCTACATGGAGTTTGCATGTTCTCACTGTGCTTGCATGAGTTTCCCCTGGGTATTCCAAGTTTCCTGCCACAACCAAAGACATGCTGGTAGGATAACTGGCTCCTGTCTAAATAGGCCCCAGTGTGTTAACCATCCCTACACTATCCAAAATGGAGAAAAATGTTTGGGCTTTATACATACATACATATTATCCATCAGAATGTGTTCTCGGTTTTCATTAATTAATTTGATGACCAATTAGCTTTGATTTGGGATTTAAAGGAACCTACTTCCTAAAATAATCAGTATGGGAAGCTCTACTATGTTTTGTAACTTGATACTGTTAAACGACATTTGTTTTGTTTCAATTGGCACTCAGCTGTCATATTATAAAACCTCCAAAAAAAGTATTTTTCTTGCAGCCATGTTTACTTTGGAGGTATTCTAACAACATGACCATAACAACCCCATTGCCTGAGTTTCACTGTTTTCCATAGTTGATCGGGATGAGCGAAAATTGCAGGCATCCTCAACACTATCCTTAGGTTCAATCGAATGATCTAATGCAGTGGTCTCCAAACTATGGCACGGGGGCCACATGCAGCCCTTTGCTTGACTCTCTCCAGCCCTTGGGAAACTACTCCTCCGACACCAGTGATAAGGCACTATTCCTCCCACTGACACCATTAATGGGGCACTATTCCTCCCACTGACACCATTAATGGGGCACTATTCCTCCTGCTAAGACCAATGATGGGGCACTATTCCTCCCACTGACATAGTCGATGAGGCACTATTCCTCCCATTGATAACAACCATGGGGCACTATTCCTCCTAAGACCAATGATGGGGCACTATTCCTCCCAATGACACCATTAATGGGGCACTATTCCTCCTGCTAAGACCAATGATGGGGCACTACTCCTCCCACTGACATCGTCGATGAGGCACTATTCCTCCCATTGATAACAACCATGGGGCACTATTCTTCCTAAGACCAATGATTGGGCACTACTCCTCCCACTGACATCGTCGATGAGGCACTATTCCTCCCATTGATAACAACAATAGGGCACTACTCCTCCTGCTAAGACCAATGATGGGGAACCATTCCTCCCACTGACATCGTCGATGAGGGACTATTCCTCCCATTGATACCAACCATGGGGCACTATTCCTCCTGCTAAAACCAACGATGGGTGTTTACTCTAACTGATGTCGAGACATTTTCTACTCACACTGGCCACAGTCCGCCACCCCTAAATACTGAAGTAAACTGTCCCTTTGTTTAAAAAGTTTGGAGACCCCTGATCTGATGAGCGTCTAGTCTTTGCCAATGGATGACTTCTCTTTATAAATTGCTAGTTACAAAGCAAAGTCTTGTCCCAGTATTTGGGGAATTAAAGCATGTAAGAATAAGAAAATAAGTTTTTATTTTAACCCCAACTCTTGCAGGATGCAGACGTTTTGGTGCACTTTTAGAAAGCGCACTAAACACCCAAGGTACAATATAACTCAATGGGAAAGTGCAACTAACCTGCTCCAAAGATGCAGATAGACTACGCTACACGAAAACTGCACTGCAATAGTGTGAAATTGCCCTGATTGAATTCTTCACATTACGTTGTTTCTTAAAAATACATGCCACCTTAGCTTTATACTAAACAAATGTAAACACACACTTTAAAAATGTTATTTAAGTACCTTATAACTATACCTTATAATCAGGGCTTGTAAAAGACTCTCGCTCGCCCGCTCGCAAATGCGAGTAGAAATTCTTTAACGGCGAGCACAGATGATGGAGCGTCTGCGCTCCAAGCCTCATTGTGAAGCCGAGTTCCGGTTTCCCACTTCCGGTTTCCGGCTTCTTCAGCACCGCCGCTGAGGGGAAAGGTGCAGGAGAGGTCCGCTCTCCTACGCTGAGAGGAGACACCCTCTCCACCGCCGCGGGGGACTCAAGGAGTAAGTACTGTATACATGTCATATCACTATAATGGAGTACAGGAGAGGGGGGATATACATTACTGTATACATGTCATATCACTATAATGGGGTACAGGGGTGGGGGGATATACATTACTGTATACGTGTCATATCACTATAATGGAGTACAGGGGAGGGGGATATATATACTGTATACATGTCATATCACTATAATGGAGTACAGGGGAGGGGGGATATACATTACTGTATACATGTCATATCACTATAATGGAGTACAGGGGAGGGGGGATATACATTACTGTATACATGTCATATCACTATAATGGAGTACAGGGGAGCTGGGATATACATTACTGTATACATGTCATATCACTATAATGGAGTACAGGGGAGGGGGATATACATTACTGTATACATGTCATATCACTATAATGGAGTACAGGGGAGCTGGGATATACATTACTGTATACATGTCCTATCACTATAATGGAGTACAGGGGAGGGGGGATATACATTACTGTATACATGTCATATCACTATAATGGAGTACAGGGGAGGGGGGATATACATACTGTATACATGTCATATCACTATAATGGAGTACAGGGGAGCTGGGATATACATTACTGTATACATGTCCTATCACTATAATGGAGTACAGGGGAGGGGGAATATACATTACTGTATACATGTCATATCACTATAATGGAGTACAGGGGAGGGGGATATACATACTGTATACATGTCATATCACTATAATGGAGTACAGGGGAGGGGGGATATACATTACTGTATACATGTCACATCACTATAATGGAGTACAGGGGAGGGGGGATATACATTACTGTATACATGTCACATCACTATAATGGAGTACAGGGGAGGGGGATATACATTACTGTATACATGTCACATCACTATAATGGAGTACAGGGGAGCTGGGATATACATTACTGTATACATGTCCTATCACTATAATGGAGTACAGGGGAGGGGGGATATACATTACTGTATACATGTCCTATCACTATAATGGAGTACAGGGGAGGGGGGCTATACATTACTGTATACATGTCATATCACTATAATGGAGTACAGGGGAGCTGGGATATACATTACTGTATACATGTCCTATCACTATAATGGAGTACAGGGGAGGGGGGATATACATTACTGTATACATGTCATATCACTATAATGGAGTACAGGGGAGGGGGATATACATACTGTATACATGTCATATCACTATAATGGAGTACAGGGGAGGGGGGATATACATTACTGTATACATGTCATATCACTATAATGGAGTACAGGGGAGGGGGATATACATTACTGTATACATGTCATATCACTATAATGGAGTACAGGGGAGGGGGATATACATTACTGTATACATGTCACATCACTATAATGGAGTACAGGGGAGCTGGGATATACATTACTGTATACATGTCCTATCACTATAATGGAGTACAGGGGAGGGGGGATATACATTACTGTATACATGTCCTATCACTATAATGGAGTACAGGGGAGGGGGATATACATTACTGTATACATGTCCTATCACTATAATGGAGTACAGGGGAGGGGGATATACATTACTGTATACATGTCATATCACTATAATGGAGTACAGGGGAGCTGGGATATACATTACTGTATACATGTCATATCACTATAATGGAGTACAGGGGAGCTGGGATATACATTACTGTATACATGTCATATCACTATAATGGAGTACAGGGGAGGGGGGATATACATTACTGTATACATGTCCTATCACTATAATGGAGTACAGGGGAGCTGGGATATACATTACTGTATACATGTCCTATCACTATAATGGAGTACAGGGGAGGGGGATATACATTACTGTATACATGTCATATCACTATAATGGAGTACAGGGGAGCTGGGATATACATTACTGTATACATGTCATATCACTATAATGGAGTACAGGGGAGCTGGGATATACATTACTGTATACATGTCATATCACTATAATGGGGTACAGGGGAGGGGGGATATACATTACTGTATACAGGTCATATCACTATAATGGAGTAATAATATAAAAATAATCATAAAAAATAATAATATAATAATAATAAATTTAATTCAATAATATAATCAAACCAAAAACACTGAAATTTGAAATACAGAGGCAAATTCGCACATCGCTTAGCAAAGTCGCAAAATCGTTTTCAGTGTCTGATGACGAATTTCCCCACAAATCATTATCACTCAATTCTGCAAGTGGTTCTGATTTACTATCGCTGTTCTAAAACCGCTTTTGATGTAAAGGGACGCTTTTTGGCCGCCATGGACTTTTCTCAGTTTCCAGGCAGAAAGAACAGTCAAAATGCAGGCAGGGCACAGGACAAAGCAGTAGGGACAAAATGTATGTGAAATGCAGTGAAAAAGCAATGACAGCAAAAATGTCATTTTTTAAAAATTTCAAATTTCCCGCCGGTTCCGCCGCCCGAATGTTCCGACGTCACGGGGACCGGAACACGGAAGTCAGATGCCGGCATCCGCCGGAGGAGATGGACGGGGACACTGCAGGGGACCCATCGTGGGAGCGAAGGACAAGGTAAGTGCTGCAGGGACCCCCAGAGAACGCTGCATAGTAAGCCCGAGTGTAGCTCGGGTTACCGTTCTTGGTATAGAAATTCTACCCCGAGCTACACTCGGGAACACCGCCAAGGAGGTTAAGGGGGCGTGGTTGGGGGCATGGCTGGGGGTGGGGGACGGGACAGGGGTGGGGCTGGAGGCGGACCTGGGGAAGGTTGGGTGGGGCATTTGTTGGAGAGTAAGGTTTGTGCCTGGCTAGTAGGTCTAGACTCGAACTTTTAAGCCCTGCCTTATATATTACATAGACTTCCATTTAGTAAAATAAAACTTTCCTACCACAGGCGATTCTCACATTTTTTTTTTCTTTTTAATTAAATTAACCTCTTTTGACATTCAATTCCTTCCCACTACCCTTACAAAGTGGGTCACATGACACTATCCATACCTAGTTTCCAAATGTTTCCTCCAGAAATAGGAATAGGAAAGAAAAACCGGGTCATACCACAAAGTTTTCCATTTTATATCCATTCTGATAATACTATATTCCTACAAGTAGGTTTTTAATATTTTTTTCTCCTCCTGCTGATCCTGCACCCTGCTGTTCTCCATGAATGGGAAGTGGACCTCCTTCCTGTCCCTGTGTTCACAAAAATTTGTATCATAAAGTTTTATTCCACTTAATTTTTTTTAACATCTATTTCCTATATATGTTAAGTCCCTTTCACAATGATCTAGAACAGCGAACTGTACCCATAGACTTCCATTAGATCGGGCGGTGTTGGTGCATTTTATGAAATGCACGGCTTGGCTTCTGCAGCAGATTATTATTATTATACAGGATTTATGAAGCGCTAAGAGTATCAGTGTTACAGGGGGCGTAACACTTGTTTATTTCACACACACACACACATATATATATATACATATATTATTATTTCAGGTACTTATATAACGCCATCAATTTACGCAGCGCTTTACATATATATTGTATATTCACATCAGTCCCTAACCCTCAAGGAGCAAACAATCTAAGGTCCCTAACTCACATTCATACATACACATACTAGGGACAATTTACACAGGAGCTTATTAACCTACCAGCATGTCTTTGGAGTGTTGGAGGAAACCAGAGTACCCGGAGGAAACCCACGCAGGCACAGGGAGAACATGCAAACTCCAGGCAGGTGGTGCCGTGATTGAGATTTGAACCAACAACCCGAGTGCTGCCAGGTGGAAGTGCAATCATTTAGCCAATGTGCTACCCATGTATATATTATGTATACCTATCAAAAAAGGTTGACTGCAGGTCCTGTGTATTGGGTCCTGAGAACAGGCAGGCTGCAATCTGCTACTGCTATACCACTTTAATGAGTCACCGCACTCCCAAAAATGTCTTGCTCAAAAGTTACTTTTTACAAATCTGTTGAACAAGTAACTTTTGAACTTTTTGAACAAGAAATTTTGGAATGTGATGAAAAAATAAATAACTGAATAAATTTAAAAAAATATATATATAAATATATATTATATATACAGTGTATATGTGTGTATATATACACACATATATACCCCTATATATGTGGCTTCTGCAGCAGATTATTATTATTCTGCAGCAGATTATTATTATTATATATATATCTCCTGTTTCCACTTTTTGTTAACACCTGTTTATCTCCTGCCTTTTCTACCTTTATACAAGCCCACTTTAGAGCAGTTTCCAGCTTCTAGCTGGAGGTCACCATCACCTCTTCCACTTAATGGCGTATGAATGACGCAATATATTTTTTTACTTAAACATCTATTTCCTACATACTTATTTAACATTAACACACACGCATTATATATATATATATATATATATATATATACACACACACACACACACAAAATGGGGGTTATTTACTAAAACTGGAAAGTGTAAAATCTGGTCCAGCTCGGCATAGAAACCAATCAGCTTCCAGATTTTATTGTCAAAGCTTAATGGAACAATTTAAAGTTAGAAGCCGATTGGCTACCATGCACACCTTCACTAGATTTTGCACTCTCCAGTTTTCGTACATTTCCCGATGTATTTATATATACATTTTTTTGTTTAACATCTAATTTCGATATACTTTTTTTTTTTACACCTTTATGTGTGTTATATATTTTTTAGTACACATTTTTTATTTCCTGCCTACATACAAGGCCACTTGTGGGCAGTTGACAGGCTTCTATCTGGAGGTCAGCATCACCTCATCCACCGAATGACATTTTAGAAAGGAGAAAATAGCAAGTCATTCTTACCCGCAGACTCCTCCCCCACTGTATCTGTACAGACCTTTAATAGCATTTGTCCTGCCTGTTCCTGGACTGTGCAGACAGATAATTCTGCGCTTCACCGCCGAGCACAACTCTACCGTATGCCACACCAGGGCTTAAATCCTCATCCCGATTCTCTTTCTACAAATGCAGATGGAGAAGGAAGGAACACCCTCACCAGTAATAAAACCTCTCTAATGCAGCTTTACAAAACGCATAAACAATGGCATCGCCCCGCAGCTCGCATGCAGACAGTTTGGAGCTCTGGCTGGCCGCGGCTCTCAATTAGTTTACAGGCTGTCAAGTTCAACTACTCGTCTTCCTAATCCCCTCCCCCTGCAATGCACCTTGCTGCCTAATGCCACAAATAACATTTACGCCAAGCTGAAGTCAATGAGGGCCCATTTACTAAAGAAGGGTTTTTTTTTCTGTTGACCAATCAAAGCAGAGTTTGCTCGGCGCACCCAATCAGGTTTGAAAAAAAAAAAAAAAAAAGAATTTTTCCTGAAACTTCAATGGTTAACATAAGCACAGATTTAGATGGATCAGCAAAAAATATGTTTATTCCTTCAATCATGTAAATATAAGGACAAAGGAAAAAAAAAAAAAAAAAAATATATATATATATATATATATACATATATATATATATATATATATATATATATATATATATATATATATAAATAAATATATGTTTATAAATAAACAATACTGTACACATAAATAATATAATTCTAAATATAAATACTGTATATAATATATATATATATATATATATATATATAAAAATAAATATAAAAAATAAATAAATATATATATATATATATATATATATATATATGATATAAATACAAATACTGTATATAAAATATATATATCTATATATATATATCTATATCTATATATATATATTTATATATAAATATAATTTTATATATATATATATAGATATATATATATGTATATATCTATATATATATATATATATATATATATACATATATATATAAATATAAAAACAAACCCTATTTAAACAGTAACTTTTTTTTTTCAATTTAAACACAGATCCTGCATCTCCCATTTCCCGTCATACAGCTATTGATGAGGATGATGATATGGCATCTTACGTTGGCCATGCAGAATACATTTCCCACCCACCGTGCAACTTCTCTACCTGTGCTCCCCATCACTGCACCACCAAGGGTTAAAAATGGATGGGAATCATAAAGAGCGCCTATGTGTGAAGCAGGGCGTGTGATCATCGGTGTCAAAATGATGTCAGATGGAAAGACGGGCAAGCCGTGTGCGAAATAAAAGAGGAACGCAGTACCTGAGATGAGATTGGCCATTCTCCCCCCCCCCCTCCGGCCTGGGGGGCACCTTTTGTTTTGTGGGTGGGCGGCTGCTCGACGCAACCTGTCAGCGGTGGCTCCACATCTTATAAAAATTGCATTAAAACAGAAGGTAGGGGGGAAAAAAAAAACCTTGTGAGAGGTAAATCAATGCTTCCCTGGAGAAGGAGGCAGCAGACAGGAGGGGGGTGGGCAGGCGATGCAGGAATGGAGCGCACACCATCTCTTTTTACACATCCCTCTACCTGCACAAGTTGCCTGGCTGCAAAGCCGTCATACCGTCAGGCCCGACGGTCCGCACGGCGTCAGCATCCTCCCAGGTAAACATGTTGACAGTGCTGGGTGGCTCCTGCTGGCCACATGTCACACGCATGTCGTCAGCAGCCTGAGAGGTGCCCCCCTTCTTTTCTTTTTTTTTCCCTCCCAGCCTTGGCAAGAGGAAACCAAACCAGCTAATCTCCACGATCTTACCTTGCCGCCAGCTCCTTAACCCATGCAACCCAGATCTAGGTGCGGGGGGGCCAGGCAAGGGTTAAACCGCCAGGCTGATGTGTACAGGCTGCCCCAGCAATGTGAAAAGTACAAGGAGGGGGGGATGGGGATGGGGGGGGGGGGCTGTCATGCAGCAAGCTTAGGTCATCTGTAACAATCCCTTCCCTTCCATACTCCTCACAAGGCAGGAAATCCCAATACTGAACTATGAGGAGCACCCAACAGGAGGACCAGGACCGCAACAAGGACTTCCTCCCCCCGTCCTCATTACAGGCTGTGCCCCTGATCACTGTCAGTGCTGGGATGAAACTCAGGGACTGGGGGAAGGAAGGGGGGGGGGGAGGCCGTCTGGCTCTCTGAGTGTGAAATGTAAATGTTTCCCTTATATAGGCTGAGCCGTTGTTGGACGGAGAAAAAATAGGGGCCCCCTTGCTACGGGAGGACACCACCCCTCTGCAGACGGGCAGGTACTGGAGGAGGGGGGAGAGCCAGGACCCAAGGAGAAAGAAAACTTTACTCCCCGGCCTCCACCGCACCCAGATCTCCAGGAGCCCCCACCCACATGGCAGCCATAGGCACCTCTACCTGGAGGACGCCACAAGGCCCTCCACACAGGGAGGAGGACGCTGTGTACACTCTGCCAGGACAACGACTGTCCTCCCCCCGAGGGGGGGACCTCTGATAACTGCACCCCATGGCTGACGAGGGAGGGAGCACCCAGGGGTGAAGCCAATGGAGGGGGAGGGGAAAGGGAAGGAGGTATACCATCATCTCATGTCACTCAACCATCAGAAAAAAACTGAAATCAAGTGTCCTCTGGCCTGGAGCTATTAGTACTACTACTACTACCCCTACTATTATTACTACTAATACTACCCCTACTAGTACTACTACTACTACTACCCCTACTAGTACTACTACTACTAATACTACCCCTACTAGTACTACTACTACCCCTACTAGTACTACTACTACTAATACTACCCCTACTAGTACTACTACTACCCCTACTAGTACTACTACTACTAATACTACCCCTACTAGTACTACTACTACTAATACTACCCCTACTAGTACTACTACTACTAATACTACCCCTACTAGTACTACTACTACCCCTACTAGTACTACTACTACCCCTACTACTACTAATACTACCCCTACTAGTACTACTACCCCTACTAGTACTACTACTAATACTACCCCTACTAGTACTACTACTACCCCTACTAGTACTACTACTACTAATACTAGCCCTACTAGTACTACTACTAATACTACTCCTACTAGTACTACTACTAATACTACCCCTACTAGTACTACTACTAATACTACGCCTACTAGTACTACTACTTCTACTAGTACTACTACTGGTACTGCTCCTACTATTAATACTGCCCCTACTAGTACTACTACTAATACTATCTCTACTAGTAGTACTACTAATACTACTCCTACTACTGGTACTGCTCCTACTAATACTACTACTGCTCCTACTAATACTACTACTAATACTAACCCTACTAGTACTACTGGTACTAATACTGCCCCTATTAGTACTACTACTGATACTGCTCCTACTAATACTACTACTGCTCCTACTAATACTACCCCTACTAGTACTGTTCCTATTAATACAACTCCTACTGGTACTATTACTCCTACTAGTACTACTACTGGTACTGCTCCAACTAATACTAATACTGCTCCTACTAATACTACCCCTACTAGTACTGCCCCTACTAGTACTTCTCCTACTAATACTGCCCCTACTACTAATAATGCCCCTACTAATACTACTACTGGTACTGCTCCTACTAATGCTACTACTAGTACTGCTCCTCCTAATACTACTACTAGTACTGCTCCTACTAATACTACTACTGGTACTGCTCCTCCTAATGCTACTACTAGTACTGCTCTTCCTAATACTACTACTAGTACTGCTCCTCCTAATGCTACTACTGGTACTGCTCCTCCTAATACTACTACTGCTCCTCCTAATACCACTACTGCTCCTACTAATACTACCACTGCTCCTCCAAATACTACTATTAGTACTGCTCCTCCTAATACTACTAATAATACTGCTCCTCCTAATACTACTACTGGTACTGCTCCTCCTAATACTACTGGTACTGCTCCTCCTAATACTACTACTAGTACAGCTCCTTCTAATACAACTACTGCTCCTCCTAATACTACTACTAATACTGCTCCTCCTAATACTACTACTGGTACTGCTCCTCCTAATACTACTACTGGTACACAGCTCCTTCTAATACAACTACTGCTCCTCCTAATACTACTACTAATACTGCTCCTCCTAATACTACTACTGGTACTGCTCCTTCTAATACAACTACTGCTCCTCCTAATACTACTACTAATACTGCTCCTCCTAATACTACTACTGGTACTGCTTCTCCTAATACTGCTCCTCCTAATACTACTACTAGCACTGCTCCTACTAATACTACTACTAATACTGCTCCTCCTAATACTACTACTAATACTGTTCCTCCTAATACTACTACTGGTATTGCTCCCCCTAATACTACTGCTAATACTGCTCCGCCTAATACTTCTACTGCTCCTCCTAATACTATTACTGGTACTGCTCTTCTTAATACTTCTACTGCTCCTCCTAATACTACTACTAGTACTGCTCCTCCTATTCCTACTAATACTCCTCCTTATACTACTTCTACACCTCTTTTTAATATTCCTCCTTTGTCTAATACTACCATTCCTCCTACTAATACTAATACTATTGCTCCTATTCCTACTAATACTTCTCATGCTCCTATTACTACTACTCCTATGTCTTTCTAAAACTATTACTCCCAATACTCCTAATACTACTACCAGTCCTCCCCCTTCTAATACTACTAGTACACCTCCTAATACAACTACTGCTAATAGTACTCATCCTCCTTCCAGTACTGCTAATACCCGTTCCTCCTCCTCCTTATATGACCACTACAACTGATACTCCTCCTCCTCCCATGAATACTCTTCCTAGTACTACTTTTGCTCCTACTACCACAGCGGTGCCCCCTCCCTCCCCCCGGGGGTCCCTCATCACTCACCCACAGCTGTCAAGAGTAGAGAACAATCACAAAGCCCCTCAGCAGCTGCTGCAGAACCTCTTCCATGGCTGTCAGGGGCCCCCAGGGGGCTGATGGGAAGTGGAGGGAGGGTGGAGCCGTTGCCAAGAGCAACCAGTCGTCCTGCATGTAGAGGGTTGCCATGGGTGACAGCTGTACTCCTCCATAGTAGGGATCACTCCCTGTCTATAAGAGGTTCTGCAGCAGCTGGTGGGGGAAGAATGATGCTGGGGGGGGGGGGTCCCAGGTCAGCCTTGAGGGGGGGATGATGATGATGAAGGATGATGGAGGTGGGGGGGGGGGGGGTGTACCTGCACTGATCTCAGGCCAGCCTCGCCCGTAGCTGACACCTATGCAGATGCGGCGTACACCGTGTACTGCAGCACAGTCTGTGTGTGTGTCGGGGGGGGGGGGGGGGGAATATATATATATATATGTCCGAGGGGCACATATCTATATATATAGGAAGGGTCCCCCCCCCCCTCGGGCCCCCCGCACAGCCCAAGTTGGTCCCCGGGGCAGAGGAGAAGAAGGTGTCGGAGATCCGTTAGTTCTGCACTACCTGCCCCGGGGGGGAGGGGTCGGTCCGGGAAGGTGGGGGGGGTGGGGGTGAGAGGTGTGTGGGGGGGTAGAAGTTTCTGGGGGGGGGGAGTAGAGGGCGGGGGAGGGGAGCCGGGGTCCTCCGTACATCATCATGTGATCAGATAACGGTCCGGGGAGGAGGCGGCAGGTAATGATCGGTCCGGCCCGGGGACGGTGTGTGTGCCCGGTGTACAGTGTCCTCATCCCGGCCCCCCTCCCGCCGCCCTCCCCGGACCCTCCGGCCGCACTCACCGTTATTCCGCCGGGGGTTCGCCTGCTTTCTGCGCTTACACCTGGGGCCATCCGCCATGATCCTCTCCGCTCTGTGTCTAAATGCTGGAGTCACCTCCCTCCCCGCCCCTCCTCTACACCCCCTCCTCCTCCTCCTCACCCCCCACCCCCCCTCCTCACCCCGCACCTGGTTTACGACACTCCTCGCCTACCAACACCTACACCTCCCCCCCCCCACCACCCCAGGGGTGTACCCAGGGGTGCCCGAGGGAGGGGCTATGCCTGCACCAACTGGGGGCCCCGACAACAGGAAGGAGGGGGGGGGCGGGCTCAGGTGGGCATGTGAGAGCATGGAGGGGAATAACGGTCCTGGGGGGAGGACTACAAGTCCCAGCAATCGGCAACTCCGCACCACACATCACATAGACAGAAATATCCCATCATCACCATACACACCTACTATTCCACATCACCGACAGTGACACCGGGAGGAGGAACAACGGTCCCGGGGACACCACTAGTCCGGTACAGGAGCCGATCATACAACCCTGCGGACAGGATGCCCGACCTGTCATCCTACATACCCTCTACTCGGGTACTACACCGCACATCGCCCTACATTCCGCTTCATTACTTTAATGGCATTTCATTACACTTTATTTATTATTATTACACATGATATAATACTAGAATTGTTTGTTATTTTATTTATTATCATCATTATTATTATTTTATGTATTATTTTATTTCATTTTAATATGTTTTCTATTATTATTAGACATAATTTAATATTACATTTTAATGATTTTATTTATTATTATTATTGTGAGGATTATTATTTTATTTATTATATTATTATTATAATATTATTATTATTATTGTTGTTATTCATAATTTAATATTATATTTTATTTTAATTTTTTTAAATTATGATTTATTATTTTATTAACTTTTTTCTATTATCTGTATTATTATTAGACTCTATTTACTATTAGTTTATGTATCATTTTATTTATAATTATTATTTTATAAGAGTTTCTTTTTTCTATTAGTATTATTAGGCATGATTTAATATTAGATTTAAATTGTATGTATGTATTATTATTATTAATTCTAATAATAATTATTAATCATTATACTGATAATAATATTATTTTATTTATTATTTTAATAGATTTTACTTTTTATTACTATAATTATTACTATATTATGATTATTCAACACAGTTTTATGTTTTATTATTTTATTTATTTTTATTATTATTAATAATATTTTATTATTTTATGTATTTGGGTTTTTTTTAGATTTCATTTTATCAATTATTATTATACATTATTTATTATTAGGTTGTTTTTTAATTATTTTATTTATTACTGTTATTTCATTAGATTAAAATTTTTCTAATATTAGTAATATTAGGCATGATTTAATATTAGATTTTTTTATTATTATTATTATTATTAGTATTAATAATAATAATACGTTATTAGACTTTTTAAAAATAATTTTTATTACTAGACATAGTTTAGTATTAGCTGTTATGTTTTATTATTTTATATATATATTTTTTTATTATTGTATTAGATTTTACTTTTTTCTATTATTATAAGGGTTATTCAACATGATTTTTATTTTTTGAATTATTTATTTTTTATTAATATTATTAATATTATATTCAGTTTTTTTAACATTTCAATTATTATTAATAATTAATTTAATATTTGATTAGATTTTATTTTTTCAATTATTATAATGATTATTCAACATGATTTTTATTTTTTTCATTATTTATTTTTTATTAATATTATTATTATTTTATTCAGTTTTTTTAACATTTTAATAATTATTATTATTATTTCATTTAATATTTGATTAGATTTTATTTTTTTGTTCAATTATTATTGGACATGATTTAATATTAGATTGTATTTTTTATTATTTTATTAGATTTTATTTTTTCTATTATTATTAGACACAATTTATTATCAGATTTCTCTGCACTGACACTAGACTTTGCAGTAATGTCACCAATCGCAGTGCAGGGTATATAAAACTCATAGGAGAGGATCATTATAATTTTCGCCATCGAAGGTTTCTAAGGACACAGCCTAGGAAGCTGCCATCTTATGGTGGTCATGTACACTTCAATAAATGATCAATATTTTTCGGATCAATCTCTTCTAATCAGAATAATCAATCTATAGTAGATTTAGTCATTATGCCACACAAGGGGAAGTGGATTTCAATCCATAAATTAAACTCTTCCAATCAACATGGACTATTCTTAATCCTTATGCTGCCAACATTGGTAAATAGATTGGAAAGTATATGATATTTACTTGTTTTAAACCTTTGTTTTACATTTCTTCAGTTATCTGCTGGTTTCCAGGCCTAGGAAAATGATGTCACATACTCCAGGAGTCTTCAAGAGTGGAGGAGGGGTTTTCTCAGCTAAGCACACTTACCTGTCAGCATGCCTGAGCTAAGGGCAGATGGATTCCAGGATGTAAGTGCTACATGAATCATCTGCCCTTACTCAAGATGGCCACAGCTGGAAATGCTAGGGGGTAGTTTTCAAAGTGATTTCTCAGCAAAATAAAGCAGAGAGGGATGGATGGATGGAGTTTACTTTGAATATTACAAATGAATTAAATTGTGTTTTTAATTTGTGCTGCTCAGATGCCGTGTAGTTTCACTAACCACCCACCAGAGGATTTATCCCCCTTCCTGACCAGCGCAGTTTTTGCGATACTGCGCTGCGTTACTTTATCTGATGATTGCGCGGTTATGCAACGTATGACCACATCGTGTGGTCATGCAGCTTTTTCCCCACAAATAGAGCTTTCTTTCGGTGGTATTTGATCACCTCTGTGTTTTTTCTTTTTTTGCTATAAACAGCAAAAGAACGACAATCTTGAAAAAAAAAATATAATTTCACTTTTTTCTATAAAACATCCATGAAAACAAATTAAATAATTTCTTCATATATTTAGGCCAATATGTATTCTGCTACATGTCTGATAAAAATCCTAATAAGTGTATATTAATTGGTGTACGTAAAGCTTTAGCATCTACAAATGGCGGTATATATATACTGGAATTTTTATTTTTATCTTTTTTATACTAGTAATGGCGGCGATCAGCAACCTACTGCAGGACTGCGACATGCATTCTGACACTGGAGTGGGGGGGGGGGGGGGGAACTGACTAAAGGCCACTGACATTCCCTGGGACACTAATACAGTGATCGGTGCTAATAAAAAAGCATGAAGGGATTAACATCTGAGGCGATCAAAGGGTTAACTGTGTGTGTTTTACATTGTGTGCTGTGTTTTATTTGGGAGACATGCTGCTTTGTATCTTTGCTGTGCAGAGAGATACAAAGCAGCATGTCTATGCTGACAGGAGAGAGATCTGTAATGTTTACACACAGGTCTTTCCCCTCTCAGCCTTGCTGATGAGCACCGAGGGAATAGCTAGCCGGGACCCGGTGATTGACATCCCCAGCAGTAAACAGCGGCACTCGTTGCGCGTGCATGGGCACGCACGCCCCCTACTCGGAAATGCAAATTACGTATATATACGTGATCTTGCGCAGCCGTGACGCCCTGTAGTAGTGCAAAATTTGGTGCAGCTCTGCATAGAAACCAATCATCTTCCAGGTTTTATTGTCAAAGTTTAATTGAACAAGCTGGAGTTAGAAGCTGATTGGCTACCATGCACAGCTGACCCAGATTTTGCACCCTATAGTTTTAGTTAGTAATGGTGACGGAGGAGGAACCTCCAGCAGATTGACAGCCTCAGCTCCATTCCTGTGTGCTGTGTGAAGGGAGGTGTGTCCCTTCCCTCCAATCACCTCTCAGAGCTCTCCTCATTGAGTGTAACTTTATCTCCCCGCCCCCTGCTTTCAGAGCTGGGAGATCCTGTGTAAACTCTGCACTTTGAATGGATGTACGGGGGCAGACAGCTATAGATAAACAGGTACAACTTATGTAGAATTTGTTACATCTCTGTGTATCACCCGAGGCCAGTCACTTCACTGGGTATATGTAAGTGTTTACATCCACTTTAACCGGTTCCTGCCCTGCCTATGGCCAGATGGCGGCCGCGTGAGCACCTCGTCCCTCCGGGTGGACGCCATATGGCATCCTATCAGGCATGCGCAGTTTACCTGCCCGCAGAGCACCAGCCGTGTACCTCGGACACAGCCGATGACAGATCTGTGTACCGGTCCCGTTGCCAGTACCATGTGACCTGCTGTGACCAATCACAGCAGGTCACATGACAGTTGTATACAATGGATGGCTTCATTCATGCCATCAATTGTATACAAGTGTGTCTAGCTGTGAATGGTCACAGCGATCACATGCACAAGCTGGGCCAATCATAGCCCAGCTGTGTCATGTGATTAGCTGTGGCCAAATCACAGCTAAGCACAAAAAAAAAAAACGAATGAATCGATGTCATTCAGGTAAATGCTTGCTTATAAGTAATTCTTTGCTATAAGCAAATTGTGTAAAAAAAAAAAAATACTGATTACTTCCCTTAAGTAGTACATTGTTACTATGGTAACATTGTACTACTTTGGTCATAGTGAAATATGAAAAAAAATCTTAAAAAAAGAGAAACATTTTAATAAAAAATAATTAAAAAATAAAAAAAAATTATCAATTTTTTTTTGTACTGTCGCCAGTCAGTGTCCCTGATCACCGCCATGCCAGTTATATGATGACACTGCACTGCACTGGTGACAGTATGTAAAAAAAAAATTGTGAAAATATTTTTTTTTATTTCTTCATTTTCCGAAAAATTATGACAAAAGAATTACAACTTCAAAAAACTCGCCATGCCTGTTATGAAATACGTCGGACTGTCTACTCTGCAAAAAGGGGTCATTTGGGGGATATCTGTACTGTTCTGACATTCTTGGGCCTCAAGAAATTAGATTGGCTGTCAGTACTTCAGAATTGATCAATATTCAGATCTATACCATAGTTTGTGAACTCTAAACAAACTCTGAACAAACTAAAAAATACATCCTAATTTGGGTTATTTTCACCAAAGACATGTAGCAGAATACATCTTGGCCTAAATTTATGAAGAACAATTATTTATTTGCAAACTTTTATAACAGAAACAAAGAAAAACTTTTTTTTTTCAAACGTTTTGGTCTTTTTTTGTTAATTTAGCAAACAATAAAAACCCCAGCGGTGATTAAATACCACCAAAAGAAAGCTCTAGTTGTGTGAAGAAAATGATAACATTTTAGTTTGGGTACAATGTTGTATGACCGCGCAATTGTCATTCAAAGTGTGAGAGCGCTGAAACCTGAAAACTGGCCTGGGCAGGAAGGTGTAAAAGTGCCCGGTATGGAAGCGGTTAAGGTGCATTCATCACTTACTATCATGAGTTGTCAGTCACATCTCATGTTCCACCATGTAATCTCAGAATACGATTGTATATATGAACAAGGTATCTCGGTGCTGCCAATCAATGCATAAGGATCGATCATTTTCTGCCCTGCCCAGTTCACTCAGTTTGATTGCATCCAAGCAAGTCTAAACCAATCAGCAGTGAAGTTATGGCTATTCAATTTTTTGCTGATTTGATTGTTTTGATCAAATCACAGATCGATTGGATAAAAAAAAACGAGTGTATGGACACCATTAGGCTCTGCAGTTGCCCTGGTGCTGCACACGTCATCAGTTATGACAGCAGCCATTTGATGGCTTGACACTTTAGTTGAGAGCACAAGCAACTGCGACAGTTATCACTCACAGCATGCCTTTAACCTCCCTGGCGGTATTCCCGAGTGTAGCTCGGGGTAAAGTTTCAGCACCACAAGCGGTAACCCCAAACTACACTCGGGAATACCTTGTGGCGCTGCTCCAGGATCTATTCTTCACTTACCTTGTCCTGCGCTCCTGCGATGTCCCTCCTGCAGTGTCCCCGGCAATGTCCTCCGGCCGATGCCGGCATCTGTCTTCCGGGTTCCGTTCCCTGCGATGTCAGGACGTACGGGGATGGAACTGGCGGGAAATTTGAAAATTGTAGAAGTGACATTCACTGAATTCACTAAAATCACATAGTATTACATTACTGTATCAAACCATTTCACATACATTTTGTCCCGAGTGCTTTGTCCTGTGCCCTGCCTGCATTTTTACTGTTCTTTCTGCCTGGAAACTGAGAAATGTCCATGGCGTCCAAAAAGCGTCCCTTTAGGTCAAAAGCGGTTTTAGACCAGCTAGAGAACAGCGATAGTAAATTTGAACTACTTGCAGAATTGAGTGATAATGATTCGTGGGGAAATTCGTCATCAGACACTGAAAACGATTCTGCGACTGAACTCAGTGATGTGCGAACTTGGCGCTATATTTAAAATTTCAGTGTTTTTGGTTTGATTATATTATTTAATTAAATGTATTATATTATTTTTTTATGATTATTTATTAAATTATAATTTATGATTTCGTGTTTCAAATTTTGTCATACCCGGAATGTTTACTAGACTCTTGTTCAGACAGATTTCAGTGAGTTATTCCTAAAAATTACAGGCCTACAATAAAAAAACTACATATTTCCATGCAAAAAAATGTACCGCTTTGAGCACAGAAATACTGACAGAATCAGACCGCCAGGGAGGTTAATGGTACTATGTTGGAAATAGTTAAATGCATGGGTTTCGCTCTGCTTTAGGCTAGGTTCACGCCCATGCAGTTTACATTTGATCCTTTTTTTGCGGTGCGTTTTGCATTTTTGCACATGCGTTTTTGATGCATTTTGCTTTCTTTTTTTCAACTTGTTGCTAGGCAGAATAAAACACATAAAAAATGCACAACAAGCTTTTCTCCAGCATCTCCATTGAAGTATAAAGCACCAAAAATGCAGCGTTTTGCATTTAAAAAAGTCCCTGACCATTTCCAGAAAACGCGTAGATGTGAACCTGTCCCATAAGAAATCATGTTAACTGAACTTCTATGCATTTCAGTAAACGCAGCGGAAAACGCATAGATGTGAAACCAGCCTTAGGCTTGAAGAAGTACATGAGCCTCTTCGCGGCAGAGTCACGCATTTCTGGAAAGTATAGACTTCAGTGGGAGTGCCTGATATACACACGTAATGAGCATTTCTTTCTGCAATTCCTTGCCTCACCTGTCAGTAACTAGCCCTTCATTGCCCCTCAAGCCTGAAAATGCCCAAAGAATGCCTGTAAAAACACACCAGGAAAAAGTTGGCTGAAAACACTCGCTCAAATGTGAATGTGGGGCCGAGCACAGGATTGGATTGGATGGTTCAGAAAGTTGAAACTGTTTTCAGTTCATGCTACAGCATGGAAAATCATTGCATGCCTGGGCAACATTGGGCCTATATTACATCTGGGCTCAGGGGCAGTAAAAATATGCAGTTGAGCTGCCCTTTTACTATGCCTTGACCATCACCCTTAAAGTGAAACTAAATATTAAAAGTGGGCAAACAAGCAGGATTTTTAAAGCAGCAGAGGTATGCTGTGTCTCTTTTGCATTACAGTTACCTACCTGCCTGTCCACCCCTGTATGGTGAGCTGTGCACGCGCAGTTCATTGTACGAATGCGCCAATGCCGTGCTGATTGAACTTCCATGCATGTGTGGGAGTGACGTCATCTTGGCCTGGTGTGTGGTATTTGGAAGACAGCCAACTGAAGATGTCAGGGGCCATGGAGCTTTGGGGCGCCACGTTGCTGGACTGAAGTGGAATATATCTTCACATGCTACATCTGGTTTATGGCCACAGCAACATTTATACCTCCTGCAGATTTGGTCGGCAGTACCACTGTCAATCGCAACCCATCCAAGTGAATGGGGCGGTGCCACAGTTGTGGTGGTTCAGGCATTCAAGTTTAAAACAGGCAGTGAGGAGGTGACATAAAGCCTCCTAGCCACCTGTAAAATGCCCTCTGCAAACTGATCCGCTGTGGATCGCTCTTTAGAGTTTGACGCTAGTGTACACAAACCCTAACACTGTCAGGGGTGCCTGAGTGGCTCCAGGAATATTTGTTATTGCTAGCCATATAAATAAGGACTGTTATCACAATGTTATGCTGGCCATACATGTCACAGTAGGAAATCAATTACAGATGAAATCACCAAAGAACAGAAGGATTTGGTATTATTTGATTGTGAAGAAAGATCGATCGTACTGCATTGAGATTGTTAGTGATCGCTCAGCACACCGTGTGATCAGTTTCTTTCATCTGAACAATTGCTTTATGAGTGGTATAATGAGACTCTTTCCACTGTCAGATCGGTCTGTATATACATATGGTGAAAATACAAATACAGTTGCAAGAAAAAGTATGTGAACCCCTTGGGATTACGTTGCGTTTGGCATGAATTGGGCATAAAATGTGCTCTGAACGTCATCTAAGTCACAACAATAGAAGAACACAGTCTGCTGAACATAATACTACACAAACATTAGATGTTGCCATGGTTTAATTGCACATAACATGTAAACATTCATAGTGCAGGGAGGAAAAAATATGTGAACCTTTGGACTTAATAACTGGTTGACCCTCCTTTGGCAGCAATAACCTCAACCAAACGTTTCCTGTAGTTGCAGATCAGACCTGCACAACGATCTGGAGTAATTTTGGACCACTCCTCTTCACAAAACTGTTTCAGTGTAACAATATTCTTGGGATGTCTGGTGCGAATGGCATCTCTTAAGGTCATGCCACAGCATTTCAATCAGGTTGAGGTCAGGACTCTGACTGGGCCACTCCAGAAGGCGTATTCTGTGCTGTTGCAGCCATTGTTTTGTTGAATTACTTGTATGCTTTGGGTCATTGTCCTGTTGCATCACCCATCCTCTGCGGAGCTTCCGTTGGCGGACAGATGGTCGTACGTTTTCCTGCAAAATGTCTTGAAAAACTCTGGAATTCATTTTCCCATCAACGACAACAATCCGTCCAGGCCCTGAGGCAGCAAAGCAGCCCCAAACCATGATGCTTCCTCCGCCATGTTTTACAGTGGGGATGAGGTTTTGATGTTGGTGTGCTGTGCCTTTTTTTCTCCACACATAGTGTTGTGTGTTCTTCCCAAACAACTCAATCTTGGTTTCATCTGTCCACAGTATATTTTGCCAGTAGTGCTGTGGAACATCCAGGTGCTCTTTTGCAAACTTCAAACGTGCTACAATATTCTTTTTGGACAGCAATGGCTTCCCCCGTGGTGTCCTCCCATGTACTCCATTCTTGTTTAATGTTTTCCTTATTGTAGATGTGTCAACAAAAATGTTAGCATGTGCCAGAGATTTCTGTAGGTCTTTAGCTGACACTCTGGGATTCTTCTTTACCTCATGCAGCATTCTGCGCTGTGCTCTTGCAGTCATTTTTACAGGATGACCACGCCTAGGGAGAGTAGCAACAGTGCTAAACTTTCTCCTTTTGTAGACAGTCTGTCTTACTGTGGGCACATGAACATCAAGGCTTTTGGAGATACTTTTGTAACCCTTTCCAGCTTCATGCAAGTCAACAATTCTTGATTGTAGGTCTTCTGAAAGCTCTTTTCTGCGAGTCATGGTTCACATCAGACAGTGCTTCTTGAAACCAGTAAACCCAAAACAGGTGTGTGTTTTTTAAGGGCAGGACAGCTGTCAGCAACACATCCAATATCATCACACTGATTGGAGTCAAGGTTGGCTCACTCCTGGCTCCAATTAGCTCTGGGAGAAGTCATTAAGGTAGGGCCTCACATACTTTTTCCTCCCTGCACTGTGAATGTTTACATGTTATGTGTAATTAAACCATGGCAACATGGCAACATTTGTGTAGTATTATGTTCAGCAGACTGTGTTCTTCTATTGTTGTGACTTAGATGATGTTCAGAGCACATTTTATGCCCAATTCATGCAAAACTCCACGTAATCCCAAGGGGTTCACATACTTTTTCTTGCAACTGTATGTAAAATAAAAGCCATGATTTCCTGAACACAATCATTACATGTGTTCATAGGCATGTGCACAGGGTGCGCCGTTGTGACTGGACACACCCTAATCACCCCGTGTGCATTAGCAGTATTTCTCTGTGTGCCAGTGAGGAGACGGGATAGATCTCCTACTGTGTGGCTCTCCTTATAAGAGGAGCAGGGGTGGACTGACCATTTGGAAACTTGGGCACTGCCCGAGGGCCCGGGGTCAGTAGGGGGCCCCATGAGATGCCCCTGGTACCTTTTTCATAGGCTTTTTTGAGTTTGGGCAAGGACACAGGGGCCCCATGATCCCGTATTGCCCGGGGGCCCCATGAGTTGTCAGTCCGCCCCTGAAGAGGAGTAAGCATTTCTCTTTCACTCTGAATCTGCAGGCAGGGAGATCAATAAGATACGCATGTGTGTTTGAGCTTTGGGGTGCACACCCTAATACAATAGGCTGCACACACATATTCATGTATTACCAGCGTACGGTCCTCAGGATAGATTATTTTTGGAGCTGGGAGTCCACTAAGACATTGAGATATATCAGACAGAAGCTGGGGACACATACAGTCGATTCGTCTTTTTCCTCTATTTTCCCTGATCTGGTGGACATTTGTTCAATTCTGCACGCACAGTGCTGTGTTTTTTTAGCTCTGTTTATGATCCCGTTTGATCACCATTCAGTCAATTTGTGTTGTACAAGTTCCAGCCTTTCCTGGCAGCAGTCAGAACAAGGTAAGATGGTTTCCCCCATCTAACCATGACAGGTACCCATGTGTGCCCTGGACAAATCTCTGATGAAGTGAGGCAATGCTGGCGTGATTCGGGGAATTTCTAAATGATTGTCATTTCACTATTTTGGTGAGTTTAAAATAATGCTGCATCCCTTTGTAAGTATTGAAGCTGGCACAGGGTGGTGCAGAATATTGCAGCTAAACAGCTCTGCAGTGCCGCTGATAAAGCTTTAAAAGGTGAACTTTGGCTGGCACACAGTGGGCACTAAAGGAAGGTACCTCTATTCCTCTACAGTCTTGTAGAATAGACGCTGGCACAACTTAGCTGCCAGGGGCCCTACCACTATCAAACATCTTCACGGGGACAGTAAGGTCTCAGTTGCACTGGCAGTGACATATACGTGTTTGGAGGACATGGGCATGTAATGATTTGTCTAGCCCCTTTGTGTCCGATCCTGGCATTTTAATGTGCCTAGAAGGCATAGGTGCAGCATCCAGCCCAGCAGGCTAAAATAATTCAGAAAAAATGAAGGGTTGTAACAGCGCAAACACTGCAAAGTCCTGGGAAATGGTAGTATGGGGTGATGGTGGTATTAGTGGCTACTGTATGAAGAGCATAGGATTCCGTGTGGCACTGAGGGCAAGGCTTCCAAATAAGCTGTAGCAACTTCTGTAGATGAGAAAAAGGAGAGAAGTGCCTCTAAGTGCAATAAGTCTTTTAATTCAAGTCTAAATGTAGAAACACTCACATGTGTGAAGTAATCATAAGCATAAAAACCGTGGTTAACAATAGTTAACGGTGGGGTGGTAACCCGGGTGAAGAGCCGTCATCTTACTGCGATGTGGGGAGGTCAGCTCTCGGCTGGAACAGCGTGGTGGCTGGAGGGGGAACAGCGGTGAGGCCGGCCTGCATGCACGTCCTCCCTCAGAGCCGGATGGAACGCACGCTGGAACGTAGCGCCGGCGTGGCCGTGATGACGTCAGATCCCAGGGTGCACTGCAACGCGTTTCGGAGCATGCACTGGCCGTGGAAGGCGAAAGTGCACTCCTTTTTCAAGCATCGCAGTAAGATGACGGCTCTTCACCCGGGTTACCACCCCACCGTTAACTATTGTTAACCACGGTTTTTATGCTTATGATTACTTCACACATGTGAGTGTTTCTACATTTAGACTTGAATTAAAAGACTTATTGCACTTAGAGGCGCTTCTCTCCTTTTTCTCAGCAGGCTAAAATACTCTGTGGCTGAATGCTGTACCAAATGTTATTCACATTTAGGATGGATGTCCATGTGGACGTTGGTGTGATGGATGTTCCTCGTGCCTGTAAGCCCCCCAGGTTCTTGGGCTACACCAGGCAGTGTGGGTGGGGCCTACAGCGCCCATGCACTAGGGGTACATTTATCCGAGGGCGCGCTTACCAATGTCTGGGACCAGGTGGGAACTGCGGTCATGTGAACAGTCTAATATTAAGGTGGTCCCCCGACTTAGAGGTGAGCTAATACTGCATGCAGAACGAAGATGAGGTCCTGATAAAGTGTTGCCCCATGGCTCTACATACAGTGACTATTAAGTGTCGCATTTGGAGTGGTGGGTAGAGCCGCACTGTCACGTACCTGATGGGAGACTGAATTGACGAGGTCGGCCTCATTTGTGTCACTAGCCCTGACCCCGCTGATGTTGGAACAGAGGAGTCTAGGGACCAGGGGGACAAGAGCGCCAGTGGTTGTTGTTTGCAGCTCTTGCAGATGATAACCTTGGAAGGCGGATGATCCTTAGATTTGGACACCGTAGTAATAGGCAGAGCAGGTTTTGTGGATTGCCAGGCGTGCAGCAGAGCAAGGTAGGTAGTGAGGACAAGAGACTGGAGCAGAGTCATGGGATAGCCAGGGTCATCAACAGTCGGACAGCGCGGTACAGAATCAGAAGGAAAAGCCAAAGTCAGGAGCAGAGTCGAAGTCAGGAACCAGTATCAGGAGAGTAATCGAAGTCGGGTCAGGAACAAGCCGGGTTGATAACAGAGGAATCGTACAGGAACAAGCAGGACATGGGGGGAGCTGAAGACCAGTCAGCACTGAACATGAGTAGAGGCACTCCTTAAATGGGCCGTCTGGCGCCAATCTTCGCCGTGCGTGTGCAAGTGCGTGTGCGCGATCGCGCATTCCTTCACACATGCGCAAAACCGGCAATTCTTCTGCGGTAATTCCTATGCGCATGCGCATTCCCAATCGCGATTCTTCTTGCCGGAAATCCCTTACACGCACCACCTCCACCAGCCAGCATACCTCTGTTACCTCCCAGTAACAGAGTGAGATCTCGTCAGACACATAGCATGGATCTTATGCGTGTGCTATATTAACTCTTCCATACCTGACAGTCAGGCTGAGGACCTCCTTAACGCTGGTCTGCTCCCGGCTGCTCTAGGAGACAGATCACTAGGGAGGGAGTGAAAACACTGACCCCCTCACTACCAAAGGACACCCCGCCTTACCAAGGTACCCTTCTAGTGCTTTAGCATATCTACAATATGACACTCATACACCCCTTTCAGTAACTTCAGATCAGGCTCAACACAGTTAACCTCTACACGCCAAGCGTATGCTCTGCGGCTGTGTCTTGTAGCCGAGCGCCCGCGTATTTGCGTACATTTGTAAACCAACGTGCTGAGAGCTCGCGCATGTGTCGAGGTCCCACGGAAAGGTCCCATTCTATCCTTGCGATTGGGACCTTTCCCATCATGTGACTGCCGATCACGGCGGTCACATGACCCTAAACCCCGCCCTGCCTCCCAGCGTCCGAAACCCCTTAAAGGGCCAGAAGGCACCAGCGTGAAGGGGTTAATAAGTTTTACTTAAAGTCTTGCAGAGTAACATAATAAAGTGCAAACAAAGTCCAGAACATCCTAACCCTGACTGTTTAGTGGCTGCCCAGGCATACCTTTGAGAAGAGAAAGTCCATTAACTGGCAGAAGTCCATACTCGGCAGAGCTGCAGTCTGTTGTGGAACTAAAAGGTGCAGCAGCCCCACAGCACCTTCTAGTACAGGCTTATCTCTCCCTCCAGGCATAAAGGTTTATATCCTTATCTGTGAGCCTCCTGCTTCTTCCCATGTGGCAGGTCTCATCTGGGCAGAGCCTTCCCCCTTTTTATATGATACAGAGAGGAAGGCAGAGCCCTGCAGAAAGCCCATGTGCCAGCAGAAATAACATTAACACTTTCCTAACCTGGGCAGACTAGCTGGCTCACTAACATGATACATTCTTCTTGTAGGCAACTGTCTACAGCCTGCCTACACCTGGAATGCAGAATACCTGCACCTGTGCCTCCTGAGCACATTAACACGCCAAGGTTTCAAGCACTGGGACTAGATGCCTCGTGTGCAACTGTCCTAAATGGTATAATTCACAATGGATTTGATTTACTAAAGACAAATAGACTGTGCACTTTGCACGTAAAGTTGCTCATTAGTAAATGAGGAGAAGCTCAGCTGACTTCCATCATCCAATCATATGCAAGCAAATATGTTTTTTTTTAACCACTTCCAGTCCGGACACTTTTGCCCCCTTCCTGTCCAGGCCAATTTTCAGTTTTCAGTGCTACCACACTTTGAATGACAATTGCATGGTCATGCAACACTGTACCCATATGAATTTTTTAGCATTTTTTCGAGACAGATAAAGCTTTATTTTGGTGGTATTTATCCACCACTGGGATTTTTATTGTTTTTTTGCTATGTAAATTAAAAAGTCCAAAAATTTTGAAAAAATATGTTTTTCTTATACAATTTTGCAAATAAATAGTATTTCATTATAAATCTTGGCCAAAATGTATCCCGTTATATTTTTAGTAAAAAAAAAATAACCCAAATTAGTTTATAACCAAAAATTATAATTTTTAAACATTTGTTTTAAATTTTTTTTAATATTAACTTTTTAAATTAATTTATTTATTTATTTTACATACTGTCACGCTAGCAGTGCAGTGTCACCATGGTGACACTGTACTACTTTTGGGGGGTGATGAAGATTTTTTTTTTTTTACACTGATTGCTTTTACACCCATAAAGGATGTAAAAGCAATACTTTTTCCTTCTCTCTAGCTGCATTCTTGCAGCCATTGAGAACTACTGAGTGAGCTGTGATTGGTCACAACTTGTCACATGGTACAAGGCTGTTGTGAATAGCCTTTTACCATGTGACCTCTGTGATCATTCACAGATTTCACACGTAGTAAGCAATGATGTCACAAGTGACATCTTGCTTACTACTCTGCGTGTGATTACTGATTGGTCAATCAGTGAGCACATGATCGGGACCTCGTACAGAGGTCCCGTCCGACGATTGGTGCACTGGATCGCGGTGCTGCGCGCTCCCAGGCAGCGTGCACAAGCAGGGTGCGTGGAGGCTGTTTATAAATGGCCACCCGACCCTGCACTGCCACCGTTCGGCTGTTTATATACGACGGCCGGATGGGAGGTGGTTACATTTTTCTTGCAGGTGATTGAGTATTCTTTGCAAAGTGACGTTTTACCTCATTTACTAAGCTCTGGAGCAACTGCACTTGCAAAATGCACCATCTATTTGTCTTTAGCAAATCAACCCCAATGCACCTTTAGGCACATTCATCATACCTGCTTTTAGAGAAAATAGAATTCTGTGCATCCAGGGGCAGATTATATACTCTGAACACATGTCAAAATATATAAAATGTACGTAAACTACTGCAAACACAAGTAAATGGGGTGGTAAAATCACTGGTCAAGCGCCTGACCACCCATGTGAATGAGCCCTTAACGCAGAGGTGGGCAACTGCAGCCTTCCAGCTGTTTGTGGAACTACATGTCCCATGAGGCATTGCAAGATAGACAATTACAAACATGACAGCCAGAGGCATGATGGGACTTTTAGTTCCGCGGAGTTGGAGGGCCGCAGTTGCCCCCTCCTGCCTGAATACCGATTTGCCCAAAGAACTTGATCTGGGATGCATACCATTCTTTGTACTTCTCAGATCATTTCTCCTGTGCTTAAATAAATCAGAGGCAGGAGGGTAATTTCAATGTAGACGTGTTTGTTCTGCAAAGAGCAAACTGCAAACACAGCATTGCAAATACTAGATAGAAGTGTATTTATTTCAGCCTCCAGGATGCTCTGTCACAGATAGGATAGGCTAGGATAGGTGTAACCAGCAGAGGCCTCCTTCATGGGTAACGCATCCCACTGAAGTCTTTACAAAGTCGAATTTATTAGATGGCTAGAAGTGTGAGGATTGAGTTGGCGAGGAGGGGCTCCATTTCCCTCCCTCCTCTCCTCCTTCCCCAGGCAGCTGAGTGACACAAATGTGACAGGAGCCGCCGCTGCCAAACCCATCGCCGTGTCTATTCAGCATCCTCTGCCAGAGCCTCAGCCCACCTGCCAGACACGTAACCAGGTGGGGAGGGCCTCATGGCTGCAGCCTCCCCTGACACTTCATCATCGCCTTTCCACACACAAACACACACAGGGGAAGTGAAGGCAGAGGCAGAACCTACAACAAATGGAAAATACAACAAATGCAAGAGGAAACAAACGCCCCGGGGTGGAATCAACTGCTTAGGTGTTTGAGGTGATGGCTTTTCTTCTCATAGAGGCATTAAAGGAAGATGGACAAACCTCCGGAAAGAATAAGTCATAGAAGGAAACAACAAATGCAGCCGGTCTAAATTCTCCTGGTTCAATCTAAATTCTCCTGGTTCAATTTAAATTCTCCTGGTTTAGTCTAAATTCTCCTGGTTCAATCTAAATTCTCCTGGTTCAATCTAAATTCTCCTGGTTTAATCTAAATTCCCCTGGTTCAATCTAAATTCTCCTGGTTAAATCCGAATTCTCCTGGTTTAATCTAAATTCTCCTGGTTCAATCCAAATTCTCCTGGTTTAGTCTAAAGTCTCCTTGTTCAATCCAAATTCTCCTGGTTTCGTCTAAAGTCTCCTTGTTCAATCCAAATTCTCCTGGTTTAGCCTAAATTGTACAGGTTTAGTCCAAATGCTCCTGGTTTAATCTAAATTCTCCTGGTTTAATCTAAATTCTCCTGGTTCAATCCAAATTCTCCTGGTTTAGTCTAAATTCTCCTGGTTCAATCCAAATTCTCCTGGTTTAATCTAAATGCTCCTGGTTCAATCCAAATTCTCCTGGTTTAGTCTAAAGTCTCCTTGTTCAATCTAAATTATCTTGGTTTAGTCTAAATTCTCCTGGTTCAATCCAAATTCTCCTGGTTTAATCTAAATTCTCCTGGTTTAGCCTAAATTGTACAGGTTTAGTCCACATTATCCTGGTTTAATCTAAATTCTCCCAGTTTAATCTAAATTCTCTTGGCTTAATCCAAATTCCTTGGTTTAGTCTAAATTCTCCTGGTTTAGTTTAAATTCTCCTGGTTTAGGCTAAATTTTCCTGGTTTAATCCAAATTCTCCTGGTTTAGTCTAAATTCTCCTTTTAGTGTAAATTCTCCTCTTGTTTTCTAAATTCTCCTGGTTTAGTCCAAATTCTCCTGGTTCAATCTAAATTCACCTGGTTTAATCTAAATTATCCTGGTTTAGCCTAAATTCTACAGGTTTAGTCCAAATGCTCCTGGTTTAATCTAAATTCTCCTGGTTCAATCTAAATTCTCCTGGTTCAATCCAAATTCTCCTGGTTCAATCCAAATTCTCCTGGTTTAATCTAAATTCTCCTGGTTTAACCTAAATTGTACAGGTTTAGTCCAAATGCTCCTGGTTTAATCTAAATTCTCCTGGTTGAATCTAAATTCTCCTGGTTCAATCTAAATTCTCCTGGTTTAGCCTAAATTGTACAGGTTTAGTCCAAATTATCCTGGTTTAGTCTAAATTCTCCCATTTTAATCTAAATTTTCTTGGCTTAATCCAAATTCTCCTGGTTTAGTTTAAATTTTCCTGGTTTAATCCAAATTCTCCTGGTTTAGTCTAAATTCTCCTGGTTTAATCAAAATTTTCCCTTTAGTGTAAATTCTCCTCTTGTTTTCTAAATTCTTCTGGTTTAGTCCAAATTCTCCTGGTTCAATCTAAATTCTCTTGGTTTAATCTAAATTATCCTGGTTTAACCTAAATTCTACAGGTTTAGTCCAAATGCTCTTGGTTTAATCTAAATTCTCCTGGTTCAATCTAAATTCTACTGGTTTAGCCTAAATTGTATAGGTTTAGTCCAAATTGTCCTGGTTTAGTCTAAATTATCCCAGTTTAATCTAAATTCTCTTGGTTTAATCCAGATTCTCCTGGTTTAGTCTAAATTCTCCTGGTTTAGTCTAAATTCTCCTGGTTCAATCTACATTCTCCTGGTTTATTCTAAATTCTCCTAGTTTAGTCTAAATTCTCTTTGTTTAATCCAAATTCTCCTGGTCTATGCTAAATTCTCCTGGATTAATCCAGATTCTTCTTGTTTAATCTAAATTCTCCTGGTTTAGTCTAAATTCTTCTGGTTTAATCCAAATTCTCCTGGTTTAGTCTAAATTCTCCTTGTTTAACCCCTTCATTCCTGCTTCTCCCAGCCCTTTAAGGGGTTTCTGACACCGGCGTCACGGCAGTCACATGATCGGAAAGGTCCCAATCGCAAGGGGAGATCGGGACCTTTCCGTGGGACGCTGACACGTGCTGGGAGCACGCAGGGCGCACACTCTCAGCACATGTTTGTTCACAAATGGTATGCAAATATGCGGCTACTCGGCATCAAGGCCCAGCCACCGAGAAGCCACATATTTGCGTACTGTCGGCGTAAAGAGCTTCATCTAAATTCTCCTGGTTTAGGTTAAAATCTCCTGGATTATTCCAGATTCTTCTGGTTTAATATAAATTCTCCTGGTTTAGTCTAAATCCTTCTGGTTTAATATAAATTCTTCTGGTTTAATATAAATTCTCCTGGTTTAATATAAATTCTCTGGTTTAATCTAAATTCTTCTTGTTTAATCTAGATCTGATCAGAAGATCCATGCATTCCTATTAATAGGCAGGTGTAAATGGACTTGTATCCGTTCATATCTGCCTACCTCCCATCCGATCCAGTCTACTGAAAGAAAAAAAATGGAAGGGGATCCATTGTCTTCCATTTACGGGGATCGGAGAGCAGTTGTGTATAAACAGACACAGGGGTCCATTTACTCCGGCCACCCATAGAGCAGAGTGGGCTCTCTCCATGTCCCCCCTGCAGAAAAGGAGCGGACACGGACCTGTCATCAGTCCGCTCTGCCCTGATCAATGGGGGCCAACTCACAGATCCACTGCCGATCGCAACAGAATGCACCCCATATGAAAGGGGCCTTAGTCTAAATTCTCCTGCTTACGGTGTATTTCCACCAATTTTGCAACAATTTCGTTTTTTTTTTATATAACAAACATGTTATACTTACCTGCTCTGCACAATGGTAATGACACAAACAGCTTTTTACGAGAGTGTGACATCATTACTTCGAGATTGAAAAAAACGGGGCTATAGGGAATGGCACGTTAATAGGGCCATCCATATGGCCTCCAAAAAGGACAGAACAACTCTACTTGGTAATACAAATAGGAGAGTTGTTTCTAAAATCACTGGAAACAATCCTGTTACTTTTGTAACTACTTTCTCTCAAAATTCAACCAGATCAAGAATAATATTTCTAAATACACTGGCCACTTTATTAGGTACACCTGTTCAATTGCTTGGTAACAAATTGCTACTCAGCCAATCACATGGCAGAAACTCAATGCATTTAGGCATCTAGACATGGTGAAGACGGCTTGCTGAAGTTCAAACTGAGCATCAGAATGGGGAAGAAAGGGGATTTAAAGTGGAACTTCACTCTCTCAGTCAACGTGGACTATTTTTAATCCTTATGCTGCTAGCATTAGTAAATGCATAGAAAAGTATATCATATTTACTTGTTTTAAACTGTTTTTTTTTTACATTTCTTTAGTTACTTCCTAGTTTCCATGCCTTGGCAAATTATGTCATACATCCCAGGAGCAGGGGCAGACTGACCATTTGAGCACTCGGGCACTACCTGAGGGCACGTGATCAGTAGGGGGCCCCATGAGATGCCCCTGGTACCTTTCATTGGCTTTTTCATAGGCTTTTTTGGGTGTGGGCGAGGACACAGGGGCTCCATGATCCCCTATTGCCCGGGGGGCCCCATGAGTTATCAGTCCGCCCCTGTCCAGGAGTCTTGAGGAGGAGTTTCTTAGATAAGCACACCCTTCTGCCCTTACTCAGGATAGACACAGCCAAAAATACTAGGAGGTGTTTTTCTAAGTGATTTCTACGCATAATAAAGCATGGTGATATGGATGGATGGGGGAGTTTTCTTTGAATATTAAAGATAAATTAACGCTTTTGGTTTGTGGTGCTCAGATACAGTGTAATTCCGCTTTAAGTGACTTTCAATGTGGCATGGTTGTTGGTACCAGACGGGCTGGTCTGAGTATTTCAAAAACTGCTGATCTACTGGGATTTTCATGCACAACAATCTCTAGGGTTTACAGAGAATGGTCCGAAAAAGAGAAAATATCCAATGAGCAGCAGTTGTGTGGACAAAAATGCCATGTTGATGTCAGATGTCAGAGGAGAATGGGCAGACTGGTTCGAGATGATAGAAAGGCAACAGTAACTCATGTCGACAGGGCCGGTGCTAGACTATTTTGCACCCTAGGCAAGACCAGCTACTTGACCTGCCCAAAAAAAAATGTAAAAATAGAAAATATGAAATCAACAAAACATGAAACTGATAAATTTCTTTTAATTTGCAAAAATAAGTGCCATAAGATTTCGCCAGCACCAATATTAAAGACAAAATCAGTGTCACGTACAGACTGTATCTGTGGCTGGCAGTGGCAGGGTGACAGTTGCAGTGGGTGGAGGATGAAGGATCCACACTCTGACAGATCCCAGGCTGGAATTCCCCAGGTTATGGGGGGAGATAAAACACTGTGACATCAGGCAGCTGAACTGAGTGATCCCACGTAATGACAGATCCGACACAATACACCACCACCAACACTGACACAGATCAGCAGGCACTAGAAGAGCAGGCTGTGGGATCGTGATGATGTCATCACTGACTGATACATTGAACATGTGATGGATGTCCGGCCGGCTGGGTCACACTCACACAGACACGAGACATCAGAGACATTACCTTCCTCCGCAGGCACAGCTCTGCCTCCGTTATTGAATAGGAAGAGAAGGGCTTGCAGTAAGGGACTGGGTCTGAGAGGAACACTGGAAGGAGCACCAGCTCAGCTGCTACACTAGCCCCAGACACCTGGCATCTTCCTCTGTCCTTTCCTCCTCCCCTATGCTGCTCCTCCCCTCAGCTGAAGGATCATTCATGACGTGGCGGCATCCCACACAGAGAGAGTGCCGGCCTGTGCTGCGCCCAGGTACCCCTAGATGGCAGTGTACCCTAGATGGTCACCTAATTTGGCTAGTGGAAGCACCGGCCCTGCATGTCAATATGGTCCAAAATCACTGAGGAATTTTTCCAACACCTTGTTGAATCTATGCTATGAAGAATCAAAGGCAGTTTTGAAGGCAAAAGGGGTCCAACCTGATATTAGCAAGGTGTACCTAATAAAGTGGCAGAGTGGGGTCAGTGCATGCTAAAGTGCAGAGTGCGCAGAAGTCACCAACTGTCTGCAGAGTCAATAGCTAAAGACCTCCAAACTTCCTGTGGCCTTCGGATTAGCACAACAACAGTGCATAACGAGTTTCATGAAATGGGTCTCCATGGCCGAGCAGCTGCATTCAAGCCTTACATCACCAAGTGCAATGCAAAATGTTGGATGCAGTGGCGTAAAGCACGCTGCCACTGGACTCTAGCAGTGGAGATGTGTTCTCTGGAGTGATGAGTCACACTTCTCTGTCTGGCACTCTGATGGACGTGTCTGGGTTTGGAGGTTTCCAGGAGAATGGTACTTGCCTGACTGCATTGTGCCAAGTGTAAAGTTTGGTGGAGGTGGGATTATGGTGTGGGGTTGCTTTTCAGGGATTGGGCTTGGCCCCTTAGTTCCAACGAAGGGAACTCTTAAGGCGTCCGCATACCAAGACATTTTGGACAATTTCATGCTCCCAACTTTGTGGGAACAGTTTGGGGATGACCCCTTCCTGTTCCAACATGACTGCACACCAGTGCACAAAGCAAGGTCCATAAAGTCCCAACCTCAACCTGATAGAATGCAATGAGACTGCGAGCCAGGCCTTCTGGTCCGACATCAGTGCCTGACCTCACAAATGCTCTTCTGGAAGAATGGTCAAACCTTCCCATAGACACCCTCCCAAACCTTGTGGACAGCCTTCCCAGAAGAGTTGAAGCTGTTATAGCTGCAAAGGGTGGGCAAACTCAATATTGAACCCTACAGACTAAGGATGCCATTAAAGTTCATGTGCGTGTAAAGGCAGGCGTCCCAATACTTTTGGCAATATTATTATTATACAGGATTTATATAGCGGCAACAGTTTGCTCAGCGCTTTACAATATGAAGGGAGACAATACAGCAACGATAAAGTTCAATACAAGAGGGTTAGGAGGGCCCTGGCCTTGGAGCTTACAATCTAAGAGCAATATAGTGTATGTTGTTGAATGCAGCACATGTACACTTCAGTATTTCGGATGTCCATCTAGATCCCTTTGGGCTAGGATCAGGGAGCACTACAATGGTGTTTCCTACACTAGTGATAAGATTTTATCAAATGTTTCCAAGCATTTCAAGTATAATCATGCTGGTAATATGAGTTCATTTATGGTTTGGAAAGAGTCAAGAGATCTATATGTGGGGTGATATCCATTGCAGACTTCTCGAGAGATAAGTGGATTTTCACCCTAGGTACCAGAATTCCCACTGGCTTAAATTCCAGATGGGATGTAGATCGTTTTCTCAAATGATTTATATAATTTTTTGACACAGTTTCATTTGTCCATTTACAAATCTTTTTTTTTAGAGATTATGGTCAGTTTTTTATTTCTTTTACAATTTTTTTCTAGGCACCAAGTTTTGATTCCGATACCAGCATATTCCAGCACACTGAACACTTGCTTTTACATAGGATCCAAGCCAGCAATCCTTTCTCTTCTTTTGCCATTATTGCAATGCCGCTTTTTCTTGTTCTTTTTTCGTCTTTACATCAGATTTTTATTTTAATGGAATGAATATAATTGTTTATGAGGGGTGGAGTTTATTGTCTATATGTTATGTTGTATACTGCGTATTGTGCTGTGATCAAGGCTATCTGCCAAAATGCGTTAGCTCTTTTCTATCCCATTACTCACTACGATGTAAGGAATACAGCAGTTTATATGGATCCAGGAGATGCCAACTCTTCTCTTTGCTGTTGCACAGAGCAGCCCCAATCTTCCTCTCCTGGGGTCCCCCGCAAGTGCTCCTGGCTCCTCCCCCTGATGAATGCCCTTGCATTGCTATGGGGCACTTGTGCAGGCACAAGCCAGGCTCTGTGTGTCCATTAGACACACAAAGTGTGGCTCAGCTCCAACCCCCACTCCCTCCTCCATGGCTGTGATTGATAGCAGCAGGAGCAGAGGAAAAATCATCCAATGGGGACACTTTGGGGCCATTGGAAATATATCCTCTCACTTCCTGTTGTATCTACATCCAGGGTGGTTGGGTTTTACCAACTACACCATATTGTGGGCAGGGTGGGAAACTGTGCACAATCTAACATTAACCTCCCTAGCGGTCTGATTATGTCAGTATTTCTGTGCTCAAAGCGGTACATTATTGTCAATGGAAATATGTTGGTTTTTTATTGTAGGCCTGTAATTCTTAGGAATAACTCACTGAAATCTTTCCGAACAAGAGTCTAGAAAACATCCCGGGTATGATAACATTTGAAACAAGAAATCATAAATTATAATATAATAAATAATCATAAAAAATAATAATATAATAATAAATTTAATTCAATAATGTAATCAAACCAAAAACACTGAAATTTGAAATATAGCGCCAAGTTCGCACATCACTGAGCAAAGTCGCAAAATCGTTTTCGGTGTCTGATGACGAATTTCCCCACGAATCATTATCACTCAATTCTGCAAGTGGTTCTAATTTACTATCGCTGTTCTCTAGCCGGTCTAAAACCGATTTTGACCTAAAGGGACACTTTTTGGACGCCATTGACATTTCTCAGTTTCCAGGCAGAAAGAACAGTAAAAATGCAGGCAGGGCACAGGACAAAGCACTCGGGACAAAATGTATGTGAAATGGTTTGATACAGTAATGTAATACTATCAGATTTTAGTGTATTAAGTGAATATCAAATTTTTACAATTTTGAAATTCCCACCGGTTCCGTCCCCCGTACGTCCTGACGCTCGCAGGGAACAGAACCCGGAAGATGAATGCCGGCATCGGCCGGAGGACATGGCCGAGGACGCTGCAGGGGGGACATCGCAGGAGCGCAGGACAAGGTAATTGCTTCAGGGATCCCAGAGCAACGCTGCAGTGTAATCCCGAGTGTAGCTTGGGGTTACCACTTTTGGTACTGAAAGTTAACCCCGAGCTGCACTCAGGAATACTGCCAGGGGGGTTAAAGCACTCTCCCGACTTACATAGAAATGAGCTGACACTGTATGTAGAAAGAAGCTGCGTTCCTGATAAAGTGCTGTCCCGTAGCTCTACAGACAGTGACTATAATGTGTTGCCTTCAAAGTGGCAGGTAGAGCTGCACCGCATTCACCAATCAGTGTACCTCTGTTACCTCACTCCCAATAACAGAATGAGATCCCGTCAGACACCTATACAGATCTCATGTGTGTCGTATATTAACGCTTCCTTTTCCGCACCGTACAGTTACAGGTACACAGGGCCACAATAATGCTGATCTGCTCCCGGTTGCTATGGGAGATGGACTGCCAGGGAGGGAGCCCAAGTAGCGACTCCGTCCCTACTGGAGGATACCTCACCTTACCCGGGTACCACACCTGGACTGGTTGCTTGGTGTCTTCCATACACTTGGTTACCATTAGCAACAACTTTGCTATTCCTTAGCGCACTGACTTGACTTCTATGTTCCTTAAGGTCACCATATACAGTACAATCTGACTTCACAACCTTTATACAATCAACTTTAGATTTTCCAAAGCTATGTAATATGAGGAAATACCTAAACTAGCCAATCAACTGCTACCCAGTCAGGTAGACTATTGCATTGCATAGTTATTGGCAGATCTAGACCTTTAGACCTACTAACAACTATATAATATAAAGGTTCCATCTAGTGGCCATAATGCAGTCATTTCCTGATTATGGTATTTCAGGAAAATACTACATTATAGCCACTAGATGGAACTAGCAGTCATAGGAAATGAACATATTAGACACATTGCGTGGATTTTTTGTGAGGCGTGAATTTTTTTTACAAATAGACCCCAGAGTGAAGGTCAGATTTCAGGGTTCATTTTTATATTATAGGTATTGTGGAGCAAATAAACTTATGGCTTGTTCACACCACCAGTGCTGGACCGCTGTGCTTAACGCAGTTACAACGCAAAATCAGGCAAAATACTATTATTTTCAATGGTGCTAGTTCACCCCAATGCCCTACGTGTGTATGCACTGAACAGTAGAACAGTTTGCAGTTTATTACAGCGCACTGCAGTGTGCGACAGAAGCATGGAGATCAAAAAAGAAAATGAACATACTGCAATCTGTTGCATTGTGCAGCACATTGTAAAATCACATGCCAATGCATGTCTATAATGTGCACTCCAATGTGAACAAGCCCTTAGGGTACTTTCACATGGGCGGATTCTGATGGACTGACTGAAATTTGCTTTGCTGATAGCCTTGTCATACTTGTCATTAGACACCTTAGCCATTCGGAATGGCTCTGTGCCGTGTGATCACTGTGAGAGCCAATCACAGCAATCACAAATGTAAACATTACTATTGTTTTACATTTCTGATCCTCTCTTTCCTCTGAAAATGGAGGAAGCAGGATTCAATGAATGATGAATGAAGGGACCGTAGGCAGTGCCACAATAAAATTAAGGGGTTTCATTAATTTGGTTGTGGGATTGTTTTTTTAACCCTTCTCCTCTTCTCTGAGTGTGAGCTGTACATCTTATCCTTTGCTATCCTGTCCCTATGGGGTTGATATACTAAAATTGAAGAGTGAAAAATCTGGTGCAGTTGTGTATGGTGGCCAATCAGCTTCCAAATTCAGCTTGTTCAATTAAGCTTTTACAATAAAATCTGGAAGCTGATTGGTTTCCTGGCAGAGCTGCACCAGGTTTTTTGCTCTACAATTTTAGTAAGTCAATCCCTATGTGACCTGTACATTATTATTATTATTATTATACAGGATTTATATAGCGCCAACAGTTTACTCAGCACTTTACAATATAACGGGAGACAATACTGCAACAATACAGTTCAATACAAAAGGGATAGGAGGGCCCTGCTCCTTGGAGCTTACAATCTAAGAGTTAATGCCTTCACCTCCCTTATCCTACACATTAACCCCCTCATCTCCATCCACCCACTGTATGTGACCTATACATTAGGCCCTTCACCGCATTATCTCTCTGTGTATGACCTGAACATTGATGATGTATCTATATATTTCCTCCTAGATTGTAAGCTCGAACAAGCAGGGCCCTCTGTTTCCTCTTGTACCAAATTGTATTGTAACTGTAATGTCTGCCTTCATTTTGTAAAGCGCTGCACAAACTGTTGGCGATATATAAATCCTGTATAATAATATTAATAGATCTGTATATACAGTATCTATATCTAGTGCTCCATTACCAAGCTCCATGCTATTGTTATATCAGTAGGTTTAGTTCCACTTTAAAGTGGAGTTCCACCCAAAAAATGGAAGCTCTGCCTCTTTGGTTTTGACAGTTACCCACTCCCACTTCCAGCTCAGTTTGCCATGGCGAAGTACTATAAAAAAAATCCCAAAATATTATTATAGAAAATAATAAATACATAAATATCTAATGGGGTTGATTTACTAAAGACAAATAGAGTGTGCATTCTGCAAGTGTAGTTATTATTATTATTATTACATCGAGTTTATATAGTGCCAAAGGGTTTGCTCAATAGAGGGGGGGACAATACATGAAACAGTACAGCAACAACAAACAGCACACGAGGGGTTAGAGGGCCCTACTCTTTCAAGCTTACAATTGCTCCAGAGCTTAGTTAATGAGGGGAAGTTCTGCTGACTTCCATCATCCAGCCATGTGCAAGCAAGATGATGTTATTTTATTATTATAATTTTCCTTGCATGTGACTGGGTATCTCAGTATATTTGCCTTTAGTAAATCAACTCCCATAAATCAGCTGCTGACTTCCTACATATAAGGTAAATACTTGCAGGGAGATTTCCTTGCCATAATTCCCAGCTCTGTACACTTGGTGCACACTTGGTGTGTAGAGGGTCTCCCGATCAACAAGGATCCTTGTTGACAAAGTCCGGAAGTGACGAAACGCGTCCAGGGCACGTGACGTATTGACGTTCCCGGAAGTGCTGCGGCAGCCATTTTGGATTCTGGAATCCCTGTGTGTCGGAGGTCTGGAGAGTAACGGTGCACTTCAGGTGTCCCCCAGAGCTACAAAGTGATAGTGCTGGATAGGAGTAGCAAGGGGGAATTACCTGGTGATCGGGAGACCCTCTACACACGGAAAGGGGATCGTATACTGGGCATGAGGAGTTGGATGCTGTTTTGCTGATCTTATCGTTTTTATATGTAAGTGGCTACAATAAATTTTATATATGATTATAATTCACATACTGATTCCTGGTCTGTTTGCGAGGTCCTGAGGAACAAGAGGATACCAATCTAAGGACACTCTGTGCATATGTGGTTGATTACAAGCTGGAATCTGTTTGTTTTAGGGTAATTATGCACTTTATATATAGTTTGCAGTGATATTTATTAATTTTCTTTTCACATGAGTGCTGTGACACTGGAGTGTTTTTTTTGCATGATACACGTGTGGCACTTTAGTTCTGGGATTTAAAAGGTAATATACTACGTTGAGAGTTTGTTTTTTTGAGGTATTTGAAGAGCACCTGTGATTGATTTGCATCTTCTTCAGTGGAGTAGGAAGCGTCTTCCTATCAAGAAATTGATCTTTGTTTGGACACATTATTTGGACACTTTGCATATTGGGACTTTATTTTATTTTTGTTCTTTTATATATTATATATTTTTTATTTTTGGGTAATCTCTTTGGGTCTTGATTTTTTCACTATAATTGTGGGTTTTTGGGTTTAAGTCAATGAATATATGTATTAAATAACTGTGCAGCTTTGTAAAATGTTACTTATTCTATTGTCATATCTGTTGGCCAGTTGGGTCCCCCCCAGAAACCCGGCTGAAACACTCCCAGTTAGCAACTCCCACATCCTGTCTCAGTGGTTTTCACTCCTGTAATGCTCCAGCATAGAGCGTTTATTGGTTTTCACGTAGGACGTGGGGATTGCTAACTGGGAGTTTTTCCAACAGGCTTCTTGGGGGACCCAACTGGCCAACAGATATGGCAGTACAATAACGAACAGGATTTGTGTTTGGGGGGAGGATTTGTGCTGGAAGGGGGGATTTGGGGGAAGGAGGATTTGTTCCGGGATAGGGGGTTGAGCTGGGAAGGGAAAGCCAGGCTTCCAGGTGGGGCCCCAAAAGCCTACAGGTAAGACAATAGAATGAATGAAAAAATGACCAAGCTGGACAGCATTGATGCCTATTTATTTATTCATTTCAGGTACTTATATAGCGCTGCAATTTATGCTTTTACACATATATATTGTACATTCACATCAGTCCCTAACCCTCAAGGGGCGTACAATCTAAGGTCCCTAACTTACATTCATACATACACTTTTTTAGGGCCAATTTAGACGGGATCCAATTAACCTACCAGCATGTCTTTGGAGTGTGGTAGGAAACCGGAGTACCCGGAGGAAACCCACGCAGGCACAGGGAGAACATACAAACTCCAGGCAGGTGGTGCCGTGGCTGGGATTCAAACCAACGACCCTAGTACTGCCAGACAGAAGTGCTTACCATTTAGCCACTGTGCTGCCACGTTGGAGCCCCTTGTCTGCATAGGCTACTTTCTATAAATTATATATAAAGGCAGAAAAGGTCCTTAGACATGTCTACGAATGTTACTGGATCTTTCACATTCTTTTTCATTTTAGATCATTTTATAACCATTGGTCAATAATCAAAATTGGCATTCCATACTATTAACCCTTTAGCTGCTAGGTTGGTGTCCTAGAAGACATAAATAATGGCCGTACCATCTTCCGCACCCTTTCATTTGGCTCTGTAGGAGACAGCAAGCTTTGATGGAACTGATAGTCTTGCTGTGCCTATAGTTTGACACCATCAGTTGGAAACTTGTATTCCTTAATGCACTTTGTGCTATCGGCTCAACATCTTATACTGATAACCACAGTTTTCAGATATTGATTTAGCTTCACAGAGAGATGTTGATATGATTGCTCTTTCTATGTGTGTAGCTAAAATCCTTCCTAAAAGACAGGATTGTGTGGATGAAGCCTTATTTCTTGACCTTTTTTTCTAAATATGGTATATGAACTCACAGTCAGTGTAATAATAGTTATTATGTTTTGTTATCTTTTAGTACTTTGCAGTGTAAGGACCAGGGTTATTCATCTGCAAGAACATGAGGTGTATGAACAGTAAAGCTGCATTCACATCTAAGAATTCCCGAAACGTTGGCAGAGAAGCGCGTTTCTGCCCGCATTTACAGAAATGAAGTAAAACACAGCAAAGTGTGCATCATGCTTGCGGTGTCATTATGTTTAATTGGTTTGTGGTTATAGCGCCTAAAAACTATGGGATATATACTGGAATTTTTATTAATTAATTTATTTGTTTGGTTGTTTATTTGTTTATAATAGTAATGATCAGTGACTTATAGTGGGACTGCGATGCAGCGGGCAATCTGACATTAACCACTTTCCCGCCGCCCTATAGCAGACATACTGCTACAGGGTGGCAGGGCTGTGCAAAATCACATATATATACGTGATTTGCATTTCCAGGTAGGGCGCACGCGTGCATGCTCGCGTCGCCCTTTCTGTACCGCTATTGGCGGCTAGAGATGTCAATCACCAGTTAACCAATTAATTTACATGTATTGGGATTTTGTTTAGTAAAGACATGTAGCAGAATACATTTTGGCCTAAATTTATAAAGAAATTAGATTTTTTAAAAAAAATTTTTATTGAATATGTTTTATAACAAAATGTAAAAAATATAGTTTTTTTTCAAAATTATCTGTGTTTTTTTGTGTATAGTGCAAAAAATAAAAATGCAGAAGTGATCAAGAACAACCGAAAGAAAGCTCTATTTGTGGGGAAAAAATTACATAAATTTCCTTTATGTACAGCGTTGCATGACCGTGCAATTGTCAGTTAAAGTAATGTAGTGTCGTATCACAAAAAATGGTCTGGTCAGGAAGGAGGGAATATCCTCTGGAGGGCAAGTGTGGTTAACTGACACTTTGTGGAAGCTGACTAAATGACACTAACATCACCACTGACACTAATACAGTGATCACTGTTAATACTAGACACTGTAACTGTACTAATGACACTCACTGGGAAGAGATTAACATCTAGGGGTAATAAAAGGGTTAACTGTGTGCCTAACAATATGTACTGTGTGCAATATGTGCTGCTTTTACTATGTGATGTGCCTGTTTTTACTCCCTGCTTTACAGGGAGAAAATAAACAGACACGTCACTGCTGTCTGTACAGAGCCCTGTGTTGTTTTTTAACACAGAGCTCTGTTCTGTCATTCATTCAGCTGATCAGCAGTTTCCAGCCATAAATCTTTGACCTGCTGATCGGCTTGTGCTGTAAAGAAAGACAGCATAGATGGGGCAGCAAGATGTGCGCACACCCCCTACCCGCAGTAAAACAGTGGTAGGTGGTGGGGGAGTAGTTTTGTCACACATTTGTTGCTCAACCAAATGCGCAAAAAAAACCCCAGCAAAATGTGCTTGGTTAAATGCCAAAAAGGTACTTGAACTAATTTTGCACATTTGTCACGCATAGGGCAGCCCATTCAAGTGAATGGGCTTACCTATGTGCGATGCGCAGAAACACATGTGCATTCTCGCTACGCCTAGTGTGAATGGGGCCTGAAAGAGGAGGAGGTGGGCTTCTTGATAATGGGACTGCAGTGATTGGCTGAAACATTGGTCATGTGATTGTGAGCTCCCAATTGTAAGCAAAGAATGGGAACTCTCTACAACGGCTGGGTCACTGTTGGAGCGCTCAATAAGTACAATCTCAGAACAGAATGGTCGCTCACATAGATGTGGCAGGTGGGCATTACAGGCCAACTGTCCTAATGGCACATATATGCATCCAATTTAATGTCAGAGGTATACGTTACCTACTTTGCAAATATATGTGGATGTGGAATGCCAAATCAAGGCACTATACTATATCCTGCAGTCCTACATTTATTTCCTATTGTAAAGCACAGATCACCATGGTTGTGCCTAGCAATTCTCATCTCTCTTATAGTCAACAGTCATTACATAAATGTCCATTGAGCACCATGGGAGAATCATAGAGTCACATTTTTCCACTATAGGTTACACATATTCAAGAAGATGGTAAATTCTCATGATGGTTCTGTATTTGACCTTCTTCCATCAGTTATTCAGCAAGAATACTGATTGCATTGGTATTCATAAACCCAAATGCGCCCTCTAGTGCTTACAACCCTGTAAGGAATAAAATATACTACAAAAAGGATGCAAAAAATAAAAATGTTAGATCAGCAGCACATAATTTACCCACATTTCCCTTTAAATAGGATAAATATTTGTATCCACTGCTCTGACCATTCTATGTTTAGAAGACAAACAGTTTCTTGTTTTAACAACTTGACTGTTTTTGTTACCTCATTTTAAGAGGAGTAGTTTGTTTTCTGAACTCTTTTTTCAGTGCTGTTGTAGGCACATGGAGTGAACATCTGTTTTCTTGTGGTTTCAGTACGTCATGGCTTCTTTGTTTGATCTATGATGAATCAGGTTATCCCCAAAACCACCTATGTTAACTCTGCTGGCTGTGATGTCAGTTTTCCTCTTTTGCCCAGTACTATGGCTGGGGGTGATTTGTTTAGAAATTCTGGAATTAAAGTTTCAGGTAAAGATATTTGGGATTTGAGCTTTTCTTTGGACAGAATTATTTCTTTAGCTAAAATCTGGAAAAATGCACTAGGATTCGGAAGCAATAGAGTTGATTTGCTAAATGCAAATAGGCAATTTGCTTTGCAAATCAATTTTGACTTTGCAAGGGAATTTTCCCTTAGTTTTAATGAATGTGGTGAAAATTCATTTTGCAAAGAATATCCAATCACTTTCAAATAAAATTAGAAAAAACAGTATTTGCATGCACATGGTTTCGTACCTTCCAACAGTCCTGGATTCAGCAGGACTGTCCAAGGATTTCAACAAAATCCTGATATCCCACTAATCCAGGCCTAGAGCCCAGTGCTGAAATAAATTCAGGCATTTGGCTCCACTAATTTGCTCGGCAGGAGCACGCTATTGCAACGCACCCACAGCCCCTGCCCCGCATCTCTAACGTGTTGCCCGGGGTCCCAGATGCCATGATCACCCCCTCTATGGCAGCTGGCATCTCTCCCCACTGGCTGCCTGTAACAATAATTCACTTCAGGTCTGATGAAAGCCTCCTCTAGGCTCATCATCAGCTCTGACATTATTATGTACACATGACAGAAGAAGAAGCTGAGATGGATGGATGTCCCTCTACATCAAACGTGCTGATCTCAGCATTACACACTCCTATCCTCTGCATTCTGTGCATTGCACACTCCTGCCCTCTACATTCTGTGCATTACACACTCATGTCCCCTGCATTCTGTGCATTACACACTCCTGTTCTCTGCATTCTGTGATATACACACTCCTGTCCTCTGCATTCTATGCATTATACACTCCTATTCCCTGCATTCTGTACATTACACACTCCTGTCCCCTGCATTCTGTACATTACACACTCCTATCTTCTGCATTCTGTGCATTACACACTCCTATCCTCTGCATTCTGTGCATTACACACTCCTGCCCTCTACATTCTGTGCATTACATACTCCTGTCCACTGCATTCTGTACATTACATACTCCTGTCCACTGCATTCTGTACATTACATACTCCTGTCCACTGCATTCTGTGCATTACACACTCCTGTCCCCTGCATTCTGTACATTACATACTCCTGTCCACTGCATTCTGTACATAGCACACTCCTGTCCCCTGCATTCTGTACATTACATACTCCTGTCCTCTGCATTCTGTGCATTACACACTCCTGCCCCCTGCATTCTGTGCATTACATACTCCTGTCCTCTGAATTCTGTACATTACACATTCCTGTCCTCTGCATTCTCTGCATTACACACTCTTGAACCCTGCTCTCTGAGTACCATGTGTACCTAAATCTGACATTGACTACAGCACTCTGTGTGTTACTTAGTTCCAATCCTTGAACACATTGGGTTGATTTACTAAAAACGGAGAGTGAAAAATCTGGTGCAGCTGTGCATGGTAGCCAATCAGCTTCTAACTTCAGCTTGTTCAATTAAGCTTTCATGATAAAACCTGGAAGCTGATTGGTTTCTATGTAATTTTGCACGCTCCAGTTTTAGTAAATCAACCCCACTGCATTACACACCCTGGACTCTTGTACTCTGAGTTATGGATTCCTAAACCCGACACTGACTGCAGCACTCTGTGCCTTATGTAATCCTGACTCCTGCACTCTGTGCTTTGCACACCCCTGATCCCTGGTCTATGCCCTACAGTCTGCTACGCTATATTATACATTACATACTTCTCACCAAAGTGTTCATTGTCTCAACAGTTGCTGGTTACTAAGCAGTCTCCAACTATTTTAATGAAGTCCTTCTTTAAGGTCAGCTCGGACAAAACGTTAGCTTTCTGTCTATATTCTGTGTCCACAAAACCATATGTAATTGAAGAGTTTCATTTTTTTAAAATAGCAATAAGTTATATAAGTGTATATATATATGTATATATATATATATCTATATATATATGGAAGCCTGAGTTTTGTTTAACCATGCACCACTGCAAAATGTTTGGCCACACCCATTTATTGCTGCAGGTCGCATCTCACTAAAGTGTCCCTCATTCTCTAGTTCTAAAGTTGGAAGGTATGACTAAACTAAAGGAAAATTCCCATTGCAAAGTAAATCAACCCCGAAGGGTCTCATTTACCATCATCTCTTTATTAAGTACCCCATAGCAACCAAATGGATTCATTTTTCATTTTTCTGTTCGCTAGTTATGAATATGATTGCCACTTATAGGTAATCACTGGCAGTTCTTACTAATGCAAATCTGTCACCAGTCTGGAGAATGTAAACTGAGCATATGATAAAAAAGGCAAAAGAAAGACTATGGGAAAAGCCAAAATAATCCATAGACTTTGAGATAGAGGCTGAAAATATACAGAATAAACTGTAAAAAAATCCTGACTTTTCTTATAAAATACCTTGATTGCACTACTGCCTCCCTTGCTTATTTTTGAATAGATCTACCAATCATATTAAAGGGCCAACAGGAGGCACAAGGGCTCAAGGTCAATCTCAACTATTATAGAAAAAATTTTGCAACTGTCTAAGGCAGATAGATGGGTCGAAAATGTATTTTCACACCATTAATGAGTTAACTGGTCGGCCGTTTTTCTGGATTTCGGCACATTTTTTTAATCGGTAAAGTTGGAAAAAAATCGGCCGATGTTGCTGATCGGCCGATTTTCGTGGCAATGATGGGCAAATCGACCGATCTTTTTACTGATAAAAAAATCTGCGCATGAGCCGTGACCTGCAAGAAGAAGAAGAAAAAGAAGAAGCAGAAAAAGAAGGAGAAGAGAAAAAGAAGAAGAAGAAAAAGAAGAGGAAAAAGAAGAAGAAAAAGAAGCAGAAAAAGAAGAAGAAAAAGAGGAAGAAAAAGAGGAAGAAGAAGGAGAAGAAGAAAAAGAAGAAGAAGAAAAAGAAGAATTCCAGTCGCTATTATATTTGACATGAAAAAGTATTGCGGTTGCAACAATGTATCTATTTGTATCCGAATAAAACCATCTGTATCCGAAATGGATACAAATAGATACAATGTTGCCACGGCAATACTTTTTAATGTCAAATATAATAGCGGAGCTCTCTGCAGGGACAGAAGTAATTAAATGCCGGCCGTAGACGGGATGAAAATCGTCCAATTTTTTTTACAGTTGGTGGTAACTGTAAAAAAAATTGAACGACCGTTTTCTTTTTTTTTTTTTTTTTTAAGCGGCTGGTTTTCGACCCATCTATGGCCTGCATTAGTCTTCTGATGCTCAGTTTCTACTGAAGGTAACATGTGTACACCATTTGTCTAATTTGAAAGAACCCAGTTTTGGACAGATTTTGAAATAATTGCACATTTAAAACACATCAGGTCCTTTGTTAAAGATGTTTATTCTTTCAAATATTTAAAATAAAAAACATAATCACAACTGAAAAGAGAACCAAAAGGCAAAACTTTTTTTTTTTTGGATAGTGTAAAGGAGAGTTATAACCTCTTTCATTTTTTGCCTTCTGTATCCCAATGAGGAGATTTTCCTTTACTTCCTGTCCCACAGCCAAAACAGGAAATTAGAGGAAATCCCTCCAACGTAAAGGAAAGGAATCCCTGATTGTCATCAAGGTCACAAGAACTATTGTCCCTATTGGAAGATTTCCCCTCTATTCCTGTTCAACCCAAAATTTGGGATCTTCCTTCATTCTCACTGACAATGATAAACAGGACAAATAGAGAGGGAGAATCTCCCTAATGGGGACGCAGACAGCAATAAAAAAATGATAGGTGTTCTAAACCCTCTACACCTTATCCAAAACTAAAAAAAGTTTTGCCCTTTGATAAACTTTAAAACAAGCAATGTCTTTCAACAGCCTACACTTATGCATTCACTTTCTGAACCTCACCATAAGGTCTTTCCTTCCTTCTCTCATTAGGATTCCAATTTTACTTATAACCCATTACACAACCTTAGACTGTGTGCCCCTTGAGGGTCAGGGACTGATGTGAATGTACAATAGAAGTGTAAAGCGCTGCCTAAATTGACACCGCTATAGAAGTTCCATAAATAAATAAATATCTAAAGTGAATGTCTGAGCAAAATGGAAAAAAATACATATGCAGTACATCTCTGCATTACACCCACAGTTCCCTGTGCTTTGTCTCTTTAAAAATGCTCCAAGTACAGAATAATACCCTTTGATCTTGCCAGAAATCTAGTAGGGTGAAAATGCTGCACTGAAATCCCAAGCAGTGTTGTCACCTCTGCCTGAGTTCTCTCCTACCAGACTAGAGAACACATCCTCTTTATCTTACGGAGATGAGGAGTGGTGGAGTTCTGTAGTCCAGCTGGAGACACCTGACAACACTGTTTGGAATTTCAGTGCAACAAAGACAGAGTTTTCGGGTCAGAAAAAGAAGGCAGGAGCTCACTGGATTTCTTGCATTTCTCTGCATATTTATTTTATTTTTATTTTATGTGGAGATGTACTAAATATTTTTGCTTTTTAGCCCAGACATATACTTTAAAGCATCTTATTGCATGATTAGTCCAACCATGGTTTGAGTATGTTAAGAAACTTGGCTGGACAGGCCCTTCCTTCAAACACTAAATTTGTATTTGGAACTGCATCATTCATTAGTTTGATCTCCATTAGTATTGACAGAGCTTGCTAGTCTTTCCATTCGAGCAGGATTCATTTCCAGAAGTAAAAATGTAGACGTAGTTCATCTTTAGTGTACTTCCAACTTAGACAGGCAGTCAGTCTTTTTGCCCTGTCCCTTGCCAACAGAAAATAATCTACAGTATAGATGGGATGGAGTTTGTTTCATTCCTTATCGAAATTCGGATGAAATGTTCATTTTTCAGAGATTTGGCTGTATCCAGGGGCGGACTGACAACTCATGGGGCCCCCGGGCAATAGGGTATCATGGGGCCCCTGTGTCCTTGCCCAAACTCAAAGCCTATGAAAAAGGTACCAGGGGCATCTCATGGGACCCCCTACTGACCCCGGGCCCTCGGGCAGTGCCCGAGTTTCCAAATGGTCAGTCCACCCCTGGCTGTATCCAAATTTCCAAATTACAATAGTAACGTGGGCAGCACAGTGGCTAGATGGTTTGCTCTTCCACCTAGCAGTACTAGGGTTGGTTCAAATCATAGCCACAGCATCACCTGCCTGGAGTTTTCATGTTCTCCCTGTGCCTTTGTGGGTTTCCTCCCACACTCCAAAGACATGCTGGTAGGTTCATTGGATCCTGTATAAGGTGGCTCTAATATGTATGTATTAATGTAAGTTAGGGACTTTAGATTGTACACCCCTTGAGTGTTAGGGACTGATGTGAATGTACAATATGTATGTAAAGCACTGCATAAATTGACAGCACTATACAAGTACCAGAAATAAATAATAATGCATTTAAAGAAATCCAAAATAACAAACCGAAATTTGAATCTAACTCAAATCAAATTTGAAAACAAATTTAATATATAAACATATTGCTGATTTCCTCAAAGACTATGTTTATTAGTGTTAGAATATAGTTGTCGTTTAAAATTAAAATTTCAAAAAGAATAGAATAAAACAGAATAGAATAGAACAGAAAAAAATAGAACGCATGTAGCCATCTTCCGAAAGTTGAATTTCAAAAATAGAATAGAATAGAAAAGAATAGAGTAAAAAAAAACAGAAAATAATAAAATAGAGCAGAAAATAAAGAGGTAGAATAGAATAAAACATTACAAAATAGCATAGAAAATAATAAAATAGAAAGAATATAGCCATCTTCCAAAATTCGAATTCCAAAAAGAATAAAACAGATTAAGATAGAAAATAAAAGAATAGATTAAAAAAGAATAGAAAAAATAGGAAGAATATAACCATCTTCCAAAGTGACATCACAATGAATTCTGATCAATTCGATATTTTCAAATCCATTGGAAAAATCTGAATCTGGTCGAAAACAAATAAACAAAACTAAACACATTTCATCACAAATGCAACAAAATGAAATTAGTAACTTAATGAATTGATCCAAAACAAAGCATATTTTTTTGTTCTGCACATATCTAAGTGAGATGGAAACATTTTAGCTGAGTTTCCAAAAAGCAGCAGACTGGTGAAGCCTGATATCTTATTTACTTGGTGGACCTCAAAGAACTTGGGCTATTCTGGGCTGGAAGACAAAATACATCATTTACTAGGATGAGGATGGCCTGGTGGTAATTTATAAAGACTTTTGCAATTTTTGTACAATTGTTACTATTTAGTGAATTTCGAACATCTGAGGTCACTACAAAATTTCCTTGATTTGTTTGTCATTAACCACTTGCCCTCCAAAGGATTTACCCCCTTCCTGACCAGGCTATTTTATGCGATACGGCGCTTCGTTATTTTAACTGACAATTGCGCGGTAATGCAACACTGTGCGTAAATTAAATTTATGTCCTTTTTTCTCACAAATAGAGCTTTCTTTCTTTGGTATTTGATCACCTGTGAGTTTTTTAATTTTTTGCGCTGTAAACAAAAAAAGACTGACAATTTAAAAAACAAAAACAGTATTTTTGACTTTTTGCTATTAAACATGTCCAATTAAAAATGTAAAAAAAATAAATAAAATTTTGTCATAAATTTTGGCCCAAATGTATTCTGCTACATGTCTTTGCTACAAAATCCCAATACGTGCAAATTAATTAATTTACGTGAAAGCTATAGTGGCTACAAATGGCGGTAAGTATACTGGCATTTTTCTTTTTTTAATACTAGTAATAGCGGTGATCAGCAACTTATTGCAGGACTGCAGCAGGCATTGTGATACTGGGTGGGAACTAACTAACTGCCACTGACATGCCCAGTGACACCAATACAGTGATCAGCGCTAATAAAAAGCACTGACACTGTACTAATGGCACTGGGCAGAAAGGGGTTAACTTTTGGGAAATCAAAGGGTTAACTGTGTGATGCGTGTGTTTTACCTTGGAGACATGCTGTTTTGTATTTCTCTGCTGTGCACAGAAATACAAAACAGAATGTCCTTGCAGGCAGGAGAGAGACCTGTGTTATTTACACATAGGTCTCTCCCCTGTCAGCTTTGCACGGTGATTGTTGTGTGTTCCGGCGGGGAATCTCCGTCCGGGACCCGGTGATTGACACGCCGAGCAGCTGAAGGGCAGCTCTCTACCCGGAAATGCAAATCACACATATATATATTTATATATATATATATATATATATATGTGATTTTGCACAGCCCTGTCGCTCTGTAGCAGTAGTTCTACTATAGGGTGATGGGGAAGCGGTTAATTAGGTTCACGTAAAACCCAACTCCAGCCAGTTTTTTTGGTGTTAAATTTTGGACGAGGTGCCTTTGCCACCTGTTGGAGAACACTTACCTTAATTCTTGACTTGTGACAGCAGGATAAGTAATGAAGAGAATGGTTAGAACAGGAAGAAATAGACAGCCTGGCAAAGTGTTACTGTATGTTGCAGTCCCTACAGAAAATAAATAGAATTCTCCCCAGTGGGAACACATCCCACAAGAAAAAAACTTGACAAAAGTCCCAACTTTTCCCCACTCTGTCATTCCAGTGACAGGCAGTCTAGGCCAAGAGTCTTGTAGTCAGAGTGGTTGATTCCATTTAGTTTTTCCAAGTTTGGTAATAATTGCCCTGGCTGTCCTCAGTGTCTAAAAATGTGGCTTTGAAGAAGAAGGCTTTCCTTCGAAACGTGTCAGACATTTAAAACCCCAATGAGGTCCCCCCATATTCTGAATCATGCTGAGTCTGTGACTGGTCAGCTATGGATGAGTAGCTCAATTAGTAATTTTTTTTATCTACATGTTTGTGAGTTTATTTTATTATAATTCCTATTAAAATCCTTGAGATTAAGGAGTAGGCTGGTGCACCCTCTTCTTTTCATTTCATTTCTAGAAATGTGATGGAGTTCAAAATGTTTTGCAAATTCTCACTAATATAATCTCCCATTCTGGCCTATACAGTATGTTAGTATGATAACATATTAACACCCTATTAATAGAGTTTGTTGCCTAAGTTCCCTTTCTCATTGGCATAATAACTTTTTTGGATACAATCTGTGGACTTCAGGGAAAAAAGGATTTGTTCTTCTGCCCTTTTCAGGTGGAAAGTTTCAGAGGGGTTTAGGGAGTCCTTATTTTTTCAATGTAAATGTAAAGCCAGTTCTAAATCTAAAAGATAACTTTTTGAGTTTGGCACTCTGTAGATAATTGTATTTTCTTTGACAGTTTTAAATGTATCCTAGGGGACCTCATAGGAGGCCATGCCTGAATCTTGCAGGCCCTTTTGACCTTCTCTTGCATAGATTCAGTAGATCACCTCAAATGACTTAATCTCCATGACCTAAAATGAAAAATCGGGACTATTGAAAGGTTTAGCAGTAAATGGGAGTGAGCAGAATGGAACTGAGGCAGAAAAGCAAGATCTACTCTCTGAACTCCTTAGTAGATGTGGCATGGTCAAGCCTTTTCTTTAAATTAGAAAGTATGATTTTTTTAAAGGATGTTTCCAACTTAAAACATATATAATTTATAAATAGAAGTGTGCCAGATCAGTTAGGGAATCTGACTATAAGGACTTCACCCTATTCAATAGTCCCATGAAACATTAAAGCGGTAGTAAACACTGCTTGGTGACTTGTACCTACATGTAAGTTTATAATAAAACTTCACTGTAGGTGAAAGGAATATCGCCTAAACCGTTTAGGAGGTATTCACTATTTCTGCAACCGGCGATGTCACTGGTGCATGTGCACTGCACTTAGAAGGAACAGCATACTGAGCATGCCATCCCTTCAGGGCACCGTGCCAAGCGGGAGTGACGTCATTACGGCTTGACCATTCAAAAGACCAGTGCTCGTGAACCTGGAAGGAAGACAGGTGAAGATAGAAGCCCTGTCAGCGGTACCAGCAGTGCTGGAGGGCCTCACTTTATGGTAAGTCTTTCATAATGTGTTAGTATGTGATGCATACTAGCACATTATTCTCCTTACTTGCAGGGGCAAAGTTTTTTTTATAACTTTACTACCACTTTAAGATAAATAATGGAGGTATGCAAAAATTTTACTTGCACTCTAATAAATAAGTATGAGGCACTTTGTGGTTTTCCTTGTTCAGCATGTACAAGAAAGGAAATTGTTTGGCAGATCAATATCATCTTACAGTGTTGGGGTCTTTGGTTCAATTGTAATTTAAAAAATGCAGTAATATTGTGCACTTATATTAACCAGCTACAGTGCCTTGAAAAAGTATTGATACCCCTTGAAATTTTCCACATTTTGTCATGTTACAGCCAAAAATGTAAATGTATTTTATTGGGATTTTATGTGGTAGACCAACACAAAGCGGCACATAATTGTGAAGTGGAAGGAAAATGATAAATGGTTTTCACATTTAAATTTATTTACAAATAAATATCTGAAAAGTGGGGTGTGCAAGTCTTTTTGGGGATGTCTCTACCAGCTTTGCACATCTAGAGAGGGACATTTTTACCCATTCATCTTTGCAAAATAGCTCAAGCTGTCAGATTGGATGGAGAGCATCTGTGAACAGCAATTTTCAAGTCTTGTCACAGATTCTCAGTTGGATTTAGGTTTGGACTTTGACTGGGCCATTCTAATACATAAAGATGGGTTGTTGCCCTTCTGGAATGTGAACCTCCACCCCAGTTTTTTGCAGACTCTAACAGGTGCATTTGTATTCAGCCCCCTTTACTCTGATACCCCTAACTAAAATCTAGCCAAACCAATTGCCTTCAGAAGTCACCTAATTAGTAAATAGAGTCCACCTGTGTGTAATTTAATTTCAGTATAAATACAGCTGTTCTTTGAACTCAGAGGTTTGTTAGAGAACATTAGCGAACAAACAGCATCATGAAGGCCAAGGAACACACCAGACAGGTCAGGGATAAAGTTGTGGATATGTTTAAAGCAGGGTTAGGGTATAAAAAATAATGCCAAGCTTTGAACATCCCACAGAGCATTGTTTAATCCATCACGGTAACTCTGGAGGAGCTGCAGAGATCCACAGCTCAGGTGGGAGAATCTGTCCACAGTACAACTATTAGTCGTGCACTCCACAAATCTGGCCGTTATGGAAGAGTGGCAATAAGAAAGCCATTGTTGAAAGAAAGCCATAAGAAGTCCCGTTTGCAGTTTGCAAGAAGCCATGTGGGGGACACAGCGAACATGTGGAAGAAGGGGCTCTGGTCAGGTAAGACTTTTTGGCCTAAAAGCAAAACGCTATGTGTGACAGAAAACTAACACTGCACATCATTCTGAACACACCATCCACACTGTGAAACTTGGCAGCAACATCATGTTGTGGGGATGCTATTCTTCAGCAGGGACAGGGAAGCTGGTCAGAGTTGATGGGAAGATGGATGGAGCCAAATACAGGGCAATCTTAGAAGAAAACCTGTTAGAGTCTGCAAAAGACTTGAGACTGGGGTGGAGGTTCACCTTCCAGCAGGACAACAACCCTAAACATACAGCCAGAGCTACAATGGAATGGTTTAGATCAAAGCATATTCATGTTAGAATGACCCAGTCAAAGTCCAGACCTAAATCCAATTGAGAATCTTTGGCAAGACTTGAAAATTGCTGTTCACAGATGCTCTCCATCCAATCTGACAGAACTTGAGATATTTTGCAAAGAAGAATGGGCAGAAATGTCCCTCTCTAGATGTGCAAAGCTGGTAGAGACATCCCCAAAAAGACTTGCAGCTGTAATTGCAGCGAAAGGTGGGTCTACAATGTTTTGACTCCGGGGGGCTGAATACAAATGCACGCCACACTTTTCACATACCTGTATTTATTTGTAACAAACTTTGAAAACCATTTATCATTTTCCTTCCACTTCACAATTATGTGCCACTTTGTGTTGGTCTATCACATCAAATCCCAATAAAATACATTTGCGTTTTTGGCTGTAACATGACAAAATGAGTATGAATACTTTTTCAAGGCCAAATACCAAACCCCAGAGGTGGTAAAGTGGTGGCAAACTCAAAAGTAAACATTTATTATATTGCAGCTTACCAGTTCTTAGATGTAATGTCTGCATTAGTCTTCTTTTTTACGCTTTCTTTCCTTTGAGAATCAGGGCCCTGTTAACAGGTTTAAGAAAAAAAAAACTCACCTTCTTTCTGTAGGGTCACGTGTTGGTGCTGACCAATCAGAATCACTCTAATCCATCCAGGAAGCCCTACAGAAAGAAGAGAAAGAAGAGCAGAGATTTCAGATCCTTGGACTCCTACACTGGTTGTCTGGGCACTGACAGCTCATCACCCATGGAGGTAAGTGCAGCGGGAACCAGGAGGGGGGGGGGGGCATCAAGGGCTTTAGTTCAGCTTTTACTTTTTTCTGAAAAGGTGAACATACACTTTAACTGTATTTTTAAATGCAACTTGAGTACCGTATATACTCGAGTATAAGCCGACCCGAATCTAAGCCGAGGTACCTAATTTTACCACAAAAAACTGGGAAAAACTATTGACTCAAGTATAAGCCGAGGGGGGAGGAATAGTGCCCCATTGTTGGTGTCAGTGGGGGGAGGAATAGTGCCCCATCGTTGGTGTCAGTGGGGGGAGGAATAGTGCCCCATCGTTGGTGTCATTGGGGGGAGGAATAGTGCCCCATCGTTGGTGTCAGTGGGGGGAGGAATAGTGCCCCATCGTTGGTGACCCCTGCTCCAGCCTGGGCTCGCTCGCTCCCTCCCTCTCCCATGGTACACACTTACCGGTCAGCTGTCTTCCTTCTCCGGCCGCTCTCCTCCTCTTCACTCGCTCGATCTTCGCGGTGCAGCTCGGCTCCTCCTCTCCATGCTCCACCTCCTCGCCGGTGATTGGGCGCCTGTGTGCCTCTCCTGAGCTACAGTTCCGGCGGCCAATCACCGGCGAGGATTGATCCCGGGGGTGTGTCCAGATGACAGGGACGGCATGTCATCTGCAGACGTTGACTCGAGTATAAGCCGAGGGGGCCGTTTTTCAGCACAAAAAATGTGCTGAAAAACTCGGCTTATACTCGAGTATATACGGTAAGTACCTGAATTTGTCTTGAGCCTTCTGTAATTTCCAGCACAGGTTATGACAGCAATGGGCAGCATTAGGAGCTAATCTGCACAAACTGCTGGCACTATATAAATCCTGTATAATAATGTCTAATAATAATCAGGGTCTTCTGTATGCACATATCCTGTCAAGGAACTTGCTGATAGGAGGAGAGAGCAGGGTGTCGACTTTACTAGTCTGCTGCTGCTTTTTCACTGTCCATTTCCAGGCTGGGGGTGGAGAGGTAACTAAATCATATTTCTTTTCTGCAGTAGAGAAATGTACTGACCTGGCTGTGCTGTATGATAGGGCAGTGTGAATCTCAGAACTGATTGGACAGAATTACAAATCTTTTCACAGGTAAACAAGCCGCCATATAATGTGGTTCAAATGCAGTTCAGTGTTATAAAGACCATAGTCTTCCTATGAAAATGAGCTTTTATATTGTTCATTAGTAAGGCTACTTTCACACTGAGGAGTTTTTGAAGTGCTTTGTGTTAAAAAAAGCGCATGAAAAGCTCAAGAAAAATGCTTCCTTATGTCTATGTATGTTTTCACACTGGGGCCTTGCGCTTCCGGTACCGTGTAAAAACTCCTGCTTGCAGCATCTTTGGAGCATGTTTGCTGAGTTTAAAAAAACGCCCCAAAAACACCTCTTCCCATTGAAATCAATGAAAAATGCCTATAAAAAGCCTGAAAAGCGCCTCAAAAGTGCCTCAATAACACCTCTGAGAAGCATGTTTGGTGCAGTTTTTAAGTCACGTGTCCTTTAACCACTTGCACTCCTGAGGATTTACCCCCCTTCCTGGGGCCATTTTTTGTGTTACGGCACTGCGTTACTTTAACTGACAATTGTGAGGTCATGCAACGCTGCACGCAAATGAAATTTACATCCTTTTTTTCCCACAAATTGAGTTTTGTTTTGGTGGTATTTGATCGCCTGTGCATTTTTTGTTTTTTGCGCTATAAAAAAAAAAGACCGACAATTTTGAGAAAAAAACTATATTTTTGACTTTTTTCTATTAAACATATCCAGTAAAAAAATTCAAAAAATCAAATTTCGTCGTAAATTTAGGCTAAAATGTATTCTGCTACAAAAATCCCAATACGTGTAAATGAATTGGTTTACGTGAACGTTATTGCGTTTACATACGGCGGTATATATACTGGGATTTTTTATTATTTTTACTTTTAATGGCGGCGATCGGTGACTTATAGCAGGACTGCGGGACTGCGGCGGGCATTCTGACACTGCGGGGACATCCCCAGTGACACCAATACAGTGATCAGTACTAAAAAAAGCACTGACACTGTACCAGGGGCGAACTGACCATTCGGGCATTCGGGCACTGCCCGAGGGCCCGGGGTAAGTAGGGGGCCCCATGAGATGCCCCTGGTACCTTTTATAGGCGTTTTTTGGGTGTGCTTTGAGTGTAGGCAAGGACACAGGGGCCCCATGATCCCCTATTGCCCGGGGGCCCCATAAGTTGTCAGTCTGCCCACTGTACTAATGACACTGGGCAGGAAGGGGTTAACATAAGGGGTGATCAAAGGGTTAACTGTGTACTGTGTGCTGTTTTACTTGTATCTGTGTGTTTCACTATAGATGCTGTGCACAGCCATGCAAAGTAGTGTGTATGAGCTGACAGGGAGAACTGTTTTGTTTACTAACAGTTCTCCTCCCCATCGGAGATGCTCGGCAATCACCGGGCGCCGGCGAGTAATCATTGACAGCAACAGCCACAAATGGCGGTGCAGGTAGGGCGCTCGTCCCTTACCCAGAAATGCATAATCACGTATATATACACAAGTTTGTGCACCCCTTCCACCCAGTTGTGTATTTAGGTTTCGTGCTGCCCTAGGCAACACAAACATCGCCCCCCCCCCACACGGAAAGACCCTGATATTGACCAACAACACCCCAGCCCCCACCCCAACCCGAGAGAGCATTCCACTACCACCGCCCCCCATACACTGGCAACCCCCCTCCACCCTGGTGAGAGAGAAGACACTTCACAGCTCTGGACATCCCCAGGAACAAGAGTCAGGCTCTACATACACCATCAAGCAGTCCGCAACCTCTCTCAGATCCCACCTGGTCCATATGCTGCGTGTGTCTCTTCTTACATCCGTTCTTTAGGGGGGCACCGCTGCCCCCCTGAAAAATACTGCTGCCCCCTTGAAAGATGCCACCCTAGGCAAATGCCTTGTTTGCCTTGCGGTAAATACGCTCCTGCTTCCACCCTGTAGCAGTATTTCTGCTATAGGGCAGTCAGGAAATGGTTAAAAAAAGCATTTCAAAAGTGCCACAAAAACGCCTATGCGTTTGTGCTGTGTTCTTGCGGCAGATCAGTGTGAAAGTAGCCTAAATGTAAGCATTTGACTGGAGGACGTCATTATTTAATTACCATTGTTCATATCATAATAAGGAGCATCATTTCTACCACTTATATGAAGTGTTGCGAGTATGTTGGAACAGTCTCTATTACATGGCCTTTCTGAGTGAGTTTGGTATTGTGCTGTGGTATTTTGGTGTTATTTCTCTAGTGTCTCCTCAGCCATTGAACATAGTTTTCCTAGGGTCATACAAGCAATCTAACAAATATGCCTTTGACTGGATCTTGTATAAGAACTGGAACAGAGTCAATGCTTGCAGAGACAGGCTAGCAGTCATGTGCTCTCTGGCCCTCACTGCATCTGCCAGCTCATGAATAGTCATTGTGATGAGGAGGATGAATATAAACGCTAACATAGTTCTTGCTTCCTTCTTTTAAACACTAAAGCGCTATAAAACTAGATTCTAATTCGTAGCTAAAAAATGAACAGTGGAGGGTTCTTTTTAATTCCCAGGTGCAAGCCAATGAAAGACCAGTGACGAAAATATTTTGGGATGCTAAGAGCAAGGATCACATTTAAAGAGAACCTTAAACTTGAAACTATGTTGTTTAAAGTGGAACTAAATGGCATGAACAAATGCAAAATGTTGGCTCCCAAGAGCTTTCTGCCATAATGTGTAAGTATGCACAACATATTTGCACATTATGGCAGACTTGCCTATTAAAAAGATCATGTCTATCCTCTTCATGTCCGCACTCCCCTCCATCGCCAACACTTCCATCTTCTCCCAGTCTTCCTCCATGTTCAGAGTCATTGGCTCCTACATTGTCTGGGTCTGAATGACTAAACCTCTGCTCTAGAGGTAATATGTCCTGGCACAGAACTATTCCGAATTGCATATAATCGGCACTGCTTACATTTCTGGGAAAAAAATGCTGACAGACAGGGAGACACGGTCTCTGGTCTCTTCTGTCATGAAAAGTGTACATGTCAACACTTTTTACAAAAAGATGTTTAGTTCAACTTTAACCACTTGCCCTCCTGAGGATTTACCCCCCTTCCTGACCAGAAAAGACAAAATACATCATTTATTAGGATGAGGATGGCCTGGTGGTAATTTATAAAGACTTTTGCAATTTTTGTGCAATTGATCCTATTTAGTGAATTTTGAACCATAGACATCTGAGGTCACTACAAAATTTCCTTGATTTGTCTGTCATTAACCACTTGCCCTCCAGAAGATTTACCCCCTCTTCCTTTTTTGCGATACGGGGGCTGCATTACTTTAAGTGACAATTGCGCAGTCATGCAACGCTGCACCCAAATTAAAGTTATGTCCTTTTTCCCCGCACATATAGAGCTTTCTTTCTGTGGTATTTGATCACCTGTGCGGTTTTTATTTTTTGCACTATAAAAAAAAAGGCCAACAATTTTGAGACAAAAAACAATATTTTTGACTTTTTGCTATTAAACATGTCCAGTAGAAAAATTTTAAAAATCAAATTTCGTCATAAATTTAGGCCAAAATGTATTCTATTACATGTCTTTGTTAAAAGAAATTCCAATATGTGTAAATTAATTCCTCTACATGAAAATTATAGCATTTGCAAATGGCATTATAGATACTGGAATGTTTTTTATACTAGTAATGGCGGTGATCAGTGACTTATAGCGGGACTGCAGGACTGTGGCGGGCATTCTGACACTGGGGGGGAACTGACTAACTGTCATTGACATCCCCAGTGATCACTGCTAATAAAAAGCACTGACACTGTGTACTAATGACACTGGGCAGGTAGGGGTTAACATCTGGGGCGATCAAAGGGTTAACTGTGTGCTGTGTATGTGATTTACTGTGTAAGCACATTGTTTTGTATGGCTATGCTATGCAGAGGCATACAAAGCAATGTGCAGGAGCTGACATTGGTGACATCTGTATTGTTTACATACAGGTCTTTTCCCCGTTGGTGATACACTGCTATTGCCGGCAGGGAATTACCGGCCGGGACCTGGTGATTGACAGGTAAGGTCGCACGTGTGGCTCGCGCGCCCCCTACCCAGAAATGCAAAATCACATATATATATACGTGATTTTTCGCACCCCTGCCGCCCTGTAGCAGTATTTCTGCTATAGGGTGGTGGGAAAGCGGACACTGCAGATAAAATGTAAGTATTGAAAAGCATATCAGGCCTATCGGCCTGGGCCTTCTATTTTTCATATAGGTATAACTATAGTGCATCAGGTCACATCACTGCCTAAAATCACCTTGCTGAGAATCTGGTGCCCTGAACACCAGTAGGTGAGCATGGTGAATCTGTAGCCAGGTCACTACCTATTGTAGGGTCCTTATTGTATTGCTAAAATTGTGTATGGTCATTAGAAAATCCGGCTACAGCTAAATCCATAAACTTCAGATGATGGTAAATTGCCTGGACTGCAGTGCTTTCTGGGTAATGTTAGCAATTTACCAAATCTATTGTGTCTTAGAGTTGCTATTTCCAGGACTGTGTCATGAATAATGAGGACCTTTTAAAGGATAACTTCAGCAACAAATGAGGGCTCCTTGAACTTATTGGGAAAGGGAGCCTTGACTGATGGGGGGCATGGCTGGGAGTTGGGCCTGGTTACACACGATATGTAAATTGACAAAGAATATTGGTCAGATGGTATGAGGTGAGGGGGGTGGGACCTGAACTCACGTATAAGGATGTTTTGCGGTAAAATCTTGACAGTTGAAGACCTGCGGTTGGGAGAGTTGCCCACCCTCCCGCTGTATTCTTGGTGTTTCACAGCTTCTTCAGTGGTCTTTGGACCTTGCCAGCAATAAAAGTTGCCGTAATGGGCTATGTCCTTGATTGGAAGTTGGAATTGGTCTAATGTCTGTCCAGCACTTATGGTAAGGACAGGCCTCCTTGTTTAGCCTAATGTTAAAATGTGCTCCCGGTACAACTGTGACTGGCACTGGTTACAATGGTTTTATTTGAAAATGGTCTGTGTTTGAATGTGAACAAAGCTGTGGCCTTTTCCAACTAAATTATACTACGTTATATTCTCATATGGGCAAGGTTAAATTGTTACTAAACCTAGGACCCTGCATTCATTATATCTGGTCTCCCCGGACCCTGCATCCACTATATCTGGTCTCCCCGGACCCTGTATCCACTATATCTGGTCTCCCCGGACCCTGCATTCACTATATCTGGTCTCCCCGGACCCTGCATCCACTATATCTGGTCTCCCCGGACCCTGTATCCACTATATCTGGTCTCCCCGGACCCTGCATTCACTATATCTGGTCTCCCCAGACCCTGCATCCACTATATCTGGTCTCCCCGGACCCTGCATTCATTATATCTGGTCTCCCCGGACCCTGCATCCACTATATCTGGTCTCCCCGGACCCTGCATCCACTATATCTGGTCTCCCCGGACCCTGCATTCATTATATCTGGTCTCCCCGGACCCTGCATCCACTATATCTGGTCTCCCTGGACCCTGCATTCACTATATCTGGTCTCCCCGGACCCTGCATCCACTATATCTGGTCTCCCCGTACCCTGCATTCATTATATCTGGTCTCCTCGGACCCTGCATCCACTATATCTGGTCTCCCACAGTACACACAACACACAAGTCCAATTATTGCAGTAAATACAAACTGCTAAATACATTTTCTCATCAGCAGTTAGAACAGTCTTGTGACTTCTATCAGTGTCCAGCCCACCACTAGCTAAAGCTTGTAGGAGGAGTTTTCTTTCTGCTCTAGGAGGCAGAATCCCTGACCTCTGTGTGGATAGCGCTGATTGGCCCTGTGCTGATCACATGCACTCTCTCAGGAAAAAAAAAACCTCTCTAGCAATACACATCAAACTGAGCATGTGCAAAATGCCTACGGTTCAGTCTGGAGATAAGTTGAAAAAGGGGAAGAACAGAGAAATCAGGAACAAACAGCCTTTTTACACAATGCAGAGGATTAACCCCTTAGGTTCCACAGTGAGTATAACAAACATGCTTAACTGCATATACAGACTGATTTTACTGTTGTGGGTTTAGGAACACTGTAAGGTATTATCAGTTGGGATTCAAGCCTATGTTCCTCAGCAGTCATGTTTTTCTTAGCTTTGGAGAGAGTGGGGAAGAGTTACTAATTCTGTTGTTTTTTTATTGCTATCTGCAACTCCTTTGGGAACATTTTCTTTCACTTCCTGCCCTTTCAGTGCCCATAGAAGAAATGGGGGGAGCGGCTGTGTTCAGGACGGAAAGGCACAGATAGCAAAAAAAAGAAAAGAAAACCATTGCCTTCCCTTGCCTTGTGCATGCCTATCTAGCACATGCATGATTATGTTCTGGGATTGCTGTGTCCATTGGACATGGCAGATGACAAGGCTAGGACCAATGAAATGACGTCAAATGTAAAACAAAGGCTGCTTTTTGCAGCTACCACTCTGTTTTCTCTCACACTGAATGGCCGTGAGAGGAAATAGAGTGTTCTCTACTGTGATTGTCAGCATTATATTTTAGCCACAGTGTGCCTGATCACTAGCCACACCAGTCACAATGTCGCCACTCACCTGTGTAAGCCAGCCACAGTGTCCCTGATTGTTAACCACACCAGAACAGTGTCATCAGACTAGTGTTTCTGATTGGTAGCCACACCAGAACAGTGTCATCATACTAGTGTTTCTGATTGCCAGCCACACCGTTCACAGTGTCAGCAAATCAGTGCAGCCAGCAACAGTGCTCCTGATCCCTAACCATGCAGTGTCACCAGAGCAGTGTAAGCCAGCAACAGTGCTCCTGATCCCTAGCCATGCAGTGCCACCAGAGCAGTGTAAGCCAGCAACAATGTTCCTGATCCCTAGCCATGCAGTGCCACCAGAGCAGTGTAAGCCAGCAACAATGTTCCTGATCCCTAGCCATGCAGTGCCACCAGAGCAGTGTAAGCCAGCAACAATGTTCCTGATCCCTAGCCATGCAGTGCCACCAGAGCAGTGTAAGCCAGCAACAATGTTCCTGATCCCTAGCCATGCAGTGCCACCAGAGCTGTGTAAGCCAGCAACAATGTTCCTGATCCCTAGCCATGCAGTGCCACCACAGCAGTGTAAGCCAGCAACAATGTTCCTGATCCCTAGCAATGCAATGGCACCAGAACAGTGTTCTGATCACCACCACACCAGTACAGCCCCACTAGAGCCAGTGTAAGCCAACAACATTGTCCTGAATTGTAGCAGGCAAGTATCAGCAGTGCAGTACATCCTGGTGAAGTGGCAAGCACAGGTAATGGGGTGTTAGCCACAATACTGGTGTCCCAGAGGCACTTTCAAATCCTTTGTGGTTACCCTCTACTTCAGTAGCACCTATCATCCCCCCATTTAGAACCCCTCCACGAAATTAGTTAGAAATAGGACATTTTACACTCAAATAATTTTTTAAAATTTTAATTTACCTCAAACTTAGTACAAACTCAGGCAAGGTCTGCTCTGACCCAAAAACTTATTTGCCTACATGGATATAATCTGTATATGGGAGGTATAGATTTCAATTATCAGATGATGATGCCCTACCTGGCTACCATAAGAACTGTTTACTGGTACAGGGAAAGTGTACATTTTCTGATTTCAGTCTGTCATCTATAAGTTTGCAGGAAGATCTGGCTCCTTCCTAAAATATCAAGAACAATTCTGTCATAGCCCTAATTTACCAGGAAGGTCCTGCGCCTGAAAGCCTTTGATCTGATGCAGTAAGTAGGCTGCTTGAGAGACACTTCACTGATCTTCTGCCTTCTACCCAAACAGACTGAATACCCCCAAAAATGTTGTGTACACAATGAATATGGAATAAAGTGTTACATGCGAGACTGTTGTCCTCAATGTCCCTCACAACCTGGCCTCTGCATAAAAGACTGCTTCCGTTGCTACCATACTTCACAATGATATTAGTGAAGGTATGATGAAGATGTTTCTCCTGTGCCTGACTAGCTGCCATTTGCCTGCATCTGATGTCCTGCATGCCAACCCTTTCCCTGTTTTTTAAACCACATTTCTGCCTTCTGCCTGGACTGACCCTTTTCCCGCATACTGACCACGCCTGAACTTACCTACCTACTGGAGAACAAAGAAACGTGTTAGACAACACATTGCATAATCATGGACAATAATATGGGTATGGGGCAGCCCTCTCCCCTTTTTTTTGCCAAAAAGACATATAGTATGTGAGGTTAGGTATTGATATAGGGCCAAAAGAATACCTGGCTTGCTGTATTCCAGTTCATCACAAAGGTGTTCAGTAGGGTTGTTGATGTTGAAGTTCTCTGCAGGCCACTCACATTCCTCCACACAAGTCAAACCGAGGTTGATTTACTAAAACTGGAGAGTGCAAAACTGGTGCAGATGTGCAAGGTACTTCAGCTTGTTCAGTTAAGCTTTGACAAAAAGACATGGAAGCTGATTAGTTTCTTTGCAAGGCTGCACCAGATTTTGCACTCTACAGGTTTTAGTAAATCAACCCTGCTGTGTCTTTATGGAGCTGGCTTTGCATGAAGAGCAAAGTCACGCTGATAGAGAAACCTTCCTCAAGCTGTTATCACAAGGTTGTTGGTATATAATTATACAAAAAAGTCTTTGTATGTTGTAGCATTAACAATACCTTTCACTGGAAACACCTGAACTCAATAAATCATCTTTTGGTCATATGGTGTGATGGTCTGGTGTCCACAAATTTTTGGCCATAGTGTGTGTTTGCGACTTCCTTTCTGGATGCTGGAGGTGAAGATGTGGCATAGAAAGCTAATCTGCTGTAGCCAGAAAATGAAAGGCTTAATTGAGAATTACTTGTGTCATCTGTCTAGGTGTGTAGGGTGGAAAATAAATCACAATATTGGCTGCAAAGAATTCCAGATCTCTTGGTTAGAAAAACAGCATACATTAATGTTTTTCAACTGTGTATTTAGCGGTTTCTCTGGAATTTCACTTTAAAGTAAACCTAAATTCTAATATCTATGTAATAAGCTCTTAGAAAAGCCTTACCTCTAATAAAAACATGGAGTTCAGAAATACCTTTACTATGAAAAACTGGCAGTGTTCCAGAAAATTGAGGGTCTCAGCCAAAGGCCACTTTAAATGGGTATAGCGGAATACCTCTTTAGTCCTACAGTCAAATAGGACCCATGTCATCTCAGTCAGGTCTGGTTTACCAAGACACAATAGATAAAGAAAATTGTTATTTCTGAAATTTAACGGAAAGTAGACCAATGGATCCCTTGTTTCGCACATACAGATCTTAAGCCTTTAGAACTGCAGCTCCCAGCATGCTCTGCTTGCACGGGATACCACTGACTGTGCACCTTTAGTCGAGGTAGAAACTCAGCAAACAATACTGAATGTTTTCTTTTTCCTCTTTCCTGTCCTCATCCTAGCCAGTAGAGAGAAGGATTAGCCAGGCCCAGCAGGCATCCAAGTAACTTAAATAGATAAATGGCCCCTGTCACTATGCTGGGGGGGTGAGAGCTGAAAAGTAATTACACAAGTTCTTTATTCATTTTACTACACCACTAGTGATGGCATAATGGGTTCTCTTGTGAACTGGCATATGCAAATTGCCAGACTATGAAACAATATCAGAATATAAGAAAGAATATTTAATACAAGCCAATTACTTTGAACTCATACTTGAAAATATTGCATTTTAAGTCACAGATTATTGTTTTAATTGATTTGGCTGCATTCTATCCTTTTGGATTAATTATTTCTACTTTATTGCAAAAGAGGCTGTATACAATTGTGCAGTCATCGCTGGACCTGATGTGACCGTAACGGATGGGAAAGATAATAACTAAAATACAAATGATAATACGGTCCTGCAGTTGCAGACACTTATGCCAGGTATACAGAATGAGAATATTGAACGAATGATCGTCCCTTTTTTTTTGCATGCTAGCCTCATATCAAAAACAAATAGCTTACAAAAATTCTCGCAAGACAGAATACAACTTCCTGCGATCATGTAATGAATGTATTGTAATGTACTCTTTCATTTCCGAGTCTAGTACACACAATGAGAAAATTGGACAAACAAAATATTTTTGGAGTGATTGTCCAATATTCTGATTGCTAGTACACAGCTTTCGAGCGTCGATCAGAACAGTTTATGCAAAATTATTCAAAGGGACAAGCACTAAAATTTTTCTCATAGGATAACAGAACAAACAATTTTCGTTTAATTAGAACTGTATTCGTCCTTAAAAAATTGAGTAACCAAGACCGTGCATGCTCAGAAACAAAAGAATACATTACAATTAAAATACAAATTCAATACAATACATTACATCGTCACAGGAAGTTTTATTCTGTCTTACGAGCATTTCTGTAACTCTAGTAACCTATTTGCTTTTGATATGAGACTAGCATGCAAAAAAAAAGGACAATCAGTTGTCCAATATTATCATAGTGTATAACATACATTACGGGCCATACACACAGACGGCACATTTTCACATGTGTCAACACACTTTTTTTTATAAAGTAATAAAGAAGGGGGGGGGGGTGGCATGTATATTTTCTATATACGTTTGGATGCCATTAAAAATGAATAACATGTATTAACATGTGAACTTGTTTATTGCAAGAAGACAGAAGTTCCCTTTACTGTTGGTCTCCCTAGCTGCACATACTTAGTTTTCTTATGCTTCCCTGTTGCTCCATTTGGTGACTGTGAGTCAACAGAGCAACTTGGAGATGACAAGCAGCTAAAAACTCTGTCCGCATCTCCATGTGACAGTGTTGGGTATCTCAGCGGCCAATCACCGAGCCACAGCATTATCGCTTTGCTGGAAGATGGGTCACATGCCCCCTATACCCAGAAGTGCCATGCTTACACCTGCTCCCACCCCCTTCTAAATCCTATACTAACTACCCCAGTGGCCAGCTTCAGGAGAGAGGAAAGATTACCAAAATGGATGGAATGCGTGGGTGGTGAGGTCACCCATAGGTTTAATATGGGGCATCTGTTGGGGCATCTGTTGTTGGCTATCCCTCCTCTCCCCTGAAGCTGCTACTGGGAGCCAATCACATGACCAGACTGGAGCTCCCTCAGAACAGGTGAGTATGAGCATCTTACTTTCACAGGGTAGTTAGAATAGATATAGAGTTATAGCCTGGAATTCCATTTTAAGGATTCAAAGCCATATATATTTTTAAAAAGCCCTGGAAAGAATGGATACTGGTATATTGTACTGGTATATTATCTTAACAAATATATTTTGGCATAACCCTCCTAACGTTACGTCCCCCCCCCCTAAAAAAAATGCAAAATTGTGCAATTTAGGCCTGAAAAAAGCTTCAAAACAGTATATCTTTGCTAAAAGCTGAGATAAGAATAGAAAGATGTAGAATAAAAAGATGGTTGTTGCAAATTGCTATACCGTGCAATATTTGTACAACTGTTTCTCAAACTTATATTTTTAGTAAAAAAATACACTAAAACTAATTTTAATACTCGTGTTTATGTAAGAGGGGGTTCCTTACATTTTTTTTGGTTACATATTTTATCCACCTTTATTTTTTATTACATCTATGTATTTAGATTTACTTTACTTTTATACTACAATGAAGCTTTCAAGACCCTTTTCTGATAGCATCGTGCAGTGACTGGGCAACTTTATGAAGGCATCGGGCAGGTTAGAACCTCTGCTTGCTTCCAAACAAATCTTGTACTGACTTTACTCAATTTGTTTACATTTGAGAAGCCAGCAGCCAGAATCTGACAGCTGAGAGCCTGGAGGTGCTCAGAGCAGAGTACTTTCAGGTTCAGAAAAAAGAGAGAAGATTGGCACACAGCTGTTTGCTGTACCTTCTCTGCTCTATGTATCACTTACCCTGTTTCTGTGCTCATGACTCTGCAAATAGCACCATGCACTCTGGGGAATATTTATTGCAGCAATTTACTGCACCTGGCTGGGGATGGGGAATATTTATTGCAGCAATTTACTGCAAATGAATAAACAGTGGCAAAAAATATACCGTGGGAAAAAACAAACAATTGGCAGAGAGAGAAACCCTCCTAAACCAATTACTGTAGCAATCCTAACTAGAGAGAGTTATACTACCATAGCAGTCAGCATTTTATTGTCTCTTTTGCTGGCCAGCTCATTGGGGCCCAACTCACACTCAGGATAATGTTCCACTAAGCACTGATAAAGGCACTGTGATACTTGTAGGCAACACTGTTCCTTGTTGTCAATACGATATATAGAGCAGGTTGGCCAGCAGCCTCCCACTGACTCCTGTGGTAGCATGTGATCTTTTTTTGTTTCCTGTTGACAACACAACTGGTCAGTGTCCATGACGTCCTTCATTCAGGCAGCGGGCTCCATCAGCATCCATGGTGCTCTCTGGTGTTCCAGATTGTCTGCCATTGCGCATCTTCCAAGTGTAGTGGTGAGCCATCTCCTGGCAGCCTGCTGCACACCCTGTCACTCTGAATATCCTCCACACACCTTCTCCTCTGCCCAGGAAAATAAACAACTGCTTTCATTCCTCTTTTCAGAGCTCCAATGAATATGGGATCTGTAGTTTCTTTGCTCAGTCGACCAAGCCATCGCAGTCTGTAAAGAACTACACTTTCCACAATCCTCTATTCCTCCCAGCATTTCTAGCAGTCAGGATCCTCTTCTGTGTAATCCTATTGGGTAGAGAGTGGGCTTAACATTTGCTGTACATAGTTCTATAATAGCAGTGTCTTCTTACAGCTGTGCCTGTGAATTGTCTCTGTCGTTAACTAGACACAGGATCCTCTCCACCAAGGGTGTAAGTACAGGGGTTGCAATTGTGACCCAGCCCCATCCTTCAGGGGGCCCGTGCGGCTTCCCTGCATACATTTGATCCTCTCTGCTAAGAAGGTTAATGCAGTTAAAGCAGAACTACATTGCATCTGAGCACCACAAACCAAAAACGCTATTTGGTTCATTTTTTAATATTCAAAGCAAACTCCTACAGCCATCCATGTCTCCATACTTTATTTTGCTGAGAAATCACTTTGAGAAACACCCCCTTGCATTTCCGGCTGTTGTCATCTTGAGGGCAGATGATTCTTGTAGCATTTACTTGCTGGAATCCATCTGCCCTTAGCTCAGCCATGCAGGCAGGAGGGTGTGCTTAGCTGAGAAAACCTCGTCCTCCCCTCCTAAAGACTCCTGGGATGTATGACCTCAATTGCCTAGGCATGGAAACCTAGGAAGTAACTGAAGAAAAAAAAAATGTAAAACAAGTAAATATAATATATTTTCCCTATCTTTTTTCTAATGCTAACAGCATAAGTATTAAAATAGTCAATGTTGACTGAGAGAGTGAAGTTCCATTTTAATGTAGGAAGGGTATGATTATGAAAGATACTGCTGTCTAGTTTTTAACCGCTTCCCGACTGCCCTATAGAAATACTGCTACAGGGCGGCACAGATGCACAAATCACGTATATATATGTGATTTTGCATTTCCGGGTAGAAGGCTGCGGCTGTCAATAAACCGGGTCCCGGCCGGTGATTACTCATCGGTGCCCGGTGATTGCCAAGCATCTCCGATGGGGAGGAGAACTGTTTGTAAACAAAACAGTTCTCCTCCCTTTCAGCTTGTGCACACTGCAGTGCGCTTACATTGAAGTACACAGACACAAGTAAAACAGCACACAGTTAACCCTTTGATCGCCCTTCATGTTAACCCATTCTTTCCCAGTGCCATTAATACAGTGTCAGTGCTTTTTTTTTAGCACTGATCACTGTATTGGGATGTCAGTGACACCAAGTCAGTTCCACCCAGTGTCAGAATGCCCGCTGCAGTCCCACAGTCCCACTATAAGTCACTGATCGCCGCCATTACTAATAAAAATAACAAAATTCCAGTATCTATACCTCTATTTGTAAATGCTATAACTTTCATGTAAACCAATTAATTTACACGTATTGAGATTTTTTTTAGCAAAGACATGTAGCAGAATACATTTTGGCCTAAATTTATGACGAAAATGTATTTTTAAAATTTTTTTACTGGACATGTTTAATAGCAAAAAGTCAAAAACGTTGTTTTTTTTCTCAAAATTGTCTGTCTTTTTTTTTCCTATAGCGCAAATAATAAAGAACACAAAGGCAATCAAATACCACTGAAAGAAAGCTCAATTCGTGGGAAAAAAAGGATGTAAATTTCATTTGGGTGCAGCATTGCATGACCGCTCAACTGTCAGTTAAAGTAAAGAAAAAAATGGCCTGGTCAGGAAAGGGAGGAAATCCTCTGGAGGGCAAGTGGTTAAAAGCAATTAAAAAAAAGAACAAAACAAACAAAGAAAACCAAACATGTCATGCTTACCTGCTGTGTGCTGTGCAGTGGTTTTGCACAGAGCAGCCCGGATCCTCCTCTTCGCGGGTCCTCCACTGGCGCTCCTGTCCCCTCCCTCCTGCCGAGTGCCCCCACAGCAAGCAGCTTGCATGTCCATTCACACACAGAACCACAGCTAGGCCCCACACCCTCTCCTCATTGGCTCACTGGCTGTGATTGACAGTAGCAGGAGGGTCCCAAATAGCTGGGGCTTTTGTGCCCATCACTCCTCAGGAGGGCAAGTGTTTAAACTGTTGTTTTATTTCTGCGTTTTACACAGTATATCTGGCATTGTGTCCACAGTAGCATTTGTGTAGACAGAGTAGGTCTGGCCATAGAGGGATTACTTTGACGCAGTTGGCCAGCTTAGACATGTATTGCGATATCTGTGAACCAAATGTCCCTATTCTTTATTGTAAAGTCTGCTGGGAAGGGTATATAGCAGTGTGCAGAGGGCCCTTCAGAATTTCTGGTGTTGATATGTGGTTACAGGTGCCTTTGGCACCTGATGAATAAATGCATGTATTAGCTATTGGGATTTGAGCACAGGTGTATCTTGTTTGTTACACAGTATATACACACACATTATCCTTGTTTACTAATAAATATATAACACATAAAAAGGATAGGTAGAGCACTGTAGGGTTAGCTAAAGAGCCAGCACTGCAGCAGTCTATCTGATTGAAACCTTGGCGTGAGCTTTCTCATAGGAAAGCATCTTCCTGACTCATTTATCTTGAACTATATATTTTTTTTAACAACAGAAACTACATACTTTTATAATTAATATTTCTTATTTACCTGTCTTATAAAAAACAAAGGAAACAATATTCCCCTTAAGGTATTACCCTCAGCAACCTTTGTTATTTTATTAACAAATGTACTAGTCTTTATGGCTGTCTATAATTATTTTGTTTTGTAAATATATATATATATATATATATATATATATATAATTGCTGCAAGTCTGTATTGCCATTTGATGTTATTAAAATGACCTTTCTGTTTCAATGCTGTAATTTTCATAGATAGTGAAAAATGCAAATGTTGCTTTCTTCTAATAAGCCAAGCTAGAGGCATTCTGTACACTGTCGTATAACAAAATGACCCCAGAAATCTTATTTCCTGTCTGTGTAATTAAATTACTGCTTTTTGAAGATGCCTGCACTGACATAGTCACATTCCAAGCAGCCCTTGCAATAGTAGTTCCATTTTTGCTGGGATGCCTTCTAAGGCTCATCCACTTCTAAAGGGATGCAGACACTGCAGCTTCTCTTATGACAACACTGAGATTGCACAAGGTAGTTATAATAAAGGTTGACCTTGCCACTCTAAAATCAGTTTGAAAAACTGCAGTAAAATGAACAGTCATGTTTTCAGAAAATAAAGAAAATGTATACGAGCGCACCTATAAATGTAAAGTAGCAGCTGAGCACCAGGTAACCATAAACCCCAAAAACAATATATAAATCAGAAGATGCAGCGCTACAGAAGAGGAACACTATAATTAAATGAATGTATGGATACAGATAAGTATACGTATAAATGAATAAATGAATAAAACAGTTCATATGATAATATCAAGGTGACTTCAAGTGCTCTCCTCTTTTTCATATCCTCCTGATGATCAGGTACTGTGCGAAATAGTGCTGAAGAAATGCACACTCACCAGAACGCACAGTTAAATGGGCGTTTATAAGTATAAATTTCCCTTGGAGTCATCAGCTGGTCAGGATAGGATCTGCAATATGATAGCCTCCCTCCAGAACTCCTGGATATTCCTGTGTAATCCCTTGGAAGGTAGCCTGTGGACTGCTCCTTAATGCTTACATACGTTCCTTTCCCAGCAGAGAGATGAGTAGCTGTAAATTGATACTCCCCAAGGGAGTCAAGACAGAGACATATCCATAGTGTAGTAGGTAAATCAAATGGTTTATTTTTAGGTAAAAACAATTGGTGATACACAGCAGTGTATAGGAGAAATGTGTGGACTGACCGTCCAATGTTAAAGATGGCCGCCGGAGCTCCACGATGCTCCGGCGGCGTGACGTCACGGCGTTCCTGGCTCCTCCACAGCACACCTTCACCTCATTCTTTAAGTTAAATATAAATTCACTTTTTAGAACAAAAGGTTTAATGAATGAGGTGAAGTTGTACTGATTTCAATTAGTGTGTTTGTACAAACTTGCATGCACATGTAACCGACAAGAGATGACCTTTATTCTATCGTCTTCTGATGCTGTCCTGATAACCTCATTCACTAAACTAACTGAAGATTCAAACACACCATGGCTGAAGGAGAATTACAGTGCTGTACACCCTCTTTAGCTAACCAACAGTGCTCCACTAATCCTTTATCATATACTGAATATTTATTTGTAAAAGAAAGAATGTATATATTTATTGTAAAAACAGTTAACAGCATCTGTTTAAAACCTTTAAAAAAAAAATCACATTTATTAAAACCATTCAAGTTTTCCTTTTAATAGTTTTTTTTTGTTCTTTAGGAGAAGTTGAAAATTATTTTTTTTTTATTTTCCTTTTTTTATATATATTTGTCCTTTTTATATGCCCTTTCCATTTTGTACTGCTTACCATACATTTCCAGAGCTACAGCTTTTTTTCCACAGAGCAAACCTTGACACATTACACATTAATTTACTTAATCTTTCCATGACAACAAAACGCTTAATATGTCATTTAGCAAATTTGTTAACTACACAATGGAGTTGATTTTTCTGTTTGCCAATTTGCTCTCAATTTGGAGCCAGGTCTGGCATAAATTTGCCGGCTGCGAGTCTGTGTGAAAAAAACACCTGTACTGAAAATTATTCAATGTGAAATCTGGTCTGTTTGCAGCTGCTGGTTGCGTGTGTAGGAAGCTTCCTGAATATAGCATTGTCTTGAGTTTAGCTGAATACAGTGTCCCCTTATTCCCCGAGTGTGAGAATTGCAAGTCGACAGCTAGCTTGTGTCACAGCACAAAAGTCAAAGGAATCGGAATCACTTCTGTAAAGAGATTCAAGTTTCCTCACTCACAATCCTGGTCTGTGGCTGGCACTTGGATTTACGAGCTTAAAGGTTATGCATCCGTGCTCATTGCTCTGTTAATTTAGATAATTAATTAATTAGTGCCTCATTACAATCGATCTGGAAGTGCTGCCACGGGTGTTTAGCACCGCCAGGTTTTTTTTCACATCAATTGACCTTGTTCACTGGAAATCCTCGCAGTTCATGAGTAAACCGAATTGCATATGTTATAAGTTTGTCTATTCCAACATCTTGTACATAATGCCAGCTAATAATGTAAACATACACTATATTGCCAAAAGTATTGGGACGGCTGCCTTTACACGCACATGTACTTTAATGACATCCCAGTCTTAGTCCGTAGGGTTCAATATTGAGTTGGCCCCGCCCTTTGCAGCTATAACAGCTTCAACTCTTCTGGGAAGGCTGTCCACAAGGTTTAGGAGTGTGTCTATGGGAATGTTTGACCATTCTTCCAGAAGCGCATTTGTGAGGTCAGGCACTGATGTCGGACTAGAAGGTCTGGCTTGCAGTCTCCGCTATAATTCATCCCAAAGGTATTCTATTGGGTTGAGGTCAGGACTCCATCCAGGCCAGTCAAGTTCCTCCACCCCAAACTCGCTCATCCATGTCTTTATGGACCTTGCTTTGTGCACTGGTGCGCAGTCATGTTGGAACCGGAAGGGGCCATCCCCAAACTGTTCCCACAAAGTTGAGAGCATGAAATTGTCCAAAATGTCTTGGTATGCTGACGCCTTAAGAGTCCCTCTTGCTGGAAATTAGGAGCCAATCCCAACCCCTGAAAAACAACCCCACACCATAATCCACCCTCCACCAAACGTTACACTTGGCATAATGCAGTCAGGTTAGTATCGTTATTCTGACAACCACCAAACCCAGACACATCCATCAGATTGCCAGACAGAGAAGCATAATTCATCATTCCAGAGAGCAAATCTCCACTGTTTCAGAGTCCACGGCATCCGACGTTTTGCATTGCACTTGGTGATGTAAGGCTTAAATGCAGCTGCTCGGCCATGGAGACCCATTCCATGAAGCTCTCTATGCACTGTTATAGTGCTAATTTTAAGGCCACACAAGGTTTGAAGATCTTTAGCTATTGACTCTGCAGACAGTTGGCGACTTCTGCACACTGTGCACTTCAGCATGCGCTGACCCCACTCTGTCATTTTACGTGGCCTACCACTTCTTGGCTGAGTTGCTGTTGTTCCCAGTTGCTTCCACTTTGTTATAATACCACTAACAGTTGACCTTGGAATATTTAGTAGCAAGGAAATGTCATGGATGGACTTATTGCACAGGTGACAACCTATCACGATACCACGCTTGAATTCAATGAGCTCCTGAGAGCGACCCATTCTTTCACAAATGTTTGTAGAAGCAGTCTGCATGCCTAGGTGCTTGATTTTATACACGTGTGGCCATGGAGGGGATTGGAACACCTGAATCCAATGATTTGGAGGGGTGTCCCAATAGTTTTGGCAATATAGTGTATCTACATCTACCTCAGGGGTATAAAGGAGTATTGCCTAATACCTGGCTTTGTGAGTATTGCAAAGCCAGATATAAAGCACTGCTCACAAAGCCAGGTACAAAGTGTTGCGCACAGCGCCAGATATAAAGCATTGCTCACATAGCCAGGTACAAAGCATTGTTCACAGAGCAAGGTATAAAGCAGTACTACTCAGGGGCGGACTGACAACTCATGGGGCCCCCGGGCAATAGTGGATCATGGGGCCCCTGTGTCCTTGTCCACATTCAAAGCACATCCAAAAAAGCCTATAAAAAAAGTACCAGGGGCATTTCATGGGGCCCCCCACTGACCCCGGGCCCTTGGGCAGTGCCCAAGTGCTAAAATGGACAGTCCACTCCTAGTATTACTTTATAACTGGCTTTGTGAGAAATTCTTTATACTTGGCTTTGTGAGCACTGCAATGCCAGTTATAAAGCATTACTCACCATTTCAATTAGAAAGGGGTACTCACAAAGCCAGTTATTAAGCATTGCACACAAACTCAGTTATGAAGCATTACTCACAAATCCAGTTATAAAGGGGTGCTCACAAAGCCAGGTATGAAGCATTGCTCACAAAGCCAGATATAAAGCAATACTCCTTTACAACTGGCTTTGTGAGGAATGCTTTATAACTGGCTTTGTGATCAAAAATTAATTACTGGCTTTGTGAGTACCCCTTTAAAATTGGATTTATGCTTTATAATCTGCTTTGCAATATTCACAAAGCCAGTCATTAGGCATTACTCACAAAGCAAGATATAAAAGGGTACTCACAAAACCAGTCATTAATCTTTGATCACAAGGCCAGTTTTAAAGCATTCCTCACAAAGCCAGGTTTAAAGTATTGCTCACAAAACTAAACATAATTCATTTCTTACAAACCCAGATATAAAACATTACTCTCTTATGACTGGCTTTACGAGACATGCTTTATAACTGGCTTTGTGAAAAATGCTTTATAAATGGTTTTGTAAGAAATGCTTTATAACTGGTTTTGTGAGTGCTACAAAGCCAGAGATAAAGCATTTCTCACAAAGCCAGTTATAACAGAGTACTACTTTATGTCTGGCTTTGTGGGAAATGCTTTATAACTGGCTTTGTGAGTACTGCTTTTAGTAGTACCTGCAAAGCCTGTAATATTCTTACACAACCATGATAATACCTGACTGGAGTTTGCATATTCTCCCTGTGCCTGCGTGGGTTTCTTCTGGGTACTCTGGTTTCCTCCCACACTCCAAAGACATGCTGGTAGGTTAATTGGCTCCTGTCTAAATTGTCCCTAGTATGTGTATGTATGAATGTGAGTTAGGGACCTTAGATTGTACACCCCTTGAGGGTTAGGGACTGATGTGAATGTACAATATATATGTAAAGCACTGTGTAAATTGACGGTGCTATATAAGTACCTGTAATAAATAAATAAATAATTTGGTAAATACACAATACCCTCACCACACTAGGCATGAGAACACAGCGTGTTCAGTCTGCTCTCCTCCAATGATCAGTCTTATCCTGACACTCCCCCCCTGCACAGCCATTCACTGGGAAGATCAGTGTACTGTTCTTTTCCCTCTTCCAGCTCTTGTGCAGCTGAGAACAGAAGGTATGTGATCACTTATAAAAAAGGGGAAAAAAGGTATTTAACATTTTTTTTATATATATAGCATATGCACAAATGTTTTACCTTGCATTTCTATTTTAAACTGAATGGATTGTTTTACAAGGTGAGGGTTTTACAATGGAGCACCCCTATTCATATTGGTGATAAAATAAAGACCAGACATTGTGGTATGGAAGTTTAGATGCAGTATCTGTTGTGACAGCATCATACGGTCAGCCTATGGTTGTTGCTTTATGTATTTTTCTCCAGTCTGCATCAGATATATTTCTTTACGTTCAATGCATATATACTAAGTCATGTGTAAGCATTTGGCTAAATTCACACTAGCTTTGTAAGCAGGCGTTTTGCAGGCATTTGAAGGGCGTGTTTAACGCTCCTCAAACGCCTATGAAAATTATACACATGACAGCAAACAGTGCTGTTCACACTGAAGCATTAGCGTCGCGGCAAAATTGACACCTCATGTGGAGTACTAGGAGCAGGGGCCGACTGACAACTCATGGGGCCCCCGGGCAATAGGGGATCATGAGGCCCCTGTGTCCTTGCCCAAACTCAAAAAAGCCTATGAAAAAGGTACCAGGGACATCTCATGGGGCCCCCTACTGACCCCGGGCCCTCAGGCAATGCCTAAGTTTTCAAATGGTCAGTCCACCCCTGGTCAGGAGGCGTTGAAGCCTTTCACCGCCTCCCATTCAAGTCTATGGTGATGCTCCTCAAAAGCTTGGCAGGCATTTGCAGGGCGTTTGCAAGGCGTTAATACCATTAACTTCATTCTAGGCATTTGTGGTGTGGTTTTACCGCTTGGAAAATGCCTAAAAAATGTGCATAGGGCATTTGGGGAGCATTTCAGGAGCATTAAAAACACTCCCCAAATGCCTAACACTTGTCAAACGCTATAGGGGTGTTTGGGAGAAGTGTGAACAAGCTCTAACACTTACTGGTTTTTATAACCTTTCATAGACAATGCAGTGCTTCCCCTGACAATGTCTTCTTTTACAAAGAATTTTATTGTAGATTGAGCAATGAGAAACAAACATTCGGAACATAGAATCCTTGACCAATACATAGAAAATTGTACTGTATGATTGAGAAATAATGTAACGTGTACATTGGAAAAAAAAAACTCAAAACATCAGCTATAACTTATAACAGAAATACCCGGTAGAAGGGGTACGATTCACAGTCTTTGATGGTCAGTGATAGTGTAGATTCTGAGAGTGAAAATTGCTACATCAAAAAATATTGGACAAGAGTATAATAAAGACACAGACCAAGAGGAGAGAGAAGAAGAGATAAAAAAAACAAAAAGAAAAAAAAAGGGGGGGGGGAGTAGGGCTCCGGGGAGATTGCAGCAGAATCCAACCTCATATCGACAGAAGGGACTGGTCGAATCTCGATGGTTGGGCTATATCCAGCCAGGGATATTTTGTATGGGTATCCAATAATATGGCCGTCAATTTTTCATTAACCATTATGAAGTTCATCCGATTTTTGACAGCCTCAAAGCTGAGAAGAGGAGTCTTCCAAGCCCTCGCAATTGTCAACTTAGTAGCCATAAATAAGTAGCCATAAATAAGTATGATGCCAGCTGCCATTCAGAACGGAGAAGGCCCTCCATTGGTTTAAATAGAAGCGCTTCGTACGGGTTACACTTAATGTCTGTGTGAAGCATAGTGCGAAGGAGGGCATACACCCATAATCTGCTTACTTTAGGGCAAGTCCACCAGATATGAGCCATGGTACCCAATTGTTGGCATCCACGAAAGCAAACCGGGGAATATGTAGGGATGAAACTAGCTAAACGAGCAGGTGTATAATACCATCGATACAGAATTTTGTAGGCATTCTCAAGAATAATGACATTCCTAGAGCATTTAGATAATGCTTGGGTCATGGTCCGCCAATCCTGTTGGTTCAAAGTCCCCCCTAATTCAGACTGCCAGCGCTGATGATAGGAGCGACCCGGAGGGGTTCTATACAAAATGATGGAGGAGTAAATCAGGGAAATCAAACCCGGAGCATAGGGTCTATGTCTGCACTGGCTTTCAAAGGGAGACAGACGATACGGTCCCGAATGCGTGCGTATTAGTGTATTGACAAAGTGACGAAGTTGAAGATATCCAAAGTGTTCCCGCAAAGGAATATTATAAGAAGAGCGCAGAGTTTCAAAGGAAAGTATTCGAGTGGGAGATAGAAGTGAATGTACATCGTAAAAACCATGCATTTGCCACCAGGCAAACTGCCTGGGATTGTCCCGACCTGGAGGGAATAACGGGTTATGCAATAGTCGTAACAGCGGCAGGTGAGCAGAAATAAGGCCAGCGGAAAATTTGATAGAATCCCAGAGACAGAGTGAGAGCGTCAGCGTCGGGCTAAGGGCAGATGGACGTTTAGAAGTGGGAAGCCATGGCAAGGAGGAGAGCGGTACCCTGACAATGTCTTCATCTGCTCTTTTCTCTGGGAAGCACCAGCTTTGTTCTGGTAGAAATAAAAAATATGGCAGCTATCCAAAAAGGGAAAGGTGCACAAGGGTAGGGCAATATAAAAATAGTAAAGGGGCTCCCAGCACACTTTCAAGCTAGCCAGCAAAAAAAAAAAAACACAAATGAAAAAATGATTGTGGAAACCACACTGGCACGTCAAGGCACCTCCAATACGTGTGGACCCTCCATGTTGTTGTGTAGGTTGCATAGCATATGTTTGTTCTAGGTCAGGGCCTTCTTTTGCTACCCATAAAGCTCTAGCCCCAGCCAGTACAAACAATTCAGAGAAGCATAAAAGAGACTGGGAAGAAGCGCCTTAGTACTAAATATTGTAAAGCTGCTATGCACAAATGAGGTACCAATAACCCCTAAAAGACCGTAATAAACATATAAATAAAGTGCAGCGCTAAGCGTTTGTAGATAATGACATATATTCAATCAATGTATGATCAATATAAAAAAGTCCTCCTGCAAATAGATGGAAGAGAATGGGTGCTCAGGTGATCAGGTGACTTGATCTTGGTATCCGTGCACGTAAGTGGTAAAGCAATGCGCACTCACCAGACCCGCATAAATTATGCGCCTTTGTGTATAAATGATCCAGATGTCATCCGGTACTGGGTGGTCCTCCCTCAGCTGTATATGAGGCTGATGATCCTCTCCACTTAGGGGTCCCCCTGATGTTGGATGGTAAGAGATCTGGTCCGGGTCCCTCCGGTGTATCCAGGAGTAGGTCTGTAAATTAGAGTGCTCCCCCAGGGGGTAACAAAGATACTCCCATAGTGTAGTATTTGGTAATAAAATAAGGTTTTATTGAGGTTAGGCATAAAACGTTGCAGACAGTTATTAGTGCACAACTAACCGTCTGGAATGCTAAGATGGCCGCCAGAGCTCCGCGTTGCTCTGACGGCATGACTTCACGGCGTGTTATGGCTCCTCCTCCTTCAGAGAAGCAGTTGGGTGCTAAATACTGGAACTCTGTCTGCATTCAAGCACCCGGCATACCTTTCCCTTTACATTACAATGCGTCATTGGGTTTCTTCATTCTCTAAAGAGGTATCCACAGACGTGAAAATGCGATCATCCAGTCCAGCCTTGTTGGTGAGCACCTGAAGTTGAAGGGGCAGCACAGTGGCTAAGTTGTTAGTACATCTGCCTGGCTACAATAGGGTCGTTGGTTCAAATCCCAGCCAGGACACTACCTGCCTGCAGTTTGCATGTTCTCTCTGTGCCTGTGTGGGTTTCCTCCCACACTCCAAAGACATGCTGGTAGGTTAATTGGCCCTAGTATGTGTATGTATGTTAGGGACCTTAGGCTGGCCATAGACGGTTTAAATCTTGGCTGGTTCAGCAGGAACTGGTGAGATTCAAACCATCCATGGGCAGGCTGAATGTACCCAAGTTGATTGATCCATCAACTTGGGTACAACAGCCCTGCCAGATTTTACATACATACATTACATACCATTATCCTTAGCAGCTTTTATAGCTGCTAGTGATAATCACTAACTTTTCCCAGCGGGGACAGCTCCCCCCCACCAGCCCGGCGGGAGGGATTCCCCTGTCAATACTCACCTGTGGTTGCAGGAAAGAAATTAGCTCCGCGTATGGCCTGCTTTAGATTGTAAGCTCCTTGAGGGCAGAGACTGATATGAATGTATAAAATACACTCACTGGCTACTTTATTAGGTACACCTTGCTAGTATCGGGTTGGACCCCTTTTGCCTTCAGAACTGCCTTAATTCTTCATGGCATAGATTCAACAAGATGTTGGAAATATACTTAAGAGATTTTGGTCCATATTGACATGAGTTACTGTTGCCTTTCTATCATCTTGAACCAGTCTGCGTATTCTCCTCTGACCTCTGACATCAACAAGGCGTTTTTGTCCACACATCTGCCGCTCACTGGATATTTTCTCTTTTTCGCACCATTCTTTGTAAACCCTAGAGATGGTTGTGTGTGAAAATCCCAGCAGATCAGCAGTTTTTGAAATACCCAGACCAGCCTGTCTGGCACTAACAGCCTTGCCAAGTTCAAAGTCACTTAACTCCCCTTTCTTCCCCATTCTGATGCTCAGCAAATATTTTTCACTACGTCTAGATGCCTAAATGCATTAGTTGCTGCCATGTGATTGTCTGATTAGCAATTTGTGTTACCAATAAATCGAACAGGTGTACCTAATAAAGTGGCTGGTGAGTGTATATAAAGTGCTGCATAAATTGACAGCACTATATAAGTACCTGTAATAAATAAGGCTAATGCCAGAGGAAAAGATTAGAAACTTGGCCAGGTTGTCCAACCTGTCTAAATAACTCTCCCTCTGGACGGATCTGAAGGCACTCAGAAAAAAAGGCTAGGCTGGAGGATGGCCATTTCACTTCTGTGGATACCTTTAGATGTGGCTTCACAAAAAATGAATTATAGGTAGGCCATGAATATTGTGTCTGCCTGCCAATATATTTTTACATTGTTTTTCTTTTTGCGTCAGAAGTCTAACATAGCAGGAAGCATACGCACTACCTTTTCCCTTGAAGATTTTCTCAATAATATAAGAAGAAACAAAAAGTGCAATTATGTGTACAGTTTTATTGTGTGTAAAATTCAAGATAGAATATCGTTAAGGATTACCTCAACATGACATCAGCCTGCATTAAAACATATCTAATTTCAAATGAATAATTTATTACATAAAATAAAGAATAACGGCTATGCAGAGTGTATTAACAGGCTCACAATAGAGGTGAGGTCACATGCACACACATTTGCATATAAATTCCCATGTATCCTATAAATCCTATTGATTCGATAATGTAGCCTTTCCTGCTGTGCGTTTGTAATGCAAATTAGTGCTGGTGAGCAAAATGTACAGGAAGTGCATTCCACGGAAAAGTTTTTATTTAATGGTGACATTCCACTGAATACTAGTGAGCTCAATTTATTCTTCATTTAAGCATGACAAATTAAAAGTAAAGATACATTTTATGTTATTGTTTTCATTACTTTTTTACAGCTTGGTGAATAAATCTCCTGGATCTATGGGAAGGCCACATGGACTTGGGCTTAGATTAGTGGTGCCCAACTGAAGAGGGCCTAAAGACCGCATTTATAGCCACAACTGAGTGGAGGCCTTTTACAGTTTCTAATTTAAAAACACCAGGTTACACCCTTACATATTGTAATGAAACCAGAAAAAGAAACACACAGGATTGGAATAACCCTCTTCCAGGAAGCTCCATCCTTGGGGGCCCCTCTGCTCCCCTGCATACTGCTGCTGTATCCCCCTATGAAGTACAGTGGATATAAAAAGTCTACACACCTATGTTAAAATGTCAGGTTTCTGTGATGTAAAAAATGAGACAAAGATAAATAATTTCAGAACTTTTTCCACCTTTAATGTGACCTATAAACTGTACAACTCAGTTGAACAACAAACTGAAATCTTTTAGGTGGAGGGAAGTATAAAAAAAAACAACTAAAATAATATGGTTGCATAAGTGTGCACACCCTTAAACTAATACTTTGTTGAAGCACCTTTTGATTTGATTCCAGCACTCAGTCTTTTTGGGTATGAGTCTATCAGCATGGTACATCTTGACTTGGCAATATTTCCCACTCTTCCTTGCAAAAACACTCCAAATCTGTCAGATTGCGAGGGCATCTCCTGTGCACAGCCCTCTTCAGATCACCCCACAGATTATCAGATTCAGGTCTGGGCTCTGGCTGGGCCATTCCAAAACTTGAATCTTCTTTTGGTGAAGCCATTCCTTTGTTGATTTGGATGTATGCTTTGGGCCGTTGTCTTGCTGAAAGATGAAGTTCCTCTTCATTTTCAGCTTTCTAGCAGAAGCCTGAAGGTTTTGTGCCAATATTGAGTGGTATTTGGAACTGTTCATAATTCCCTCTACCTTGACTAAGGCCCCAGCTCCAGCTAAAGAAAAACAGCCCCAAAGCATGATGCTGCCACCACCATGCTTCACTGTGGGTATGGTGTTCCTTTGATGTGCAGTGTTGTTTTTGCGCCAAACATATCTTTTAGAATTATGGCCAAAAAGTTCAACCTTGGTTTCATCAGACCATAATACATTTTTCCACATGCTTTTGGGAGACTTCAGATGTGTTTTTGCAAAATTTATTGGATGTTTTTCTTCGTAAGAAAAGGCTTCCGTCTTGCAAATCTACCCCATAGCCCAGATATATGAAGAGCACGGGAGATTGTTGTCACATGTACCACACAGCTAGTACTTGCCAGATATTCCTGCAGCTCCTTTAATGTTGCTGTAGGCCTCTTGGCAGCCTCCCAGACCAGTTTTCTTCTCGTCTTTTCATCAATTTTGGAGGGACGTCCAGTTCTTGGTAATGTCACTGTTGTGCCATATTTTCTCCACTTGATGATGACTGTCTTTACTATGTTCCATGGTATATCTAATGCCTTGGAAATTCTTTTGTACCCTTCTTCTAACTGATATCTTTTAACAATGAGATCCCTCTGATGCTTTGGAAGCTGTCTGCGGACCATGGCTTTTACTATAGGATGCGACTAAGAAAATGTCAGGAAAGACCTACTAGAACAGCTGAACTTTATTTGGGGTTAATCAGAGGTACTTTAAATGATGGCCGGTGTGTACTGACTCCTATTTAACATGATTGTGAATGTGATTGCGTAATTCTGAACACAGCTACTTCCCCAGTTATAAGAGGGTGTGCACACTTGTGCAGCCACATTAATTTATTTTTTAATGCTCACTTCCCCCCCCCCCTAAAAGATTTCAGTTTGTTTTTCAATTGAATTGTATAGTTTATAGGTCACATTAGGCCTGGGTTCACACTTGTGTGGTGCTGCATATCACATATGATTCGCACAGGAACCGCACCACTTTCCTGTGCAAATCACATGCAATTTCTGTGTGGTGTTATTTGAGCCATACCTTTTGTATGGCTCAAATTGCACCGTATCTGCACCAAAAAGGTGCAGGACCCTTTTTTTGGTCTGCACTAGAATTGGATCACATGGGTATTCACATCCATGCGATCCGATGCTGCACATCGCAGTGCGTTCTGCGGACCAATTTCGGGGTGTTGTTAACTTAACATACACACCCTTAGCAATTCGCATAAATGGGGTGCGATTGTGATGCGGTGCGGAATTCGCACAGAAACCACTGCGAATTCCACATCATATCAATGTCAAACCAAGCTAAAGGTGGAAAAAGTTCTGAAGTGATTTATCTTTGTCTCATTTTTTTACATCACAGAAAGCTGACATTTTAACAGGAGTGTGTAGACTTTTTATATCCACTGTAGGAAGCACCCAAGAGCCTGTGGCACATTGATGTGAGATCATACAAAGCAGGGAAAGGACAAAAACATTTGAAGAGCTCACTGGCTCAGGTTTGGCTGCTCACAACAGACAGGGCTACCCTCCTATGGCTACCCAAACAGGTTACAAAAAATAGAACATGCACTAATGGAAGGCGCACCAGATAAAAGAGTCCAAATTAATTTATTTTATACTAAAAAATAACCAACTCATTTCAGCTGTCAGTGAAAACTCCCCCTTCATCAGGGCAAAAACCAATATATTGTAAATGTAAATGTACATAACTACACACATACATGTACACAGGCATAGAAATGAAAGTAAAGAAATTTTAGGTGATAAGTGATAGTGTGTGATAGGTTCATTTTGTAATTAATATTATCAGATGCTACATTGTCCATATCTATCAATATACTATTGTATATAAAAATAAATACACATGAGATAAAACAATTAAAGATCAAATGAAATTCATCGTTATTGCACAGATGTCTAAAAATAGGACTCACCTGTTAAAAAAAAGCAATTTAAATATCTTTTTTTTTAGACAACAACCAGGAAACAAGGCAGGAAGGGATGATGTCATTTCTGGGAGTTTCCTGGCCAAACTTAGGGAGGTATGTAAATGGCCTTCACCTACAAGAGCACTATTCAACTTTGGTCAAAGCTGCACAGTTGTTTTATCTTCAGGTGCCCTTTACCTGTATAGGCAGTTTCTTGGTAAAGGTGAACTAACACCACAATGCTGCCCTGAGGTGGATTGCAGTGCATTGAATAGAAATGTTGACATGCTGCATTTTTTTGCAACACACCACAGCTCACTGAAGTCACCATTGGTCACCATACTGCAGGTGCAAATGAATGATTGAGATGTAATCTCTGACCTTTTAATAAGAGAAGTCACCATTGGTCACCATACGGCAGGTGCAAATGAATGAATGAGATGTAATCTCTGACCTTTTAATAAGTGAAAAAATGATAAACAGTGCCTTGGGTTGTAAGAACCAGCAGGTTGAATTAAAAAAAAGTGACCACACATTTGCGGTAGATGAAGGAATCCTGCCTGCTGAGCTATTGTATTCTGACAGCAGGGAGACTTCCGCGCGGATAGAATTCACTGATCAGTGTTGCAGGCTATAGCCTGCAGCGCTAATCATGCAGGGAAAATGCAATAGGGCAGTTGTACAGAAGTTGATTGGTCAACCTCTGTACAACCTCCCTGCCCATACATGGATTGAAATTAGGGCTGCCTCTGCTAAACCAGATGAATTTCAATCCATATATGGCCAGCTTAAAGTGGTAGTAAACTCATTTTTTTTTATTTTACATACAGGTAAGCGTATAATAAAGCTTACCTGTAGGTAAAATGAATATCTCCTAAACTTGCAGTTATTTTTTTTAAGCTGGCGCATATGCTCAGAAGGAATGGCATATCCGTGCCATTCCTTCAGAACTGCGTGACGTGGCCCAGGACCCCCGCGTTCGTGCATGTGTGATGTCATTGTGGCCCAGCCTGTCAGACAGCCGGAGCTTGTGAACCTGGAAGGAAGATGGGTGAAGATGGAAGCCTCTACAGCAGTGACAGCTCGCTGCTGTAGGGCTTAGTTTTAACGTACGTTTTACATAATGTGCTAGTATGCAATGCACCTTGCAGGGGACATTTTTTTTTTCTTTCCTATCCTGCGCTTTACTACCGCTTTAACAAAGTAAGTCACTGCCCCTCACAGGTTCTGTACTTTGGATACCAGCACACCAAGACTCAATAAGTGCTGTAAGTGAAACAGAAGTTTGAACACTTTAGCCCCAGGCCAGACCTCACAACTATAATAAATAAAACCATTTTCATTTAATTTATTGAACAGATTGGGCATGAATCAAAATCAAGCAACTAATCAAGGCCTTTTTTTTCTAATAATGAAGGAAATCACTTCTTTGTTAAATGATAATCCAAAAAATTTTGTTTTGCAGTCAAAAAGACAAGCCTCATAGAAGTCTATGGGGTTGTAATGCGCATGGTCAGGAGAGAGAGCCATGGCACACAACGGAGGCCACGGCAGTCAGATCTCAGTAAGTATACATCTATGGGGGAAAGTGGGTAAGTTCAGGGCAAAGGGGTAAAAAGGATTAAAGAACTTTGATTTAAAGTGCACTTGTATTTTAGGGCATGATAGGTAGGGTAATAAGTCTGTGGCGCCCCCTTCCCTACATGCCCTAAATATGTGATTATTTTGCTGGACTTCTGAATTTCAATCAGAAAGCAGCTATAGTTGACTATCAGAAAAAAGCAAATCAACAAATGTACTTGGAATACCATATACATTTACTAATATATCGTATCTTAAACCCTCTTCAAAATGTTACTGTATTGTCCTATCTACATTGGGTCTATAATGTAATGTAATGTATTTTGGCCTAGATTTTTTTTATTTTTTTATTTAACTTTGTATTAGACTTATTTCCAGCATACAGTATACATATGTATCAGGAATGCAGGAAACATATGCTTCTTTAATGCTAAAATTAAGCCACATAAAGATTTTGCTCTCGAAGGAAGAAGACTATAACTCATGCACATCAGGTATTCATGTCTAGGGACTCTTGGCTTTCAAGCTGAAAAGATAAAGATCCAACTATTCCTCACCTTGTATGGCGATGCTGAATTGTAATCACAGAAATAGTTTAAAAATAGGGTGTTTAAAAAGTTCTCAGAAAAATGACTGTATTGTTTCAGAGAATAAGCATGGGTCAAAAAGGTCAGAGGCCAGTAACTGTTTTCCCTTTTTTAATCTTTTCTTGCAGCTCAAAGCAGCTGCTGGCTACACATCATTGCTCCATACAGAATATCCATGTAAATGTATTAGTTCAATGATGTCCCGAGTATCTCCACCCCTTTGTGCATATGCAACTGCGGGGTGGGGAATGCCCCAGCTGCAGCTGATTGGGCTGGCACTGACACCTTCCTTCCAAGTTCCAGACTGAACCCAAGCTCATTCCTACCTGACAATGGTGGGCCATGCCTATACAATGTGTTTCAGCACAGCTACCTGTAGGCTCCATCAAGGGTGCATGTGGCAGGGTGACAATGCAGGAGAACACTTGGGAGACACCAGGTGTTCTTTTAAGAAAAAATTCCAATTTAAAATTATTTAAAACAATTTTTTTAAATAATGTTAACATATTTTAGTAGATTTTAGTGATTTATTATACTTCAGTGAGTGGGTTTATTTATTTTTTAAAGTGGAGTTTGCCATATACACTCATACTGTAGCTGCTGACTTTTAATATTAGGACACTTACCTGTTCAGGGATCCAGCGGTGTCCTCACCCCGAGCCAATTCTTCAGTTGGTTTTCGGGTGCTGGCGATGTCATCTTGACTAAGGGAAACAGGCCGTGATGCCTTGCAGCTTCACAGCCAGACTCCTGCCATGCATGTGCGAAGTGCATTGCCCTTTGTGAATAGGTCACAGTCTTCTGGGACCTGTGAAGTGTCCCAGATGGCTGAGAGGGAAAAGAAGGGGGGGGCAAACTTCCGGGCTTAATTTGGTGTGGCGAAACTGTGTCAGAAATGGGAGAGGGTACCTGTTAAAATCAGGTACCTGCTCCCCCTGCCCCCCAAAAGGTGCCAAATGTGTCAGTGGGGAAGGAGGGGCTGAGGGGGCAGATAAGCGGAGCTTCCACTTTTGGGTGGAACTCCGCTTTAAGATATGCAATCATGTTAAAAAAAGGAAAACTGCATCTAGACTCATATCAGGTATTTGAAGTAAACATGGGCTAGAGTCAAATGTAAACCTTAAAATTAATATTAAAACAGAAGTATAAACCTTTACTTGAATGGAAGATCAGGACCACCAATTATTGGATAGAAGATCATGACCACCAATGGTCATGAAATGGAATGAAATTTGGGTGGAAGCTCAGAACCTTAAAGTGCTGGCATATATGATCTGTTGTACTGGCTGGTACTTTAGATCACCCCTAGAGCCCATCCCACCTGTCTCAATAAATACCAATTTTCTGAAAGCAGGAACATAGCCACAACACACATCCCATGTGGCAATAACTAGCACTGATGAGAAAATGTACTTGAAAACTTGGTGAAGGGGTAAATTTCCTAATTGTAAATGCATTGAGTCTTCTGAATACATACATGCAGATTTGTCTAGTATGCATAAAAATCATATAATATGCTTGCTTAAATTAGTAAATTGTGTGATTCTCCACATACAGATCTATTTTTATTATAGGTATTTAAATAGCACCAACAATTTACACAGTGCTTTACATATTGAACATTCACATCAGTCCCTGCCCTCAAGGAGCTTACTGTTTAAGGACAATAATTTACATACATACATACTATGGCCAATTTAGACAGGAGCCAATTAATATACCAGCCTGTCTGTGGAGTGTGGGAGGAAATCAAAGAACCTGAAGGAAAACCCCTGCAAGCAAAGTGAGAACAAGCAAACATCATTCAGAAAGCATCTTGTTTGGAATGTGGACTGAAGACTCTTGTGATTTGCTATAATTAAATATTTGGAAGAAAAGTGAAGAATTAGGGATCACCCTGTTTTTATTACCTTGAAAGACTAAGCTACATGCTAAGTTGCTGACACCTTCATGCTGCCTTGCAAATGGTGGGGAATGCCTAAGCCATGGCTCTAAAGAGGTCAGTATTTCCTCTGGAGGCTCAGCCATTATTGGGAGTAATATATTGACACCTTATTATCCTGCTCCTCAATCCAAGTGGTTGGTTATGCTATTTTTGCCCCCTTACACTCTAATGTGAGAAACTCTATAAAATTTTGATCTGCCAGTGTGTATAGTTTACCATTGTAGCACCCTCCAAATGCAGGATGATAGGCAAATTTAGCTTTTGGCTCCTTCTGTAATCAAGGGAGCATTAATTGTTTGTCTTCATCTGTTCATAGCTATACAGGATGGGAATTTGATTTTTCTCCCATGTCTTCAGAAGAAGCTTCCAGAGTTTAGGGAGGGAGATTCAAATAACCAACCTGAATATTTATCATGCTCCAGCCAGTCCTTGAAAATAAATGTCTAAAAGGTGATAAACAGTCTAAAGCACTGGATAGCTGAGTTATCTCTCCCATAAGGATTCCAAACCCTGAGTGGTTGCTGCCCTTAGGCAGTCTATGGACTTCATAGCTGTTCTGGAGGCCTCAGTGGTGCCACGGCTGAAGGCCTGGATGGATCCTGTTAGAAGCTGGGTGTAGGACCTTACCACAAGGCATTTGGCCTGGAGAACTGTCTTCCTCACTGGACCATTTCTGAAGGAAGCTGGAAGGTGGCAGCTGTCCTGGAGATTTGTGAGTAAAGACCTTAAATTGATCCCTGTGACTCTACAATGTTCTAGAAATTGCATCAGCTACCAATAATTGTGCTATGGTACAAGGTAACCAGATGCCAAAGAGACTTGCCTCCTGGACTTCAGCTGTGAGACCTTAGACTGTTTAATGTCACAATTATCTAAAGAGAAGATTGTTCTCTAATTATTATTTAAAGATCGTTTTGGAGTATCCTATGCCCTAACCCCTTCCCTTTTTAAAGTTCTTCAAGCAATAAATCTTAAAAGACATTCCCTAGACTGAGTTATTGGAGCTTATGTCTATGGATTTGTGGTGGTAGGCAGCCTCTGTACTATTTGGGAAGGATCAGCTATAACCTGCGGCCCCTACTGGAGTAGCGCTACACCATATTCAATTTGATTCTAAAACATGTTCTCTTGTTCCTAAACAACACCTAGAGCATACCTTTCCTCATTACATCTAACGGTCATATTTATCTTTGTTTCTTCTGAAGACTAACTACCAGCAACATTCAATATAATTGATGCCAACCATTTATAGAAGGATAGCAGTTTTTTACACCTTCTCACGGACTCTATGAGATGGAAATAACCTTTGTTTGCTGCTTCTGCCTTAGAGGCTCTAAACCCTGGGGAGCCTTCAATTTCCCTTTCAATATATTTATCCCTGTAAATTCTGCTGTAGTATTCTTCTCTCCACTTTATTACTATTGCCCCTAGCCACTTCTTCAGTATCGGTAGAGGGGAAAATTTAAGACGGATCTATGATAGCATCTGGGTAAATTATTATTGTATACATTGTCTGTATGTTACTGTTGGTGAAAAAAGAGTCTTGTTAAAGATTTGGAAAATATAAGTCAATGCAAAAAGATAACATACCATGAAACATATTTTTTATAGTCCTGATAAAAGCATTTAAAACATTCAGGTGCTTAAAACATGTTCCAATATTTAATGAAATAAATAAATAGATGAAATAAATAAAAAAGTAACAACAGCTCGAGGTTCTAGGTTTTATTGTTAAAGCTTCATTGAACAAGCTGAAGTTGGAAGCTGATTGGTTACCATGCACAGCTTCACTAGATTTTGCACTCCAGTTTTAGAAAATCAACCCGTATATATCATACACAACTGCCATGTTTTTCTTTTAGTAAATGCGGTTATCACTTTTTTTCATCTTTTGTTACAGGTCAGTACTTTATATCTTCTACAGCCTCTTTTCATTAACTTCTTGTCTAAATGTATGCACAGTGACAATGACAAAATGTCCCTGGGCAATGTGTGTTGGCACAGCTAGTTGCAGCCTCCATTGTAAGAGCATGTGACAAGGTGACAACACAGGAGAACAAATGGGAGAAAATGGCAGAACATTGTTTCTCTATAATAGAGAGACCTGAACATGGATCTTCATGACATGTTGAGTAATGAAAGCTTCAGATTTATCAAGACTGACTGTTGCCTTTATCCTTTTGCCGCCTGCATAACGCATATGTGTAGTAGCAAAGAAGGTGGGATGTAGTGTCCACATGCCGCACATGTGCATCAATGGACAGCAGAGGTTTCTGTGCTAAAAGTGCACTCTCTTTGTGCTCCCAGCATAGTGACTGAGCTATAGCTACTGGTCTCTAATAATGATTGGAAGCTGGTGGGACTGGCTCCTGATCATGTGATCACTGTGACAACAAAGGCAAAACTTCCTGGTTGCTAGGTGTAATAGCCCAGTTAAGTGGGCACCAGGACTAGGCGGGATGTGGTTAAAATTCCTTTAAAATGCTACTTTTAAAATTACTTTAACATGTTAAAGCTTTTATAGATTTTAGAGTTTGGGTGTACATATATTTTAAAGTAAAATTCTAGCTGACTTTGACCACCCACACCCCCATCCTTTTTGGGTATCATACTAATGCATACATTGCAGTAAAATTAATATTAGCAATTTATAAAGTAACAACTATACTATGGTATACTCTAAATACTGTGTTAAGAAACAGTGAGATCAATAAATAACAACATTGTTTTCTTCCATGTTTATAACTGTGATATATATATATATATACATATACACACATACACACACTTCATTGCCAAAAGTATTGGGCCGCCTGCCTTTACACGCACATGAAATCTAATGGTATCCCAGTCTTAGTCAGTTGGGTTCAATATTGAGTTGGCCCACCCTTTGCAGCTATAACAGCTTCAACTGTTCTGGGAAGGCTGTCCACAAGGTTTAGGAGTGTGTCTATGGGAATGTTTGACCATTCTTCCAGAAGAGCATTTGTGAGGTCAGGCACTGATGTCGGACGACAAGAAGGCCTGGCTCGTAGTCTCCGCTGTAATTCATCCCAAAGGTGTTCTATCGGGTTGAGGTCAGGATTCTGTGCAGGCCAGTCAAGTTCCTCCACCCCAAACTCGCCCATCCATGTCTTTATGGACATTGCTTTGTGCACTGGTGCACAGCCATATTGGAACAGGAAGGGGCCATCCCCAAACTGTTCCCACAAAGTTGGGAGCATGAAATTGTCCAAAATGTCTTGGTATTCTGATGCCTTAAGAGTTCCCTTCACTGGAACTAAGGAGCCAAGCCCAAACCTTGAAAGACAACCACACAGCATAATCCCTCCTCCACCAACTTTTACATTGGGTACAATGCAGTTAGGCAAGTACTGCCAAACCCAGACACGTCCATTGGATTGCCAGAGAGAGTGATGTGTCACTCCAGAGAACACGTCTCCACTGCTCTAGAGTCCAGTGGCGGCATTCTTTACACCACTGCATCCGACGCTTTGCATTACACTTGGTGATGTAAGGCTTGGATGCAGCTGCTCAGCCATGGAAACCCATTCCATGAAGCTCTCTATGCACTGTTGTTGTGTAAATCTGAAGGCCACTTGTAGTTTGGAGCTCTTTAGCTATTGACTTTGCAGACAGTTGGCAACTTCTGTGCACTGTGCGCTTCAGCATGTGCTGACCCCACTCTGTCATTTTACGTGGTGTACAATTTCGAGGCTGAGTTGGTGTTGTTCCCAGTTGCTTCCACTTTGTTATAATACCCCTAACAGTTGAGCGTGGAATATTTAGTAGCAAGGAAATGTCACAGATGGACTTATTGCACAGGTGGCCCCTATCACAATTCTTTCACAAATGTTTGTAGAAGCAGTCTGCATGCCTAAGTGCTTGATTTTATACACCTGTGTCCATGGAGATGATTGGAACACCTAAATCCAATAATTTGGAGGGGTGTCCAAATGCTTTTGGCAGTATATATATATATATATATACACACACATGAATTTATTTTGGTGTATAATACAGTATTACTTAACACAAACATCATTTTGTTTATATGTGAAAGCAAATGCACGTATACGACATGCATGAAACATTAAAAGATAATTGATCAGCAACCGAGAACTAATGTGTGTTAATAATTTACAAAAATAAGACCTCGGGGGGAGAACTAGAGATGTTTTATGTGTTTAATTGAATAATTTATTCATTTGCCAGCCAGGTTTATGCCATTTCTTTCCATTTCATTTTGTATGTTAGAGGTAAAACAGCAGTGAATCTGTACTTCATTCCCATTCAGTGATGTTAGCACTGTACATTATCCTCTTGTGTTACCTTCTTGGTCAAGTAGAACTCGAACGACTCATAAAATTCTAATAGAAGTGTAGGGCAGCCAAGACAAAGGAAGTGATGGGCTGATTATTAATGGTGCTGGATTCTGCAGGCCATGTCATCATGGGGGTTCTTAAATGTACTCATGTACATAATGGCCATTGTCCTGTTCCGCCACTCAGCCCATTTAAAAAGGAAATCCTTACAGAAGCCAAAACACACTCATGGGAGTTGCATGGCTGATGACTTCACATATACTTTGCTTTCAATTCCATGTGCTGCTTTAACTTTATCTAATAACTTTAACTAATATTATTTTGTTATCTGGTTTAACATGGATTTTAACAGGCATCTAAATCTGGGCATTGTCTCCATTTACCTACATACTGTTTTCTGATATATGTATCACTTAAAGCAGTTTTAAACCCATAAGCAAATATTTATCATATTGCAGCTCGCAAATCCTTGGATGTGGTGGCTGCATTAGTTTTCTTTTTTATGCTTCCTTTCTTCTATTTTCACCTGGCGATCCTACACAGGATATGTACAGTACAGTGATATTGTCCTCACTACTTTTAAAAGGTAATGTCTGGGTTTGTAAGGTGATTTGGTGCACACAAAGTGGATTGTATATCCATTTTGGCTTTTGAAGAGTATATTTAAATGAAATTGCCTGCAGTTCAGCTTTAAAGTTTCACTAAAGGCTTATGTAAAAGATGGCACACAAGTAGACGTAGATTAGTAAGATAAATAAGTAGATATTAAGTTAATATATACAATTAAAACATACCTTTGATTGACTCTTGGGTGCAACATCATGCATAGGGCCCCAGTTTGGTTTCACAGTTTATGGATAGTACATGTGTAGCAAGTAAATGAATAAACCTCCCAGTAATGCAATTACTAGGCTATCGCTAGAGTGAGCTTTAATGATTTGTAGTGTGACTTTAGGAGACTAACAACCAGCAAGCTCGCATTAAACTCGGCAAGAGCAAGTGAGCAACATTTGTTTTCTGTTCTCCTCTTGATACAGGTTAGTCACACTTGGTTTATGCTATCTTTGTTCAGTTTTGTGTTTGTTCTCTTTAAGCATGCTACATGTTAGTAATGGTAACTGTAACACAAATTGATGCACTTCTCCATGTGACCTGCACCCACTGTTCTGTTTGTCACATTAACCACCTCCCGTCCGGCCGTTGTATATAAACTGCCGGAGGGTGGCCGTGCAGGGGCGGGTGGCCGTTTATAAACGGCCTCCCTGCCCCCTGCTTGTACACGCTCCCTGGGAGCGCACAGCACCGCGATCCGGTGCCCCCTGTGACCTCCGGACACAGTGGAACACAAATTGTCACACGAGACCTCTGTGCGAGGTCCCGATCCTGTGATCACTGATTGGCCAATCAGTGATCACATGCAGAGTAGTAAGCAAGATGTCACTTCTGACATCATTGCTTACTACGTGTGAAATCTGTGAATGATCACAGAGGTCACATGGTACAAGGCTATTCACAACAGCCTTGTACCATGTGACAAGCTGTGACCAATCACAGCTCACACAGAAGTTGTCAATGGCTGCAAGAATGCAGCCAGAGAGAAGGAGAAATGATTGCTTTTACAGCCTTATGAGTGTGTAAAAAAAAATGTGTAAAAAAAAAAAAAAAAATCTTCATCACCCCCCACAGGTAGTACAGGGTCACCATGGTGACCCTGTACTGCTAGGGTGACAGTATGTAAAAAAAAACCAAAAAAATCCACAAATAATAATATAAAAAAAAAAAAAAAAATGTAAAAGAAAGTTTAAAAATTATAATTTGTGGTTATAAACTAATTGGGGTTATTTTTTTTTACTAAAAAGATAACAGAATAAATTTTGGCCAAGATTTATGATGAAATATTATTTATTGGCAAAATTTTATAAGAAAAACACTTTTTTTTCAAAATTTTTGGACTTTTTCATTTACATAGCAAAAAAAAAAAAGTGGTGAATAAATACCACCAAAAATAAAGCTTTATCTGTCTCAGAAAAATGCTAAAAAATTCATATGGGTAGAGTGTTGCATGACCGCGCAACTGTCATTCAAAGCGTGATAACTGAAAGCTAAAAATTGGCCTGGACAGGAAGGGGATAAAAGTGTCCGGACTTGAAGTGGGTAAACTCAGAATGAGCTAGTGAGCAAAGTGTGTTTTTTGTTCTTCTCTTGATACAGCTACTGCAGGCAGCATCTTTGTCATACCTCGCACTCAGATCACCAATAATCCTGTAACACATGCATCCATGTACAGCACTTCCCTGCCTTCTTTAGAGACTATATGTCCCATGATTCAGGGCACACTTACACAGCGCGGGAGGACATAAAGGAGAAGAGGGAATGCATAGCGCATATGACAAGCCTCCCTCCAACGGGAAGGCAAAGAGTGTGCATTCTATAGGAGCCCACTGGCTGAATTAAAAAAACGGAGCCACGTATGGCCAGATTTAAAGTGGATTTGTACTTTCCTCTCTCTACCCCCCTACTCTTCCAAAACAACTATACATCGCAACCTCACTGCTTCCATCTCCCCACTACGGCTCTCACCACCTCCTCCTAATACTCCACTCTCCCACTGACCCACACGCCACCACTAGCAGACTCACACGCTCTTGCACATCCCGCTCCCATGCCACCTTTCTCACCCTTCTTCTTCTCCTAACCGCCGGGGACATCTCCCCGAATCCTGGCCCCTCACCACCTCCACAAACCCCCTCAACCTAATACCTGTCCCCCTGCTCCCCACAACCACCCCTCCATTCTCGTGTGCACTCCTGAAAGCCGATTGGTTTGCAACAAGCTCACCGCCATCCATGACCTCTTTGTCTCCCACTCCCTCAACCTCCTAGCGGTCACAGAAACCTGGATCCAGGCCACTGACTCTACCTCCCCTGCAGCCCTCTCCTATGGAGGTCTCGTCTGGACCCATTTACCCAGACCGAGCGGTCGTAGAGGTGGTGCGGTTGGCATGCTCTTGTCACCGCTGAACACCTTCCAGGTCCTCCCAAACCCTCCCCTCTCTATCCTTCTCTTCCTTTGAGGCCCACTGCATCTGGCTATTCTCTCCTACCCCTCTGAGGATTGCAGTAATCTATCGGCCTCCTGGACCTGTATCCCGCTTCCTCGACGACTTCTCCGCATGGCTACCATTCTTCCTCTCCTCAGAGCTCCCCACCATCATCCTTGGAGACTTCAATATCCCTATCAACGTCAATAACCCGGCTACATCCCAACTCCTCCACCTAACCTTTTCTTTTGCACTCACACAGTGTACACAGTCCTCCACCCACTCCGACGGGAACACCCTGGACCTTGTTTTCTCTCATCTCTGCACCACCCACAACCTCACAACACCCCTTTCCCTCTCTCTGACCACAACCTCATTACATTCTCCATCTCCCAGTCCTCAAACACCTCCCCCCCAAACGTCAAACCATCACCAGCCGTAACCTCCGCAACCTGAACCCAGCCCCTCTCCACTCTGCGGCTGACGGACTTTATGACAGTATCCTTCCACTGTCCTGCCCTGACCTGGCGACTACTGCTTATAACAACTCGCTGTCCCTAGACTCCTTAGCACCCCTAACCACACATAGCATTAGACCCCAACCGCTTCAACGCTGGCAGAATGACCACACCAAGAATCTTAAACGACGCAGTCATGTGCTGGAGCGATTATGGCGCAAAACCAGATGCCAACAAGCGTTCACCCTATACAAATCTGCCTTCCTCACCTACACCTCCTCCCTCCACGCTGCCAAACAAGCCTACTTTGTAACCCTCATCAATACCCTCTCCTCCAGTCCTCGCCAGCTCTTCTCCACTTTTAACTCCCTACTCTCTCCCCCCCACCTCCACCCAGTACCTCACTCACCGCCCACGAGATTGCTAACCACTTCCAAAACAAGATCAACGCAATCCGTAGGGACATCACCAATGCTCAGACCTCCACCCCACCTAGCCTCCCTCCCATGATAACCACCTCAACACTCCCCTCCTCTAACCTCGCAACTGCCCAGACCCCCCCCCACCTAACATCCCGCACACTAAAACCCCCCCAACACTCCACTCCTTCGACCTTGCTACCACTGAAGAGGTCACTAAGGTCTTCTCCGAAGCCCACCTCACCACCTGCCCCCTTGACCCTGTCACCACACAACTCCTACGGTCACCCTCCTCCTCCATCCTACGCTCCCTCACCCACATCTTAAATCTCTCCCTCTCTAATGACGCATTCCCCTCCCCCCTAAACCACGTGCACATCACCCCCATACTCAAAAAACCCTCACTGGACCCCACTGACCTGAACAACCTTAGACCCATCTCCCTGCTGCCATTTACATCCAAACTCCTTAAGCGCTTAGTCTATAATCACCTAAGCTCCCACCTCACTGACAACAACTTCCTTGATCCCCTACAGTCTGGCTTCCGTCCCCTACACTCCACCGAAACCGCCCTACTCAAACTCACCAATGACCTGCTAACAGCCAAAGCTAATGGCCACTATTCAGTCCTCCTAACCCTCGACCTCTCCGCGGCCTTCAACACAGTTGACCACCCCCTCCTCCTTAAAAAACTATACTCCCTTGGCATCAGAGACTCCGCTCTGTCCTGGCTCTCCTCCTATCTATCCCAGTGCTCCTTCAGTGTTACCTATAACGCTGCCACCTCCCCCTCTCTCCCCCTCTCTGTTGAGGTCCCCCAAGGCTCTGTCCTCGAGCCCCTTCTCTTCTCCATCTACACCTCCTCCCTTGGCCAACTGATACACTCCCACGACTTCAACTACCACCTCTATGCTGATGACACGCAAATCTACCTCTCGCCTCACCCCTTCAGTCTCCGCCCAAATCACCTGCCTACTGAACGACATATCAGACTGGATGTCACCCCACGTCCTCAAATTAAACCTTTCCAAAACCGAGCTCCTAGTTTTCCCCCCAGCCCGTGCCCCCCCCCCCAACCTCTCCATCACGACCAATAACGCCATCAGTCCCACCCCGCAAGCCAACGTTCTAGGTGTCACTCTAGACTCCAACCTATCCTTCCAGCCCCATGTCCAATCGCTGGCAAATTCATGCAGACTCCACCTCCACAACATCTCCAAAATACGTTCGTTCCTAACCCCAGACACTACTAAACAACTCATTCATTCCCTTATTATCTTATGACTCGACTACTGCAACTCCCTCCTCACCGGCTTACCTCATCACAGACTCTCCCCGCTTCAGTCTATCCTGAACTCAGCGGCCAGACTCATCCACCTTACCAACCGCTCCGTATCCGCCACCCCCCTCTGCCAATCCCTCCACTGGCTTCCGATTGCCCAGCGCATAAAATTCAAACTACTAACATTGATGTACAAAGCTATTCATAATACTGCCCCAAACTAACTCACCGACCTGATATCTAAATACCACCACACTCTTCGCTCCTCACAAGACCTCCTACTCTCCAGTTCCCTGGACTCCTCCTCCCATGCCCGACTCCGGGACTTCTCCAGGTCTTCCCCTATCCTCTGGAGCTCACTACCCCAATCCATCAGACTGTCATCTACCCTTCTCACCTTTAGACGCACCCTGAAAACCCATCTCTTCAGGGAAGCCTACCCCTCTCTCACCTAACAGCCGATCTCCTCCACTCCTCCTACCACTCCATCCCCCACAGCCATTTCCTCCTGTACCACTATCCCCTCCCTCCTAGATTGTAAGCTCCAAGGAGCAGGACCCTCGAACCCCTCATGTATTGTATTGTTACTGTATTGTCTCATGTTCTGTCCCCCACTATAACGTACAGCGCTGAGCAAACGTTTTGGCGCCATATAAACACTGTATAATAATAATACTTTACAGTTGGGAGGATTCTAAAACCTGCGTAAACTATGATCAGATCAACTTGGAGTTTACATAGGGTTTATTTTTTACTTCCAGCAGACAAACAAGACAAGGGAACGGAAGGTAAAGTGCCAGTATGTGGGCGTGAAGACCGTCTATTATGATTTCTACAGGTAAAGGTTCAGATCTCTGACTGTCCAGCTAAGACCACTTCCTCTCCCAACATCTTGTCTCCTCTTCCTGTCTGCTGTGCGGAGTTATGCAGGAGTCACGCTGTGAAAGCAGCATGTGGCACAGCCCAGGACAGACAGAGTATGACTTGAACATCTGTTCTCCATATTTTGCTGCACATGTGTATGTGACAATCAATAAATGACTTGGTCTGGAAGTGTGTTTTCATTTCACTGGTGTAAGTGTCTTTGCTGTTTATGTATAGCATCAGCCCTTGAATCCATACAACTACAATGTATATTTGCAGCATAACTGTCAAAGGCATAATCATTTTGTAACTGCTCAACTCATTATAACTGCGGTCTCTTTTTGTTATCATGCGGTCATGCGCACTGATTATTTCCTGTTTTATGATGCTGTGACTTGTTTAGTAACATCATCAAGTCTCAATATCAAAGGTGCCACACTGCAAAGTGCTGTGTGGCAGGGAACGAGACCTAATTTTTCTTTGTCATAGTTTATGGATACTCCCCACCACCACCCTGTGCCCCAGCAGCACCCTGTGATTGGATAACGAAAGGAGAAGCAGCAAGCTGATAAGCTCATCTCTCTGTCCAGCTATCACCTTCTCCCTCTTCTAGTTTGAGCTCTGCAGTACAGGGACTTCAGGAGGACGATACCAAGCCGATTACTGCCCCTGGAATGACAGCGGTCACTCTCTCAGTTTTTCTTCTGAAACCTGGAAAAAATATAATTGTCTTTGTGCAGCAACTGTCCTGAAGAAAGGAGAGTCTTTCCTCCCGAAACATGTTATTCTCAATAAATGCCTCTTAATCTACCAGCAAAAGTGCATTCTTTTGGACATCGTGTGCTCCTTCTTTCCTATTATTCCAAGCCAAATTAAAGTAATTAAACTCATTGCATTTAAAAAATACATTTGATAATATATTGATCAATACAAAGCTGGTTTTATTATGTATCATTTATCTGCCTGATTTTTAGACTCAAAGTGAAGTTCTAGCTTAACACTAACTAGTGCTGACAATGGCTGGGTTATGGGAGCCTATGGGGGATATCATGGCTGCCAGAATTCCCAGCAGTTGTAGAGCGCTCCCTGACACAGGAAGCCAGAGCTGCAGGATCATAGGACTGGACTGGACTAAAAATAGGTAAGTATACAGATCTTTTTTAAGGGATAGGCAGGATAGGTAGGAGGGGGCAGGGAACATTTTTAAGAAGAGTTAGTGTTTGGCTTGAATTCCACTTTATAAACCCAGAATATGGGAATTTAAGACTGTGTGTTTTGTGACCTACTCAGTAATGTAGTGTGTGTATCACATACTTAACTTTGTTATCATGATTATATTTCATATGTGAATTTACATACTTTACATACTTTCTTTTTATTGACTTTTTGGGTCCCAAGCATGCAGTTAATAGCCCTGTTAGACAACGTCGTGATAAAATCACTAGTCCTTCCTAACTCTAAAGCTGGCCATTAATGGTTAGATTTTTGTTCAAATTTTCATAGGGAAATTGCATTAAATTGTTCATCAGAACATTATTTTATGCCATCATTGAGTTAATTTTTGAAAGTCCCTTTTTGCCCAGATAAGCTATTTGAATGGAATCCCAGACATAGTAAAAATTATTTTGTCATAATATGTATGATTTTTCCTAGATGAAAACCACTTTCACAGTTTATTAGAATTTCATTTATTTAAGAATTGTTTTCATCCTACTCCTTCAAAAGTCGAAAAACAAACATTGATTTTTGCCATCTAACCATTAGAAAACTGAAAGAATGTTCCAAAATAACAGAACATTTTCAAACTTGTGTACAGCCAACTTAAAGTGTATGTGAACCATCAACTTGTAAAACAACCTATTCATTTTAAAATAGAGATGTAAGGCAAAACGTGTGTATAGATATAAAAAAATATATAATTACCCTTTTCCCCCTTTATTATAAGTGATCATATTCCCTCTGTTCTCAGCTGCATAACAGCTGGGGGGGGCAGAACACTGATCTTCCCAGTGAAAGGCTGTGCGGGGGGGGGGAGGAGGGAGGTCAGGACAAGTCTGATTATTGGAACAGAGCTGGCTGAATTCCCAGCATAGTTAGAGAACTGACAATGCTGTGCTATCATGCCTAGTGTGGTCAGTTATAATAGGAAAGCAGAGAGACTGGCAGGAACTTCAGGGATTTCACACAGGAGGCAGTACAAAGAGAACAGGGTATGTTTTCATACAAGTACATGGTACAGCAGGTATACATCAGGAATATGAAATTTTGGGTTTACATACTCTTTAACCCTTTTGCCACCAGGTCCATACGTCGTACAGCTGGGGGTTTTATACACAATCCAGTGGCTGCAGCCACGGGGATTGTGTATAAAACCAACAGGCAGACTCCTGCCTGTCAGGTGGAAGCAGTTGGGCAACTGTGCCAAATCACTTCCACAGCCCCCAGTATTGGTGCATGTCTCAATAAAGAGAACCTATCACCTAAAAACCTATCACCTAAAAATCACATGTGTGTCCCCTACTTGAAGAAAAAAAAAGTTAAGTAAAAAAAGTTACACCCAAGCACCTTACTTCCCCCCCCCCCGAAAAATGTTGAGTCCCCCTCACCCCCACATATATGCACGTACAAACTTAAATGCACACATCAGGGCACCTACTCATGAAAACGTTGTTTGCGATGCACATGTTACATATTGCTGCGCATGCCGGAGTGAGAGCATTCATTTTAGCACAAGACCTCCTCTGTAACCCTACACTGATGACCTATAGGGGGCTTTTGAAGTGTCACCTATAGAAAATATAGGATATTGGCATTTGTCACCATTTCATAGGTGCACACAAGTTTAAGGTTTGGTATGTTGAGTATCTATTTACTCAGCACAATGTTGTGCTTGACATGTTTCCAAACATTTGGGTCATTTCTTGCGCTTGTCTGCCCTCAAATTAATTTTTGTGTGTTTTTTTACCTTTCAGGTAATATCACATGACATAAAAAATTGGATCCACCGCTATTTTATTCTCTAGGGTGTCTGATTTCAGATAATGTTTGGGGGTTTTGTGTAATCTTCGGGCCTAAAATTAGTTTTTAAATGTGTGCAAAAACATGCAAAAACGGGTCTGACATTGAAAGAGTTAAAGGTAACAGTACATGCCAGATCGTTAGTTATTTCAGGGCCTAAAGAATATGTAAACCCAACATTTCATATTCCTGATGTGCCTGAAGTTATAAAAATGTAACTTTAAACACATACACATATATCTATATATATATATATATATATAGATATATATATAGATATATATATATGTGTTTAAAGTTACATTTTTATAACTTCAGGCACATCAGGAATATGAAATGTTGGGTTTACATATTCTTTAGGCCCTGAAATAACTAACGATCTGGCATGTACTGTACAAATAGTTTATAAATAAAATTTTTAGAAAGTCTATAGATTCCCTTTAAAACTATTATCAGAAGTTGTAAATAGTCATTTTCTCATTACTTGCTTAAAAATCTTTATTTTACAAATAAATAAACATTTAGTACATTTTGCTTCCATAAGTTGTTTTGCAGAGCATGGGGGGGTTTCTAATAAGAAATCCCAACAGAACCTGCTCAGGTTTACTCTTCTTAATTCCACACAGGAATCATATGAGCAGACAGAGGAGGGGGTATGTCCCTTTTAAGTTGGCCATATGGGGATTGAAATTTGGCTGGTTCAGCATGGACTGGCTGAATTTTGATCCATGTATGAGCACCCTGGTTGTTCAAAAGTCGATCGATCAATGAGCTGAATGGCAGGGGATCAAACAGCACAGAATCAAAAGTAAAACACTGCATTAAACCTACGGCCAGCAAATTCTGAAGCTCCTTCTTTAGGTAGTAAATTTGAAATATTTATATGCAGTTTTTCATATTTAAAGTGACCCTGTCTAATTAGTCACAATATACTGTATCTGTCTATTTAGTCACAATAAATAGTCTTTAAAATCACAGTCCGCCATTCCAGTATAATTTATTATATCTGTCTGATTTAGTGGTTTCAAAGAATAGCCCCCTATAAAGGGTTTCTTAAAGATACTTTAAATGAAGCCAGTACATGAATCAAAACTGGTTACCAACCCCCACTCAAAACGGATGTATTGATGGAGTCAGCCTTTACGTCGGTGGTATAATACAGTGTGTTATTTGACTGATTCTGTAGAATAATTGAGTAATGAATGAGGAAGCATACAATGTAATTAATGGCAGGCGTGCTAATACATGTAAAATACAACTAATTGTTCAAAAATTAATCCAGTACTAATTCAAATCAACTTGGAATATTGGAAGTCATTTAACTGTACAAATATCTCATTGCAGCAGTTGATTGCACCATTGTTCTGAGCAGATCAGTGACTCCTGCCATAGCAAGGCACGTAGTAAGCATGGAACTGATGTATTAGCAGTGGAAGGATTGGAGAGGATGCTGCCTATGGCATCTAGTTGTTGGCCTGCTTCTGTGTCCGGCTTCTGGCTACAACACTGCAGCTGGATTCCAATCCTTCAATATCTGTTTTTATTCATTTGTTCTATTCATTTGTAAAGCCCCCAACATGATTAGCAACTCTTTACTGGGAATATTTCCAAGAAGCAAACAGATAATACCGTCCCAAGTCAGTCCAAACCACAGCCACAGAACAGCTCCCAGGTGCACATGTGGCCCGTCACAACCAGAAATATACAGAGCGCTTAGTAGATAATCACACTGCTGGTGTAAGGCAAGCCATAGATGAATCAATTTTCTTTCCTCCCTGGGTTGAAGGAAACAAAATCGCTTGATTCCCCAATCAACACATTCAGTGTTGATGAGGGACTGCCTCCCATGGAGCTATTGTGCTCTGCCCGCAGGGAAGGTGTGGGAAATCTTCCTGGCTGGCAGAACACAATGATTACTGCTAGTGGCTGATTGTACCATGATGGATTGACTTGGGTACAATCAGCCTGCCCATAGATTAAATAAATCTCCGCCACTCCCTGCTGAACCAGCCAAGATTCGATTCATCTATGGCTGATTAAAGTGTTACTAAACCCACAACAGTAAAATCAGTCTGTATATGCAGTAAAGAATGCTTGTTATACAGGTGAAACTCGAAAAATTAGAATATCGTGCAAAAGTTCATTTATTTCAGTGATGCAACTTAAAAGGTGAAACTAATATATGAGATAGACTCATTACATGCAAAGCAAGATAGTTCAAGCCGTGATTTGTCATAATTGTGATTCCTAGATTGTAAGCTCGAAAGAGAAGGGCCCTTGATCCCCTCATGTTTTGCATTGTATTGGTATTGTTCTGTCACATGTTCTGTCCCCCTTTGTAATGTACAGCGCTGAGCGAACCATTGGCACTTTATAAATACTGTATAATAATAATAATAATGATTATGGCTTACAATTAATGAAAGCCCCAAATCCACAATTTAAAAAAATGAGAATATTACATGCAATCAATAAAACAAGGATTGTACATAGAACAATATCGGACGTCTGAATGCATATGTACTCAGTATTTGGTTTGGGCCCCTTTTGCAACAATTACTGCCTCAATGCGGCGTGGCATGGAAGCTATCAGCCTGTGGCACTGCTGAGGTGTTATGGAAAACCAGGATGCTTTAATAGCGGCCTTCAGGTCTTCTGCATTGTTTGGTCTCATGTCTCTCATCTTTCTCTTGGCAATGCCCCATAGATTCTCTATGGAGTTCAGGTCAGACGAGTTTGCTGGCCAATCAAGCACAGTAATCCCATGGTCATTAAACCAGGTTTTGGTGCTTTTGGCAGTGTGGGCAGGTGCCAAGTCCTGCTGGAAAATGAAGTCAGCATCCCCATAAAGCTCGTCTGTGGAAGGAAGCATGAAGTGCTCCAAAATCTCCTGGTAGATGGCTACGTTGACCCTGGACTTAATGAAGCCCAGTGGACCAACACCAGCAGATGACATGGCTCCCCAAATCAACACAGACTGTGGAAACTTCACACTGGACTTCAAGCATCTTGCAGTGTGTGCCTCTCCATTCTTCCTTCATACTCTGGGTCCTTGGTTTCCAAATGAGATGCAAAAGTTGCTCTCATCAGAAAAGAGGACTTTGGACCACTGAGCAACAAACCAGGTCTGTTTTTCTTTAGCCCAGGTAAGACGCTTCTGACATTGTTTGTTGTTCAGGAGCGGCTTGACAAGAGGAATACGACATTTGAAGCCCATGTCCAGGATCCGTCTGTCTGTGGTGGCTCTTGATGCACTGACTCCAGCCTCAGTCCACTCCTTGTGACAGTCCCCAACACTTTTGAATGGCCTTTTCCTGACAATCCTCTCCAGGCTGCAGTCATCCCTTCTGCTTGTGCACCTTTTTCTTCCACACTTTTCCCTTCCCCATAACTTTCTATTAATGTGCTTTGATACAGCACTTTGGGAACATCCAACTTCTTTTGCAATTACCTTTTGAGGCTTTCCCTCCTTATGGAGGGTGTCACTGATGGTTTTCTGCACAACTGTCAGGTCAGCAGTCTTTCCCATGTTTGTGATTCCTACTGAACCAGACTGAGAGACCATTTAAAGGCTCAGGAACCCTTTGCAGGTGTTATGGCTTAATTAGCTGATTAGAGTGGGACACTTTGAGCCGAGAATATTGCACCTTTTCACAATATTCTAATTTTCTGAGATTGTGGATTTGAGGTTTTCATGAGCTGTAAGCCATAATCATCACAATTATGACAAATCACGGCTTGAACTATCTTGCTTTGCATGTAATGAGTCTATCTCATATATTAGTTTCACCTTTTAAGTTGCATTACTGAAATAAATGAACTTTTGCACGATATTCAAATTTTTCGAGTTTCACCTGTACTTACTGTGGAATCTAAGGGGTTAATCCTCTGCATTGTGTAAAAAGGATGTTTGATCCTGTCTTCTCTGATCCTCCCCTTCTTCTACTGTCCCTAATCCATCTCCTGATAGAACAGAGCCTTGGAGGCAAGCTGCACATGCTCAGTTTGGCGTGTATTGCAAGTTAGGTTTTCTTTTTTTCTTGGCAGAGTGCATGTGATCAGCACAGGGCCAATTAGCGCTGTCCGCACAGAGGGTCAGGGGTCCTGCAGCCTAATACAACAATCAGGGGATAATGAAAACTCCTCCGACAAGCTTTAACCAGTGCTCTGCTGGACACTGATAGAAGTCACAAGACTGCTCTAACTGCTGATGATAAAAGGTATTTAGCAGCTTATATTTACAAAAAAATTAAATAATAAAAATTAAAATAATTGCACTTCCATATTGTGTGTACTGTGGGAGACCAGATATAGTGAATGTAGGGTCCTGGGTTTAGTAAGTGAATATCTTGTTTATTGTAAACTGTCAAGTAAATCAAAGAAACACTTGAGCTGTACAAGAAGCTGTCCTTACACTATGCAAATCAGCTGAAATGTGCTTATATGGGTCATCCTGTCTCCACCCCCAACCAATATTTACCCCAAAGGTAGCCAGAGGGGAAAATTGTCAGACGAACAGTGGCTTCATCCAGGCAGCTGTGGTATTTTGATTACAATTTCCACAAAGGGAGATTCATCCATCCCAGCTGTATAGCATGGATGGAAGAATCTTTAATATTTATTGTCATTCAGCCCACAGGCTCAACAACAAAAATGTAACTGTTAATGGCCAGCTCTAGGCAACATAAATACTGTGAGTGCTGCAAGGCTACACTGACCAATGTGAAGAATGATTTCATTTTGCCTTCAGCTGGTGTCACTAAGCCAATACTTTTCCAGTAACATTTGATGACAGGTAGCTGCAACAAAGTGTATTAATAACAGTGCATCTTCGCAAGAATGAACTTGATGGGTTGATTCATTAAAAGCAAATAGACCGTCGCAGCCCGGACCCTTCGCTTCCCTTGCTTCCCCCCCCTTTTTTTTTTTTTTTTTTTTTTTTTGCCTCTTATTCCCCCTTCTCCCTCCCCCCTTACTCTACCCCCCCACCCCCCCCCTTTTTTTTTTTTTTTTTTTTTTTTTTTCTCTCCCCCTCTTTCTCTTCTCTCTCTCTACTATGACTCCCATTCTTTTCCTTTTCTTATCCTTTTCTTTCTTTCTATTCCCCTTTTTTCTTTTCTTTCTCGACAACCTCTTAGTCTTCGATCAGGCTTAATCTTCATTTTATCCAGGATTACTTGGTATATGGTTAGCTTCTCTCCTCTAGGATAGTCAATGGTACTCACGACGTCTTCTCTTATACTACAATGCTCACTTAGCCTCATGATAGTGTACTGCTTTTGGTTTAGGCTCTGAAGGTTCATTTCCTCCATGCTTAGGCCAGTACGCCAATATTCACTTGGTGGAAGTAAGCTGTTATCACCTTCTATATTGTACATTTTTGAATCTTGAGTACTACAGGCATATCTCTGCCGTAATTTGCCATGCTTATGTTATCCATAGTGTCGCACTCTACCATGTTGTTTCTTCCTGTATTTTGGTTTAAGCTGTGTCTATGACCTGATTGATGCTGCGTGTGCATTTCTTTATATTTTCCTGTAACATGTTGTCACTTCTAAATAAACTTTTATGGAATAAAAGCAAATAGACTGTTCACTTTGCAAGGAAAGTTGCACTTTGCAAGTGAATTTACCCAAAAGTCTTGTGAATGATGTGAAGCTTTTCTGACTTCCATCATCAAACAAAATGCTGTTTTCTCATTTCCCTTGCACATGATTGGGTGTTCTTTGCAAAGTGAAATTTAACCACATTTACTAAGCTGTGAAGCAAATTCTGTTGCCCCTAGAACTTCTTGTCCATCACAATGGTTGAGTTGGAACATTGGTTACCATCACAATAAGATCTCATTTTGGGAGATCCCTGCCATCTTCTAATGATATTTTGCTTTTCCTTGTTCATATTTTCAAAAACAGGGTATTTAAAAAAACAATCCATTTTGGTAAATAAGCCGTGATGGTTTTGTAGTGAGCTGTGGTCTTCCGTATCACAAGTTACTAGCTTTTGACTAGTATACGATGAGAAAATCAGATGAGCGCGAGTCCATTTTTTTCATGCTAATCATATCATAGGTAAGAAAATTCTCATACAACAGAACTCTACTTCCCTTCATAAATACCTACACATCAGCTTGGAATCGTCAGTGATGTAATGTATGTTTGACCCCTCTTCTAGCCACACCTAGACTGATACACATTCGTAGTCCTGAGGAGGTATCAATTTTTATTAAGTCAAATAATATGCAAACTATGATTTTTTTTTTCTGTGTTTGAGAAAATTTTTTGTTTTAGATGACATTTGTTTTCGTTGTCCTTTTCTTCTTCCGAGTCGTTCTTTTGTTTTGGATCATGTGCAGTCTTGGTCACTCCATTTTTCTATGTACCCATACTACGCTAATTACACAGAAATCAAAAAATCATTTGTTGTGTTATCTAATGAAAACATTTTTTAATCATGTTCCTTTGGAAATGTTTGTCTGAACTGTCATGATCGGCTGTCGGATTCTGTGTACTAAAGAATACATTATTGAACGATTGCTCTGAATTCGGTTATTTTCATCTGATTTTCTCATTCCATGTATTAGGCTTTAGGGATATCTGTTTAGTAGTAAAGTATCTTAGACTTTTTTGACCATTGTGGTCTCTCTGTATACTGATACTTTTAAACTTCTACGTATATATTTTCCAGCTTGACTTTCTGTTGCCTTAGTACAAAGTGTCTGTACATTGTAAAAGCTTACCTAGAATATAGGCTACCATTTACAGGCTTAATTTTATCTTAATCTCATGCAGGCAGAATGAGCCTGTTCTGGGCAAGATAGGAAATACATTTTGAATTGCAAAACACTTATCTCTTTTTAGCTTTAAGTACAAAGAAAGGTCACATCAGTAGTCAACAACATAAACAGTTATCAGGTAGACACAAGCATGGTGGCTTAGTGATTAGTGCGCCTGCTATGCAGTGATGGAGCCGTGACTTCAACGTCCACCTGAGACATAGGTTGCATAGAGTTCTCCACATGTGCCACGATTTCTTGCAGGTTTCCCAGTTTCCTCCCACTTATCTGGCTACTGACAAACCTTTCCTGCCAAAAGTGATTGTGTACCTGTATGACATTGCCAAAAATCACTGTGTAACATACAGTAACTTCCAACTTCCTGAGATGGAAAAGAGGGACACCTTTTAGCACAAGGTATGTGGGCAAAAGAAATGCACCCCCAGTTACGCAGATCGCAGACAATGAATACTCATGTAGAAGCCTCCTAGATAGGTGCTAGGTTAAGTAGATCATAATGAGAACGAAAAAAAAAAAACATGCTCAAAAACATAGCAGCTAGTCTGGCCTATAGTAATATGACAGCTGGGCGAGCCTCTCGTCCCTTCAGTAGGGCATCATATGATGTCCTTCCCGGATCACGCATTGCGCGTGCCCGCAGGGCCGCTCTGTGGCGAAATTCGTCACCGGCTGTGTAACTTGTACCTTGCCAGTACCATGTGACCTGCTGTGACCAATCACAGCAGGACACATGACAGTTGTATACAATGGATGGCTTCTTTTCATGCCATTCATTGTATACAAGTGTGTCTAGCTGTGAATGGTCACAGTGATCACATGCATAGGCTGGGCCAATCACAGCCCATCTGTGTCATGTGATTAGCCTTGGCCAATCACAACAAAAAAAAATCTGAATGAATCGATTTCATTAAGTTAAATGCTTGCTTATAGCAAAGAAATTCTTTGCTATAAGCAATCAAATTGTGTAAAAAAAGAAACCAAAAAAAAAACCTGATCACTTCCCCAAAGTAGTACAATGTTACTATGGTACTATTGTTCCGCTACCACTGTCTCTGGAGGAGCTTCTGGACTAGAGATATATCTTAAAGCGCTAGTGACCCACTTATAATCTATAAGGGGTCAAGGAGTGGTATACAGGAGGGGAGCATGATTGATCAAAGGAAATAATTGGAAACTACTTTTCACTTTACTGGAGCACTTTTTATTGGCATGAGATACTTTTGCACAGCACTTTGTTGCACAAATACTTTTATAGTTTTATTGTTGGATTTATGCAATTTATTGATTAATGCACTTTATTAAGTTGGATGGTTTGCAGAGAGGGAAGTTGTACAGAGATCCTTATTGTTGGATTCATGCACCTTACTGATTAATGCACTTTGTTGAGTTGGATGTTTAGTGGAGAGGGAAGTTACATTAGTAATATTGGTGACTAGGGGGAGGTGTTTTCTAGCACTGCTAGTACTATACCATTATTTTGTTATCATTTGGAGTTATATCCTATTTATAGGGTATCAAATGGTGGAGGGGTCCATAGTGCATCATATTGAGATGATATATCTGTAATTTAAAGATGCTTATCACAATCATGTAAATATACACAGATCCAGCCAAGAATGGACATTTGCCATAATCTGAAATGCACTCTTAAATGTTCACAATACTGCATTGATTTTCAATAATTTATTTATTATAATTAGCTTTTTCCCTGTCAGTGCAGAAGTGTCAGCTTGTGAAGTTTCTACAGAGAATCTCATGGCTGAACAAAGTACTGACAAAAGAAACTGCTCAAAGATGGTAGCAAAGTGAATGAACAAAGCCTTTAGTTTTCTTGCATGTTATTCTGACAGCCCCTTTGTTATAAGAGTTTATATTATCAGCAGCAAGTTCAGCCAGAAGATGGAACAATCTCTATGAGGGCCTTACAGACTGATACTCAAGCTGGCCATACACAACTCTAATTTCAGCTGATTTTTGCTGAATTGGTCAAAATGTGAGCTGTGGGTGGCCCTGTTAGCACCATCATAGATGGAGCTGCCTGGAAAACTGTCGGCTGTACAGAGACTGCATCCAATCAGATGCATCAATGTTGCGGTATTCAGACAGCTGTAAATATTGCAGGTGCCTGAATAGGACCGCTGGCAAGGGAGAGATTTCTGTCTAGAATGGATGAGCGAATCAGGTCATTTCTTTCCTCTTACAGGTAACACAGGAAATTATCAAAATCTGAGAGGTAAATCTGCACTGTTATACCAATCAAGAGTCAAGATTCTGATTATTACAAATGTCCTTTATGACTGGTTCTCTTTAAAGTAACAATCCATTCAATTATGAATGTATGTATTTAAATCGACTTTTGTGTCATTCTTCCTTTTGGGAACTGTCCACTCCTGGATGCCCTGGACCCAGTTCATCTGGTATTGGGATCTCTTGATGTATCCTATTCTTTTATGCATTCTGCTTCAGGAACCTTTCTAAATGTAGGGAACCAACATGCAAAAAGGTCCTTTATACAGATTGCAGCAAGGGATGCAGGCATCTGATACACTCGCTAATGTTGGTAGCTCTGCAAAGGGACAAAAATGACCATCACTATTCACAGTGCTGGTTCTTCTGCAGGCTGCTCCTTTCATTTTTTTTTTTTGCTGGCAACAAAGTTACCTTAAAGCTGAACTTTAGGGAAATATAGAAAATAAAAGTGAATGCAGTGCTATAATCATTAACCACTTGCCCTCCAGAGGATTTACCCCCCTTCCTGACCAGGCCTTTTTTTTTCAATACGACGCTGCATTATTTTAACTGACAATTGTGCAGTCATGCAATGCTGCACCCAAATTAAATTTATGTCCTTTTCTTCCCCACGAATAGAGCTTTCTTTTGATGGTATTTGATTGCCTGTGCAGTTTTTATTTTTTGCGCTATAAAAAAAAAAGTCCAACAATTTTGAAAAAAAACAATATTTTTGACTTTTTGCTGTTAAACATGCCCAGTAAAAATTATTACAAAAATAAAATTTTGTCATAAATTTAGGTCAAAATGTATTCTGCTCTATGTCTTTGCTAAAAAAAAATCCTAATACATGTAAATTAATTGGATTACGTGAAAGTTATAGCGTTTGCAAATGGCGGTATATATACTGGGATTTTACATTTTTCTTTACTAGTAACTAGGCGGTGATCAGCGACTTATAGCAGGACTGCAGGACCGCAGCAGGCATTCTGACACTGGGGGGAACTGACTTGGTGTCACTGATATCCCCAGTGACACCAATACAGTGATCCGTGCTGATAAAAAGCACTGACACTGTACTAATGGCACTGGGCAGGAAGGGGTTAACATGTGTGGCGATCAAAGGGTTAACTGTGTGCTGTGTACCATTTTACATTATGTGCTATGTGTGTGCATCACTGTAAGCACACTGCTTTGCATGGCTGTGCTATGCACAGCCATGTAAAGCAGTGTGCAGGAGCTGACAGGGGAGAGAACTGTATTGTTTACAAACACTTCTCCCCCCGTCGGAGATGCTCAGCAATCCGGTGAGTAATCACCAGCTGGGACCTGGTGATTGACAGCCAAGGCCGCAAATGGTGGCGTGGGTAGGGCGCGTGCCCCCTACCCAGAAGTGCAAAATCACATATATATGCGTGATTTTGTGCACCCCTGCCGCCCTGTAGCAGTACTTCTACTATAGAGTGGACAGGAAGCGGTTAATACATCAAGTGTATTTTTTTTTAATATAAGCAGTGTAAGTACCTGAATTTCACCTGGGTCCAGGACAACCTGGGAGCAGATGAAGTGGCTTGAAAGATGCTGGTCATCATACTGAGGACATCTAGTGGCAGATGAAAAGTACTGCAGGGGTAATCTCTAGATTAAGTGAACATTGCAACAAAAGCTGGTTTTGTTTTTTTTTATCTTGTTTTTTTTATATTTTAATTTTTTTTAAAAAGTTTTCCAAGTAGTACTCAGACACTTCAGTCCTTTGTTTTAGAGGTTGTGAGCAAGTGGGCTCCATGTTTCACACATGGTGCTCATGTAGTAAGGTTTGGAGATTCTGGATCAGAGCACATAACTTAATATACTCTGTGACCATGGTAAATGTTGTCAGGGACCCCAAAACAGCTCTATTTAATGACCCTGTGGAGGGGATACCCCGACATACGCAGGCTCTAATTTACTTTATTTTTCTAGCGGCTAAAATTGCAATTGCCACTGTCTGGAAGAAATGTGTGGTTGAGTTGGCAGTTATGAAGTGTTCACTTACCTGGATCATGATTAATGAAAAATTGGACAGCACGCTTCGTGACACTGCTGTCCGGGTTGAAAGGGTCTGGAACCCTTGAATTCAATATCTTCACACTCCTGAATAGGAGGTACTCTGGTGGTAACTGGAGGTAAGGACTGAGTGGAGATCTGGATTTCTTTTCTCTGCTTTTCTAGTTATTTCTTCTCATTCTATTCTCCTACTTTTGCTCTTTCTTTTTCCCCTATCTTCCTGGTTTTGTCCACCACTTCCATCTATTCTTCAAGCACGGTTGAACTCGGGGGGCCCTCTATCCCTATTTTTCCTCTTAAAGTGCTTTTCAAGTAACGTGTGACTGGAGAACTACGTTTTTAATTGGTGGGAATTCTCTATACTTTCTCTGCCCCAACAGGCAGGGCCCGAGGAGGAGGGGCCTCTCCCTACGGGATGCCCAACTCTCCTCCCAACCTTACTTCTTCCGCCCTCTTTCTCCCCCCCCCCCCGTTTTTTTATTATTTATCTTCATTTTTCTTTTCATGTTTGTAACACTAAAACAAATTCCTACTGGTGATCTTGTGACTGTCAGTATGCATTCCCATGGTTTACTATTGTTGCATTATTCAAGTTAACACCTTATGCCATCTGTGTTCTGGGTTTGCACTTTGTTCACTTTCAGTTGATTTAAGCAAGGCCGATTCTAGGCCCTATTTTTGTATGTGTTTGTCTACCTTCCTATTCTTTGTAAAACACATTCAATAAATACTATTGAAACAGAAAGTTTTCCAAGTAGCAGAAGCGAGTATTTCCAAACAGCAGCATATACAAAACATGTCAGAGTAGGGTTCAGAAATTAGCAATAGTGAACAATACCAACATAAAAGTAAAGGCATACATCCATATCAGCAGTAGCAGGGATACCTACCCTCAACAGAATCTAACTAGGGTGCCAGTAAAAGGGACGTTCACCAAAAGTAATTAGCAGAGAAGAGAAAACGTAGAAAAGGAAGTAGAAAGAAAAAAGAGAGTGTCTCGATAAGCCACATTATGAGAAAGAGAAAAGGGAACTGTCATTTTTCATTCCGTAGGTCAAATGAATGCAATCCAGTGGTCCCATGTCTTCTGAAATTTAGATATCTTATTTATGTTCGTGGTTCTGCTTTAAGTGCTAACACTGAATTTCAGTTTTGGGGATTTTTCATTAATTAGTGAAACTCAGAGCAGCCAAAGTTCCCAGAGCCTGGGAGCCTTGAAATAAAATCTATCAATCCTGGACTCCCAGCTCCCAAAAGCAAATGTTCCATGGATGTTCTGGTAAATAAAACATTATATAGGCTGATATCTTCATCTTCTTCTCTAAATCTGTGAAAAATCAAGTCAGTACAATCCAAATCTGAAACTACAGTGATCCCATCCACCTGCACTTTCTAGGAAGAAAAAGCTACATGCATATTCTGCCCTTATTCAAGATGGCCATGGCCAGAAATGCTAGGGGGGTGTTTTTCAAAGTGATTTCTCAGCAATATAAAGCATGGAGACATGGATGGATGGGGGAGTTTGTTTAATAGTAAAAATTAATAAAATAGCGTTTTTGGTTTGTGGCGCTCAGATGCAGCGTATTTTCATTTTAACCTCTTAGAAGGGCAAAATTCCAGTTAAAAACACAGGGGCATTACTAGGGATAAATCCTAGGCAGGTCCATTGAAATAAAATTAAACTCCAGTTTTGCTGAGAAAGAAATACTTGGTTTGCTGGTGCCCATTGCCATAGAGAATGTCACTTGATCCAGCCAAAATCAGTCAGATCAGACAGCTACAGGATAATGATATTATTATACTGTAGGTACCTGAAAATGCAGCCAATGTACTGGAGGAGACATACGATATATGTCTGCTTTTGTCCTTATCAATAACTTGGTAAGGAGATAAGGAGCTAAAGCTTCCTGCCTGACACCTCTACCCGACATCATGGAATTAAAAATAAAATAATGTTAGGCTGTAGGAAGAGAACGACATCTCCCTTGTGGCCACATATACATCATAATATGTAACTATTATCTTTCACATGAATAAGATATATTTTTGGCGAGACTCCAGTCATTTTTACGCACTCACAATTTAGACAAAATATAGCTGCTCATTGCCATTCAATTTGGTTATTATCTATTCTGACCTTTTACAGGCATAAGGGTCATATTTTTATACCGCACTTAATTTTAATTCATAGCTCTGCGAGTCTGACACTCACTTGTTCCAAAGATGAAACATCCCAGTAATTTATTGTGGTCAATGTAACCAGCAAAGACTGGGATTCTATTATCCTTTATGGAAGCAAGACATACGCCATGCTATTCTATTAAATCATGGTTTTTTCTGTGCTGGTGGCCAGTAATGACTATATCTTGGAGCATCATTTCTAATATATAAATATTAATTGAAAGTATTTAGATTAGAACTATCAGCGAGTGGTTCTTAATATTGCTTGTATCCTATCATCTCCTACACAGTAGGTGAAATTTTAAATCAGCCTGCGCCGACTTGTTAAAGTCAATGTAAACCCTAACAATGAACTCCTCTTATATATTTCCTTTTGATCTGTTAAATATTAAGCTATCTTGTCATAAATTCAGAGCTGTCCTGCGTCTTCTGCACACTTCCGGGGTAATCTCAAAAGAGACTATTTAGCCCTCTCAGTTCTAATTTTGGACTACAGAATAATTAGCCTTTATGTTGTAGTGATCTGAGAGTGAGGGTGGTTGAGCAGTTTAGCAGAACACTTACGCTTAGTTCACATCTGTGTGGGTGATGTTGCTGCGGGACCCGCATATATTCCGGCAGGTACAACCACCCACACAGTAAAATGTGGGACCCGTGGGCAGGTACCATTAATCTTAATGGCATGCTGCATGCACTGGAAATCTCACCTTGGTTCCCGTGTGGGCTGTGATTTCCATAGTAGTGCAGAGACTTCTTTCCTGTGTGTCACAGGGCATGACAGCACATTCAAATGAATGGGCTCTCGTGTGCGCAAACACCGTGGCCCTCACGGCTGTATAGATGTGAACCTAGCCTTTGTGGGCTGAGAACACTCAGTCTACAAAAATACTATCAGCCCACAACATGTGCGTGAAGTGCATTTGAAGCAGATCTACAGGTATCTTTCTGTATTTCCAGAGTCTAAAGGGGTAAAGGACGGATAAATGTGTATGTATTGTAGAGATAAACTGCATCTATCTAATATATATATATATATATATATATATACAGTGGGGATCGAAAGTTTAGGCACCCCAGCTAAAAATTTGTATTAATGTGCATAAAGAAGCCAAGGAAAGATGGAAAAATCTCCAAAAGGCATCAAATTACAGATTAGACATTCTTATAATATGTCAACAAAAGTTAGCTTTTATTTCCATCATTTACACTTTCAAAATAACAGAAAACAAAAAAATGGCATCTGCAAAAGTTTGGGCACCCTGCAGAATTTATAACATGCACTGCCCCCTTTGCCAAGCTGAGACCTGCCAGTGTCATGGATTGTTCTCAATCATCGTCTGGGAAGACCAGGTGATGTCAATCTCAAAGGTTTTAAATGCTCAGACTCATCTGACCTTGCCCCAACAATCAGCACCATGGGTTCTTCTAAGCAGTTGTCTAGAAAACTGAAACTGAAAATAGTTGACGCTCACAAAGCTGGAGAAGGCCATAAGAAGATAGCAAAGCATTTTCAGATGTCAATATCCTCTGTTCGGAATGTAATTAAGAAATGGCAGTCATCAGGAACAGTGGAAGTTAAAGCAACATCTGGAAGACCAAGAAAAATATCAGACAGAACAGCTCGCAGGATTGTGAGAAAAACAATTCAAAACCCACGTTTGACTGCACGATCCCTCCAGAAAGATCTGGCAGACACTGGAGTTGTGGTACACTATTCCACTATAAAGAGATACTTGTACAAATATGGTCTTCGTGGAAGAGTCATCAGAAGAAAACCTCTTCTACGTCCTCACCACAAAAATCATTGTTTGAACTTTGCAAATGAACATATAGACAAGCCTGATGCATTTTGGAAACAAGTTCTGTGGACCGATGAGGTTAAATTGAACTTTTTGGCCGGAATGAGCAAAGGTACGTTTGGAGAAGAAGGGGCATAGAATTTAATGAAAAGAACCTCTGTCCAACTGTTAAGCATGGGGTTGGATCAATCATGCTTTGGGGTTGTGTTGCAGCCAGTGGCACAGGGAACATCTCACGAGTAGAAGGAAAAATGGATTCAATAAAATTTCAGCAAATTTTGGACGGTAACTTGATGCCATCTGTGAAAAAGCTGAAGTTAAAGAGAGGATGGCTTCTACAAATGGATAATGATCCTAAACACACCTCGAAATCCACGGGGGATTACATCAAGAGGCGTAAACTGAAGGTTTTGCCATGGCCTTCACAATCTCCTGACCTCAACATAATTGAAATTCTATGAATAGACCTTAAAAGAGCAGTGCGTGACAGACAGCCCAGAAATCTCAAAGAACTGGGAGACTTTTGTAAGGAAGAATGGGCAAAGATACCTCAAACAAGAATTGAAAGACTCTTGGCTGGCTACAAAAAGCGTTACAAGCTGTGATACTTGCCAAAGGGGGCAGTACAAGATATTAACTCTGCAGGGTGCCCAAACTTTTGCAGACGCCATTTTTTTGTTTTCTGTTATTTTGAAAGTGTAAATGATGGAAATAAAATCTAACTTTTGTTGACATATTATAAGAATGTCTAATCTGTAATTTGATGCCTTTTGGAGATTTTTCCATCTTTCCTTGGCTTCTTTATGCACATTAATACAAATTTTTAGCTGGGGTGCCCAAACTTTCGATCCCCACTGTATATATTATAGGTCACATTAAAAGGTGGAAAAAGTTATGAAACAATTTATCTTAATCTCATTTTCTTACATCACAGATGCCTGACATTTTAACAGGGGTGTATAGACTTTTTATATCATATATATATATATAAAATTATTATTATAATTCAGGATTTATATAGCGCCAACAGTTTGCGCAACACTTTACAATATAACATTATAAGGGAGACAGGACAATTACAATACATTTCAGTACAGAAGGAGTATGAGGGCCCTGCTCATGGAGCTTACAATCTAAAGGAAGGGGGAGGTGATACAAAAGGTGATAGCTGCAGTGGATGATCTGGTGGAGGTGATTCAAGTACAGTTTTTAGGTGGAGGTGGAGGTGGGGTAGGCTTCCCTGAATAAGTGAGTTTTCAAAGATCGCCTAAAGGCAGACAGGGTGAGGGCTAACCGGACATAATGTGGTAGGGAGTTCCAGAGGATGGGAGAGGCTCTGGAGAAGTCCTGGAGGTGAGCGTGGGAGGAGGTGATGAGGGAGCTAGAGAGGAAGATATCTTGGGAGGAGCGGAGTGGCAATTTGGGCGATATCTGCGGATGAGGTTGGCGATGTACTGTATTTTCCGGCGTATAAGACGACATTTTAACCCCTGGAAATCGTCTACAAAGTCGGGGGTCGTCTTATACGCCGGGTGCTGTGCTGAAACCTTACCGTACTTCCGGGTTGACGCTACTGCGCATGTCTTCGGCAGCAGTAGACGATCGCGGATCACCGTAGCTCGCAGAACTGCATGAGACGTCGGATGCAGCAGTGCTCGATTGAGCTTGACTAAAACTGTGATATGCAGAGAAGGGATACACAGTGATTCTGCGCATGTCACAGTTTCAGTCACGATCAATCGAGCACTGAACGGCTGCATCCGACGTCTCATGCAGTTCTGCGAGGAATGGTGATCAGTGATCGTCTACTGCTGCCCTAGACATGTGCAGAAGTGTCAGCTCGGAAGTACCGGTATGGTACTGCTGCATCCGACCTTGTCCCCTTAACTGCTATGAGATACGGTAATTATTAATATTATAATGTCTGTGGCAGTTCTGTGCAATTTATGGTATCTTGGAGACAGGCAGGGCTGGGCAGGCAGGGAGAGATGACCCACCCAATCCAAGCAGGCTTTGTATGCAGTGTGCACAGTGTGCACAGAAAATACTGGTACATTGCTTGCCGTGATTGGTTGGAAGAGGGGGGTAGTCTTATACGGCGAGTATAGCCCAAACCCTATATTTTAACAGGAAAAGTAGGGGGGTCGTCTTATACGCCCAGTCGTCTTATACGCCGGAAAATACGGTAGCTAGGGGCAGTGTTGTGGATGGCATTCTAAGCTGTGGTTAGTATTTAGAATTGTATACGTTGGGTTAGTGGAAGCCAATGAAGGGATTGGCAGAGAGGGGCAGCAGTCACAGATCAGTTGGTAAGGTGTATGAGTCTAGCAGCAGCATTCATAATAGATTGAAGGGGGGATAGCCTGTGTAGTGAGGAGGGAGTTGCAATAATCAAGGCGGGATAAAACAAAGGCGTGGATAAGTTGTTTTGTGGTGTCATTGGTCAGAAAGGGGCTGATTTTGGAAATGTTCCAAAGGTTGAGGCAGCAGGATTTGGCCAGTGATTGGATGTGGGGCCCAAAGGAGAGGTCAGAGTCTAGGATTAAGCCTAGCACCCTGGCATGAGGGGAAGGACCAATGGCTGTGCTGTTGATCTTAATGAGTGTGGGATCGGGGGGGAGGAAATATTACAAGCTCGGTTTTGGAAAGATTGAGTTTAAGGTAGTGGTGTGACATCCATAATGATATGTCGCTTAGTAGATTTGTGATACGTGAGGAGATTAAGGGGGTGAGCTGGGGAGTGGAAAGACAGATCTGGTGTCATCAGCATAGAGGTGGTATTGGAAGCCATGGCTATCAATTGGCCCAGGGAGGAGGTGTAGAGAGAAAAGGAGAGGCCCAAGGATAGAACCTTGGGGTACCCCAATGGCAAGAGGGAGATGAGTGGAGGGGGGGGAGTTGTATGTGACACTGAAAGTGAGCTGACAAAGGTAAGAGGAGAACCAGGAGAGAGCAGAGTCACGGAGGCCGATGGAGTGGAGTTTACTGAGGAGGAGCAGGTGGTCATCTCTGTCAAAGGCAGCAGAAAGGTCAAGGAGTATGAGTATGGAGTTATGGCCATTGGTTTTAGCAGTTAGTAGGTGGTTAGTGAGTTTTAGTAGGGCGGTTTCAGTGGAATGTTGTGGGTGGAAGCCAGACTGTCGGGGATCAAGAAAGTTGTTGTCGGTGAGGTAGCAGTTCATACGGTTATCAACAAGGCGCTGGAGAAGCCTGGAGGCAAATGGGAGCTGGGAGGTGGGGTCCAGCGAGGGTTTTTTGAGTGTGAGGGTCACCAGTGCATGTTTGAGCGGGGAGGGAAAGGTGCCCATGGAGAGTGAGAGGTTGAAGATGTGGGTTAGAGAGTTTAGGATAGAGCAGGAAGGAGGCTTCAATAGTCGTGAGGGGATAGGGTCCAGGGGACAGGTGATGAAGTGGGCCTTGGTGGTATATATATATATATATATATATATATATATACCTCCCTCTTATGTGCCCTCTGGAATGCACGCTCAGCCTCTAACAAACTTTCTAAATTCAATGACCTCTTCCTCTCCCACTCCCTCAACCTACTTGCTATTACTGAAACGATTCGGACTCTCCCATGGTGGCCTCCTCTGGACTCACTCGCCCAGACCCAGTGGCCAAAAAGGGTGCAGAGTCGAACTTCTTCTTTCCCCACAAAGCACGTTCCAGGTTCTCCCTGCCCCTCCATCTCTGTCCCTCTGCTCTTTTGAAGTGCACTGTATTCATTTCTTTTCTCCTGTTTGCCTGAGGATCCCAGTTATCTACCAGCCACCGTGTCCAGTTTCACACTTTCTTGATGACGTTTTGGCATGGTTACCATACTTTCTCTCCTCTGAAGTACCTGCCATCATCCTTGGTGACTTTAACATCCCAGTCAATGTTCACACCTCAGCCACTTCTCAACTACTCAACCTAACTTCCTCTTTTAACCTAACACAATGGACACAATCTACCACCCACTCTAACGGCAACACCCTTGACCTTGTATTCTTGCACCTATGCACTCCCTGTAACCTTTCTAACACCCCTTTTCCTCTCTCTGATCACAATTTTATCAGCTTCACACTCTCCCTGCCTCCTACCTCCCATGTCTCCAACCAGCAAACCACTACTTGTAGAAATCTCCACTACCTGAGACCTGACCTTCTTCACTCCGCTATTGAGCGCCTCTATGATAAAATTGCACCCCTGTCCTGCCCAGACCTGGCCACATCTGCCTACAACAACTATTTATCATCCTCCCTGGACGATCTTGCTCCTTTCTCTACATGCAGAACCAGGCCTCACCTGTCACAACCCTGGCAAATAGATGACACCAGATGTCTCAAGAGACGCAGCCCCACTCTCGAGCGAGCATGGAGTAAAACTAAATCCCTGAAAGACTTTACCCTCTACAAATCCACTTTTCTCAAATACAACTTAAGTCTCCAAGCAGCTAAGCAAACCTATTACAACACTCTCATCAAGACCCTCTCATCCAATCCTCGTCAACTCTTTTCTACTCTTAATTCCTTACTCCACCCCTAACTGTCTCCACCCACCAACTTACTTACTGCACAGGAGATTGCCAATCATTTCAAGAACAAGATCAACAAAATTCGTAACGAGATCTCCAGTGTCAAGCTTCCTCCTCCAACCAACATACCAGGCCCAACATCACACTCAACACTCTCCTCCTTCAACCCTACCTCCCATGACTCCAACCAGCAAACAGCTACCCAATATATATACACACACATACATTTTATTTATTTTTTTTAATGTTGCCCTTCAAATGCACCCTAAAACTGAACCTCTGCTTTACCCATGCCCTGTTTATACTTGCAGCTGTCCACATATTTCTATTGGCCCTTCACTAGGATAAGTTGCCCTACTCGCCAATAGAATGTGTAAAAAGGGGGAGAGACCAGGCACTCTCTAACTCTACAAGGTAGTGGCAGTGTTTGCCTAATTGTAAAGGACCAGCATTTCAGCATGTCTGCATTGCTTGAAGGCTGCTGCAGGTATGCTTGGAACTTCTAGATGTCTGCACATTATAGCTGTTTGAAGCATGTTATTTTAAAGTGATAAAGTCCCTTTAACCAGTTAAATGTGGGATATACTGTGGAAGCTGTGCCCCAAAAAAGACAAGCAGAGTCAAAGAACTAGTCACCAGTATAACCTGGTGGCTCCCTGTAGCTGATCTTACTTTACTACTCATGTACCATGCCTTGTTCTGCACTGTGCCTATGTGTGGAGGCAGCCATCTTGTAGAGGATGGGCTTTGCATCCTTGTGTCAGAACTGCCCACCTGATGATTTGGTGATCTGATGAGTGATGGGTAGCATTTGAAAAACAACATGGCATGGGGATAAATACAGATATACAGAATGATTGAAGCAGAAGTATTGATACCTTTACATTGCAGGTAGTCAAGTACAGATTCCTCCCCAGCAATGAGTAATGGCTATTCATTTTTAAATTATTTGTTAATATTTTTATAGGAAGAGAAAGCATAGTGACAACAAGTTGAGCTCATCACTGCGCTGCTTATCTTTTCACTGTCCAGTCCGAGGCTGGGACAGGTCCAGGGCAACCTGGGTTCAGAGGAATTGGGTTGAATGATGTGTGGCCATCAGACTAAAGACATCTAACAGCAGAAAAAAAGTACTGCAGGGGAAAGCTGTTGTTTTACTCTATCTTTTAATGTCTATTCATTTTTATATTATTTTTGATTGGAGTTCTAAAAAAAAGGTCAAAATTAGAGTTTTCCAGACAGCTAATGTGCTGCAAACCAGGGGTGGACTGACCATTTGGAAATTCGGGCACTGCCCGAGGGCCCAGGGTCAGTAGGGGGCCCCATGAGATGCCCCTGGTACCTTTTTCATAGGCTTTTTTGAGTTTGGGCAAGGACACAGGGTCCCCATGGTCCCCTATTTCCCGGGGGCCCCATGAGTTGTCAGTCCGCCCCTGCTGCAAACAAATGTACAGCATCCAAATATTATTCAACTGTGCACTGTCAGCGTCTGCAGCTGTGTTGGGTCTTGCAAACTATTTTTTTTTTTCACACTGTCTGGCTACATTGTATATCTCCCTATGTGCTACTTATTTACAGACAGCTTTTATCTCCATATGAACCAGATACTAATATCCTCTTCCCCAGCCTCCACAATATCAGATATAGATCCTAGTAATCTTTCAACGCACCCTAATCCTGTTCTTACCAAAAATACAGTTCCTTCTATATAATTTAGACAGTTCATGATGAAGCTATTTTTAACCAAAAGAAAAAGATGAGGAAAGAAGCTCTTGTAATAAAATCAGCAGTGATTACGCAGATATAAAAGATATGTTTGAAATGTGAAATTTTACCTGTCCCCTTACTTTATATTATGTACTGTATATGTATAATTTCAAGATAATTCAGCCAAATCCCAGAAAGCCAACAATGAACCTATGCGGATTAATTCTCTCAACAGCTGCAGAAAATGATTATGGAGCTTACTGTCATTCTTTGCCAAGAGGAACACTTATTACTTCTGTAAATCTCCGTGCAAAACGAGCTTTGTATGGCATTCTGCATCTCCAGCATTCTATGGATCAATTAAGTCATTGACATTGGTAAAATATGTTTAGATGGGAAAGTGTAATATTAACACCGGAGTGAATAAATTAGCCCTCCGGCTCCCAGGCACAGTCCCGTTTTCATCGCAGGACTATTTTGGGCTCTCATTCAACAAAAGATAAAAGCACCTTCCTTGTACTTGGGGAGAAATTACAGCTTGATTTAAATAAATTGTTATAATTAATAAACCTGGAACCTTCTCATTCAAGGACAAGGTTGTTTATTTTCCTTTGGTGCTGGATAAGACTAAAAGGAGCCTCTTAATCTGTGCTCTCTTCTAAGTAGGAATAATAATAGGAAAAAAAAGCTAAACTTAAAGTAAAACTATAGGCAAAACTTTTTTTTTCATTTTGGATAGAGCAAGGGAGGATTATAACCCTTTTAAAATGTTTTCGTCATCTGTATCCCATTTGGGAGATTTACCTTCACTTGCTGTCCCATAGGCAAACAGGAAGTGAGAGAAAAATTAAGGAATCCCTTGGGGCCCCCCCAGGTAACCGGAACCAGTGTCCCCATTGGAATGTTTCACTTCTATTAGGCCTTATGCACACTGACATTTAATTTTAACTCCCCTAGAAGCCAACAGTGTTTTGGCCAAAAAAAACGCCTGACGCTTGTAAAAGTGTGTACCACGTTTACACTTTTAAACGGGAGTTAATTTATTGGCCAGAATAAATCATTTATTCTGAACATTGAAATAAATTGGCACCCAAGCGCTAAACGTGCCTAGTGTTTAGAAACGTTTATAGGTTTAAGTTTAAAGTAGAGCTCCACCCAAAAGGGGAAGTTCCACTTTAAGGACTGCTCCCCCGCTCCCCATTAAGGATTGGCACCTTTGGGGGGCAGGGGGGAGCGGATACCTGAATTTGACAGTTACCCGCTCCCACTTCCGGTCCGATTGCCTAGCGGAAGGTGTCCTCCCTCCCTCCCTGTAGTCTTTTGGGACACGTGACAGGTCCCAGAAGACTACAGGACCATTCATGAAGAGCAGCGCTACTCGTGCATGTGCAGTGGGTACCTGGCTGTGAAGCCGCAAGCTATCAACCGGGTGCCCACACTGAAGATGCCGGCCTCCTGGAATACAGGACGGCTGGTGAAATGAGCTTCAGGGGACACACCACGGGACTGAGAGACAGGCAAGTGGCTGTTTTTTAAAAGTCAGCAGCTACAGTTTATGTTCACTTACCAGTTCAAATACCACCAAAAGAAAGCTCTATTTGTGGGAAAAAAGGACATAAATTATATTTGGGTGCAGCGTTGCATGACAGTTAAATTAACGCAGTGCCATATCACAAAAAATGGCCTGGTCAGAAAGGGGGTAAATCCTCTGGAGGGCAAGTGGTTAAAGTTCAACTCTGGCGCCAGCAAATATTGTCTAAATACAAGAGCCTTGAGTTATTCTCTCTGGAATCTTGGTGTGCTTTGTGTATTTCTTCTAGATCTTTGTAGTAATCCAGTATTATGGTTTCCTATAATAAAGACCGGTCACTGCTGCTCTCTCTCCTTGTGTAGGATGACTGGTCTTGCATCCACCCCTTCTTGTTTGTTTTCAATAGTGGGTGGGGCCTGCTCAGCCCCTCCCAAGTTCTGCTCTCTGCACCGACTATGTATAGCACAGCTTTGTGTGTGAATGAGGTCTTGGGGCCTGTGCGGTGGGGAACTCTCTGACAAGAAAACAGCATTTTGCTTAATGAGATTTCATGCACAGTTCTAAGATATCCATATCAACAAATTTATATTTGAATCTTTGATACTTATTTCATGCTCTGGAAGGCTTCTGGCGCTCACCTCTTCTCTCCAATGCTCTGGGTTGTGGGTGGGCCCTGGTTGTGAAGATATCAGAGTGCAACCGCTGACTAGAGAAGGAGGCTGAAGAAGAGGTTTTGGGGGCTGGTCACACAGAGAAAACGTTTGTTAAACGATATCAATTGCTGGTTGGATCACCAGGTGAAAAAAAAGGAGGAAAAGCCTAAAAAAAAGAAAACTAATGCATTTAAGAATTGATAAGCTGAAATGTAATAAAACAAAACTAAATCTTCTGTCTTACAGTAGTATTAAAGCCTCAGCATTTTTTAGTTTAAAACATTGAGCACAATGAAATAAACATTCCCCCGTAAACTATTTGGTAAAAACCAGGACATACGGTTTACAAATTTTCACTGTTGCTGGCTCCTGCTCTCATGTTGCTGCTTCCCTGAACTTCTGGTCTTCTCAGGAAAGCATTAACAGTGTGCACTGCAGTCACCAGCCTGTCTGTTAGTTTGGAGAAAGGAAGGAATAAAAGGAGGAGGGAGGAAGGACAAGGGTGTGCATTACCATCCTGGGCTATGGGGCTAGCTGTTTCTACTGATGCCACATGTAATGGTAGTGAGTACTACTTTATCCATGTTTACTTCCTAGTTGGGTACCAAACAAGGGTCACATGAGAGGCCTACCACTGGGTGGGTTCTTCTGGGCTATGCTAGGCACCAGGGACAGGATCACTCTCCTTCACACACATGGGGGTAGAGATGAACATACACGTGCACAACTGTTCTCTGGTTACTTCACGTGTCCCCGTGTAAATGTACATCTTCTCACTATAGCTTGCAATTAGGCGGGCCGTGCCGAACACTGACCATAGCCACCTGTCCAGTGATTCCCACTAACAGCTCTGGTACCAGCATGGAACCCCGCCATGCGAATAGTGCAGGCTCCAAACATGCACTTGACTTTGACTCTTGAACTTCCGTACCTCTATACAGGATGGGGACCTCTACAGTGCAGTTCTGTTCCGGTTGCAATGGTAGATGAAATGCGGCGTAGGGAGTGCCTGCAACATCTCCATCACTGCTAGAGGCAATTCCACCTATAACAGGCACAAGTTTTCGACAAGCTGCTCGCTGCCTGTACCTTCTGTTGCTCGTGGCAACTACATGTATAACTTTCGCTAGAATTACTCTTTGGCATGTTAATTCTTTATACCTCATGTACTAGTGATCCAAGGTGCAGACTAAGTGCATAGTTGTGCTGGTTATTTGCATTATACCCCTTTTAGTAACTTCAGACTGGCAAAAGACAAAGTTTCAACACTTTACTGAATAAAGGGTGAACAGTACAGAGTCCAAAGTGACACAGTCTCTTCCTAATCTCATATTCTACTCAGGCTATGTGCTGCCCGGCATATCTGCAAAGGTGTAGTCCAGCAATTCCTGTGCTAGTGTCTTCAGGGTGAGCCCCAGATTCAGATGGCTTTACATCCAGGCAGTGGTGAGTGACATCCTTCTGCTCCTTGCGGGTATTGTTCTCTATCTCATTCCCTTATGGGCCTCAGACCTGAAGCAGGCCCTGGTCCTCTTGGCTTTCTCTCCACGTGACCTTTTCTCTTGTGCTTTTTGGGGGGAACAATCCCCAACCTCTCCTCAACTATCTCTCTGGGAGTGGGGAGGGGAGGAAGCACACATACCACTGCCCCCTATATAAAGTATAGAATATATTGCGAAAAGTATTGGGAAGCCTGCCTTTACACACACATTTGAACTTTAATGGCACCCCAGTCTTAGTCTGTAGGGTTAAATATTGAGTTGGCCCACCCTTTGCAGCTATAATAGCTTCAACTCTTCTAGGAAGGCTGTCCAAAAGACGTGTGTCTATGGGAATGTTTGACCATTCTTCCAGAAGCACATTTGTGAGGTCAGGCACTCATGTTGGACGAGAAGGCCCGGCTTGCATTCTCTGCTGTAATTCATCCCAAAGGTGTTCTATCGGGTTGAGGTCAGGACTCTGTGCAGGCCAGTCAAGTTCCTCCACCCCAAACTTGCTCATCCATGTCTTTATGGACATTGCTTTGTACACTGGTGCGCAGTCATGTTGGAACAGGAAGGGACCATCCCCAAACTGTTCCCACAAAGCAGCATGAAATTGTCCAAAATGTCTTAGTATGCTGGCACCTTAAGAGTTCCCTTCACTAGAACTAAGGGTCCAAGCCTAAACCCTGACAAACTACCCCCCACCATAATCCCCTCTCCACCAGCTTTTCACTTGGCACAATGAAGTCAGGCAAGTACCGTTCTCCTGGCAACCGCCAAAACCATAGATGTCCATCGGATTGCCAGAAAGAGAAGCATAATTTGTCACTCCAGAGAACACGTCTCCACTGCTCTAGAGTCCAGTGGTGGCGTGGTGGCGTGGTTTAAGCCACTGCATCCGACGCTTTGCATTGCACTTGGTGACGTAAGGCTTGGATGCAGCTGCCCGGCCATGGAAACCCATTCCATGAAGCTGTCTACACACTGTTGTTGTGCTAATCTGATGGCCGCAAAAAGTTTTGAGGTCTTTAGCTATTGACTCTGCAGACAGTTGGCGACTTCTGCGCACTGTGCGCTTCTGCATACGCTGACCCCGCTCTGTCATTTTATGTGGCCTACCACTTCGTGGCTGAGCTGCTGTTGTTTCCAGTTGCTTCCGCTTTGTTATAATACCACTAACAGTTGACTGTGAAATATTTAGTAGCAAGGAAGTTTCACAGATGGACTTATTGCACAGGTGGCAATCTATCACAGTACCACGCTTGAATTCACTGAGCTCCTGAGAGTGACCCATTCTTTCACAAATGTTTGTAGAAGCAGTCTGAATGCCTAGGTGCTGGATTTTATACACCTGTGACCATAGAGGTGATTGGAACACCTGAATCCAATGATTTGGAGGGGGGTCTCAATACTTTTGGCAATATAGTGTATATATATATATATATATATATATATATATATCAGAATTAATGGGCTGGACCCATAGCAGAACCCTCCAAAAAAACAAAGAACCGGTAGAGGCATTAACTCTCACCCTCCTAACTATCTAATTTTAACCTGCTTGCACACAGTGTGGGGAGACACAGCTATAGGGTGGCTCCATAGGACGCTGCAAGAAAAAGCTGCCACCTTGAAACAGGAAACTTGGGGCAGCAGTTATGGTACCATGTTAAACTGGAACATAGGCAAGGATCACAAGATAAAGGAGCTGCATACTCAGTAAGTGATTAAATGCAGCTACTGAAAGTGAATATAAATTGAGGGTTCAATATCTTTTTAACTGTTTCCCAAAACAAATACAATCAAGGCATGCTGTGAATTATAAATGTCACAGTTGCTTGCGATCTCAATACCTGTGCATTTCTGTGCAGGTAAGCATGGCCTTCACAGGGTATGCATTGAAACATCCGTGCGGCAGTCATGATCACGGATCACCGCCCTGTATTCCACGGTACACTCTTTGTGAAAACAAGTAGGATGTTTTGGCAGTGTATAAAATAACATGTAGTGGACATTAGGGGGGTGAATTTGGAAAGCCCAATCAGGTGAAACTTTGCAGAGAAACATGAATATCAATTCCCTACGCTTCTTAGCATTGTCCAGGATACACTCTCACATTGGGGGGGGGGGGGGGAATATTTTGACAAACGTATTCTACAAACTGAGGCTAAGTTGATATATACATTGCAAGCTATATAAACTCTGGGCCTCAATGACTCCATAAGCTCTGCCTCATTCCTAACAGAAGTTTAATATATACCTTTGTGTCCCACTGCCGGATGCATGGTGTCACGTCATTTTCAGTGCGGTGGCCATTTTGTTGTGAGCATGATGTCACATCCAGCATGGCCATCCTTGTTTCTTGTGGTGGAACACACCATGCACCATCTCCTTGTTTGGTGAACGCCAGACATCGTGGCTTTTGACAACATTTGCTTGGTCATTGCTGATGAGGAAGGGACCACCCCTTTTCCCGCCTTTGGTGAACTGGCTTGGCAGCACCAATCCCTGTGCTTCCATGCCACTCTTATGGATGGTCCCTGGAAGGCCCAGAGAACTATATAAAGGGGAGCTAAGATCCAGTTTGCTGAGTTGCTTTAACTCTGCGGTTACCTATGAGTGAGGTTAAGTCAGACTGACTTGATATTCAGGTATGTAATGAACATTTTGGATAAGTGGATTTATAAGTAGTTTTTGCTTTTAGATGATCTTGTAGAGAGACTTTATAGCTATACTTGCATATTTTTATCTTTTCCAGTCAGGAAGTCAGTTGGGAACTTGTTGGGACAATTATACTAACAGGCTTTGATCTTTTCCATATTACATCTATCTGTGTTATATATACAGTTGTGTTTTGGAACCCTGGGGTCAGTATATTTATGTAGTGCCTATTCTGCTCTTGGTATAGTTGTGTCTGGCTGCCTTGATTTTTATTGAGGCCATCTTGGTATTGTTGTTTATCTTTTATATGGTGTTCATAGGCTATTAAAGGGTATTTATTATTTATGAGCCACCCCTGATTACCCGTTTCCTTATTCCTTTTTCTTTGATTTATTTTTGGGTTGGTGACCCCCTGGTAAATTTATAGGTCCTGTCCACATTTCAATTACAGTTATTACACTCTGTGTGCCCTGAATGCAGAGTATCACTGCCAATGCATCGGCAATGTCATCGACTATTGCCAATGTGAATATCACCTAAGCGGTAAACATTTAGGACATATTCATTGTAACTGTATGTAAGTTTTGTTGGAAATGTAAGTTTAAATGTAGAGCTTACTACCGCTTTAAGAGATATTCCGATCACTCAGATCTTTGCTGTATCAGGAGACAATGCTTCTTCTATGTTCAGTGTGGGTTCTGCTGAGTATTGGATGTGAATCTTTGCTTCCTGCTGGTTACAGAGTTGCCTGTTGCTCTCTCAGGGTGATGAGTGAGAGGAGTGAGGGAGAGGTAAAATACAAGGAAGGGCACTTAAAGGGGGAGTATCTGCATTGCTGCCAGTTGCAGGCTGAAGTCATGCCAAAAGTGTACTGGAACTACATCTGCATGCCAAATTACTTTCTAATTACACTGTGAACTAGACAAGGCTAATTCATGTCTGCAGGAAAGCAGCGCCTGCAATCAACATAAGGTTAATAGACAGCACAGACTTATAATTAATGACCGGAGAAGATCACTCCTCCCTGTACACAGACAACTCTCAACCTTTACCAATTGAATATTTGTTAGACCTAGTGTTTAGACTTTATTCTTAAACTGAGAGCTGCTTGGACGTCATTATTAAAGAAACAATCTAGTCAAACATAACAAATTAGAAACTCACTCAAGCAACACAACCTACCTTTGTCTATAGTTTTCTCCTTGACATTCGCATTGTGACACCCAGGCCTGCTGTTAGAAACCATGGGGGCCCCATACAGCCAACCTGACAGGGCCCCCAAAACCATGGGGGCCCCATACAGACAACCTGACAAGCCCCCCCCCCCCCCCCCGTTTCCACAAGGAAACACAGTTTACTATGCTTCAATTACAAATGAACACAGTGATTGATTGGTACCAGTCTCTCATTGTGTTCATTCAGGAAAGGAAGGGGCTGGTAAAGGTTACATAATTACCAGACCCTTTCTCCACTCTCCATACTGAAGGATCTTATTGCTTGCAGCTGCTGGTGGAAATAAGAGGAGGGAAGCCGGCAACATTACAGGGGTGGGGGCAGCTTTCAGCTGCTGCAGAGAGAGCTATACAAGGGATTGGTTCCAGTAATTGCCCCCCGCTGTAGCAATCACTCTCCCTGCCCACATCCGAGTCACCCAGCTACCTGGGCCCCATACAAGAGGACTGGTGGTACCCCCTTATCCACAGCCCTGGTGCCACCCCTACCCTGTTAAACTCTTACAATTTCTGTTATACTTTTTGTAATAACGGCCCTTTATCTAGGCCTGGAAAATGCATGCCAGGTGTTCCCAGATTGCAGGCCCTCTGTAGCCCACAAAGCAGTAGAACACTCACCACAAATTCCTGTGGCAGGTTGCTGCAGTGAAATCCAGAAGCATTATGAAAAGCCTGCTAAAATTAGCTGCAACACATCATAGAAAAAACACAGATTACAAATACATTTTAAGAACTAAGAAACTGCAATGTTCTCTGCAATACATAACCCATCAAATGTTGATTTTAAGAGTTTTGCTTTAGTTTAAAAAGTTATTAAAAGAAAAAAACATGTGCATAGTAATGTCAGCTTATTAAAGTGAGCCTCTCATACAACATGGCAGCCATAGTCAGGTGGATACATTTTCAAGGAATGCATTCTATAAATCCCCTGGTTTTGCCATAATGATGTCACCTGGGACATGAGTTCATAGGTTCAATACTAGTTTTGACCACAAAAAATGGTTGTCTTCATCATATATTTGTGCTATACTTTAACATGCAACTGTGTTGCCGCAATTTTTACACCCATTATCCTACTTTTTAAATGAATGATCTGTTTATAGACTACATTGCTTGTAATTTAATCAGGCTCAATGTACCAAGATCACATGCTCATGAAGCGTTATGCCCAGTATATAGGTGTCTGGCTGCCAGTGGTGAAGTAAAGCTTTCCATACTTCTGTCCAGGGAATGGAGGTGAATATGTACCTAAAGCAATGCTGGGAAATAACTGCACCAGGCCCAAGCTGCAAATGAGATCTCAGAGCAGAGGTGAGCTATGTGTATACAGTAACCCCCCCTTCCCCAAATAACTGGTTTTACCTTACCACAAGATGGATATAATGATTTTCAAGCACTAAAGATCATTTGAAGCCTGATCATGTACTGGTTGACCTTTGTAGGCTACCTTGGCTCATCCTTGCTTTCATTCTGAAAATATGGATTAGTTGGCTGTTATATTCCTCTAACGGCTACCATACTTTTTTGCCACGGATTCTGAACAAGCATAGAGATCAAGTATTATGGCTTCACTGAATATATTTTGTCTTTTTTTTGAAAAGTCGTACAATATGTATGTCAAAATGTACGGCTCAAATCGCACCTCACAGAATTCGCATGTGATTTGCACATGAATGCGGTGCGGTTCCTGTGTGAATCACATGCGATATGCACAGCAAAAGTGGGAACCCAGGCTAAGTGTTGGTGGTTGTAACGTATATTATGTGTAATTATGTTGTAAAAAAAAAAAAGAAAAGAAAAATAATGTCTAATAAAGAGTAAAGGAAACAACAAAACAAAAAACAAACAAACAAAAAAGGCATTATACCCATAGTTAGCATGTAACAAGAAACATTGTTTTAGTCTGCAGCCCCCACCAATTACAGAATCTAGGAATGTTTCTCATTGCAGGAGCTTGTCATCAGTTACATTTTGCATGGCTGTATATGGTTTCCTATATTGGTGGACAGCCCAGTGACATTGTAAGTAAATGGAACAAAGCCCCTTTTACTTCGGTGACCCACTACACTGGATGTCAATGAGAAATTACTTCCCTATATTAGTGGTCATTGTAGGTGGTTGATGAATCTGTCTCAGCACAAGGAACCCCTAGCAACCTCTGGAAGAACCCCAGGATTCCATGGAACCCTGGTTTACAAAGCCTGCACTAGATAGTAAAGCCTGGATGATGACAGTACTGGAACCTGAGCCTTTAAAAAAAACTTACACTTTCCTTGTGGATTCCTGTAACAAGGCAAACAGCAAAATGTAGTGTTCACAGCAACCAATCAGCAATCAGTGTCACGGTTAGGCCTGTTCTTAACTGATTTTTGGTGAAATTTTATTGGTTGCTATTGATTACTGTTATCTCTTAGATTGTAAGCTCCAAGGAGCAGGGCCCTCCTAACCCTCTTGTATTGAACTGTATTGTTGCTGTATTGTCTCCCATTATATTGAAAAGCGCTGAGCAAACTGTTGGCACTATATAAATCCTGTATAATAATAATAATATTAAATAATCTGGCATCTGTTCATTTTCCTGCAGGGTGAGATCTATTGTCATAGGAATGTACATTGAGATTGCAGACCTCCATTCACCTGTTACTCGATCTGCTATCCTGTGACACTATTTAACCAAACTTTCTCCTGAACCTGAGAGCTAAGGAAAGAATATAAACAGGAAACTTGTGTTTAGGTGGGAGTAGTGCGGATTCCTATCCTGCTGACCACAGAAGAGCTAAGAGGCAGGAAATGGGAAAAACAGTGTAAAAACCTGGGTGACTAATGTCTTCGAACAGCTTGGTGCGTAGTTTCACCGGTCTAGCATATCACGATCCAGACACACTGCAATCTCAATAATATCTTTGACAATATGCAATCTCTTATCTACTTTGTAGTACTTTTATATCAGTATCCTTCATGATGCTTGTGATGTCTTTTTCCTATTATGTAGGAAGCAGACTTGTACACTATGGACACATTGACCTTTTACCTGTAGATATCACAGGGCCTTTTGCTCTGTGGTTGTTCCAGTCTAACCATCCTGTTGACTGCATCTAAGAAACTTCTGAGATGTATCCTACTGGCTGAATAGAAAGCACATGATGTGCATTCATTTGGCCCTGTTTGACTGGCATTCTATACATCTATGTAAAAAAAACCCCCCAAAACTCCCACATCACTTACCAGCCAGCCTGCAACATACCAAACTGGCCCTGTCTAACAGTTCACATTAAAAACAAGGGGTTTAGTTTGCATACATTAGCAAAGATATTTGCAAGCTGCAGCGGCCACGTCACCGCACCCCACTGTTATGCAGTCCTAACTCTATAATTTTGAGATTCCTCCAAGTTGGATCACATATATAGTAATGGATAGATTAAGGGCAAGTATGCCTGGAGGGAGCCCCCCTAAAAGGTACAGGGACACATTGGACACCCAGCAAGAGCACAATGGCAGCTGACAGGGGCAGACTGACCATTCAAGCACTCGGGCACTGCCTGAGAGCCCGGAGTCAGTAGGGGGCCCCATGAAATGCCCCGGTACCTTTTATAGGCTTTTTTGGGTGTGTTTTGAGTGTGGGCAAGGACACAGGGGTCCCATGATTCCCTATTGCCTTGGGGCCCCATGAGTTGTCAGTCCGCCCCTGGCAGCTGAAGGTATCCAGTGCTTCCCTGCACCAAATCACTAACTGTACAAACAAATGACAACAACCACAACCTATGACCAGCCTTTGCAGCAAGGAGCACATGGAAGAACAATGCTTAGCTGACAGCTAGGTAACAAAACAGACAGAAGCAACATTGTGTTTCATTCCAAAACTGAATGTACTTCTGTGAATAGTTCTGTAAACCTACAATAAACTGAAGTTATAATATGCTTGTAAACATGTCTCTCACAAATGCCTACAAAGCACACATTTCTTACAAACAGCTACCTACAAATCACATTGAACAAACACAATGAATGAACCGTTAGGCATATGCATGTCACAGTGCTTATAGAGGAGACCTTCAATGGTGTTCTTCAGGAAGCTAAAATGGCTGCAGTGGTACATGACAACTCTTTATTATTAAGACACTCCTTATTCTTGTTGAAAGGAATAATAAAAACAGGTGCAATTGCAGTGACCACCCAATAGGTGGCTCTCTACTGAACACAATGAGGATATATAGAACAGCAACACGTCAAAAAATAAACCAAAATTCCCAGCTCACTTACCAGCCAGTGTGCAAAAAACTGAATAGGCCCTGTCTGTCATGTTAAAAACAAGGGGTTTCGTTTAGTATATAGCTATACCTGTTCTGCTGCAGGTAAATCCGTCTACACAAGAATCGAAATTCAATCAGTTCAGCAGGATGTTGATGAATTTTAATCTTTGTGTGGCCCTCCCTTTTTATAACAGAAACCAATCATTACATCAGCTGATCAGTGTATTCTGACAGTGGAGGCGTCCCCGTTGTCAGAATACAATAGCAGAGCAGGGAGGATTCCTGCATCCACCTCACTTGTGTTGGATGCAGGAATCTGTTAATTTTTTAATTCAGCTGGCTGGTTGAAAAAACAAACAAACAAACAAACAAACAAACAAACAAACAAACAAACAAACAAACAGTGTGTACCCAGCTTAACCCCAGGGACTGTTTACATGTCATGCAGATCCTATTCAAAATAATGGTATATATTGCATTTGGGGCCCACTTTAGCTTCAGGTCCAACAGAGGGATCTTCTAGTAACACATAGCCGGTACAATTTTTCAGGTGGACCTGATCGGAAGGTCCATGCCCCCTTATGGACTGCATCCTCATGCAGTATGGCATACCAGATTGGAGGTAGCCGGATGTCAATGGAGTCCATTTACACCTGACCATCCAGAGAGGGATGTGCCTATGTCTGCTCTGCATAAACTGAGTGGACACAGATGAGTCATCTGTCCTCCTCTGCTCCGATCAGCGGACATCAGCTCATAGATCCCCTAAAGCCTAAAGTGTCACCAATGGCAAAACATTTTTTTTTAGTTTTAGAATGACTGGAGAGGGATTAGAACACCTGTCGGTTTATTGCTGTCTGTGCCCCATTAGGGAGATTCTCCTCTATTTTTCCTGTTTAACATTATCATCAAAAGTGAAAGTAAAAGAAAATTCCAAATTTTGGGTTGACACCAGAACAATAACAGAGAGCAAATCTTCCAATGGGGACACTAGTTCTGGTGACACACCCAGGAATCCTTCACTTTGCAGGGATTTCCTCTCACTTCCTGTTTTGACTATGGGACAGGAAGTGAATAGAAATCTCCCCAATGGGACACAGCTGGCAAAAAAACTGACAGGGGTTATAACCAGAGGCGGACTGACCATTTGGAAACTCGGGCACTGCCCAAGGGCCCAGGGTCAGTAGGGGGCCCCATGAGATGCCCCTAGTACCTTTTTCATAGGCTTTTTTGAGTTTGGGTAAGGACACAGGGGCCCCATGATCCCCTATTGCCCGGGGGCCCCATGAGTTGTCAGTCCGCCTCTGCACATGTGTGCATTAGGTGAAGCAGAGCCTACAAGTTTATGAAGTAATTTGCAGCCCTAATGTCAGATGTGTAGAGCCTGCATGTCAGATCACCCTCTAAAGTCTGTTGGCAGCTTTACCTATTATTGGTCAGCTCGACCGTGGTGAAGAAATGCCCAGTTACTATCCAGAATTATTAAAGGTCTTTCTATTCTTCCTCAAAAGAACTAGAATCTATTGTATTATACTATGTTACTTATATACCAAACTATATACCATACTATAGTATTTACATTGTTACGTGACTATACTATATACTATACTATACTATAAAGACTATTTACAATTTAAATTGACTATACCATACTATTCCATGCTGACTGTTTACATTCTACATTTACAGTACTATAATATACAATATACTATACTTTTCTATACTGACTATGTACATTTTAAATTGATTATATTTTACTATATACTATACTGACTAGGTACATTTTAAATTGATTACACTATATTGACTATTTACGTTTTAAATAAACCATACTATACCTTACACTATACTATATTATAGAAGCTATTTAGAAATTCAATTAATTATACTATAGTATGTACTATACTACTCGATACTGGCTATTTACATTTTAAATTGACTATACTATACTGATTTAATGTTTTAAATTGACTCTATTATACTATATACAATACTATTTACATTTTAAGTTTACTATACTATACATTATACTATATTGACTATTTATGTTTTCAGTTGACTGTACTATACAATGTACCATAGTATGCTATTTACATTTTAAATTTACAGTACTATACTATACACTATACTATACTCTTCTATACTTACTATTAACTTTAAATTGACTATAGCAACACAGAGGAACCCTTTAAAATAACTTTCAGGTCTCCAGAACTCCTGCTAAAAATGACTACATATATCTACAACTGGTGATACATTAGTGTGTTGGTCATTGGGAGGGATGCTCCTTACACATGCGGACATTGAGAAGAATTACCCTCTTACAAATAGCTAAAAAGATCAATGGTGGCAGTGGGAGCTTATCTGAGAGGCAGAAATTGCTCCTTGCTCAAGGAACCTTTGGAGGAACCCTGGTTGAGAAACCCTGCACTCTACCATACTATGTTGACTATTTTTGTTTTAAAGCAGAGCTCCTTGTTGCTGATTCCTTTCCTTCACTGAATATGTCATCCACCTTCTGGTTCACTCAGTAGTTGCTCTGAAATAGCCTGTTCATTTTCAAATCAAACCATTCATTCTCTTTGGTTTTCTGTTTATAAGACTGGTGGCTGCTATGCCTCTTATTCCCCCATCCAAAGGTCTTGGCACATCCCTTCTGTAGTTCTTTCTCCAGAAGACAGCAATGTAATTCAGCCCCATTTACAGTGGTGGGCAGACCAAGAATCTTATACACATTCAACATGCACAGGCCTAGTGTACCAGCCCACATTCACTACAATTCCTTGTGGTTGGTCGGAACTGTAGTTTCCTTTTACTGCAGTGGCAGAGGAGAGGATATGATGTAATCCCTGCTGTTGCACCTCCTCCTTGGCAGAGCAGATGCTGTTATCTTTTGATCTACGGAGATGAGGTCGTGAAAATTCAATTAGACTTCTCTCCTAAATGGTAAGGATCTTCAAAATGTTATTAACAGTTTAGTGCTTTGTGTAGGGGGTGTACTAATGGCTGATTTTTTTTGCCTATCCCGGAGTTCTTCTTTAAATTGACTGTACTATATATATTACACTATATTGACAATTTATATTCACTGTACTATACTATATACCATACTATACTGGCTATTTACATTTTAAATAGACTATTTTTGTAATGTTTTATTTACTATGCTATATAGTATACTATGCTATACTATCTATTTCAATTTGAAATTGACTAAATTACACTGACTACATTATACTATCCTATATTGGCTATTTATATTTTAAATTGTGCAACAATGTCAAATTGAATTCAAAGGAGCTACCTAGCCCAGGAATGTCAGTTTACAGCTATCACGTGTTGTAAGGTCAGAGGTGTGTGACACTTTCAGCACAGGCCAGGAAGGAAGGTTTTATTAAGAGGGGAGAGCCTTTTAAGACGTTTCCTCTCCTGCACACATGTGGACTAACAAGCACTCTAGGTCACCTTCCAAGGATGGATAGAGGAGTTGCTGTGATCTCCATTTACAATGAAGACTAAAGACCTGGAATACCTCTGTTTCCTACAAGAGGTAAATTGGGCCATATGGCAATGTACAAAGAGGATGAAGCAGACGGTGACATTTGTGCTTTAAAAGAAAAATCCCCTTTGGTTGTAGCCAATAAAATCAGGTATTTTCATTATAGCTTCTTCACTTTTACAAATACTACACCCTGCCACTGTTTTCAAAAACTAAATGTAACTTCTATGGTCATGAAAACAAGGATGAAAATTTTACTATTGGATTACATTTTAATAATGAATTTCAATAAATCCTATTATAACAAAATAAAATGTAGAGTACTGCTGCACAAAGAGGTAGAGGGATAACTACATTCTGTCAGCAATAAATTTAAATACATACCCTGCGTCACCCAATGCACAGGGTCACATGCCTGAACACGTGAACGCTCATGTGCCCACACCAGTCCGGTTTGCAGAACCTTTCTGATGCAGATAGAAATAAGAACCAATATTATTATTATTATTATTATTATTATTATTAATATAACTTTTTACCACTTCTTAAAAAAAATAAATAAACTGGGTCGCCAGGATAAGGTAGGGACACAAACAGCAATATGGACCTGACAGGAGATCTTACTCCAACCAAAAATAAAAAATAAAATAAACAACATTTTTAAAAGGTTTTAGCTTCAGATCTACTTAAAAACCAGAATAGCAATGTATGGAGCTTTTGGTTAAAATTAATGTTGGACACACACATCATGCTTGCCTCACTTTTTTACCTGTGCAGTTGTAAGTTTTAATTGTTTTCCTTTTCTGGTCCTGTTCAAAAGTGAGAAACATTACAAAAAATTGCTTGATTATACCAAACACATTACAATTTTATTAAAAACAATAAATTGTTTCCCAACCTGTTCAATTGCATGTTTTGCATTAAGACACATATTTTATCAAGAAAGGCATGGCAATGGAAAACACAGACCTGGTCTTTTTTTTAAAGCAGCGTACCACAAAGTAAGACATGCTGCAGTGTAGATCTGGTGGCACCCACTGTACTTATGTTATCACTGCAGTCAAATGCACATGTTGGCAATGCATAGGTCTGAAGGAGACCTAAAGGCTAACTGTACTTTCTAATAACGTAATCCCAATGACTTCCCTCCCCATGTGCACCCCCTTGCACCCACCCTAGATCAGCAGGCAGTGCAGTCCAGGAACCTGCACTATATCAGGTTGTGCTTAGTGACTCCCCTCCCTCCTATGAAAACCAATAAAGAAACCAAGCACCCCTGGCACTCTGCACCCTGACATCTCCGTGCCACCCTGCACCCCTGCCTCGGAACCCATCCAGCACCCCTGCCTATGAACCTAATCAGTTCCCCTGACCAGGGGCGGACTGACAATTTGGAAACTCGGGCACTGACCGAGGTACCGGGGTCAGTAGGGGGCCTCATGAGGTGCCCCTGGTACCTTTTTCATAGGCTTTGAGTTTGGGCAAGGACACAGGGGCCCCATGATCCCCTATTGCCCGGGGCCCCATGAGTTGTCAGTCCACCCCTGCCCCTGACTCTGAACCATCCTGCCTTCCACCATCCCTGACACTAAACCCCAACACCCAAGACACTGCACCTTTCTGTCAGCTAGCAACTCTACCACTGCATGTTCTACAATTGCCCCCCCTGTCCCTCATCCCTTTGCAGGGATGTGCAGAAAGGAGAGAGACTGAGCCTTACATTTTTGGGCTCTTGGCTCTCTTCTTCCTCCCAGTGTGTTCCGGGGGAAGGGGGAGGTGGTGCACAGTTCTCGGAAGAGAGGTAGAGGAAAGTCAAATACAGAGACCCCACCACCTTCATTGCTATGGAACTTATGCAGTGCAGCAGCCATTTTGTAGAAGTGCAACATCCAAACCTATTCCATTTTTCTTTTACTTTAAAACTGGGTTCACACTAATGTGGTGCAGAACACCTCATGTAATTTGTACAGGAATCGCATCGCATTCCTGTGCCAATTCCATGCAATGTCTGTGCAGTGCGATTTGAGCCATATATTTTGTATGGCTAAAATTGCATCGCATTCGCACCAAAAAGGCGCAGGACCCTTTTTTTACCCGCAACCGAATCGCATTGCATGGGTGTTGTCACCCATACAACGCGATTTATGGCAGTTGCATTGCGTTTTGCGATCTGTTTAGGGGTGTTAATAATTTAACATTGATGCCCACATCAGATTGCATGAACGCCATGCGACTGCAATGTGGTGCAGGAAACGCACAGGATACACATCGTTTCCTGCACCGCATCAGTGTGAACAAAGTCTTAAGGTACATATTTTGTTTGGAATACATAACCACTGTTTATCACTCTTCCCTCCTAAACTGTTAAACCTTCTATATTATTATTTTAAGCATGCCATCTCTATACTAGGCTGAAACTAAAGGGGAAAACTTACACACACACTATATTGCCAAAAGTATTGCCTTTACACACACATGAACTTTAATGGCATCCCAGTCTTAGTCCGTAGGGTTCAATATTGAGTTGGCCCGCTCTTTGCAGCTATAACAGCTTCAACTCTTCTGGGAAGGCCGTCCACAAGGTTCAGGAGTGTGTCTATGGGAATGTTTGACCATTCGTCCAGAAATGCATTTTTGAGGTCAGGCACTGATGTCGGACGAGAAGGCCTGGCTCGAACTCTCTGCTCTAATTCATCCCAGAGGTGTTCTATTGGGTTGAGATCAGGACTCTGTGAAGGCCAGTCACGTTCCTCCACCCCAAACTCGCTCATCTATGTTTTTATGGACCTTGCTTTGTACACTGGTGCACAGTCATATTGGAACAGGAAGGGGCCATCCCCAAACTGTTCCCACAAAGTTGGGAGCATGAAATTATCCAAAATGTCTTGGTATGCGGATGCCTTAAGAGTTCCCTTCACTTGAACTAAGGGGCCAAGCCCAACCCCTGAAAAACAACCCCACACCCATTCTCCTGGCAACTGCCAAACCCATATATACGTCCATCGGATTGCCAGACAGAGAAGTGTGATTGGTCACTCCAGAGAACACATCTCCAGTGCTCTAGAGTCTAGCACTGTTGTGCTAATCTGAAGGCCACATGAAGTTTGGAGGTCTTTAGCTATTGAATCTGTAGACAGTTGGCAACTTCTGCGCACTGTGCGCTTCAGCATGCGCTGACCCCACTCTGCCATTTTACATGGCCTACCACTTCATGGCTGAGTTGCTGTTGTTCCCAGTTGCTTCCACTTTGTTATAATACCACTAAGAGTTGACGGGGAATATTTAGCAGCAAGGAAATGTCACGGATGGACTTATTGCACAGGTGACAACCTATCACGGTACCACGCTTGAATTCACTGAGCAACTGAGAGCGACCCATTCTTTCAAAAATGTTTGTAGAAGCAGTCTGCATGCCTAGGTGCTTGATTTTATACACCTGTGGTCATGGAGGTGATTGGAACGCCTGAATCAATGATTTGGAGGAGGTACCCCAAAACTTTTGGCAAACTTTTGTATATGAAAATCTATTTTACAAATAATGAATGACAAAAGATAACTGCTTACATTGAGGCACAGTTTGTTTGGCTGAAACGTCAGACTGAGCTATCCAATCAGGAAAAATTCACTGGGAGTCGCTGATGATGATTTATCAAACTGTACAAACAACTGGCTTCTTTCAAAGAAGTAAATTAGAGTCTTTAAAACATTAAAAGAAAACTAAAGCTCCACCTGTAGTTTAAAAACAGAAAGCAAATTATTCATATTCGGTATTTCATATATATCTAAACAGAAAATATTTTAGGTTTCATTTCTGATTAAAATAATTAGAAAAAAAAGGAATTATGTTCAAAACCATTACCCAATACCTTTAACGTGATAAATTCATGTTATCCAAGGTAATCAAATCAACAATTTACCTTGTGTTGCCAGCAGGTATGTGGTTTTTTTAATAATATATTTTTACTATGGTGGTATAACCCCAAAAGCAAACATTTATTATATTGCAACCTACCAATTCATAGATGCAATGGCTGTGTTAGTTTTCTTTTTTAGGATTTTCACCTGCTGATATAAGCCAGTAAGTCTGTTGTTTTAGAACGAGCCTACTGCAGATTCAGCAATTACAGGGAAGAGACAAAAAATGTACCATTTACCATTGCCTACAATGGTTAGCTTTTATACCAGAGCTACTAGCTAGGACTTAAGAGTTCCTTGCCACCAGATGCCCCACCCAACCCCTAACCTGCCCCACCCCTAATTCCGCCTCTAAACATGCCCTAGTAAATTATGCCATGAAATGGCCGTGTTAAATGTTTTATGCAGAATGAAGGAAGGGAAGGAAGGAAGAAAGGAAATGGAAGGAAGGGAGGGGTGGAAGGAAGGAAGGAAGGAAGGAAGGGAGAAAGGGAGGGAGGGGTGGAAGATAGGGAGAAAGGGTTGTAAGGGAGGGAGGGGTGGAAGGAAGGAAGGCAGGGAGGGAGAGAGGGGGGTGAAAGAAAGGAAGGGGAGGAAGGAAGGGAATGGGAAGGAAGGGAGAGAGGGGTGGAAGGAAGGGAGGGGTGGAAGGAGGAAGGATGGGAGGAGTGGAAGGAAGGGAGGGGTGGAAGGGAGGGAGTAAAGGAAAAAAGGAAGGGGTGGGTGAAAGAAAGGAAGGAATGAATGGAAGGGTGGCTGAAAGGAACAAAGGGAGAGGTGGAAGGGAGGGGTGGAAGGGAGGGTGGAAGGAAGGGAGGGAGTGGTGAAAGGAAGAAAGCGGTGTAAGGAAGGAAGGAGTGGGTGTAAGGAAGGAAGGAGTGGGTGTAAGGAAGGGAGGGGTGGGTGTAAGGTAGGAAGGAAGGGGTTCAAGGAAGGATTGGAGGGAAGGGAGGGGTGGGTGGAAGGAAGGGGTGGGTAGAAGAAAGGAAGGAAGGAAGGGTGGAAGGAAGGAAGGGAGGGTGGGTGGAAGGAAGAAAGGGAGGGGTTTAAGGAAGGATCGGAGGGAAGGGAGAGGTTGGTGGAAGGATGAAAGGGGTTGGTGGAAGGAAGGAAGGAGCGGGTGGGTGGAAGGAAGGGAGGGTGAAAGGAAGGAAGGGTGAGTGGAAGGAAGGGAGGGTGGAAGGAAGGGAGGGGTGGAAGGAAGGAAGGGGTAAGTGGAAGGAAGGGGTTGGTGGAAGGAAGGAAGGAAGGAAGGAAGGAAGGAAGGAAGAACTGGGTGGATGGAAAGAAGGGAGGGGTGGAAGGAAGGAAGGAAGGAAGGAAGGAAGGAAGGAAGGAAGGGAGGGGTGGGTGGAAGGAAGGAAGGGGTGGAAGGAAGGAAAGAAGGGTGGGTGGAAGGAAGAGAGGGGTGGATGGAAGGAAGAGAGGGGTGGAAGAAAGGAAGGGGTAGGTGGAAGGAAGATAGGAAGTCAGACTCTCATGCTCATTCAGAACTGTTGGCTGCTGTGTTGAATTTCCTGCCCACACCTCGACTGAAGCTGCACGGAGTATGGGCGGGCACAGGGCAAGACAGAGCAGATCCAACCTCTTTCTCCTTCTTCAATGAATCAGCTAAAAGCAGCGGGATGGAGAAGAGGAGAAGTGGGGGGGGGGAGGGCTGGAAAGAAATGGAACGATCAGATATGATCTTTGCAGCGGTGACTAGCAGTGATCTCCTGTATGGCTTTCAATGAAGCAGCTGGAAGGTGCTTCTCCTCCTCTCACTCATGCGGCTTTCAGCTGCTTCATTGAATATCGCTGCTTGTCACCACCCCTAATCCCGGCATTGCTTGCCCCACCTTATTTCCACTCACCCAATGTGAGCGGGCGAGTGGAAATTTCTAGGGCTGTTTATATTTATGTATAACCTTTATCCCAAAAAGAAAAAAATAGTTGCTTTAAGGTCTCATGCTCACAGAACGTTAAAAAAAATTCTCCTAGAAGCCTTCCTCCTGGCAGCAGCGTTTTTGCAGAAAAAACTCTGATGCTTGTAATAGTATCTAATACTTTTACAAGTGTTTAGGCGCGACATTGCATTCTACCAGTGGAGCCACTGATTGAAAAAAAATTTCCAACATGTCTCTTCGATAGAAGCCGATCAAATGATCACCTTCTGCCAAGCAGGGGCAGCCACACATAGACTGAAATTCAGCTTGTCCCTGCTGAACCTGCCAAATTTCGATCAGTGTAAGGCTATCAGAGGTAAGGAAGAATCCTGTGAAGATGGAAAAAGACAAAATGAGTAGGGTAGTTGAAGGTTAAACAAGTTTGTGAAAAAGAAGCAAGAGCAGGATGTGATGGAATACACCTGAGTAAGGAAGTGGGGAAATGCGATGGAACTGCAACATGTAAAACTCAACAATTAAATAGAAGATTATCAGATGTGATAGAACAAGTTATTTTGGGGTGGAAAAGTGGGAAACGTTTCCCAACGTCACTACTCGATGACATATCCCAGCAAAGAGATCCCATATTTGCAGTGTATCATTGACAATATTATGCAAACAAGAGCAATAGGGTTAATTGCATACATTTCATACAAAGGCTTACCAATAATTATGTTGTGGTAGTAATCTGCGAGGAATAATATATTCAGCAAGCCCAGATTTAATAGATTTTGTCACACTTGTCCTGACCTGCGCACACCCATCGTTCTGCCTACATGATATCATCTACTGCAACCTTCTATTAAAGCAGAATAGAGCACCTATACTGTTTCCACTGGGATAAGGCATTTATTATTTATGATTAAATGTGGCAATGTTTTGTAGGACCTAATGGACATTTGGATATCATAGAAAAGGAGTCATAGGGGAATGTGAGTCAGAGAAAGTGGAGATATTTCCAGGTTGTTATGTCTTTCCATCTTTGGGAAATTCCATCATAAGTGATTGAAGAAACCAGCCTGTTTACAACCTCTACAACAAATTAACGAAGAGCTAGGGAACATGGCTGTCAGTTTTGTTGGGGATTTATATCACCTAAATGTAAATTTGTAACACGACTCATGGGTTTTAATGTTAATATAAGTAACGTGGTTCAGGGTGAGAATGTGTATGAAAAAAAATCTAATTTTAATTCCTTTTCCCTTTCTTTTTAAAAGTACAGGTCCTGAGTGGAATGAACACTCATCTAAAGTTTGTTCATCAAGGAAAAAATATGGGTAGTCCCAGAATTATTTTAGCAAAGTTTTTCATATACTGTAAAGGTATAAATGGGTCTGAGAATAGGTAAGGATTTACAGAAAAAAAATGTGTTAGCTGAGTTTATCTGTACGCTTACTTCTAACGCAGGAGGTTAGATACTATAGCTTTCCCATAAGGTAACCAGAGTTACCGTCTCCTTTCTGGACTTATACACAACGCTCTAGTACCTGTCTACCATGCTGGGGCAGGCAAGAACTCCACACAGCAAACAGGTACTTGTGGTTGGCAGACAGAATGGTTCATTGCCAGTCCAGATACAAGGCAGGCAAGGTTCAGAATAGTCAGATTCAAATCTGTAGTCAAAAGGCAGGCAGAGTTCAGAAAGTAGTCATTATCTGATCTGGAGTCATCAATAATGGAATTGGCGCAGGGCAGACAAATAGGGAACTTGAGCACGTGATACAAACGCTATCACAAGCATAAGACTGCAGGCTTGGCCGGCTTAATCAGGTTTGGTCTCCAGCCAGAGACTGGCCACTTCAATCACTTTGCAGGTGGACAGACAGGGAGAATGTATCATAGCCAAAACCAGGATGCTGAATGAGACTATGATGGAGCAGGAGCACTAGACGTTCCGAACAATATCTCCATGTATCCTTGGGGAAATGTCCCAAGTTTTGTTGTGTAACATTTAGAGGTAACCATGTGCCCTGTGGAGCAAATATTTAACAACAAGTATTCCCATCAATTTCCAAGTTCTGAAAAAAGGAAGCAACAGCAAGTATGTGTTTTGGTCATCATGGACTGGGGTTGTCTCTATATTCTAGGTTCACAATATACACTGGACTTTTTCTAAAGCAAAACTCAGAGCTTAACCCTATCTACCCTGTAAGTAAGGCCTGACCCCTTTTATTCAAAAGTTCAGTGTGGTATACTCACTGACCAGAAAGGTTCCCCCCAAGAATGGTGGATGGTGAGGTGCTTGGCCTATGGCGGGCATGCATTGGATTTGCTGCTCACAGTGGCTAGATTCATTCTAGATTGTAGATTTCTTGTTTAATGACTTTCTCATAGAATAAACAAAACATGGATGGTCCCTCTGGGACACATCTCCACTAAGTCCCATATTTTCTTCTCCAGTACTGCAGCCTCATACATGCATGTGATATGAGTGATACTGCACACCAGGTCTGTATTTCACACTGTTTCAGACCTTTATTAGAATACAGTAGATCCATATCAGCCTATATTTCTTTGTTTTGGTTGGAGATCTCGTACAGTAGCTGTTAAGATATCGTTTACACTCCATATGTTTCCAACAATATATAGTAAGGCTATCCTGGAACTTTATAGTATAGTTCAAATTAAAACTTACCCTCAATAAATCAGTAAATTCCAAATTTTGTTTTTTGTTCAATTCTTTAAGAATGTGATTTTTGCCGTAGAAATAAAATTCTGAGGTTTAATAGAACTATTATAGGAACAACATCTGGATGACATAAGGAAGCGTTTTTATTGGCTTTGAAATAAGGTCAACCCTTGGTGTGCCAGAGAGACGGAGGTGTGGAGAGGGACGTGTAAGATTCAGGAAAATTCCAAATCGGGTCGGACAAGACGAGGCCGAGTGGGAGCAATCAGTTCCTTCAACATAAAAGTTCTCTGTGGTCCAGTCGTTAACAAACCTCTTTTTAATAGATAGATAAATCTTGCGCTTTTGGGCTGTACAGCCGTTTGTTAACCTGTAATATGTTAACATAAGGCACAGCTGCAAAACTACTTGAGTTGGTTGTCGTCTCAAGCTTCAAGCTCTCCTGACAGCAGTGGGTTTGACATATATACTGATGCAGCCAGGCCACAGATTGTTTAGACATTCTAAAGCAGAATGTCAGCGGAAAGGTGAGTTAAGGCTATGTTCCTGGATGTTGTAATGAGAAAGCCTATTGAGGCAGCAATGGTTTCTTAAAGGAAAATAATAATGGTCTTGAGTCAATTTTATTTATTTTTTCTGTACAGCCACACTCCAGACAAACAGGTAAATACAAAGAAGAAATACATATAGGGGAGCTGTTTAATCTGCCAAATGGTTTGTATTTTACTCTATCCTGTTCTCGCATTTACATAGTTCTGTCACACCACCCATCTCAGTGTGGCCAGGCTGCAGACCTGATTTTTCGCTGCTTCAGTGTAGTAACATTTACAGGTCTTGGGATTTTTGACTGATATTAGATACATAGTAGATAAAAAACAATTATTTGAGTCCTAACATCATACTTTTATTTGCATTGATTTTTTTAATATAAAATAAACACTCAATGATCTAAATCCATCAACTCCCCCTAGCTCTGGCCTCACCAAACATTACAATTTTACCCCCAATTGAGGCTATTTGTTAATTGCTATACCTGCAACAAACTTCCCGCCAAGGGATATTCCAGGAGCCTAAACGTTACATGTTTTGTTGAATTTTCAACTTTATCAGGAGAAGAGGGACACAAATGTTCAATCTACAGTTTATACCAATTTGTTACATATATGATAATATACAGTATATCTTATTTATACCGTATATATATATATAAAAAACACACGTGCAATCCTTGTATTTCAATAAACATATGATGCATGAAAAAAGATACAAAGAATACTATAGATTTTCTCAGATAACACAGTGGGGTTGATTTACTAAAATTGGAGAGTGCAAAATAGAGAGCAACCAGCTTCCAGGTTTTTTGTCAAAGCTTAACTGAACAAGCTGAAGTTAGAAGCTGATTGGCTACCATGCATATCTGCACCAGAATTTTCACTTTCCAGTTTTAGTAAATCAACCCCGGTGCCTTTTAGGCACTGCTGTGTCTCACTGAAACCTTGCAGTGATGCCTGTGAGGGAGGAGTCACTGCTATGACTCATTAATGTGTAAATTTTTATCTTGAGCATTTGAGCTCTGTAAAAAAAATCTTTATCTGCTACAGCAAACCGAGGAAATATAATAATATAAATCATTATATGGGACACTAGTTCTGGTGACAACCTGGGATTGTCACACTGTGGAAATATTTCCCCTCATGTCCTGTGTTGGCTATGGGACAGGACATGAGGGGAAATCTCCCCAATGGGACCCATATGGCAAAAAATTTACAGGGGTTATAGCCCTCCCTTATACAAAAGTGAAAAAAAAAGTTTGCCATTAGTTCCACTTTAACCAATTGCTGACTGTGCTATACTGAATGACAGCTGCAGCATGGTTGTCCAGTTCTGGGAGGGTGTCACATGACATCCTTCCAGAACCGCTGCCCCCTGCGGCGAGCACCCGGCGCTCTCTGTGATTGCTGAGTCCTTTGGTAAAGGGCCAATCACAGGGGCCTTTTACCAAGTGATCAGCTGTGTCCTATCGCAGCTGATCACAATGTAAACACATTTGCTGGCTATCGGCAGTACTTTTCGCACACTGTCACAGCGTAAGGAAAGTACTGCCAATAACTGTCAGTGTGCCCTGATTATTAGTGCATCCCAAAGGATAATAAAAGCAGTGTGAATGGTCCGCAATGGCAGTCAATGCAATGCTGTGCCCCAATTGGGGATAACTTGATGCGTTTTGGGAGATGAACCCCCTTCCTCAGAGCTGACACCATTCACACTGCTTTTATTATCCTTTGGTTTGTGAGTATACATCTATTTGATTACACAATAAACACGGTGTATACCACGGTAATGCACGATGAGAGTGCGCCCTTTTTTATTCTTTGTTCATTAGCATTCAGATTTCCCGATCTTTGAAGGGCAGCACCTCTTCGTTTGCCATTTTGAATTCCTTTAAGTCTGCATGAAGATCTGAGCGCTGGTTTCGTTTGTTTGTCTAACAATGAACATCTGATAGGTCAAAAGATCATAATGTGACCTGCTTCATGACATGAGGCTAGAAGCTGCAATGCCTTGCTGGGAAAAGGGGTGGGCTATCTATACAGCATTAACTAAACCAAAGGAAAGGGAGTGTCAGTGACCCAGATATGACCAGAAATGTGTGGACTGACACAGGGAATAGCAGGCTTCAGGAGTGATGTAAAATATAATTTATTGTGAGCTACACCAGTGTATAACAACATACAGTGCAAACAAACCCAAATAACAAAAACCTTCACCCAATATATATATATATATATATATACACACACAGCAATCCAGCGTAGAGGAAGACAGACTACGTAGCAGGGGGTCAAGGGCACAATACACCAAGGCACTGATTGCAGGCCTGGTTACTGCTTAAATACACCTCCTGCAATCAGCCTCAGGTGATGGCTTGATTGCAGGAGGTGAGATCCTGGCTGCTGAAAAGCACTCTCTGGTAGGGACTGGTACTGCAGCTCACAGAGCAGGTGAGCCACAGCACCATCAGTGGTGAGCCCTTACCTGACAGGGAGGAGCAGAAACAAAATATAGAGAACACTTAAAGGCATATGACAGTCATGTGAAACATGACAATGTGCTAGTATGTGATGAATACTAGTACATTATGACATTATTTTGCAGGGTTTTTTTTTTTGCTTTACTACCATTTTAACACATGAGCCTTTCATGTGGCAAGTAATATTTTTTTTTATTGCTAAGGTGACAAAATGTTTAGGAAATGCGAACGTAATAATGCACAGAATTGTTCATAATACATAATATTGTAATAATGTAATTAATAATATGCATCTTGATGACTTGAACTTCAAACATGTGCAGGCTTTCATACATTTAGTTTTTATTATATGGTCAAAAAGTGTGTATGTTGTTTTATTTAAAAGCATTAGGCTTAGGCTCTACATACATGGTGCGTTTGGAGAACTCTTCTGAATGCTGGAGGCATTTTAGCTCTGAAGAAGGGAGTTCATCTCCCGAAACGCATTAGCTTATCCCTATCAAGGGCACAGCATTATTGACTGTCTTTGCAGACTACATTATTTGCTTTTAATTTCCTTTGGTTTGTGAGTATACATCTATTTGTCTACACATTAAATATGTGGTGTACCACGGTAATGCACGATGAGAGTGCGCCCTTCTCTGCTTTTGTTCACCAGTGTCCAGATTCCCTGATCTTTGAAGGGCAGCACCTCTTCGTTTGGCATTCAGAATTGTCTTTGGTCTGCATGAGGATTTGAGCGCTGGTTTCGTTTGTTTGTCTTTGGATGGCATTAAAGCAGTAGTAAAGGTTACAAAAAAAACAGAAAACCCTGCAAGGTAAAGGCATAATGTGCTAGTATGAATTGCATACTAACAAATTATGAAAGACTTACTTTGAAACGAAGCCCTCCAGTGGCGAGCTATCACCGCTGCAGAGGCTTCCATCTTCATCCACTATGCCTTCCTGGTTTGTGCGCTGCGGCTGCTTGAATGGCTGAGCCGTGATGCCGTCACTCCTGTGCATACGCACGGGAGTCACAGCCGTGGCACAGTGCTCTGGAGGAACGGCATAGGTATGCTGTTCCTTCAAAGTGCATGTGCTGGTGACATTACTGGCTGCTGCTCCACAGAATGTCTCCTAAACAGTACACATTTAAAATAAAAATTCAGAGTTTACTAACACTTTAAGCAAATTTTTGAGATGTGTTTTTATGATATATTTAAAACTTCTTATCTAACAATACAGAAAAAGGAAAAACTTCCTGTGTTATTTGGTTAATAGGAATTGGCACCAAAGAAACCCTTTCCTAGTGCACTACATGTCCTAAGAAATAATTAAAAAATCCCACCTAGTTAGAATTCTGTAAAGTGTATGTCAGGACAAACTAAAGAAAAACATATTCATTACATCTGTGCAATATGATAGCCAGGGGTTGTCGATAGCCCCTGGCTATCACAATACATGCACAGGTCTTCATGCTTTATCCCTTTAAAAGAAATGCCCATTGATCTGTCAGAAGTGCAGTATGTTAGAGTAAAATAAAGAAAACTAGGCCAGATGTTTGATACCCAAAGTGGAGCAAATGCAAAGGCACAGGCTAAAGAATGCAGCACAGTGTATTAACTGAAAGTTCTAACAGGGTGGTAACAGGGCCTCAATATCACAGCTGAACCCAGTACCTTGACAGTACCTTACAGCAGGCCTCGTAGAACACAGTCTTAGTACTGGCGAAGAAGGTGACTTGCAGGCAGTGTAGCAACACGGGCACCCGAGCAGCAGAAAAAAGGAGGTCCCAGGGTAGCAGCTCAGGCGTAAGGTCCCTACACTGTCCCTCCTCCACTGGGACCTTTCCCTACGCTAGACAGACTGTCCTTCACAAATGGGCCCTGTCCCTGCCCTAGACACCGCACACATGAATGCCAACTGCAGGGGGACATTGCTATTAATTAGCACTGTCCTCACTAAAGATAGTCACTGATGTCATCCAGCACAGCAGTGTCCAATCAGACAGCTGCTTCCCTGATGACGCCTATGGAAGCCTTATAGGAACAAGAGTTATTCTCCTCCATCCTCCCTGCATATTAGCTGCCAAAACAGCGCCACTTGTACAGCAAAGCTGAATTGCACCTGCCTACATATGTATCCCTGTAACCTCCCTGGCGGTATTCCCGATTGTAGCTCGGGGTAAAGTTTCAGTACCACAAGCGGTAACCCCGAGCTACACTCGGGCTTACCATGCGGTGCTGCTCCGGGATCCCTCGATCACTTACCTTGTCCTGCGCTCCCGCGATGTCCCTCCTGCAGTGTCCCCTGTAATGTCCTCCGGCGGATGCCGGCATCTGTCTTCTGGGTTCCATCCCCTGCGAGCTTTGGGACGTACAGGGATGGAAATGGCGGGAAATTTGAAAATGACAAAAAGTGACATTCACTAAAAACACTAAAATAACATAGTACAACATTACTGTATCAAACCATTTCACATACATTTTGTCCCGAGTGCTTTGTCAGGTGTCCTGCCTACATTTTTACCGTTCTTTCTACCTGGAAACTGAGAAACGTCCATGGCGTCCAAAAAGTGTCCCTTTAGGTCAAAAGCAGTTTTAGACCAGCTAGAGAACAGCGATACTAAATTAGAACCACTTGCAGAATTGAGTGATAATGATTCGTGGGGAAATTCGTCATCAGACACTGAAAACGATTTTGTGACTTTGCTCAGTGATGTGAGAACTTGGCACTCTATTTCAAATTTCAGTGTTTTTGGTTTGATTATATTATTGAATTAAATGTATTATTATATTATTATTTTTTATGATTATTTATTAAATTATAATTTATGATTTCGTGTTTCAAATTATAACATACCCAGGATTTTTACTAGACTCTTGTTCAGACAGATTTCAGTGAGTTATTCCTAAAAATTACAGGCCTACAATAAAAAAAATAGATATTTCCATGCAAAAAAATGTACCGCTTTGAGCACAGAAATATGGACATAATCAGACCGCTAGGGAGGTTAAAGCTTAGTTCACACTAGCGACAGAGAGGACATAAAAACAGGCACTTAGTCTGTTTTTACTCCCCAACCACCCACCTCCAACATTACATAGTGGACAGAGGGGTGAGTTCACATTGCATTGCTTTGCGGAGCTGAAATTGTAACTCAACATGTTGAGTTTAGCAGGTGGCACCATATGTTAAATTGGTCCGTTGAAGTCAAAAGAACTGCACTGCAACCATGTTCCAAATGCAGATGTGGTGGTTGCAACACTGTAGTTTAATGTAAAATCCTTCAGAAAAAATGAGGAAGGGTTGTAACAGCGCAAACACTGCAAAGTCCTGGGAAATGGTAGTATGGGTGATGGTGGTATTAGTGGCTACTGTATGAAGAGCGTAGGATTCCGTGTGGCACTGAGGGCAAGGCTTCCAAATAAGCTGTAGCAACTTCTGTAGATGAGAAAAAGGAGAGAAGCGCCTCTAAGTGCAATAAGTCTTTTAATTCAAGTCTAAATGTAGAAACACTCACATGTGTGAAGTAATCATAAGCATAAAAACCGTGGTTAACAATAGTTAACGGTGGGGTGGTAACCCGGGTGAAGAGCCGTCATCTCTCTGCGATGTGGGGAGGTCAGCTCTCGGCTGGAACAGCGTGGTGGCTGGAGGGGGAACAGTGGTGAGGCCAGCCTTCATGCACGTCCTCCCTCAAAGCCGGATGGAACGCACGCTGGAACGTAGCGGCGGCGTGGCCGTGATGACGTCAGATCCCAGGGTGCACTGCGACGCGTTTCGGAGCATGCACTGGCCGTGGAAGGCGGAAGTGCACTCCTTTTTCACCACGGTTAAAACCACGGTTTTTATGCTTATGATTACTTCACACATGTGAGTGTTTCTACATTTAGACTTGAATTAAAAGACTTATTGCACTTAGAGGCGCTTCTCTCCTTTTTCTAATGTAAAATCCTCATTGGGAAAGGAAAAACAAAAAAAAACACATACACATTCAGGAAGCAGCAGTATTGCCTCCTGAACACCTGTAAACCAGCTGTCGATGGCGGTCTGTAAATCAATCCACCATAGATTGTTTTTTGTGGGCAGTGAAGCTGTCACTCATGTGAAAGAGGTCTTAGAGAAATACCTGTTAGTCTGCTAGAGATCCAGTGGACTGTTGGACTACAGAACTCCTATCCCCTCCCCTCTCGGTTCTTCTCAACATGCATACATTGATATTTTTCCCAGCAAAACAAAGCCTCTGACTTTACTTCCAAGAGCCTACCCATGCATTGTTTGTAGGGATAGGGCTCTTGGAGCATGTAGTTTCAGGGGTTTGCCTATATAAATAGTAATCAACTTAGGTCTCCATGCTGATCCCTCTTCTCAGAAGGTGCACATGCTTGGTGATGATGCCACGGGAAATAATAAAAGCTCTGGCTATAGGAAAAAGGTTAAAAAAAATAATGCTGGAGAGGAAGAGGGATGTTTGGGAGTAAATTTGAGCAATTCCTAGACATACCCTTAAACATAACACAACAAAGAGTTTTTGAAGATACCAAGGTACATAGCTCATGGTGAAATCCTGGGGGTTCATAATCACAAGTGTTCCTGCTAGACATGACAGTTTGAGATTTGTGTGATCTTATAGAGATCTAATCACTGTAGAGCCTAAGGCTTCTGTCACACCTGAGCATCATGCTCTTGTGTGTTTTTTTTAGCATTGTGTCACGCATTTGTATGTGCGTTTATAATCGTTTTTGTAGAGTGTTTTCCAAGCATTTTGGATCTTTGACATTTTTGTATTAGCCAATAGAGAAAACTACCTTCTGTTACATCATTTGTTGCTAAGTGTTTCTGCTCTCAGCTGAAAATGTAGCCTCAAACCTTTTTTGAGCTTCAAGCGTTTTGGAGATGTGAACCACCACCATAGAGAATAATTGATTTTTTTTCTCCCTGAGCTTTGAGCTTCAATCCACAAAATGTTCAACCGTAGAAACAAGGAAAAAAGAGGGTGCACCAGCCTAGTGCATTACCTAAGACAATATCTTTATTAGATCCAAAGAAGAAATATACTCACAATTTTTCCTCGGTCTTGAAAAAGACCGTTAGGGTAAGATAACAGATTTGCTCCAAGGAAGAGGAGACTGCTCCTCGAAACACATCAGCCATCTGGAGGGTCCTCTCAAGACTCTTTGATACGCCTTTGTTATCATTGTTTGTGAGCATATTTCTTCTTTCGATCTAATAAAGATATTGTCTTAGATAATGCACTAGGCTGGTCCACCCTCTTTTTTCCTTGTTTCTACAGTTATCGTTTCTGGGTTCTCCCCCAACCCCTAGAGGGCAGCAAGGCTTTGTGCTAGCACTGGATGTATGAAGGACCAGATACAGTTCCATCATAGTATACCACTCTCGACGCAGGAGACGTTTCTACAAAACGTTCAAGTGTGAACAGGACCTGTAGGCAACTTGCCTACTGTATGTATCTGGTTATGGCTGCCTTAGTCAGTGGGAAAGAGTTAAGGATTTTGCTGTCTTTCCTGGAGCTTAGTTCACAGGCTTTTCTGGGTCCAGCCCTCCTGTCCTGTGTTTATAAAAGGAGAGGGGTTCAGAGTCTTGAGGGTCTCTAATGAGCCACCTGAGAGTTTTCCGCTGAACCCTGCTTGGGGAACAGCAATATTGCCACAATGTAAAGGAACCGCTAGAACTTGTAGTCTGCCCTGAAGACACCATCATCATGGACTACTGCCATTCTGGATTCACCACAATTGGATGCTACCTATGCAGGTACTGTTTGCTGGGGCAGCCTCAGTTAGGTATAGTGAGGGAAAGACTCTTTTCCTATTTAAACAGTTAAATTGTTATGCAGTTTCTCAGTAAAGCCTTTTAAATGTTTCCTTGCCTGGTCTGAACTTATTCTAACAGAGCATATGAAAGTAACTGGCAAACTGTATATAGTCGTCTGAAGCTCATGTCAGCACACTGGGGGTATGAAGTCAGCCTCTGCGAGAGTTAACATGGTACGGAGGAGAAGCAAGGAGTTGCCAAGAATAACGAGAGTCTAGTAACCAGCACAAGCAGCCTGTCTTGAAGCATGTTACCTGTACTAAGTGAGTTTTCCTCCGGTAGTGAGAGGGTCTCTGCTTTGTGTTCCCTTCCTCAGGGGTCCATTTCCCACAGCAATGGGAACAGATCAGTATCATGGAGGCCCTTGGCCTAGCCATCAGGTATGGGAGAGCAGGAGAAATAAAGTGCATGCATGAGGCCTGCGCTATGTGCACAGTGGGACTCCATTCTATCACTGTGAGTGAGGTGGCAGAGATATGCTGGATGGCTGAAGTGGGCAAGAGCTTAGAATGTCCCTCCTAAATGCAACAGTTACTATCAAAGTGTGCATTGGTACTGGACCAGAAGTTTTGGTGGAATCTGGGATATTCACTCACATTCACACAGTAAACAGCACAAAGTTGACTTTCCCCTGAAAGCAGTCCCTGCCTTGTCCTGGGGTATTGATGAGCATGACACAGAATAAGGTACCCCATGTGCAGGGCGAGTGACCCTGCCCACAGTGCCTAGCATAGTCCAGAAGAACCTTGTTTGCTTACAGTCAGGAGGAACAGTCAACATCTACCATCCCACAAACCTAGAGAAGAATTTGATACTGTTAGGCATATTTAGAGGTTGGGAGACAGTATGTGTCTTTAGCATGAGCTCAGGAAGTTGACAAGGCAACATCTTTAGACCTCAGGTAACCTCCAAATTCTCAGTGTCAGCATCTGGCTTTAGGTTTCCTCCCTATAAAATACCTCTCCTCATGCTACATGCAATATAATATAGAATAAAGGAAAAATACAAGATGGAAAAGGGCACCCCGCAGCAATGATTGAGGAAGACGGTTGAGTAGTAGCCATAAGTAACCAAATCGATGATCCAACCAGTCAACAAAACATAATACTGGACTTAGTGAAATGTTTTACTGCCTGTTTTATAAACTTTAGGGTCTGCTTATTGAAAGCAGAGAAGATAAAAGTTATTTACATAGACAGCTCTGCATGAGCTAGCAGAAAGAGGGGAGCAGGGGCGGACTGACAACTCATGGGGCCCCCGGGCAATAGGGGATCATGGGGCCCCTGTGTCCTTGCCCAAACTCAAAAAAGCCTATGAAAAAGGTACCAGGGGTGTGAGATGGGGAAACAGCTCTCATTGTTTGAACACTGTTTGTGTGGAAGTAAATTAATGTTTTGACTGACATTCTGCGGTTTAGCCACAAGATGTCACTGTTTTTCTAACACAGGCTCAGACTGCATAGGTATTTGTATATTCATGAAGAGGTGGGGCTTAGCACTCAGAGTTGGAGTTTAGTGAACAGGAAGAGGAGACTGCAGCCATGTTTTGGACGATGCTGAATGAAGGGGCTGTGTGAGCTGATGAGATTACTGCCAGGAAGCTGAAGAGATTTCTTCCAGGAATGCTGATGAGGTTGCTGCCAGGAAGCTGATGAGAGAAGAGGAACTAAGCAACATATACGGCAAGACCGCATGCTTGTTGGAGAGACATTTGTTCTGTTCAGAGTCACCAGCGGATGCAAAGCAGACCCGGGTCGGTAAGATCATGCATGCACCTCATTTCAGTGTTGGCGCCTTGAGACTGAGTCCAGGCCTATAGTTAGTTAGTTAGGGTCTCTGTGTCAGGCCACAAGTGTTGTTACTGATTATTGGAAGGACTCCACAACTTAAAGTGACATTTCACATTGGAGAGCTGATAAAATCCTACAAACTCAAGCCAGACTGGCATTTTGCTCAGAAGGAATACTTAGAGACGTGCTACAGGACCCGTTATGGGAGAGGGAATACTGTAGATTTGTGTAAGATTGTAAGCTGCTGTGCTGCACCGCAGGCTAGCCCATACCGTACACCAATACACTGATTCCTGCTCTTTTAGGGTAATAACAGGTAAGGTGTGGCAGCTTAGTTGTACCCGCCAGTAGGTAAATTACTATACTTTCTACCTTCATCCATCAGAAGGCGCCGTGCTGTGCAGCACAGGGGTCTCAGCCTTTGGGCTGGGTGTATGTAAATTTATTGTATGTTTCCAGCATTTGTGGTTGTGTTTATTTGCCACATCTAAGTAAGATTCTGTTGTGGCAAAAGCTGGTGTTGGGTTTGCTTTCCTCGTTCATGACTTCACTGTATCCTGGGGAGCCCACTCCAGTACACGGCTTACAGGGGCATCTCATGGGGCCCCCTACTGACCCCGGGCCCTCGGGCAGTGTCCGAGTTTCCAAATGGTCAGTCTGTCCCTAGAGGGGAGTTAGTTCCTCCTCCTTGTCATATAGCTTTGCATGTTGTGAAAAGACAATAAAGAGCAGGATAAAAAATTATCTAGGCTATTTATGTTATTCACCATATAAAAATAAAATGAATCAGTAGAGGTAGTGGAAATCAGACTCAAGTGTTGGCTTCATATAGTTAATAGGCAATATTGCAGGTTAAAGCTGGCCATACACTCATCACATTTTTGATCAGTATGTAGTTGAAGGGACATGTTGGAAAATGTTTCTCAATCAGTGGCTGATCAGTGTATTCTGACAGCCACGGGTACATTGGGTGCAGGAATTTCTCCAATCACCTTCTTAATGTTGATGGAGGTATCTGTTGAAAAACTAACAGTGTATGGCCAACTTTGCTGGACTAAATAGATAATTTTAAAATATAATCTTTTTTTTTTAGTCCCAAACTTAATAATAGTATACTTGACTTCTGATCTTGGTTGTTAGCTATAGAGCAGCAGTTTTTATTCAAGCCAAGAAAGATGTGCTGTACTTTTTTATGTTTTTTTTTTTTTATTACAATGTTGTTAATTTGTGATCTGACAGGCATGGGGTTACAGCTAACTATAAGAAGACTGCTGGAGGAAGGGAGGAGAACAGTTAAGGAAGAGTGCACTGAAAGACAACCTATAATTATACTCCCGCTCATCAACATACATGCCTAATGTATTGTACTGTATATGTCCTCTATGCCTTAATTAATATGTGGCAGTTGTGTATGGATGAGCTGCTACACTTGTAAACAAACTGTATAGGTGCCACTATCTTGCCTTGCTCTTGAGTCAGCCAGGGGATGGAGGAGTTTGTAAGCCGACATGGTCTCTATTACAAGTTCCCAATCAACCCCTCCAAGATATACATTTACAATTACTTACACTCAATGGATTGCCTAATATGCCCCCATTCAGCATGAGCTGGGGTTCACACTAACATAGTATGAGATTTGTGCTCTCACACATTTATGTGCACATTTACCTGGGAGAAATGTTTGTACCCATAATGCATGGCATGGTCTTTTAACAGCTACCCATGGTTTCTTTTGCTTGTGCTGGTGAGAGTGCATGTTTGCATGTTTCTTTTGCACGTATTCAGACGTTTCACATAATATACGGGGGTCTCCCAGGGTTAATCCCACACCCATTTCGTATAGTGATGGTGATGTTGATGATTTAAAAATTCTGGTGAAAGGTGTATGGGGACTAGAGATGGGCTAATCTGCGCGGGTTCGATTCACCACCAGAATGCATGGGCATGACAATGTGTTTTGGGACAGGGCTTAAATGCGTTGCCACGTCCCTTCTGATGTCGTCACGTTATTCCGGCACCCTGCTTCAGCCCCATGTGGTCCACAGTGGCTCTTCAAGTTACTGGCAAGATGCTGTCTGCATGAGTGAAGTGGATGGGCTGGGGTGAGGCTACCATCTACTTTATTATTATTATTATTATTATTATACAGTATTTATAAAGCGCCAATAGTTCGCTCAGCGCTGTACATTATAAAGGGGGACAGAACATGTGACAGAACAATACCAATACAATGCAAAAAATGAGGGGATCGAGGGCCCTGCTCTTTCAAGCTTACAATCTAGGAGGGAGGGGATGGTGGCACAGGAGGAGATAGCTGTGGGGGATGGAGTGGTAGGAAGAGTGGAGAAGGTCGGCAAGTTAGCAGGGGGCGGGGTAGGCTTCCCTGAAGAGATGGGTTTTCAGGGTGCGCCTAAAGGAGAGGAGAGTAGGTGATAATCTGATGGGTTGGGGCAGGGAGTTCCAGAGGATGGGTGACACCCTGGAGAAGTCCTGGAGGCGGGCATGGGAGGAGGAGACCAGGGAACTAGAGAGAAGGAGGTCTTGTGAGGAGCGGAGTGTGCGTGTTGGGCGGTACTTGGATATTAGGTCAGAGATGTAGTTCGGGGCAGTATGGTGGACAGCTTTGTACGTCAGCGTTAGGATTTTGAATTTGATCCGTTGCGCAATCGGAAGCCAGTGGAGGGATTGGCAGAGGGGGGTGGCGGAAACGGAGCGGTTGGAAAGGTGAATGAGTCTGGCAGCCGTATTCAGGATGGACTGAAGCGGGGATAGCCAGCGGCGAGGCAAGCCAGTGAGGAGGGAGTTGCAGTAGTCGAGTCGTGATATGATGAGGGAGTGGATGAGCTGTTTAGTGGTTTCTGGAGTTAGGAACGTGCGGATTTTGGCGAAGTTGCGGAGGTGGAGTCTGCACGAGTTTGTTAAAGAGTGGACTTGGGGCTGGAAGGATAGGTTGGAGTCCAAAATGACACCAAGTACTCTGGCCTGCGGGGCGGGTTTGATGGTGGCGTTGTTGGACATGATGGAGAAGTCAATGGGGGGTGGTGTCCGGGCTGGAGGGAAGACAAGAAACTCGGTTTTGGAGAGGTTCAGTTTAAGGAAGTGGAGCGACATCCAGTCTGATATGTCGCTCAACAGGTGTGTGATTCGGGTGGAGACCGAGGGGGTGAGGTGGGGGGTTGAGAGATAGATTTGTGTGTCGTCGGCATAGAGGTGGTATTTGAAGCCGTGAGAGTGTATGAGTTGGCCAAGGGAGGAGGTGTAGATGGAGAAGAGAAGGGGCCCGAGGACAGAGCCTTGAGGGACCCCAACAGAGAGGGGGAGTGAGAGGGAGGTGGTGGCATTATAGGTAACGCTGAAAGAGCGTTGTGACAGGTAGGATGAGAGCCAGGAGAGAGCAGAATCTCTGAGGCCGAGGGAGTGTAGTTTTTTGAGGAGGAGGGGGTGGTCGACTGTGTCGAAGGCCGCAGAGAGGTCAAGGAGTAGGAGCACTGAATAGTGGCCATTAGCTTTGGCGGTTAGCAGGTCGTTGGAGAGTTTGAGTAAGGCAGTTTCGGTGGAGTGTAGGGGACGGAAGCCGGACTGTAGGGGATCGAGGAGGTTGTTGTCGTTGAGGTGAGAGCATAGGCGGGTGTAGACTAGGCGCTCGAGGAGTTTAGATGTAAATGGGAGCAGGGAGATGGGTCTGAGGTTGTTCGGGTCATTGGGGTCCAGGGAGGGCTTTTTAAGTATGGGGGTGATGTGTGCATGTTTCAGAGGGGAAGGGAAAGTGCCGGAGGAGAGGGAGAGATTGAAGATGTGGGTGAGGGAGCGTAGGATGGAGGGGGAGGGAGGTTGTAGGAGTTGTGAGGGGATAGGGTCAAGGGGGCAGGTGGTGAGGCGGGCATCAGAGAGGATCTGGGAGACTTCTTCGATGGTAGTAAGGTCAAAGGTGCGGAGTGTTGGGGGAGCTTCAGTATGAGGAATGTAGGGTGGGGTGGGAGAGGAGGTAAGAGCAGTGGTGGGGCCGTGGGAGAGGGGTGTAGAGGGGGTAGCTGAGTGAGGGGGAAGGGGGTTGGAGGGAGTTTGAGCAGCGACGAAGTCCCTGTGGGTTATGTCGAGGGGGAGGGGGATGAGGGGGTAGCTGTGTGAGAGGGGACGGGTTGAGAAGGCGTGTGAGTTGCGGCAATGTCCTTGCGAATTGTGTCAATCTTGTTTTTGAAGTGATTGGCAATCTCAAGGGCAGTGAGTGAGGTGCTGGGTGGAGGTGGGGGTGGCGAGAGTAGAGAGTTGAAGGTGGAGAAGAGTCGGCGAGGATTGGAGGAGAGGGCCTTGATGAGGGTCAGGAAGTAGGCTTGTTTGGCAGTATGGAGGGAGGAGGTGTAGGTGTGGAAGGCAGATTTGTATCGGGTGAAGGCTTGTTGGGATTTGGTTTTGCGCCATAGTCGCTCCAGGGCACGACTGTGTCGTTTGAGGGTTTTGGTGTGATCAGTCTGCCAGGGCTGGAGCGGTCGGGGTCTGATGTTGCGTGTGGTTAAAGGCGCTAGTGAGTCAAGGGCTGTTGACAGCGCATTGTTGTAGGCGGTCATAGCCAAGTCGGGGCAGGACAGGGGGAGGATGCGGTCATGGAGTTGATCAACTGCGGAGTGGAGGGAGGCAGGGTTAAGGTTGCGGAGGTTACGGCTGGTAGTAGTGTGACATTTGGAGGGGTAGGCATTGGAGGATGAGGAGATAGAGAAGGTAATCAGGTTGTGGTCAGAGAGAGGGAAGGGGGTGTTAGTGAGGTTGTGGGGAGCGCAGCGGTTGGAGAAGACAAGATCAAGGATATTACCGTCGGAGTGGGTGGTGGATTGTATGCACTGTGCAAGTGCAAAGGAGGAGGTTAAGTGGAGGAGACGGGCTGTGTCCGGGTTGTCGAGGTTGACAGGGATGTTGAAATCACCAAGGATGATAGTGGGTAGCTCAGAGGAGAGGAAGAAGGGTAGCCAGGAGGAGAAGTCTTCCAGGAAGCGAGGTATGGATCCAGGAGGCCGGTATATCACAGCAATCTTTAGGGGGGTTGGGGAGAATAGTCGGATGCAGTGGGCCTCGAAGGAGGAGAAGGATAGGGAGGGGGGGTTTGGGAGTACTCGGAAGGTGCTCAGCGGTGACAGGAGCAGGCCAACCCCACCACCTTTACGACCGTTGGGCCTGGGTGAGTGGGTCCAGGTGAGACCGCCGTAGGAGAGTGCAGCAGGGGAGGTAGAGTCAGTGGGCTGGATCCAGGTTTCCGTAATCGCCAGGAGGTTGAGGGAGCGGGAAACAAAGAGGTCGTGGATGGCGGTAAGCTTGTTGCACACCGATCGGGCGTTCAGGAGTGCACATGAAAACGGGGGGGAGATTTTAGGGAGCAGGGGGACAGATACTAAGTTGTGGGGCTTGCGGCAGGACGTGGAGGCGGGAGGGTTTTGTGCGGGTGAGGGAGGTGGTGGAGGGCCAGGATTCGGGGAGATGTCCCCCGCGGTTATGAGGAGGAGAAGGGTGAGAAAGGTGGCATGGGAGCGGGATGTGCAGGAGCGTGAGAAACTACTAGTGGAGGTGTTTGGGTCAGTGGGAGAGCGGAGTAATAGGAGGAGGTGGTAGGTGCCATAGAGGGGTGAGGGAAGCAGTGAGGGCACAATATACAAATGTTTGGGAGGAGCAGAGGGATATAGTGAATGGATTTTGGGAACAGAGGAGAGGAAAATGAGAAGGAGGAGTGGAAGAGGCATTTTGGGGAGGTGATGAAAGCAATAGTAGGGAGATGATAGCAATGAGGGGTAGATGTACAATTTTTGGGGTGGAGCAGAGGGGTAAAGAAATGAGATTTGGGAACAGAGGATAGTAATATGAAGAGGAGAAGAGGGGTGTATTATATAAAAGGTACACGGAGTGGGACTCAGGTATGTAAAAGATATTTCCCAGGGTGTTTCCTTGCAGTCTGTCCACCATGCAGTAGAGTTTCTTGCTGTTGTTGTGTTCCTGCTGCTTAAGTTCTCCTGCTTTAGTTCAACTGCTGTGTTTAACTGCTCTGCACTCATTCAAAGCCGCACTCCATCATAAGCAGCACCCCCATCAGAGATCTCCCCCATGAGCTGAACTAAATTTATAGGGAGATGCTCAAATGAGCATTCAGCTCCGCCCCAATTAGAAGCTGATAAGGCTCACATGAATAAGGGGGGATGTTTCTTAGGAACCAGGCCACAGTCATAAACCTGAGTGCGCCTAGAGGTGAGGACAAGTCAACAGATACACAGATATAATTACAACATTTGTTGAGAATTTAACAGGAGTCAATGCGTTTGTCTGGTTAAGAGTGGAGGTAGCAGATAAATGCAGTTACCTGTGAAAGTAGATTGTATTACATGCTGTCCTGGTATGACATATTGCAAGTGCATTTTTGTCTCTGCTTTTATGAGAGTTAATAAATTGCTACACTTAATCAATGGCACTTTTTCTCTGTCCTTTTGTCTTTTTACCTTGAAGGTATGCAGCCTAGACTAACCAGTCCCATCCATTGGCCTCAGACCTTACATCAATTGTCCCCTATGGCAGCCTTGCCTTTTACCTGTTCACTTCCAGAAGATTTTCCCACCATGAGGCTACAGGAAGAGTCCATACAACTGAAGCCTTTTAGCCCTTTACTGAAACGCAGTTGATTTACATTTACACATCCTTCCAGTCATTCTGAAGGCCATGGCAAATTCTTTGGTTGCAAACAGTTAGAGAACATTAGAGATGATAGCTTAGTAGAAGAGCAGCCCTGGGTTTGCCAGAGTCCTTCATCCCATGCCAAGGGGATGTAAGTAGTCCCATTAGTCCCATGCTTCCAACCTAAGAGTAAGCTCCCAGAAACTAGAGCCTCAAAGATTACATCTTTGCATGCCTTTGTCCTTCCACTGCTTCCTATGACCAACTCCCAGGCACACCCCCTGCCAGACTATATATAGAGAGCCCTTTTACTCGAGATGCCCCACACTGGCAGGGGTAGGACTGATACTTCCCATGGCACACCACAGATACTGCTCTGGATACATCTAGCAGCTGCCTAGATACCTACACTGCCTACTCTTCACTACATGGGTCCCAACCCTAACTATGGTGACAGCAAGTGGCCAATTTGAGGAACTACCTTGGTCACCTGTGTGCCCCACATTGGCAGGGGTGACACTTTATCCCTATCCATGGTACACCCTACTCGTCACTCTGAGGACCTCTAGCAGCTACCACTGACTACTCTATGATTCCCTACTACATGGTTCCCAACCCTAACTATGGCCTAACTATGGCAACAGCTAGTGGGCAATTTGGGGAACAATACCGTGCCAAAAACATAGGATTAGGGTCCATCCGACAATACAACTAGCTTGTCATCTGAAATGTATTTATTTATTTCTAATATTCAGAGATCCGGTCCTGTTCCACCATCATTTAGTTTCCATACTCCCCTTTAAAAACCCCTGGGGATATATGATTAATGCCACTCTTTTACCCATGTACAGGTATACATTAAATGCAAGGAAGTCTGTCGCTGCTTATATTGCTGCAGTGCTGCATTCCTACGAGTTAGAAGAATAGAATAATACTGCACACATCACCTCTGCTGAGGATCTGCGAAGGTTGAAAGGTATGTTCTAAAATGTATTACGGTCTACAGGGGAGAGATGCCTATTAGAGCATAATGACTGCACAAAGCATTAACAGTTTCCTTAAAAGGACATGGTGGATGGTTCTACGTGAACCTGAGTTAAGTCCTGGGATCCTGCGTTCACACAGCAGCTGACAATACAGGTCCTGGCATAGCTCACTATTTCAGATGGTTTACAGTTAACAGTAGTGCAAGATGTCTTCATTTCACGCATTTGACATTTGAACTTAACAACTCTTTTATGACCCCGCTGTCACCTAGGAGGTCATGAAAAGAACAAGTGTTTACAGCAGTGCATTGATAAATCCCCACACTATAATGGTTAGGTTATACTAAGCCCCCCGAGTACGGTGCAGCTACAGAACACCACTTTGTAATTCCAGGAGACTACACATCCAGATACACTGTGTCACCTAAAATAAAACACAACTGAAAGGCCGCCAGAACAACATTTACAGATCTAAGAAAGGAAGGAATGTGCTGGCACTCTGTCTAACCTGTAATTTTTAGGCTTGGCCTAGATGCACAGCAATAAATTATTTAAAGGGAAACTCCGCCTTTTCATCCCAGAAAAGTAAAAAAAGAAATCACAGAGGTTTCCAGTGTTCTTTTAAATGCTATAATATGTAGAGCTCAGAATTTTATCATTTTATGCTAATATAGGATTCTTTTTTAGCAGTTAAAGAAAAACTTCACCCTCCCCCAATGTTTTTTCCCTCTCTTTCCTTTTTTCCTGGTGTTAATCACAATTCATTTACTCACCTAGCCAGTGAATCCAGCGTTGCCCTGTTGTTGTACACCACGTCGCTGGTACACATTGGGTCCCATCTTCATTGTTGATGAAATCAGGAGCCGGCTGCCTCTTTCTGGTTTAGGCAGCCGAACCCCCTGATGAGATGACGATAAATCCACCTTCTACCGGCCACTGCATCGAATCTGAAGCATCCTGAGTAATGTGATGAGCATATGCCAGGAAACATCAGAGTGCAGAAGACATCATTCACACCTAGGCATGAATGGTGGTCAGGGGGAAGGCAGACTAAAAAAAATTGGTAAATAAATAAAACAAATTTTTTTTTACATTATACACTGTGGAAGGGGGAAGAGTGCAATGATACCCAATATTTTAAAATTTGATTGGGGGAAAGGATCAGTTCTGGGAATGGGGATGAAGGATTTATGTGCAGGAGGAACTTGGAGGGTAAAAGGATTTAAACTGGGAGGGGAAGAGAATTTGTATTGGGGGAGGGAGAGAATTTGTGCTGGGAGAGGGGGGGCTAGGAAGGGGAATTTGGAGGGTTGAGTAGGATTTGTGCTGAGAAAGGAAGAGGATTTATTTTTTGAGGGGGGATGGGGGACGTGTGCTGGGAAGAGGGGAATTAGGGGGGTGGAGAAGGATTTGTACTGGGAGGGGTTGATTTGTGCTGGGAGTGGTCAAAATGTTGTGCTGGAAGGGGTGAGCATGCAGATCAGTGCTGGATTTTTTTTGGTGTGTGTGTGGGGGAAGGGGGAATAAAATAGGGGTGAATATTGCTTGTGGGAAAATTTTGTACTCGCATTACACACTCCTTTCCTCTAAATTCTGGGCATTATGTACTGCATGGATCCTGCTCTCTGTCTGTAATGTACTCCTAAATGCGACACTGACTGCAGCACTTTGTGTGTTACATACTCCTGCCTGGTAAATACTCGGCAGTACACACTCCTGACCCATGCACGCTGTGTTATGTATTACTAGACCCAACATTGACTGTGGCATTTGGAGCATTACATACTCCTCTCCCTTGCACTCTGTACATTGCAAACCTCTGACCCCTGTCTTACAAACTCCTGCAATATACACACTATGCTGTACATTACATACTTCTCACCATCCTTGTCTCAACAGTTGCTGGTTGCTAAGCAGTCCCTGACTTTTTAAATTCTTCTTAAGATAAACTCAGAAAAAACTGATAGCTGTTTTTCCCAAGCACAAAAGCATATGCACATTAATTGCAGCATTTTTTTTGTGATTAGGTTAAATAGTGTTTGTGAGACTCTTGCTTGTGACACAGCAATCAAAGCATATTTTATAGGTTCAAGGAAGCCAAGTTTTGTTTAACCATGCCTCTTAAGCCCCACCTGCTGTTACCAGTTTGGCCACACCCATTGTTCACTGCTACACAGTCCGAGTGCTACATTACTACCCTCCCTGGGGGGCCCAAAGGTACCTCAGTTTTTTTTGTAAGCCAAGCAGCACTGAGAAATATTGTTCCCTACTGGGCCACCATAATTTAACCACACCCACTTTTTGACACAGGTCACTGTCTCCTTGAAGTCTCTCTCATTCTCAAGTGCTAAAGATGAGAGGTATGTATTCCTAACAAGTAAGCGCTAAGAACTTAAAAACAACCCCTCCCTTATATCTCTAGCTGCTTGCATTGTGAAGTAATTCATTCCCAACCTTCCTAAAAAATCACAACAAAGATTCCAAGGGCCCATTCACACTAGCACAGAAGACATTATGAGTGGTGGTGCTATGCATTGCTATTGGTGGTGCAATGCCTTGCTGGACCTGTCACAAGCACTCGTCAAGAGTGCTGACTATGCCCCCTCTTTCAGCCCCACTCCTCCATTCATAGAAGCAGTACCATAGCTTCCATGAAAGAAAAGCAGTCTATGAATGGAGGACTGGTGGATGAATAAAAGGTTCACCTCCTCCATAAATAGAGCACTTTTTTATTGCTGGAAGCTATGGAACGGATTCTATGAATGGAGGAGGGGGAAGGAAAGGGTGGGTATAGCTGGCACAATTGACAAGTACCTTTGACAGGGCCAGTGCTCAAATTAACCCACCCTTACAGCTCCAAAAGATTACAGTGAGGGTATGAAAGGTTGGTAGAGGATTTTGGATTTCAGATAAGAAAGCAGCCAGCACTTAAGGGACACTTTACATTGAATGTAAATACCATCCCTTGTGCTGATTTAAAAAAAAAAATTTTAAATACACTTTAACTAGGCTTTAACATTTTTACTATGGTAACAGGGTCGCTTTAACTATATCCAATAAAGCAAAATGCAATATTAATGCAGAAAGTCAATCATAGAAAGTGATCACATTCCACTATGCTGAAGTCAGGTAAGTAAAAGATCAATTGCAGATTTGTTGCTGCGGGTTAATGCACTTTGATTTACTGCAAGGAGATGTTTGAATAAGGAGGATTTTCATGACCTCTGCTGTGAGTAGAAGCCATTGGAGGCTTCTCTACACAAGGAATAACACACGGAGGCCTTCTGTGTGGAAAGGTAACCTTGTAGGGTACAACATGATGATGTCATTAGCATAGAGACCTGGGCCCTTTAAGGTACACTTTAGAGCGGGGCCCTGCCTGGGGAGGATAGATAAACCTTTCAGGATTGGAGAGGTGGATAGAATGTGTACCTGTCAGGGCTAAATGATTGCTCACTTCCTGTGAAGCGGGACAGGATAATATCATGCAGATGGAGATCCAAGCTACACTGTTTATTTTTTCTTCATTTGCTGTGTCATTTACCAGCTGTGAAGCAATACATACGGTCCCATTAAGTGACCTCGGGGAAAACACCTTTACAATGTCTGAAGGAGACATGCAGGAGGCGTCTGCACAAAGCCTACAGCCAGCCATAATGGTTTCACAGAAGCTTTGTGAGGAAATGCCTCATGTAGTGAGAGTTACAACATACAAACATGTCTAGAACACATAGCGTCAACGCCGGACGATCACTCATTCTACAAAGGTTTCACATGATGGGGAAAGGTGGTCTGGTCTTCCGTGCTGTCAAAATAAATACGCAAAAGCACAATAACGAGTATGTGGTGTAAACACTACAATAACTAACATGTGACGTAAAAACTCTAGGAAGGTAACCATACAGTGTCACTGCGCTGCCGACCAGTGTAGTGTGTAATGTGCAAAAACTAGACTGGTAGGTAAGGCTAACACTTTTTCTGGGAAATGAAATTCTGGTTTAAAGTGGTTGTAAATCCTTACATATACCCAATGAAGTGACTAGCCTCTTTATCTACTCCCTCACTCATGCGAATTTGACTAAATCTCCCCAACAGGCCTTATTGAGAAGTCCAATGGAGGGGCTACCGAGACACATGAAGTGACTAATTGCATTTATCTTCATGGTGGCATGAATTTTCATTGCACGGTCCTAGAAAGCCCCCAAGGTCCCATTTGAATTATTGAAGGCCAAGATGTCATGGATCATGATCATGCCTCTTGGCACTCCTAAATAACAAGTTGTCCTTTTTTGAAAGAACCTGGGATCCCTGGATTAGGTAGCTTTCCACTCCCTCCTGAGGAAGGGTGGATGTTCCATATGCAGGTGGGACAGGGTGCACTCTTTCTCTTTCCTCTTCTCTCTTTAGGGGAATCTTACCCCCTTTGTTTTATCCCTTCCCTTCTTACCTCCTACTTTTTTTCTATGTGTTCTTGCAACATGACCATTTGGCCGCCAATTATGGCTCACTGTGAAGTTGATTGGAACATCAGCCCTAACATGGTGAGAGAGAATTCTTGCCATTGTATTTCTACTACGAATACACCATTATACAGATCTCACGTAATGTGAAAGTTTAGTATATGGGATTTTTTTTTGTATTATACTATTGTTTTGATTTTCATCCACCTCCACTCACAACTTTTTCAGAGGATCGGGCGGATTTATGTTGGGGTGCCAATGATTCGATGTACCTCAATCTACAGCCCTAGTCAAAAGTTTTGAGAACGCCACAAATATTAGTTTACCTGTAAGGAAACACATGCAGTCATCATTGCTTTGCAGAAAAAGGGATTCACAGGCAAGGATATTGCTGCTACTAAGACTGCACCTAAATCAACCATATATTGGATCATCAAGAACTTCAAGGAGAGAGGGTCAACTGTTGTGAAGAAGATTATGGGTTGGGCCCATCTTAGGTATGGGTGTTCCCAATTATAAGGTCATGTTGGTAATGTGGGAGTTCATTAGCTGTATCTGGGACTACGTTACTGTAGTATGTCCCCGAGGCAGTGTAGTAGCGGCTGGGGGCCTTTCCATTGGGTGTCAGATACAGCCGAGTTATTGATGTGAGTAACAGTGCCTTCGAAGACCTTGGACCCGGTTAGGATCATTACCAGCAGTTATTATTTGATTGTTCTGTAAGAAGTGTTATGTACAAGTTATGTTAAATAAATGAGCTGCTATGGTCGGTTTTACACCAAAAGGAGAGTCGCGTGGTTATTTAGGTGGGGAGGGTTGAATGGATGGTTCTTTTAAGGTTTAGGTGGTAAGTATTAGCCTCGATATTCTGCATGTCCCTCAGTCATGTCTGAGGTTTACAATTACTTAAATGATCTCATTACTATTTATACTGATGTCAACACGTCTTACATTTACTAGCTGGGCCAGTAAAATACTGGACCATATCCTGGTCAATTGATGACTTTTCTTGTAGGTTAAAGTCCAAACCTTTTAGTTTATGGATAAAATGGGGGAGGGGGGGTAAAAACTCTGGTAGGTTATGTTTTGCCATCTGTGCCTATTTTGAGTGATTTTCCTTCATTTCCTGTCCAAGGAATCCAACAGGTAGTGTAAGGAAATCTACCAAAAGTCAGAAAAGTCCCCTCATACAGCTGTCACCAGAACCGGTGTCCCAACTTTAAGACTTATCCTTACTTCTTGCTCTGGGGACAACTCAAAAATGTTGGCTCTGCAGTTTCTGTTTTGCTGTTCACCAGGACAAATGGGGAAGGAGGGGGGTGGTAAAAAAAATTCACAAAATGCCTAACCCTTCTTTCCTCCACAAAGTGCTTCAAGTGGTAGTACCGTCTCTTGTTATAAAAAAAACAAACTGGTCCCCTTGCAGGTTAAAGTCATAATGTGCTAGTATGCACCACATACTAGCACATTATGATACATTTACCTGGGAAATGGATCCCTCCAGCGCTGACAGATCTTCCATCTTCACCTGGTCTTCTTTCCGAGTTCACATGCTCTAGCCATTTGGATGGCTGGGCCGCAATGACATCACTCCTGCACATGCACACGGGAGTCGATTGTGGCACACTGCTCTGAATGGACGACACACTGGAGTATGCTGTCCATTCAGAGCGCAGTTAGCATGTCCCACTGACTGCTACAAATGTGAATATCTACTAAATGATGTACATTTAGGAGATATTCACTGTACCTAGAAGGAAGCCTTATCATGACTTTACTGCCACTTTAATATTGGGTTGTTTCATTGTGTGGTAGCAGTGTTTGAAGGAGCCCCCTATTTTGTTGAAATTGTCCCCAGCATTCGAATAAGTGCATGTAGACATTGGCTGAAAGAAATTAGTTGTCCACACTCAGGACTTGCACACAAAAATTAGCTATTTTATTGAATTCCATGAAAAACATTAGTACAAAAATTTCACACCATAACAATGAAATGTTTTGAACCACCATGGTGCTATCTTAAAGCTGAACATCACTGCCTCTGAGCACCACAAACCAAAAATGCTGTTTAATTCATTTGTAATATTCAAAGCAAACTCCCTCATCCATCCATGTCTCCATGCTTTATTGTGCTGAGAAATCACTTTGAAAAATACCCCCTTCTGGCCTTGGCCATCTTGAGTTAGGACTATTCTTGTAGGTTAAAGCCCAAACCTTTTATGGATAAAATGGGGGAGGGGGAGGGGGTAAAAACTCTGGTAGGTTATGTTTTGCCATCTGTGCCTATTTTGAGTGATTTTCCTTCATTTCCTGTCCAAGGGATCCAACAGGTAGTGTAAGGAAATTTCCCAAAAGTCAGAAAAGTCCTCTCATACAATTGTCATTAGATTTATGTAGCATTTACTTCCTGGAATCCATCTGCCCTTAGCTCAGGCATGCAGGCAGGAGGGAGCTGAGAAAACCCCTCCTCTCCTCCTGAAGACCCCTGGGATGTATGATACCAATTACCTAGGCATGGAAACCACGAAGCAAAAGAAGAAATGTTAAAAAAGTTTAGAACAAGTAAATATGATATACTTTCTGTTTACCAATGATAGCAGCATAAGGATTAAGAATAGTCAGTGATGATTGGGAGGGTGCTGTTGCGCTTCAAGCTGGAGGCAGTTTACAAAACACCAGAGTGAATAGCGGCTGTGCCTGAAGATCGCTTGGTTCAGCAAAGAACATTGATGATGTGACTCATTGCAGGAGGGACACATGGTACCAGGGGCAGACTGACCATTTAGAAACTCAGGCACTGTCCGAGGGCCCGGGGTCAGTAGGGGGCCCCATGAGATGCCCCTGGTACCTTTTTCATAGGCTTTTTTGAGTTTGGGCAAGGACACAGGGGCCCCATGATCCCCTATTGCCTGAGGGCCCCATGAGTTGTCAGTCCGCCCCTGCATGGTACATTTGTTTTCAACTAAATAAAATTGTTGTGGTGGCTTCTGCCATTAGTGATTAGCTTGGGTTTGGGCTTGGGCCTCTGGCCATGTTAGGCCAATGATGTCACCTCTGCCCATTTGTATACATGCAGCTGTGTGGCACTGAATGTCCTGCCCTCTGTTCACTGGCTGAGCAATGACAGCTAACATCTGGGTTCTGTCTCAACCCAAGCCTATCGCTAGATGCCATCATGAAATTTATAACTTCTGATAATCAGTTTATCAAACCTGATAAATTACCTCTTTACCTCTACCTCACTCCTAGACCTAAAGCCACTGATACTGTATGTCGATTTAAAAAAAAACCTTCAGCCCCAGATTGCTGTGGATCAGAGAGGCATTTGGCAACTCAGGCATCTTCTTTAGCCTTTTTAAAGAATATGTAAACCCAACATTTCATATTCCTGATATGTGCCTGCTGTACCATGTACTTCTATGATAAAGTATCCTGTTCTCTTTGTATTGCTTCCTTTGTGTGAAATACCTGGTGTTCCCACCAGTCCCTCTGCTTCCCTTTTACTAACTGACCACACTAGGCAGGACAGCACAGCACGGTCAGTTCTCTAGATATACTGGGAACTCAGCCTGCTCTTCTCCAATGATCAGATTTGTCCTGACATACCCCTTCCCCCATGCATATCCTTTCACTGGGAAAATCAGTGTTCTGCTATTTCTCTTCCCCTAGCTCTTATGCAACTGCTTTTTTGTGATATACAAGTAAACAAGAACGCAAAAAGCAGCTTAAGCCTGGGTTCACACTGATGCGGCGCAAAATTTGCACCGGTTTCTGTGTGATTTCCGCACTGCATCATAATCGAACCTCGAAATCATTTCACAAAACACGGTGCGATGTGCAGAATCGGATCACATGGGTGTGAATACCCATGCGATCCGATTCTAGTGTGGACCAAGAAAAGGGTCCTGCACCTTTTTGGTGTGGATGTGGTGCAATTTGAGCCATACAAAATGTATGGCTCAAATCGCACCGCACAGAATTTGGATGTGATTTGCACAGGAATGCAGTGCGATTCCTGTGCGAATCACATGCGATATACCGCACCGCACAAGTGTGAACCCAGGCTAAAGAAGCTTTTAACCTCCCTAGTGGTCTGATTATGTCCATATTTCTGTGCTCAAAGCGGTACATTTTTTTGCATGGAAATATGTATTTTTTTTATTGTAGGCCTGTAATTTTTAGGAATAACTCACTGAAATCTGTCCGAACAAGAGTCTAGTAAACATCCCGGGTATGATAAAACTTGAAACACGAAATTATAAATTATAATTTAATAAATAATCATAAAAAATAATAATAATATAATAATAATAAATTTAATTCAATAATGTAATCTAACCAAAAACACTGAAATTTGAAATAGAGCGCCAAGTTCGCACATCACTGAGCAAAGTCGCAGCTTCGTTTTCAGTATCTGATGACGAATTTCCCCACGAATCATTATCACTCAGTTCTGCAAGTGGTTCTAATTTACTATCGCTGTTCTCTAGCTGATCTAAAACCGCTTTTGACATAAAGGGACGCTTTTTGGACGCCATGGACGTTTCTCAGTTTCCAGGCAGAAAGAACAGTAAAATGCAGGCAGGGCACAGGACAAAGCACTCGGGACAAAATGTATGTGAAATGGTTTGATACAGTAATGTTTTACTATGTGATTTTAGTGAATGTCACTTTTTGTTATTTTCAAATTTCCCGCCGTTCCGTCCCCCCGTACGTCCCGACGCTCGCAGGGGATGGAACCCGGAAGACAGATGCTGGCATCGGCTGAAGGACATTGCCGGGGACACTGCAGGAGGGACATCGCGGGAGCGCAGGACATGGTAAGTGATCGAGGGATCCCGGAGCAGGGCCGCATGGTAAGCCCGACTGTAGCTTGGGGTTACCGCTTGTGATACTGAAACTTTACCCCGAGCTACACTCGGGAATACCGCCAGGGAGGTTAAGGGAGTCAGAAACACCTTGGAAGGATCTCAGATGTGTCTCAAATGGATGCAAGCTGATTGTAGCGGAAAGCAAGCTGCATTTACCCATGGATACAAACTACTATGGTGCAATTTATGTTAGTTTTGGATATAGCGGGGAAGGGAGGAAATGAGGGAAAACTTAAAGGTGGGAATACATCCAATGACCGAGAGGCGTTCGTTTGTTGGTCGAATTCTTGGTCCACATTAACCAATCTAAAAAAATCATTCGTCGGGCAATACATAGTGTTGACATCTTCCGTACAAGTGGAAGTGATGCGGTGTGCGTGTGACCTTGTAGCCACGTCCTTCCGGCCAGAACGAGCGATATACACAACAATTACCAGCAATGAGTATAATATCGTTTATTACATGACCTATATACATAAATAGTGATACATAAAATATAATCTGCAGAATTCTGGTTTCATTATTTCATTAGGCCAATCTACTTTTAACATTTGGATTTTTCGTTCGTGTTTACGAAGATTCCTTGTACATAAACATCCGGGTCATCTTCTGTTTCCGCTCATGTGTGATAGCGCTTGATAGATTTTTTTCGTACGACCGTCATACCACTGCATAGAAAATCGGTCATTTGTATGCGAAATGACAACATTTTTCACTGTTGTTCAACCGGATTTTTTCGTTCACAATATCGTTATCGGTTAAAACATCCTGCTCATCAACGAAGAGAAAATCGTTCGATCAGTGGTTCCGCAAACTTTTTAGTTTGATTTTCATATCGTGTGTACGGGGCATTAGTCTTGATAGCAGTAAATATCTAAGTTGTAAGTGAAGGTTCACTTTAAGGATATGTGTGGGGAGGATATCTGGAGAGGATATTCCTCTAGATGTCCAATTTAATTACCAGATCCCGCAGTGGAAGCATGGATTGATTGAATAATGCTACATTTGGTATACTGAGTGCATGTCACCCTGGTCATTATCATTCCTTATCCTGTGCAGTTTAATATTCAGGTTGCAGCATGCAGTGTCGCCAAGTCACTAGAATAGAAAATGTCTGCTGAAATTTTAATCAGATATTTGCAACTATGCAATATTTACATGCTCTGAAATAAGATGCATAATCTTCAGACTCGGGTCTCTGCCTGGCTAGATTTCAGGTGGGGTAATACATGAATAGTATAACCTTACTCTTTTGAGCAGAAAATTAAAGACCAAAATAGAGCTAAACATTTTTTTTTTCTTATGTACCACCAGAAGACTGGATTTTATACACAAAACATGTGCATGCGTTTTACATAAATGCATTTCCATTGAAGTCTATGGGGCCAAAATCACACTGCGCCAGCACCAAAGTAGCACCTGTGCCTTTTCCAAAAATGCGCTGCATTGATGTGAACAGACACCATCGAAAAAAATAATGTGATTTCCGCTGTCATGCTGTACTGGTCCACAGCACTTGCATCCAAAATCGCACTAGTGTAAACAGGGATTAATTGGGGCTGATTTACTAAAGGTAAATATACTGTGCCCTGCAAGTGCCATTGCTTTATATAAGGGGAAGCTCTGAAATGAGGCGAAGCTCTGCTGATTTCTTTCATCCAATCACGTGCAAGCAAAAATGCTTTTTTTTTTCTTGCATGTTCCCTTCAAATCTAGAATAACTGCACTTTCAATGCACTTCCAAGTGCATTTGGAGTGCACAGCCTATTCGCCTTCAGTAAATCAGCCCCAAAGTGTCACTAAACCCACATCATAAAAAACTATCAGTAAATGCTGTTCATACTCACTGAGTCACTATGAGATTTGTTCTGTATATTTTGCAAAAAACTTGATTGATCCTGTTGTTCTCTATCTCCACCTTCTGTTCATGTCCCCAATTCAGCTAGGGATTTTGGAGCTGAAGTGGCAACTCTGCACATGCTCAGTTTTCAGTGAGTTTCTATGCTGAGAATTTCCTGCCCATCACATTCTGAGCAGCACATGCGACTATAGAGTAACAAATGGGGGTTGTCATTTAGCACTGTGTATACACCCACACCTCCCTGTTGCTCCATTCCCACCAATCAGCTAAACACAATGGGGAGGGGGGCAATATTACATCTTGACTGATGGAGGCATCACCTCCCTGTTATTCTAAGACACGGGTTGGAAGGGTGTAACGGCCTGTTACTGGCAGAAATATACCACCCACACCATGCTATTTCCACAAAATATTAAAGATTTGATTTCAAATATAAATTTGTATGAAAGTTTAGAAGTTACTTATTTTTTCTCTGTATTCCAAAAGCTGTTTTTTTTTTTTTTGAACATGTGACCAGCAGACAGGCTGGGAGAGAGCTGGGCCATGTGGCAGCTGTATATCAATTAGGAAAAAGGTATTTAGATTTTTTAATTAAAATAATTACAGTGTCATCATTCACATAAAGAAATAGAGGGGATAATGCAAGATAAACAGTGTGTGTTTTTAGTATCGTTTTAAAGATGATCTCCAGACAGATATCAAAGAAAACTATTTATTCATTAAAGTGGTTGTAAATCCTTACATATACCCAGTGAAGTGACTGGCCTCAGGGGATACACAAAGATGAAACAATCCTACATAAGTTGTACCTGTCCATCTGCTGCCCTCTCTTCTCTACAGCTGTTTACAGTGCTGAATTATAACACTTAAAAAGCTTGCTTGAGAGTGCAGAAAAAAAGGGGTGGAGAACTGAAGTTACACTCTGCAGAGCTCAGTGAGGAGAGCCCTGAGAACTGATTGGAGGGAAAGAACACACCCCCTCTACACAGCACACATCAACAGAGCAGAGCTAGAGCTCCCTCCCTTTTCACCATTTTTTTCTTGGTGTTGGAAAAACGTGTCAGAAGTGATTCATGCTGATAGTAGAAGAATAAAGCAGCAGACAAAAGTGACACAGTGCTCTTAACTGAGACAAGTACACACTATAGGGGGATATGCTTTGTTCATATTTCATGTCCAAGGTTTACAACCACTTTATTACATTGATATTTTTTTTCTTGTTCAATAGTTTTATTGGTATTTTAATAGGTACGTACAAGTGACAGTGTCATCGTGGTTACAAGAATTTTTACAACTATGTACAAAGTCAATGCAGATCATAATATATATAGATAAAGAGACAGAATATTGTGTGGTCAACTTAGTACAGGTGACATGACATTTCAACTGTAAACAGGAAAAAGGATCTGCCATGGAAGCTATGGGAATGATAGGGAATGGAGGGAAAGAGGAGCCAGGCATAGGTTATACAGGAAGAGTTTGTGGTGGGGGGCAGGGATGGGGAAGGAGGTATGGTATTGAAGGGGGGGGGGGGTAATGTCCTGAGAGTCTGCAGGTCATTGGCTTTTTTTATAGAAAAACTGTGTGTCAGTGGTATGGAATGATCAGTGATTTGCCCAGGATTGCCAGATGGCTACACTATTTTTTCAGCACAAGTACCTGAATTTGACATAGTATCAGCCTCTTGTATTCTACTGTATGTTCTGTACAGCAGAGCTCAGAGATGGTGAGGGAGAACCAGCACAAGGAGCCAATCAGATGTGCAATGATGCAAGGAGCATGAGGATAGGAAGAGAGAGTAGAGTGACAGCAAGCCAAGCTCACCAGTGTGCTGTTTCTCCTTTTACTGACCAGACATAGAGTGGTGGTGGGGAGGGAACCTGTATATAAAGAAGAAACTGCAGCAGAGAAAGATCAGGTCCGCTGCTACTCAGGACTGTGCTGCAGGACAAAGCTGTACAAATCTCAGGAATGGATGGAAAGAAGTACAAATATTTTGGAAGGTAAATCAATTTCTATGTATGTGTTTAATGTTTTTTTTTAGTGGTTTGCTTGAAGTGGCTGTATGTGGGCATTATCCAGTACTTGTGTAACCACGTGCATGGATACAAACGCACAGCCCTGGATTCAGACAGTGTGGTAAAGCACAGCCAGGTATGCTCTACGTTATGATAACTAATGCTAGCCATACACTAGTCAAAAAAACGAACACATGGTTATGAGAGCAAACGATATTGCCATCATGTAATGACCAAATTTCAAACAATAAATCATTCAATGGACATAAACAAATCAGTTTTTTGTCCATTTTTTTTTGCTTCTGGTTCACATATGCACAGTAGCAAACAGTTCAATTCTTAAAAGTCGAGAAACACGTTAACCTTTCAATTTATTGTCCGCTCACCAGAAGTTTACCAAACTTTTCCCTCGATTTTTTTGGCTCAAAAACATTCCTACCGATTTTCAATTTGTGCCCATTAACTGGATGAAAAACGAACAAACTGCCCAAATGACAGATTTTTTAACTATTTTTCATCTAGTGTATGGCTTCTCTCTGAGAACTAAGATAGCTTACAATTCATCAATAGTTTTAATTTGTCCCTGTGCAATAAAATCGAACTGGATACAAAAAAAATTGCAAACAAAGTTTAAAAAAAAAAAAGCAAAATTAAAAGGAGTTAATGAGAACAAATGAGGACATCTAATGGTACACAAGGGGTTAAAATAGAGAAACTGTTACCAAATATAAAACTTTTTGACAATTACAGGTTTTGCTGGACCTGAGATTAAAGCAGAACTCTGGGCAAAAACTTCTTTCCATGTCCTTGTTGCTGATTTCCAACCTTCACTGAATATGTCATCCATCTGGTTCACTCAGTAGTTGCTCTGAAATAACTTATTAATTTTCAAATCAAACTGTTAATTCTCTTTGGTTTCCTTTTTGTAAGACTGCTATGCCTTCCACTCCCCCAGCCACTGGTCTTGGCACATCCCTTCTGTAGTTCTTTCTCCAAGAAGCAAAGATGTAATTCAGCCCCACTTGCAGTGGTGGGCAGTACAAGACTCTCAGACACATTCAACAAGCCTAGTGTACCAGCCCACATTCACTACAATTCCTTGTGGTTGATGGGAACTGTAGTTTCCTTTTACTCCAGAGACAGAGGAGAGGATATGCTGTAATCCCTGCTGTTACAACTCCTCCTTGGCAGAGCAGATGCTGTTATCTTTTGAATTACAGAGATGAGGTCATGAAAATTCAGTTAGACTTTTCTCCTAAATGGCAAGCATTTGCATTTTTTATGAACTGTTTAGTGTTGTGTGTAGGGGGTGTACTAATGGGTGATGTTTCTGCTTATCCCAGAGTTCTTCTTTATGGCTAGGTTCACAGCTAACCATTGAGGTGTGGTGAGTTAAAGCACGCACATTTTTGCAGTTGTTTATGTGCACTGCCTTAGGCAACCTATTCTAAACTAATGGGCTGTCATGCACCTCACAGGTCACAAATCAGACCTGCACCTTTTTGACAGAACACATCACTGCAATGAACATTAGTATATTGCATTACAACACAGCACACCTCTGCCGCCAAGGTGCATTGAGGTGCTATTCAGAATGAATGGCATCACATTACGCCATTGCAGGTAACGTGCCTCATATGGGGGTAACCTGCACAAGAATGTGAGCTTTCCCATAACACGATTGTGGGAATGTAGTCTATGTGCACATCAAAGGACATTTCTTTGATTTATGAATAAGCACTGAAATAAGCATCATAAAAAATAAAACATTGTATTTATGAATGAAGCCTGCAAACCCTGCTTGCAGGCTTCATTCATACAGGAGCTGCTGTCTTTTACACAGCGAAATTGGGCTGTCAAGATCTTCAGATGTAATCTGTGGGCACATGGTCCCAGGTTCCCCTGCTACACACATAAACTCACACTCCCCACTGGAGTATGAAAAATAGGAGATCAGAGTACAGGTTAGAGATGAGTATGGAGGACAAGCACATCTCTGATCAGCAGCTCTCTTTAGTTCAGGTTAACTTGACATTTAGGTTTCCGTCAGCAGGACTAGAAACTAATAGGTCTTGATTTCCATACCTATTTTAGCTTACTAAGGGCCCAGTGAAAATAACCTCCGCAAACTTACAATAGTGCCTTGCCATACACTTTGCTTATTAAAGGAGTCATTGCTTAAACATGAGCTTTTTCTGGAACCAATTGCTTATATTGTGGTAAAGAGTTCTTTTATTCTTCAGAGCCTCCCCAAGTAAGAAACCTTTGCTAACCTTTTTAGAAACCAATCCTTTGATGATCTCTGTGCAAGTATCAACCTGCTGCCATCTTGTGGTTGTCAGCATGAGCACTGCCAGCCAACCCCGTGCTGGCATAAAGCCAGACTCACAGAAAGTCAACAGATCAGCATCAAAACTGTTCACTGCTTAACTAACCTAAAATGTAATACCATAGTACAACGTACTTTCAGTGTATGATATCTCTCCTTCAACCTGAATAATATGACATGGCCAGCTAAACGAAAGTATCAGGCTGCAATTCACTAAATAATTAGGGCCCTTTCACACATCCATTTTTTATGCGTTTTTGGGGTTAAAAAAAAGGGAAAGAAAAATGTATCCCCTTTAAATCATATGGAACTCTTTACACCAGTGCGCTGTAGGTGCTGTGCATTTTTAAAAGTCCTGCATGTTGCATTTTTGGTTCACTTTTCAAAAGCGCACCAAAAGTGTATCTCCCTTTGAATGCTATAGGAAACGTACCAAAAAACCCCATTAAAAATGCACCTGCATTGCATTTTGCATTTTTGGTGTGTTTTTAGTAACATGTCCAAGTTTCACAGATTCATGATTGGAGTCAGGAATCCAGAAAACGTGTAAAACAAATGCGACAAAAACATGCATTTTTACCGCATTTTTTTCAACAGAGCAGTGTGAAAGCAACCTGAAGAGAAGGGTTCTTATTAATTCCCGGAAAATATTTTTAACTTTTACATCAGATAAAATCCTTGCACAATTGTGAAGAGAAATATTTCCTTGTACTCAATATACTTCCTGTCCAAAGTATCAGATCAATTTCTTTTTATGACTTAAAAGACCACTTTAATTATCATTTCTTGTATGGATAGTAATCCTGCACATCAGACAGCATACAGACCTCATTTTTATGGAGAAAACTGTTTCAGACAGTTTGCAGTGACCTATATCTGCCAAATATATATATATATATATATATATATATATATATATATATATATAATTTATTTATTTATTTATTTAGTAGCAGTGGAAGTAGAAAAACAAAATTATTACGATTTGTTGATTCTTGGATCCTGGTCATAACTGACTTATCACACAGTAATTAATCAAATTCAGGTGATTGTAGTCCTTAAACTATTTCATTTTACCTGCAGCAGGCCATACATTATGCAATTTTCTTTCCTTCAGCCTTCTGCTCAATTCCCCTATCAACACAGACAGTGTTGATGGGGGAAACCCTTCCACTATGCTATTCTATTTTGACAGCAGGAGGTTTCCCAGTTGTCAGAATACAATGATCACTGCAGGTGGCTATAGCCTTCAGCAGTGATCGAGTGGATCACTAAGGCTGATCGATAGATCGACTTCAGTACAACCAGCCTGCCCACAGATGGATCAAAATTCAGGTGGTCCTGCTGAACCAGCTAAATTTTGGTCCGACTATGGCCAGATTAAATCCTGAGGAAGGGGGAGACCACGAAATGTGATGGATATTGATTGTCCTTTCCGTGGCCATTTACTGTATCAATAAATCTTTGCTGGACAATTGGAATATTTGTTTGGTACTTTCTGGTGCAATGTAGACTAGTCAATTTGGGTAATCCAGCCTTTTGAGGGCCCCTCATTTTGTGAGGAGCTGCTAAATCCAAGCTATTTGGTTCCACTAAGGACCTCATTTTCACTGGTAGAGAAACCATAATCAGTGCCTCACCTCCTCTTGAAAATAAATGTCCGAGTGGCTGTTAACGGAGCACAGATTTCACCGTCACCCCCTTGTACAGTGTCAACATGGCCTCCAGCCATACATTTCCAATTAGTAATTGAAGGTAATTAAAAAATTCCCATTGAGCAGTGCAGAACACTATGTCTGGTTTTTTTCACCTTCTGGAAAATGGTTTGGCTATTCTTGGGGTGGGAGGTTTAGTTTTTGTGCTGTACAATTATTATACCAAAAAATGTAATCAAAAATGTTGTATACGATGTGAACAGGCCGGTACTGTACATAGTCTGGGCACAGGGTCACTTCAAACCCAGCCTTGCAAGTTTATATCAATGCAGAGGGGAGGCAGAACAAGGAGGGTGGAAGACTACTTATCCTTTGGAATCACTATTGTTCATGGTCTAGTTTTCTTCCCAAAGAGCCATTATAACGGGCAGATCAGGCAATTGTTACGTCTACAAGCTGCTTTAAGATGCCTATAGACATCAGAGAGCTTCCACCCAATTTGACCTTTAACAAAAATATCAAGGAATTATTTCATATTTGTAGAACATATCCAACTCAATAGACACCCACTGCTGGAGCTTTCTAATGAGGAGAGTCTTCTGAGAGAAGCTAAAGCTGAGAAAGCCTGCTAAACATTCCTCTTTCCAAGAGTACAAGGAGGCAGGTTTTCCCAATGCAATTCGTACTGTTCAGCAGCCCACAGCCAGAACATGCATCCCTGGTCAGCTGCCATCTAGACTATAGCTGATGAAAACCTCAACATATGAGGCCAAGTTGATCAATTGTCATTGTTTTCAGATTATAAATTATAAAAACAGAACTTATTTTAGTATTCTTTAAGTAAACCTGCCACAAAAATGGACACAAATTGAGAATATTTTGAAAATTAAGAAGTTCTTCAGAGAAAGCCACAGGTCAAACTGATTAATAGAGCCTGACATTGTGTCCTTGGTTTCCCTGCAGTGTTTATGGGCAACTTACTGGGGCTGTCAAAGGCTACGGTACTGTACCCACTTAAAGTGTTACTAAACCCACAAAGTAAAATCAGTCTGTATATGCAGTAAAGCATGTTTGTTATACTCACTGTGGAATCTAAGGGGTTAATCCTCTGCATTGTGTAAAAAGGCTTTTTGATCCTGTCTTGTCTGATCCTCCCCTTCTTTTGTTGTCCCCAATTCATCTGCCATAGTTAGAGCAGCAGTGGCTAGTCTGTACATGCTCTGTTTGGCGTTTATTGCTAGAGAGGGTGCATGTGATCGGCACAGGGCCAATCCACGCTGTCCAGACAGAGGGAAAGGGGTTATGCAGCCTCATAGGACAGTCAGAGGGGAATGAAAACTCTTCCTATAAGATTAACCAGTGCTCAGTCGAACACTGATAGGAGTCACAAGACTGCTATATACTGCTGATGAGCAAATATATTTATTAGTTTATATATTTACTAAAATTATTGCATTTCCACATTCTGTGTACTGTGGGAGACCGGATACAGTGTATGCAGGGTTCATGGGTTTAGTGACACTTTAAGGAGGCTGAGAGGGCTGTCCGTACCCTGTCTGCGTAGTCCGGCAGCAGCATTTGTAAGCCAGTTAGCTGAGCGTTTCCTTCCAAGTTTTGAACCAAATACATATTCTAAAGAACTCAGAGACCGGGGTGGGCCTCTTCAGCACTGTGACATTTTAGTCAAGGATTATGTTCTAAGGAAGGATGATCATCAATGAAGGGTAATGCAGCATCAGCAAAGTCTTCATGAGGAACTCTGAGCATAACAAGTTCCTTTATTTGTGGAGTGTTGCTGGGGATCATTAATACGCTGCTTGCCATTGGATATTCTCCCCATGGCGGAAAGTGCATTTAGACCTGTGGAGAAGGTCTAAAACAAAGATGAGCGCATGGTGTGCCTGGTGGTAGGACACGTAGTGTTTTATACCTGAACGCACAAGAGAAAACAGTAAGTTGGAGTTCTTGGAACCGGTTGAATTAACACGGACGTTGATTCCATTTACACACAAAGACTGTACTATTTGGACAGGGGTTTGGGGGTTCTCACCACTATTGCACGATTTCTTTTCATTTGTATATATCATTTATTGCAGATATTGGTAATTACTATAATCATTACTTTTATTTATTCATTTTTTGTTCATGTTGTGTATATCAATGGCCACACCTGTTTTCTTATTTGCACTTAGATTATTTAACTTTGTTTTACTCCAGTACAGATACTCATAGCAGTGCAATGAGACACACGTTGATAGCCTGACATATAGGCAGCTTATGTTACATTGAACTCTGAGGTTTTCCTGTAAATGGTGAGCTTGGCCCCACCTATCCTGACTCCTAAGCCTTCCAATTTGCCATTTAATGCGATGGGAGGTCTTATTGATCAATAGGGTGGTGCAGAAGGGTGCAATAAAAATATCCATCTCCTTATTGCAGAAGGGTGCAAGTTCAGATTTGCATGTAACTTTAGCTGTCTAGAGTCAACCTCTGCTCAAGCTTTTACTATCATATGCGCTGTTTGAATTGACCAGGTTGTGAAAGTTGTACATTTTACAAACAGAATGTAAAAGAAATGAATAAGCAAAGAGCCAAAAACCAGCATTTGTTCTGGAAGCAATTGATAAAATATTCTATATTTTGTTGGAATGTACTGAAAACAGAATGCTTGGCCAGCGTTCATAAATGGTATGTGTGGTATGTGAAGTTGTGTATGGAAACTGTTATTTAAAGAGGGGATTTCATTTTTATGGGGTGTGGATGCTGGGAATACTTAGTGTATGGCAAGGTGTCCTGGGTATAACTTAGGGACCTACTGCCCCGAATACTTGCCTTACAACACACGCTGCAGAACTTTGCAGAGATGAGAATACTCCGTGCTAAATAATACATATTGTACAATATTACTGCTCTTACATTTTTAAACGCTTGAAAATTACTGATGAAAAAATGATAGCCATGGGGATAGTAGAAGAAGGAAAGATTAAACGTTCATGCTGATCTCTAAAAAGTGATTAACTGTTTCATACGGGAGAATTTGACCCTTGAAAACCCTCAACTATCAGACAGAGCAAACATATAAACACTACATATCACTGATGGGCTCCTTCCACTGAGGGCTGTCATCATAAAATTAAAACTCAGTTTAAAAAAACATTAATGTGCTAATAAAGATATATATAATAAATTATATATAAAATATATTGATATAAAAACATATATAAAAATTAAAATTATAAGTCCAGTGACAAAAAAGCAAAGTGACAAAAAATCAAAAAAAACCCCAGAAAATATATATATAAATATAATTACAGTCCCGTGACAAAATTAAATCAAATTAAATTGTAATATATTTTCCATCTGATTCTTCCGTGTTACTGATCCCTTCACCATCCACCAGTGCAGAAATCAACATTAACCGCACTCACCAGATAATGGTGAGTCACACGCCTTTCAGGATTGTTAAGGGCTCCTGGACCCCCTTTACTTTGTCTGGGACCTCCAAGTGCTCTTTCCTCTTATGTCTAGGTACCTCTTCTGCTTACTCCTCTCACCGAATCCCCCAAAGGAAAATCAGGAAGAAGAAAAGACCATAGCGTGATACCGCAGTAACTTCTCCTCAAATTAATCTCTCCAGACCACTCACATTCTTTTACGGGATATAGCCCACTTTTTATTCAAAACAACAGCGATTCTCTTCAGAAATGGTCCACTTTTCATGTACACCGATTATACAAGGACCTCACAGTTTAGTGTGCAGCAGGATGGCAGACCTCAGCTACAGACTCTTCTACTTAGGCTAAGATGGCCCCTTGGAACGCACCGCTCGGCGTGCGCTCCACTCACCGGAAATGACGTCAGACGACGGACCAGGCAACCGGGTTTTTTTTGATTTTTTGTCACTTTGCTTTTTTGTCACTGGACTTATAATTTTAATTTTTATATATGTTTTTATATCAATATATTTTATATATAATTTATTATATATATCTTTATTAGCACATTAATGTTTTTTTAAACTGAGTAATGTAATTGATCATGTGGGTTTGCGCTGGTTTTCATTGTTAAAAGTTTTTGGTCTTTTGTACCTGTGCACAGCAGCATCTCACGGGGATTTGTATGGTAAATAGGAAGTCCTGAGCGCTGAGGTTTTGTTTTTTTACATAAAATTAAAACTGTACTCTGGGCAAGCAGCTAAATACACACTTGAAATACATATAGGTGAACTGGCTTCCCTGCCATGGGATTTGTAATGCTTTGAAGCCAGTCTTGAAATTCAGACACCCCAGGCAGAGAGCATAGCCAGGTCCTGGATCTCCACTGCAGCAGAAAGACAAGATATATAAATGGATGGAAGGTCGGTCAGCGGCTTTAAGTACAGTGAGCAGCACACCTGTGATGGGTGTTTGGGAGCCACAACCACCCTAATTAAAGGGCCGTTGCCCTCCAGAGGATTTACTCCCCTTCCTTCCATTTTTTTGCGATACACTGCTGCGTTATTTTAACTAACAATTGTGCGGTCATTCAACGCTGTACAGAAATTAAATTTATGTCCTTTTCTTCCCACAGATAGAGCTTTCTTTTGGTGATATTTGATCACCTCTGTGTTTTTTATTTTTTGCGCCATATAAAAAGACCGACAATTTTGAAAAAAAACAAAACAATATTTTTGATTTTTACTATAAAACATATCCAATAAAAAAAAATAAAAAATTAAATTTCATCATAAATTTAGGCCAGAATGTATTCTGCTACATGTCTTTGCTAAAAACAATCCCGATAAATGTAAATTAATTGGTTTACGTGAAAGTTCTAGCATCTACAAATGGTGGTATATAAACTGGAGTTTTTATTTTTATTTTTTTTATACTGGTAATGGTGGTGATCAGCGACTTATAGCTGGACTGCAGGACAGCGGCAGGCATTCTGACACTGGGTGGGAACTGACTAACTGCCACTGACATCCCCAGTGACACCAATACAGTGATCAGTGCTAATAAAAAGCACTGACACTGTACTAATGGCACTGGGAAGGAAGGGGTTGACATCTGGAGCGATCAAAGGGTTAACTGTGTGCTGTCTGATGTTTTACTATGGAGACATGCTGCTTTTTATTTCTCTGCTGTGCAGAGAAATACAAAGCGGCATGTCCTTGCAGGCAGGAGAGAGACCTGTGTTGTTTATACACAGGTCTCTCCCCTGTCAGATTTCCCGGACGATCGCCAGGTGCTGGCAGGGAATCTCCGCTGATTGACATCCCTAGCCGCCAATGGCAGCCTGGGTAGGGCAACAGCCGCGCCCCCTACCCAGGTATGCAAATCATGTATATATTCGTGATTTTGCACAGCCCTGCTGCCCTGTAGCAGTACTTGTGAGCAGGCCAGCACTGGTGAAACACATTAAGGAAGTACTTTTTTTGGGTGAAGATAATATACATGCAGTGGTCTTGTCAAAAATGGAATAAATGCCAGAAAGAACTAATATTAGAGCTTCCATCCTTTTATATCTTCTAATAGTGAGCAGAGATGATCTACAGAGGCCAGTGCCTTGTTTGTTCGTGGACAGGAGGAGCAGTGGGCCTGGAGCGGTGCTCTGGATCTGGGTATTGTTTTACTAATAGAAGGACAAGATGGTTCAGGATGCAATCACAGCCTTGTGACTGAGCAATGAAGGAGCAGCAGCTGACTTAGCAGTTATACCTCTGCTCTTCTCTCCTTCAAGTATGCCTGATTGGCTCCTTCTGTGTGTGTGCCTCTCCCAGTCTGAGTTCTGCTGTGCAGAAGATTATGGCCTTGGTCTCTGTACTCTGTGCATCACTTACATCTGATCCTGGCATCTGAGCATCACTTACACCTGATCCGTGCACTTTGCGCATCACTTACACCTGATCCGTGCACTCTGCGCATCACTTACACATGATCCGTGCACTCTGCGCATCACTTACACCTGATCCGTACACTCTGCGCATCACTTACACCTGATCCGTACACTCTGCGCATCACTTACACCTGATCCGTACACTCTGCACATCACTTACACCTGATCCGTGCACTCTGCGCATCACTTACACCTGATCCGTACACTCTGCACATCACTTACACCTGATCCGTGCACTCTGCGCATCACTTACACCTGATCCGTACACTCTGCACATCACTTACACCTGATCCGTGCACTCTGCGCATCACTTACACCTGATCCGTACACTCTGCACATCACTTACACCTGATCCGTACACTCTGCACATCACTTACACCTGATCCGTGCACTCTGCGCATCACTTAGACCTGATCCGTACACTCTGCACATCACTTACACCTGATCCGTGCACTCTGCGCATCACTTACACCTGATCCGTGCACTCTGCGCATCACTTACACCAGATCCGTGCACTCTCTGCATCACTTACACCTGATCCGTGCACTCTGCGCATCACTTACACCTGATCCGTGCACTCTGCGCATCACTTACACCAGATCCGTGCACTCTGTGCATCACTTACACCGGATCCGTGCACTCTGCGCATCCCTTTCACCGGATCCGTGCACTCTGTGCATCACTTACACCTGATCCGTGCACACTCTGCATTACTTACACATGATCCGTGCACTCTCTGCATTACTTACACCTGATCCGTGCACTCTCTGCATTACTTGCACCTGATCCTTGCACTCTTTGCATTACTTGCTCCTGACTTCTTTACTCTGTGGTTTACATATACTCTGTGCATTGATTATGGTTGATCCCTGCAGCTGTTAACCTGCCCTACTTTGCACTTGACTTGGTTGCGGTCAGTAGGGTTTCCCCAGATCTCATTTGAAAGTCTGGTCACCTTACCTTGCAGGGCTGGTTCATACCAGATGCATTAGACTGCGCTGGTCAGCTTTGCCCATTGCAGTTGCAATGTAAGAGACAAGGCAAAAAACATTGATCCCTGTCGTGGCAATTCACACCCCACTGCATGGAATACCTTATTCAGAGCAGCATTGTGCAACACATCACACCGCGCTGCGAACAATAGGACTGAATGAAATGTCACCTGATTCTGAGTGCAAGTGTTTTAGTAAATCTACCCCAAAGTGACATTTCATTCAGTTCTATTCTTTTGATGTGAAGTAACCTGTAATGTATACAGTGCAGAAGAAAGAAGTAGTCAGGAGTGTGTAATGCACAGAGTGCAAAGGTCAGAAGTAAGTAACACACAAAGTGAAAAGGTCAGGAGTAGTTAACATACAAACTGCAGAGGTCAGGAGTAAGTACCCCATAGAGTGTAGGAGTCACCAGTATGTAATGTAGAGAGTGAAAAGGTCAGGAGTAGTTAACATACAAAGTGCAGAGGTCAGGAGTAAGTACCCCATAGAGTGTAGGAGTCACCAGTATGTAATGTAGAGAGTGAAAAGGTCAGGAGTAGTTAACATACAAAGTGCAGAGGTCAGGAGTAAGTATAGCACGGAGACAAGAGGCCAGGAGTAGGTAATGTACAGAGTGAAGAGGTCAAATGTAGATTAAGCACAACATATCTCTGAAGCAAACATTTCTCCCCGTCTTCCAATACAATCCCCTCCCCATTGCAAAGTCATCATCCTATGGTGTTGGAATAAAGTATGAACCTGATGGACATATACATAGTATATCTCTCAGAATCATATAGCATTTGCACCTTTGTGTCTCATGTCTCTTTTTGTAGGGACACCCCATCAACATCACCCTGGAAGACGCTGACTGTAGTGGCAAGCTTAGTTCTGGCAACGCAGCAGGTTGGCTAAGATCAGTGGAAAAATGTGAGAGTGGTGGAGGGTGGAGGATAAGTGAAGTAGGTCTTTTCTAACATTTACATACGAAGTTATAAAAGATATTAGTAACTGTTACAATTTAGAATTCCTACTTCCCAAATGTGCACATCATTTCAGTATCAGTGGTATAAATAATAATATCTCCCCAGTTTGCGGAATACACTACAAACCTTTTTATCAGCCTTACTGACCTCAAAAGGAAGGCCATATCCAAACCTCTAAAAAGCGGAAACAATCTGGGCCTCCGGCTATCTCTATTATAATTCACCACTCCTAATGTGACATCAGGGATTCCTATAGCTAGAGGAGGAATATATTCTCTGCTTTTCTGTGCATAACTGAAAAGCAACAATATGATTTATAAATATAGGAGTCAAGGTTTATAAAAACACTGGACATTAAATAAGGAGGTAAAGCAAACAGTTAGGTGTATATAAACCCAGGAATAATGTAATTGCAGCTTACCAGTCCTCAGATGTAGTAGTTGCATTCGTTTTTTCCTTTAATGCTTCATGCACACTAGGCGCCTGAACAAATGCCAAAACCTCGGGCAGAAAAAAAGTGCATAATGGCGTATTGCACATGTGTTTATGCACGTTTGCGTTTAAAAGCATTTTTTTCCCAAAACATTCCTTTCTGCTCATTTTCCACCAGAATCAATTTACTTGAAAACACCGAATGCACCTAAATGTGCGTGTCAAGTATTTTTTTTCTGCCATAAAGCTCCTCTCAAAAACGCACTAGTGATTTTTTTTTGCCTGTAAATGCTCAAATGTGCATGGACACATAGACTCCATAAGCTCACATAGAGTTACTTCTAAAGGCTGAAGAAAAAAAATGTATAAGCAGCATTTTTTATGCCCAGTTTTCAGGAGGCTTACATTTTTATCTACTAATCCTCCAGATATCATGCTACCCTTCCCAGGGTGACAACGCTCACTCATTGTACTGTGTCTATAAAGGTGCAGCGTTTACACCCTAGGACAAAAACAGTATCAGGACTACAGAACACATCCCCCTCTCCTCATCTCTATAACATAACGGGAGGTTACATATAGTTACATAGTTTGTCTGGCTGAAAGAAGACAAAAGTCCATTCATAAAAAAAAAAAAGAAGTTACAATCCTACACCCACAGTTGATCCAGAGGAAGGCAAAAAAAACCAGCAAAGCATGATCCAATTTGCTCCTACAGAGGAAACAAATTCGTTCCTGATCCCCCAAGAGGCAATCGGATATTCCCTGGATCAACTTTACCTATAAATGTTAGTATCCAGTTATATTCTGTGTATCTAGGAAAGAATCCAGGAGGTGTTCTTAAGTCAACAGAGAAAACTCAGGCATGGCTTTTAACAATATATGAGCTTTCAGGACAGCATTGTCAGCTCACTACAGGATGTTAGGAGCTCACTGGATTTCTGGCAGAATCAGGATTTTTTGCACTTATTAAACATAGATAACAGGCAGGTACCGGAAAGCATACTTGTGATTGGGAGCTTTCTAATCATGTGACCGCTGTGACTGCCAATCACAATGATCACATGATTGGAATGCTCGCTTCTGCCTCCCGGCATTCAGAACCTCTTAAAGGGTTGTGAGGCAGGAAGGTAATGGTATGTTTATGGCAGGAGGGGGTTAATGGTATGTTTAAGTTACTTTCACACTGCTTCTTTGCAAAAAGCTGGATTTTCAGTGCGTTTTGCACCTGTGAAAAAAGGACACGTGACTCAAAAAAAGCACCAAATTGCCATATCAAAAATCTGCCTTTTAACAGCTTTGCCAACAGTGTCTGGGTGCTCCAGGTCTTGTTTCCCTACTTTATGCATCCCTGAATAGGCCCTCAATACGTACCTCTCTATCATATGTTACCCAGTAGGAGTGTGTCTTGGGGGTGGCCATGGATTTGGAGGACTGGAACAGGGCCTGGTCGTTTTTAGCTAAATGTTCATTCAATACAGCCACACTGGAGGCAGCATACAAAGTACTGTTTCGTTGGTATTGGGTCCCGGCCTGAATAGCCCATGCAAACCCTGCTTATAGTGATCGCTGCTTTCAGGGTTGTGGCCATCAGGGAGATGTGTTGCACATATGGTGGTCATGCCCGAGACTGATTGGTTTTTGGTCTCATGTATTTGGTCTTCTTTACACATTGTTCCATCTCTCCATACGCCAGGAGGCTCGGTATACTTTGCTTCATTGTCCTATACCGGGCCTGTTGGCCCATCAACAGAGGTTGGCTTGCTATTTGTTTTTGTCGGCCACTATAACAATTGCTCAGGCCTGGAAAAGCCTGTCTGCCCCTCTTCAGGGGGTGTGGGACCGTATGACCACTCTGATGCTCAATGAACAGATGTCGAGTATTCGTAATGACTCCCAATAGAAATTCTTGAGAATCTGGGAGCCATGGTTGACATATGCTTTTCCCATGCTCTGTCCGGCTCATCTGGGTTCATGATGCTGTACATTATTGGCGTTCCCGGATTCGGGTCTTGTTTCCTTCTTTACTCCTTTTTCCTCTTTCTTTTCTGTTTGAATCTGTGAGGCGGTAGATACTTGCCTTTGACTGGTATCTTGTTGAAGTTATATCACTTTTCTTTTCTTTTTTTATGTGCCTTTAATGGCCCCTATGTGGGGTTTTACATTGTTGGTTTTACAGCACTGTTCTCTTTATTTTTATGTGCCATTGACAGCCCCTGCGTGGGCGTGTCTTTTGCTCAAATTTTCCTTTGTTAAATTGTTTAAATACGTCAATAAAAACAATTGAAATACAAAAAAAATGCAACCATGGGTAAGTTTATTATGCATCTTGCGCGTTTTTGCTGCATTTTCCATTTGTTTCAATGGGAAGGTGTGTTTTTGGTGCGTTTTTTACCTCACCAACCATGCACCAAAAATGCAGCTTGAAAGACTTTAAAAAACGCAATGGTCCAACAACTGACCAGTGTTAGGAGTTCCATAGGATTTAATGGTCAAATACATGGCCTGGAACTGAGCGAAGCTAAGGGGAGAGCCAACATGACTGGGGCTTGCAAACGAGGCAGAAATTTGAATAGAATGAGAGTATATTCATTAGGTAGGGGTGGTTACTTACCTGACTGGAGTATTTCAGTATGAGCGTGGTCTTTCCAGGATGAGGAGAGGGGTTGGGACTTGTCGGTTGTCAGTCGGAGGTTGTGCCAGCACGGGTGAAGTTTCTCCCGCCCTCCATCCCTGGACCTGCTTCCTTGTTTTGATGTTTCTTGCTTTTGTTTTTTTGTCCTTTGTTTTTGTCTTGTCCTTTGGTTTTTGTGTGGGTTTGTCTGTTTTGTTTTCTTTCATTGATTTGCATTTTGTGTTTTTGGGTGCTTGTCTTGCATTTTTTGTTTTTGTCATGGCAGCTGGCAGGGGTCGCTGGGTCTTTGAAGGCAGTTCTGGAATGTCAATTTGGTGAATTATGGGTTGGGTCCATTGTAGGTATGGGCGTTCCTTCCCAATTATAAGGTTACTTTGGTAAGGTTGTAGTTAATGGGGTGTATCTGGGACTACGTACCTGTAGTATTGTCCCCGAGGCGGTGTAGTAGCAGCTGGGGCCTTCTCATTGGGTGTCAGATACAGACGAGTTATTTATGTGATTAACAGTGCCTTCGAAGACCTTGGACCGGTTGGGATCATTACTGTCAGTTATTATTTGATTGTACTGTATGAAGTGTTATGTAATAGTTATGTTAAATAAATGGGCTGCTATGGCCCAATCTGAGCCAAAGTGGGCCTCAGAAAAGTGCAAGAAGAACTGTCTGTATTTCACATTGCAATTTAAATGTCACTTTCACTGCCACTTGCCATTATAAGAGAATTAAAGGGGTCAATTCAGATTGCTTTTTATAAGCAGCACAGACAGTTCTGTGCTCCAGGACTTGAACCACATGGCCCCAGTGAGCTTTATGACACTTGTACAGACCAATATGAGCAGACCATCCATGTGAGGGATGAGCTGGGAACTAAAATAAGAGATAGAGACAAGAAGCGGCAGCATCAGGTTAGAGAGGAGAAAGGTGTAATGACAACAGAGGCCCAGAATTAGATCAGCTCCTATTTAGTATGCAGGGAAGTATGTTCCATTTAAACTAAGTGCTTGCAGTAAGTGCATTGTACAATAGGCCAGCTTCCATTTCTCACTAAATTGAATACTGAGTTCTCCTGGAACTTTCTAAATAGAAAATGGAAACTGATATGAAACACGTCATACAGAACTGAATTTTTCTTACAAGCCCAGAGACTGGTCTGAGAAGAACAATATCTGGAAATGATTGTGAAAGATTATTGAATATTGAAGGAGCTCACTTAATACACCATGTAGTTGCTAGCAGATTCTCCAAATGCTTACTGACAAAGTAATCTGTTTTAGCAATGACCATGCATGGCAAAGGACGGTATTCCCAAATGACGCTTGTCTCATGCCAGGTTGCAAACATTTCAAAGTTTTAGCTCTATCTCTTTGCATTTGTGATATTGACAAGAGACAGAAAGGCCTGGAGCTGGAGGCGAAGCTTAAGTGAAAGGCCGACAAGGTTTGCTGTAGGCTGAGACAATGGAGGGTTAATATGGCAATTTGCCTAACGTTTCAGGAACTTACCTGATTGCACACAGCAGAGGTGGGGGCAGGGTGGTATCAAAACTGGAGTTAGAAGGGGTGATGACCTTGCCTGGCGATCAGTTGGAGCGGTGACTGGACAGTGACGGATGAGCTTTTCCCACCCTACCTCCTTACGTTTTGTATAGGTTGGACTTCCTGTTTTTCCTTCCCTATATATTTTTTTTTTTTTAATTATTATTTAGTTTCATGTTTTATATTGTCCAGTGTTGACCTTAGTGTGACGCAGATTTCATTCTAAAATGCCCAACTTCTTTTTCCTGCTGGCATTGTCATAGTGGCTGGCAGGGGTTGCAGAGTCTTCAAAGGTGGTAGATGGTTGGTAAATTTGGACAATAACGGGTGGGGCCCATTGTAGGCATGGGTGTACCTTCCCTAGTTCAGTTAAGGCATTAGGGTACTAATGGTTATGGGGTTGTATCGAGGATAGATTGATAGTTAAATTGTCCTCTAGTAGTTGCGGCTGAGGGCCTTTAAGTGGAACTGTGGCAGATACAGCCGGTTGGTAAAATAAAGGTGCCTTCCAAGACCCTAGACCAGAAAAGTAGGTCATTCCTTGTGAGGATGGTTGTAATGATTTTCATAATGAAAATGTTTTGATAAAAGTTGTATTTTTATGTTATTGAATAAATGCCTGCTATGGCCTTTCAACCCCAAACTAATGTTTCAGTTAATTGCTTTTTAAGTCCTCATGCACACTAGACATTTTTACAGCTGCTGTTTTTGGCTTTTGACGTTTTTTTCTACAGCCAGTAAACCCCGCCAGCATGTTATCCTATGTGTCCATGCACACATAGAATTTGATCAACATTTTGTGGCTGGAAAAGAAACTCAGAACTAGTGGGTCTCTAGAGTTTTTTAGCTGTAAAAACACTCTAATGCTGAAAAACATGGCAAAACGTGGTAAATAATGGTAAATTGGCATTTTTGGACATTTTTTGACCAAAAAAACCCACAAATACAAAAAACGCAGCAAAACACTGATAAACGCTAATGCAAAAATGCTAAAAACCGCTTTGACTTTACACAGCTAACGTTACCGGCGTTATTAAAACACCCAGTGTGCATGGAGCCTGAGTAAGGGGGAATTTGATTGGGTGGAGTGTATAGTAAAGGTCATGAGAAGAGCAGATAAAGTTAACAAGAACATAAGGGGACCCTGTTGTAGCTTGATCTGCGTGCTCACACCTTTATATAAGGCGTAGAACCTCCTTGGCACCCCAATTTCTGAAGAACTTAATTATGTAAATGTCGATGGCCAATCAAACCCATCCTGATCTCAGTTTCACTGCTGGTCAATGAGATTATCCATCATAGTTATGGGCCAAAAGATAGCCATGAGGAGCAGGAGGCAGGTGAGGGTCTGCCTTCACCACAACCATCTGATGCAATCTCAGTGTTGGGATTTAGAAAAGCTGCATTATCTGCATCCCTACAAGCTGCATGCACAATACTTACTGTATGTGCTCACAATGCCTGCCAACTCAAATGCAGGAAAAAATGAACATTTTAAGGGCTTGTTCACACTTGACTAATTTCTAACACTTCCAAAACGCCCCTATAGCATTAGACAGGCGTTAATGAGCATTAAAGTATTGGCATTCTGCAAGCATTAAAAACGCTTCCCAAGCATTAAAAACGCTTCCCAAACACCCTATGTGTGGCATTTTACAGGTGTTTTACAAGGGTTAAAACCACACTACAGACACCTATAATAAACTTAATGATATTAACACCCCGCAAACACCCCGAAAATGCCTGCCAGGCATTTGAGGAACATCACTATAGACTTGAATGGGAGGCGTTAAAAGGTTTCAACTCCTCCTGACTGGACATGAGGCTTCAATTTTGACACAATGCATACAGCTACAGAGCGGCATGGCTGCACAAAATCACATATATATAGATGATTTGCATTACTGAGTAGGGGGCGCACGTACCGCCCTACCCATGCTGCCATTGGCAGCTAGGGATGTCAATCACCGAGTCCCCGCCGGCACTCGGTGATCGTCGGGGTAAGCTGACAGGGGAGACCTGTGTGTAGAGAAATACAAAGCAGCATGTCTACATTGTAAAACACACACAACGCATAATGTGAAACACACAAAGCACACAGTTAACCCTTTGATCGCCCCAGATGTTAACCCCTTTCTGCCCAGTGCCATTAGTACAGTGTCGGTGCTTTTTATTAACACTGATAACTGTATTAGTGTCACTGAGGATGTTAGTGGCAGTTAGTCAGTTCCCACTCAGTGTCAGATTGCCTGCCGCAGTCCCGCTATAAGTCGCTAATCGCTGCCTGTTCTAGTATAAAAATAAAAATTCCAGTATACAGTAGATTTAAAAAGTCTACACACCCCTGTTAAAATGTCAGGTTTCTGTGATGTAAAAAAATTAGACAAAGATAAATCATTTCAGAACTTTTTCCGCCTTTAATGTGACCTATAAACTGTACAACTCTGAAATATTTTAGGGGAGGGAAGTAAACATAAAAAACTAAAATAATGTGGTTGCATAAGTGTGCACACCCTCTTATAAATGGGGATGTAGCTGTGTTCAGAATTAAGCAATCACATTCAAAATAATGTTAAATAAGAGTCAGTATACACCTGCTATCATTTAAAGTGCCTCTGATTAACCCCAAATAAAGATCAACTGTTCTAGTATGTTTTTCCTGACATTTTCTTAGTTGCATCCTACAGCAAAAGCCACGGTCCGCAGAGAGCTTCCAGAGCATCAGCGGGATCTCATTGTTAAAAGGTATCAGTCAGGAGAAGGGTTTCCAAAGTGCTAGATATATCATGGAACACTTTGAAGACAGTCATCATCAAGTGGAGAAAAGAACTGGACGTCCCTCTAAACTGATGACAAAACGAGAAGAAAACTGGTCTGGGAGGCTGCCAAGAGGCCTACAGCAACATTATAGGAGCTACAGGAATATCTGGCAAGTACTGGCTGTGTGGTACATGTGACAACAATCTCCCGTATTCTTCATATGTCTGGACTATGGGGTAGAGTAGCAAGATGGAATCCTTTTCTTATGAAGAAAAACATCCAAGCCCGGCTAAATTTTGAAAAAACACATCTGAAGTCTCCCAAAAGCATGTAGGAAATGTGTTATGGTCTGATGAAACCAAGGTTGAACTTTTTGGCTATAATTCCAAAAGATATGTTTGGCGGAAAAACAACACTGCACATCACCAAAAGAACACCATACCCACAGTGAAGCATGGTGGTGGCAGCATCATGATTTGAGGCTGTTTTTCTTCAGCTGGAACTGGGGCCTTAGTCTAGGTAGAGGGAAGTATGCACAGTTCCAAATACCAGTCAATATTGGCACAAAACCTTCAGGCTTCTGCTAGAAAGCTGAACATGAAGAGGAACTTCATCTTTCAGCATGACAACGACCCAAAGCATACATCCAAATCAACAAAGGAATGGCTTCACCAGGAGAAGATTAAAGTTTTGGAATGGCCCAACCAGAGCCCAGACCTGAATCCGTTCGAAAATCTGTGGGGTGATGTGAAGAGGGCTGTGCACAGGAGATGCCCTCGCAATCTGACAGATTTGAAGTGTTTTTGCAAGGAAGAGTGGGCAAATATTGGCAAGTCAAGATGTGCCATGCTGATAGACTCATACCCAAAAAAACTGAGCGCTGTAATAAAATGAAAAGGCGCTTCAACAAAGTATTAGTTTAAGGGTGTGCACACTTATGCAACTATATTATTTTAGTTTTTTTATTTTTACTTCCCTCCACCTAAAAGATTTCAGTTTGTTGTTCAATTGAGTTGTACAGTTTATAGGTCACATTAAAGGTGGAAAAAGTTCTGAAATTATTTATCTTTGTCTCATTTTGTTACATCACAGAAACCTGACGTTTTAACAGGGTCATGTAGACTTTTTATATCCACTGTATATACCACCATTTGTAGACACTATAACTTTCACGTAAACCAATTAATTTACACATATTGGGATTGTTTGTTTAGCAAAGACATGTAGCAGAATATATTTTGACTTAATTTATGATGAATTTAGATTTTTTTTAAAAATTTTTATTGGATATATTTTATAGCAAAAAGTAAAAACAATTGATTTTTTTTTCAAAATTGTCGGTCTTATTTTGTTTATAGTGCAATAAATAAAAACCGCACAGGTGATCAAATACCACTAAAAGACATCTCCATTGGGAAAGAAAGGACATACATTTAATTTATGTACAGTGTTGCATGACAGCACAGTTGTCAGTTAAAGTAACGCAGCGCCATATCGCAAAAAATGGCCTGGTAAGGAAGGGGGGGGGGGGTAAATCCTCTGGAGGTTAAATGGTTAAATGCTTGTTTAGGTCTTAGAAGCCGCAAAAGCACTTTTACTTACCTAATTCTCCACTCCCCTAACACCTGGAACTCTTCTCTTCCCCTGTATGTTCCAGCTGTGGACTGTACCTTGGCATCCTCATGTCTAATACAGTGCTATGGGCTCTCCATTGGACTTGATGATGTCAGAGGACCTGTGACTACCAGAACATACCCTGGAGGGAGCCTGCAGGAGTGGATGATCAGGTAGCCTACACAAGCATTTAACCCTTGCAGTGTGGGGGCAGCCCCTGGAGTTTACCTTTAACAAATGTTTGAGCAGTAATGGCTCCCAGGTGAGTTTGGTTTTGTCTGCCCATATTACCAACAGTTGGTTTGTCAACAATTCCCAAGTCTGCAGACTTGTTTCTTGTTTTCTTTGAGCTATCAGATTGCCTTTGTTTATAACGTAGATTACCTCTCATTCTGTCATAATGCTGTACTTGTCAATGCATGTGTCATAGTGCGGTCTTTCATACATATTTACAACTTGTTTTATTGAATCAGTAAAATATATCAAGTGGCTGTAGACTTGATAGTCGGTGTGGGAGCTGACGTGCAGAATACTAATATGCAGCGAAGGTGAGCATGAGCGACAATAAAACAAGGAAACACAAAGCGTTTGTATGGCATGTGAAATATTCAGTACTCTCTACCGAACATCAATTCCGTCTGTGTTTTCCCCACAATGATTTTGTTTCTGGAGGTTCTTTTGATTTGGTCATTGCTGTTTATTTGATGAGGGTGGTAGGAAAAGACTAAATCACAATGGCAAACCAATATGAGCCTCCAGTTCCATTGACACCATCTAAACATTCTCCTCCAACAATGATGCAATCTAGAGTTGGTCACATCTATATCTCCTATATTCTAAAGTGTGCAGATGTTAGCAGTAAGGGTTTACTTACAGTAGGCAAGGTTATCTAGTGCATCGGTCTGGGTTCACATTGTCCCCGGCCTGAGTACGTTTACGTCATCATGAGTGAAGTCATACAGCACTGCAGATGAAGACTCAATAAGTTAAAGTGGAGGTTCAGCCTGTAAAAAAAAAAAAAAAAGTCAGCAGCTACAAATCCTATAGCTGCTGACTTTTAATAAACATTTACCTGTCCCAGGATCAGCGCTGTTCTCACCCGGGCTAGTTCTTCACTAGCCTCCAGGTTCCCTGGTGCCAGGATCCTAATTGTGGGCAGTTAGCTGTGGCTGTTTTCGGCTTCAGAGTCAGTATCTACTGCACATGTACGAGTCGCACTGCGTTTGTGAATGGTCCCGCAGTCTTCTGGGACCAGTCACGTGTCCCAGAAGACTGCGGGGAGGGAGCGAGTACCTGTCAAAACTAGGTTCTTGCTACCCCCCTCTCCAAAATTACATGCCAAGTCAGGCAGAGGAGGGGGGACAGGATTCCCCTTTTGGGTGGAGCACCGCTCTAACCATGCAGCTAGTTTGTTCAGCAAGGGGCCAATCCAGAGAACCTGCATATTTCGCTTTGTACAGGTTTCCAATAATAAATCAGCTCAGTGATGTCACCTTTTTTGTCTAGTTGTGTTTTTTTTCCCATGACTGTTTTATCTAAGAATTCTTCCAAGTTTCCTGACACTAGCTGTCTATAAAATGTATTTTTAGACCTGTAATTTCACCTCTCTCCCAAACAGGAGATAATATCACTGCTCTCCAGGTATAAGCATTTCACTGCAGGCCATACATAATACAGGAGGATACAGAGCTTTACTGTCCCCATCACACCGTATATTTTTATATTTATGTGATTGGGTACTTCAAGAGAACCTGTTGTCTTCTACCCAGCACTAAGGCTGCTTTCTCATCTAAATGGTTCTCAGAGGTATAACTCAGATAAAACCACAGCAAACACAGAATTGCTTTACAGATCAATCAGGCTGACTGGGATCTCTGTACTGCAATGCAGTTCATTGCAGGAAATGCAGTCTTCAGGAATTTTACTGCATCAGTATACGTTCTGGTGGCCCATAGGGATTAAAGGTCATGAGATAAAGCACACATTTAGGGCCCCATTATAAAGCAGCAGCATAGCTTTGCTGTGGCTATATCACTGCTATTTTATACCAACATATTTTTAAAGCACAATAGATACAAGAAGTATCAGAACTCACGGTCTGCCTTCTTCTTCCAGGTTGATGTATTGAAGGCAGACAGTCATACAACTTGATAGCCTATGTAATTATTAGTGCAGGTTCCTACAAAGAACAGGTGTACGTAAAAGGTGGTCAGGAAATTAATATCAGCGCATCCAGTGGAAAGGGGAGTATCACCATGAACTGTATGGCAATGCAAAACCTACCTGAAACAGGTCAGATGCAAGTCAGAAGGAGGTCAACTGCAGCTCAATGAATTCTAAATACCAGAAGAGTCTTAAAGGTTACCTCTACCTTTTAGGGCATGTTACATGTTATACCCATATAAAAGGTGTAGCCTGGTGCCATGTCAACCCCCCACCCCAATACTGACCCTCCCTCCCCTGGACATAAAAACGCTCCACTACCTGTTTCTCCCCCCATCTTTACACACTCACCTGGCTCCTCTTACCAATCCAGAGCTGTTCCGAGCGCAGCTCTTCTCCCTTCACTTCATGGCCTCACAGGAGACACTGAGAGCAGCAAGTGCTTGTGCTGCTGTGAGTCAAATCCTGTGAAGAGGGAACTGAAGGTTTGGCTGAACCACACTGTGTGTCTATGGATACACACAGCCTGGCTCGGGAGATCACCCACATTGGTGAACGCTTAGCCAGGTGGCTGAGGGACGGAAGGAGTGAAGAGCTCTGGAGGGAGATTCCAGAAAAAGGAGATAAGGAACCTCTCTGTACAATACCATTGCACAAAACAGAAAATGTAGCACCCTCCTAGATTCCTGCTAGGACTATGTAGATTTTGCTCTGGCTCCCTGTATTCACTGGAGCTGTATTTTTGTCTTAGGTAAATATAGCTCGTCTCACTGTAATCAGTGTGGCTGAAATTTCTGGGTTAGGCAAATTTAGTTCTAGCTCACTGTAATCAATGCAGCTGCAAATGATTGGTTAGATCTGTTTGGTGTGTCACACAGGCTTCTGCTTTGAGTTCTTTCTCCCTGTCTTTTCAGAACTCTCTAGTTTGTTCTGGAACATAAGTGTGGAGTAATGTAAATAGGCAGCATGAATATTTATCCTGTCCAATCTTTGTGAAGTCCTGCACAGGTGGCTGCCGGGAATGGGTATAAATAGTTTGAGAGCTGGAGAAGAATTTTCCTGGAGAGGAGAAGTTCAGCCTACAGGCCATGCTGCCCACATGGGCAGCAAGCATGTGCTTCTGGATTTTCTCCTTGGGAATCTAGTCTGGTATCACTGGAAAAAGAAGTCCGAAAGATATTGCAAGAAGACTGACTATTATCCAAGGATGTTAGTGAGTGCAAACCTGTGTGAGAAATCTCTGAGACTGTGCTGCTCCTATATATATAGCTCTTGCAGTGGAGTCAGCCTATTTCAGTTCAATCCAAAAGGAATGCGCAATTATAGTGTTTCTGAAAAGCAGTCTAGTATTTGCTGCAAGCAAGGACACATGCTCAGAGGAAGAGTAGTGTCCTCAAGTTCATTGTAAGTAGTTACTGGAGCATCCTACCTATCCAAGTACCCTCTACCTATCCAAGTTCAAGATTTCATTAAAGCACCTAAAAAGCATACCCCCTAGACTGGTTAATGTGCCTGAAGAGTAACTGGAACAATGTATTTGGCTGCAGTTCAACTATTGGACAGCGGCCCTTGCAGAGATGAGTGTTACATAACATGTTTTTATTTTAAAGAAAAAAAGCCTTTGTAATCACTTTAAGCTGGCCATAAACCAGTGGAGATCAATTTCAAAATGTTCATTCTCAGGGAGTTCATTTGATTTGTAAATGGTTAGTGAGGTCAAATTGACATTTGCTTTCAGCTGTAGTGACAAGGAAATTTGAAGGAGCAGATTGGAAAATCTTTCTTGAAGAAACAAAATTCTAAGTGTGAATGTGGTTTTTGTTCAGGAAAAATTGTACTTATTGTAAGTAGTGCTGGGCCAAGGTCATCCAGTGCCCAGGACGAACATGCCAAACTGCGCCCCCCGCCACTCCCATGTTCTACATGACCAAACACCACCTGATCATTATACCTACGTGCACAGTGTTACCTCCTATAAAGCATTTCACACCAACATATATACATACATGCATACATAAAAACACTCACATATACTGTATACTTAAAACTGCCCATTTATGTACCTGCCTGACTCAAGTGTTTTCTCTGACTATGTTTCATAATAAAGGTTTATATCCTAACTTCAGGAAAATAAAATAAAAATCTGCCCTTGCAGTGGGGCACCCCACTCATTGGTCTAGGACAGTGGTGGGCAACCTTTTTTTTCAACTGAGCCAAATCTCGCCAAAACCACGATTGAAATTTATTTTGAGAGCCACATTTTTAAAACTGAAAATACATACCCCATATAGTAATTCATCCCCCATAGTAATTCATCCCCCATATAGTAATTCATCCCCCATAGTAATTCATCCCCCATATAGTAATTCATCCCCCATAGTAATTCATCCCCCATAGTAATTCACCCCCCATATAGTAATTCATCCCCCATAGTAATTCATCCCCCATAGTAATTCATCCCCCATATAGTAATTCATCCCCCATAGTAATTAATCCCCCATATAGTAATTCATCCCCCATATAGTAATTTATGCCCCATAGTAATTCATCCCCCATAGTAATTCATCCCCCATATAGTAATTCATCCCCCATAGTAATTCATCCCCCATATAGTAATTCATCCCCCATAGTAATTAATCCCCCATATAGTAATTCATCCCCCATAGTAATTCATCCCCCATAGTGTAATTCATCCCCCATAGTAATTCATCCCCCATATAGTAATTCATCCCCCATATAGTAATTCATCCCCCATATAGTAATTCATCCCCCATAGTAATTCATCCCCCATATAGTAATTCATCCCCCATAGTAATTCATCCCCCATATAGTAATTCATCCCCCATAGTAATTCATCCCCCATAGTAATTCATCCCCCATATAGTAATTCATCCCCCATAGTAATTCATCCCCCATATAGTAATTCATCCCCCCTATAGTAATTCATTCCCCCTATAGTAATTCATTCCCCATATAGTAATTCATCCCCCATAGTAATTCATCCCCCATATAGTAATTCATCCCCCATAGTAATTCATCCCCCCTATAGTAATTCATCCCCCATAGTAATTCATCCCCCATATAGTAATTCATGCCCCATATAGTAATTCATCCCCCCTATAGTAATTCATCCCCCATATAGTAATTCATCCCCCATATAGTAATTCATCCCCCATAGTAATTCATCCCCCATATAGTAATTCATCCCCCATAGTAATTCATCCCCCATATAGTAATTCATCCCCCATAGTAATTCATCCCCCATATAGTAATTCATCCCCCATATAGTAATTCATCCCCCATAGTAATTCATCCCCCATATAGTAATTCATCCCCCATATAGTAATTCATCCCCCCTATAGTAATTCATCCCCCCTATAGTAATTCATTCCCCATAGTAATTCATCCCCCATATAGTAATTCATCCCCCATATAGTAATTCATCCCCCCTATAGTAATTCATTCCCCATATTGTGTCAATTCACTTACCTTTGCTCCGCACGTTCCTCTCGCCGTGTTCCCGCGCCGTTCTGGTCTTCAGGGCGGACTGTGAGAGGAGTTCGTCATGCTGCCCCGCCTACATCCTGGCTGCCCCGCCTACATCCTGACAGCTGCAGAGTCCTGACTTTTGGGGCGGCTGCCCGAGAGGAGGGAGGGGAGCGGGCGCCCGGCACACAGAAGAGCCGCATTTAAGTTTGTAAAGAGCCGCATGTGGCTCGCGAGCCACGGCTTGCCGACCACTGGTCTAGGAGAAAATGATTAAGGTATAAATACCTAAAGTTTAGGCTCACCTTTATTTAAAAAACAATAAATGCACATAGTTTTGCCAGTAAAAACATGCATTTATTATTATTTAAAACAGGAGCCTGCAAACTGGCTCCTGCAGACACTACCTACAGCTTTATGGTTGTACTTCTGTATAGGCTGTCATTTTCAGAGCTGTAGACACTGTGAATGAACTATGGGTGTGCTGATCAGTGTACAGGCGTACATCGGTTTACGAATATAATTCGTTCTGCGGGACTTTTCGTATTGCAAAAAATTCATAAACCGAAACGTGGTTTCCCATAGGGATGCACTGAAAACAATTAATCCATTCCGGAGGTCAGAAAAAAAGTTGAAAAAAAAGTATTTTATCTGTTCAAAACTCTTTATAAAGTGCACTTTAAAGGCATAAATACTGTACAGGGACATGATTAAAAATTAATTCGTAAATGCAAAGAAAAAAAAAGTTTTATCTGTTCAAAACTCTTTATAAAGTGCACTTTAAAGGCATAAAGGGACATTATTATAAAAAAAATTAGTAAACGCATTGAAAACCAATTCATCCGTTCCGGAGGTCAAAAAAAGTAGAAAAAAGTCTTATCTGTTCAAAACTCTGTATAAAGTGCAGTTTAAAGGCTTAGTACTGTACAAGGACATGATTTTAAAAAAAAGTCATGAATGCATTGAAAACCAATTAATCCATTCGTATTTCGAAAAAAATTTGTAAACTGAGGTATTATTTTCAATGGATTTTTATTCGTAAACTGAAAATTACCTTAACCGAGGAGTTCGTAAACCGAGGTATGCCTGTACTTGCAAATCATTCAAATTACAAGTCTGTCTACTGCAGTTTCTACATTCACAGATTCCTGCATCCACATAAGTAAGGTGGATGCAGGGATCCCCCTACTGGGACAGTGAATTCTGACCATGGGGACTCTTCTCAGTCAGAATACACTGATCGGCGCTGCAGCTGACTTGCTAATGTTCGCACAAGGTTTTCCAGAAGTCCTATTCAGCAGAAGCTATCTTAATGATTGGCTTCTGTCTAACAGGGAAGGTTACCCAGGGGCGGACTGACAACTCATGGGGCCCCTGGGCAATAGGGGATCATGGGGCCCCTGTGTCCTTGCCAAAACTCAAAAAAGCCTATGAAAAAGGCACCAAGGGCATCTCATGGGGCCCCCTACTGACCCAGGGCCCTCGGGCAGTGCCTGAGTTTCCAGATGGTCAGTCCACCCCTGGGTTACACACAGAAATTTGGCTGATGCCTGCTGAACCAGATACATTTTGAGCTGTGTGTGTATCCGGCTTTTCCATATTCCTTACTGCAGTGGGCTCCTCCAGTAAGTGGCCATAGTCACACTCCAGCCTCCTCATCATACCATACAGGGTTAAAATGGCAGTAAAGCTTAAAAAAAAAAAATAGTTTTGCACCTGCAAGGTAATATCATATTGTGCTAGTATGCATCACACCCTTAAAACAAAGTCCTCCAGCGGCACGCTGTTCCATCTTCACCTTCTTCCTTCCGGGTTCATGGGCTCCAGCCATCTGCCTGGCTGAGCCACAATGACGTCACTCCTGCGCATGCGCACGGGAGCCCCAGGCACAGCACAGGGCTCTATAGGAACGCCACATGCGCCCATGACATCACCTGCTACTTGCTGGAATATCTTCTAAACAGTGCGCGTTTAGGAGATATTCATTTTACCTACAAATAAGCTTTATTATAAGCTTACCTGTAGGTAAAAATCACAAAAACAAGTTTACTACCAAATTATTGTTCCTGTATGGTATGTGATGGTGTGCAGGCTTTGGGAGGAGGAGAGAAGTGGAGCTGGCAGGAGCTTGGAGTTGGGCTGGTTTCTGGCACCACGGTTTATGCTCATATTTTTAATAGGCTAGGAATTAGTGAGACTTTTCAGGTGCTACACACAGTCGATGCTTCCTAGATTGTAAGCTCGAAAGAGCAGGGCCCTCGAACCCCTTGTGTATTGTTTTGTTACTGTATTGTCTCATGTACTGTCCCCCACTATAATGTACAACACTAAACTTTTTGGCACTATATAAACACTGTATAATAATAATAATAATAATAATAATAATGTATGTGGACATTACATCTTATTAAAAAAGAATGATATTTATTAAGATGTAATGTGTATGTGGAATACATTTACTCTGAAAAGTCAGAGTAACTCCTAACCTATTGAAGAATTTGACTTTCACTTTTAGTAAACCTCCTCTACAAGATGCTGCAAAGGTTTACAGCACAGCATGGTACAGTAAGGCAGGCAGAGAAGGTCGGGACTCACAGGAGGAAAAGATGTAGTCCTCCATCCATGTTCTGGTATCTTCTCTCTGCCCCAAGGAGAGCTCTGGTGTGTGCTACGTGGATGCAATGATCGGAGCAGCAGTTCTCTTCTTACGCTGCTCACCTGTACTGCCTCCGGCACTATGACAGCCCTGATCCAGCTGGCTGGACTGACAGGAGTCCAAGGAGAGACCCCGATAGAGAGCGTGGCTGCTCCTACAGATAGTAAGCAGGCAACATGGGGCATAACATGCTGGGACAGCTAGATTATGTGGACCAATTTATCTGCAGCTTCACAACTCAGCGCCCCCTCCCAGCCTGCACCCAGGGCAGTTGGCCCTCCTGCCCACCCCTTGTCCTGGCCCTGATTGTTAGGAAATCTGTTTAATATGTTTAGGTTTCCATTCAAGAAGCAGGTCTGGACAAAAAATCTAGGGGCTTTTGAATGAAATTAATTAAAACGGAGTTCCACTCAAAAGCGGAAGCTCCGCTTGTTTGCCTCCCACCACCCTCCACTGCCATATTTGGCACCTTTTTGGGGGGGGGATCGGATACCTGTTTTTGACCCGCTCCCATTTCCAGCTCAGTTCGCTGCAGCAAAGTGAGCCGGATGTTCGGCCCCCTCCTCCCTCCCGCAGTCCCCTGGTAACTTTCACAGATCCCAGAAGACTTCAATTAGGAGGCACAGCGCGACTTGCCCATGTGCAGCGGGCACCAGGCTGTGAAGCCGCAAGCTGTCACAGCCTGGTGCCCACAGTAGAGATGGCAGGACCGGGGAGGAGAGAAGAGGAGAAGGGGCGGCACGGGTGAGAACATCGCTGGACTCCAGGACAGGTAAGCGTGTTTATTAAAAGTCAGCAGCTACAGTTTTTGTAGCTGCTGACTTTAATAAACACAAAAACGGCTGGAACTCCACTTTAACTCAGTGAGAGCCCGCGAGAATGTTCTGATGAACAATTTTACTACAAATGTTTGAACAAAAATATAACTGTACGACAAAAGAAACAAAAGAGGGCACACCGTGTAGCGCGTTATCAAAAGCACCATTTATTTAAAGTAAGGATAGGTAATCATACTCACAAATGTGAATGCATGCAAGGTTCATCTCAAATGCAAGGAGAGACATCAAACTGATGCGCTGTATATGCCCCAGCTCAGATCAAATGGCATCGAACAAACTTAATGCAGATGTTGATGCGTTTCGAGGGTATCTCCTCTTCCTCAGAGCTAAGATATTTTATATCATTTTAGCTGAGAGGTCTGCATTAAGCTTGTTGGAGTCAACGTGGGGCATATACAGCGCTCTTGGTTGCTGCCTCTCCTTGCATTTCAGATGAGCTTTTTATATATTCACATTTGTGATTGTAGTAGCCAGGCAGCCGAAATATCCCCCCCCCCCCCCCCCCCCGGTTCATCTGCCTGTCCTCTCCACCAGTTTACTTTGTAAACAGCCGGCTTTACTGTGACAAGGGAGAGGTAAGCTGCAGGTTGTCTGTGTAACTCCCCGCTGCCCCCCCATCTCTTGTCAGCAACACAGAATTTAACCACAAGAGAGGACTGTGTGTTTGGACTCTCTTCCCTTTCCTCCTAGCAACAGCAATGGACCAATCAGCAGTAAGGAGAAGAGAGCCAGATGTTTCTGGAAAAAGGATTCGCCTCAGAGTGTGACAGGAGAGTGATGTGACAGGAGTGTGACAGGAGAATGTGACAGGAGTGTGATAGGAGAGTGATGTGACAGGAGTGTGACAGGAGAGTGATGTGACAGGAGTTTGACAGGAGAGTGATGTGACAGGAGTGTGACAGGAGAGTGATGTGACAGGAGAGTGATGTGACAGGAGTGTGACAGGAGAGTGATGTGACAGGAGTGTGACAGGAGTGTGATGTGACAGGAGAGTGATGTGACAGGAGTGTGACAGGAGAGTGATGTGACAGGAGTGTGACAGGAGTGTGATGTGACAGGAGAGTGATGTGACAGGAGTGTGACAGGAGAGTGATGTGACAGGAGTGTGATAGGTGAGTGATGTGACAGGAGTGTGACAGGACATGTCAAGAAAACTCCACCTAAGAGAGTAAGAGCCTAATCAGTTGAGCCAACAGCCATGTGAGAGACAGCCAGAGGGTACAGAGCCACTGCTAATGAACCAAGGCGCTAAACCTGTGAAGTCAATGTTCAGCTTAGTCTCAATAATTCTGTTGTCAGTAATTCCCACATGAGGATAGGAGAAACCAAACAAACGCCACATAAAACCAGTGCAAGGACAGTGGGGGTATGATGAGTGTTGGTGGCAATGTCCTTGTAAATTGAACTGTTTGACTCTATTAGCCAATAATCAACTTAAGCCACTGCCACGTAACCCAATGCCACAAAAAGTGCTCATCTGCATGCCTGAGCCATGAATTCGCCGTAGGGATGGTAATAGATTCTGTTAAAGTGAAAGGGTGTCCAGTTACAAGAAATGTCCAAAAATGCACTTTATGAATCAGAATAAGTGGATTAAAAATAAAAAGAAGTCCACAATCCTTAAATAAGAACTCCACACTGTAATGGCAATGTTAATACGAATGTAAATGGTGTCCGCGGTGTGCAGTGAAAAGGCAGCGTCTCTAACACGGTGGGACTGTAAATGGAAGACACTCCTGTGAATAACTGAGCCAGCAGATGTAGCAAGGTCCTCAATCCAAAGTAAGAATGGATGTGATGGAAGGAAGTGGCCACAAAGAAGGCAGCAGAGACACCAGAGGTGCATCGTTGGGTCTCCAAGATTTGATCTTGGAGACCCTACGCTTACTGTCATTGAAGACTCTAGAAAAATGGCCGCCTGAAGACTTCCTGTCCATTGGTGGGTGATGCACTTCTTGCCTATCTGTGACACACTTCTGGTCTGGTATTGCTACCAACACTCATCATACTCCAACTGTCCTTGCTCTGGTTTTGTGTGATTGTTTTGTTAGAGGGTGCAGGGCATGTCCTGAATACTGAGGGACAAAGCTACCTACCAGAGTTGTCACGGGCAACCCAGAGTGAGTAGATACCCGATTGGAGAGACCACTGCTGCTGTGTCACTGGGTTTGGTGAGAGGGCCTTGTGGCTGTTACATGTTACCACTGTTAGTGACTGAGCCATTAGGAACTACCTTCCAGTTACTCCATAGATCTAATACTGCCTGCAGGTCTTTAAGCTGGCTGAAGAGTCAGGGCTAAAGACTGCTCCTAACAGTTACTGCCCTGAGGCCTCGTGTTTTTTTTTAACCACTAGCCTACAGGGCACTTATACCCCCTTCCTGCCCAGGCCAATTTTCAGCTTTCAGCCCTGTTGCACTTTGAATGACAATTGTGCAGTCATGCAATACTGTACCCATATGAAATTTTTATAATTTTTTTGTGACTGATAGAGCTTTATTGTGGTGGTATTTAATAACCTCTGGGTTTTTTTTTCTTATACAAACCAAAAACCACTGAAAATTTTATAAAAAAAAAAAAATCTTCTTAGTTTTTGTTATAAACTTTAAAAATAAGTGATTTTTCTCCTTCACTGATGTGCGCTAATGAGGCTGCAGTGATGGGCACTGATAGGCTGCACTGATGGACACCGATAGGTGGCACTGATGAGGAGGCACTGGTAGGTGGCACTGATGGGCATTGACAGGCATCACTGATGGGCACTGAAAGGCAGCACTGATATATGGCACTGATAGGCGGCACTGATAGGCAGCGCTGATGGGCACTGATAGGCGGCACTGATGCACACTGATAGGTGGCACTGATTGGCATCACTGATAGGTGGCACTGACTGGCACTGATGGGTGACTCTGAAAGGCAGCTCAGATGGGCACTGATATGTGGCATTGATGTGGCACTGAAATATGGCACTGATGGGCACTGGCAGGTGGCATGGATGAGCACTGAGAGCTGGGACTGATGGACACTGACAGGTGGCGCTGCTGGGGCTACACAGATCATCAGGGCACACTGATCATCAGTGCTCTGATGATCAGTGTAGATGTCCCCTCCGAGGAATGCCGATTACCAGCTCTCCTCTCCTCACCAGCTGTCAGCGTGACAGCTTGTGGGGAGAGATATGCCGATAACCGGCATTTCCCTGTTTACATGTGATCAGCTGTGATTGGACACAGCTGATCACATGACCGAGCCGACATCTTCGGCTCTTTCCGTGGATCGGTGATCCGCTGTGTCCGAGGGACACAGCGCACCACCAATCGCCGCGCTGCGCGCTCCGGGAGCCGCGCATGCGTGGTTAGAATGGGAGGATGTCATATGACATCCTCCCAGGATGAAAGAACCACCTTGCACCCATCATATTACTATATAGCGGGCGGGAGGTGGTTAAAGGAGGTACATCTTAAGAGATGCTGCTTCCCAGCCATCCCGTAGAGTGCACTCTAACCTAGCGTGGTGTTAACATATTTACTGCATTTATTGTTTGCTAATATTGTTTATTGCTGATTTACTAACTTACCCTCCTGATTCTAGTTAGAGGTATAAAATCTAATTTTTGCCATAGTTATTACTCTGTCTAGCAGACTGTTTTATAAGCTATCAACTGTGTGCTCATTTATATTCAATTTGCCATTTAATTCTAGCAATTTATCAATAGATTAAGAGCATTTACCACTAACGGGAGTGTGTCTATTTACTGGTAGTAACCCACAGCCAGCTTAAAGGTATTTTACACTTGTGTATTTATCCGTGCTTGCAGTGATTTTTAGTCAACCAGGTGTGTCAGAGGGGTGGAGGCTGTTTCTTGGATTCAAGGCACAGAACAGAGAACCCAAAGTTACCAAGCGGCTCCTTCAGGGTTGGCGCTACAAGAGTATGATTACCTATTTTTACTTTAAATAAATGGTTCTTTGGATAACACACTAGGCTGGTCTATCCTCTCTTGTTTCTTTTGTCGTACAGTTTTCAATCACCCCGGTCTGAGGAGGGCTGCAAAGGTTGGAGATGTCTTGAATTTTTCCAGTGACGAGGAACATTTACCATCCACCCTTATTAGAGATTTCACACTTGAGAGCAGAAGAGTTTGTAATTTGTTTGCAATAAAACTCTAACTGTGTATGGCCAATTTAAACTGATGTCAAAATGATCTCATCGTCACATGCCCAAAGCCCATCAACACAGTCTCTAAACAAGATCTTTCTTCTTCAGTTTTTGCTACCAAATGACCCTCACACCTTAGCAACAGGCGCTCTTTCTTCTGATGAGGACAAAGCACTGCCAACCAGAGAAGAGAGACTCTGTTACCATGTTACGGTGAGGGAAGAAGGGTCTCTCAAAGAGTCTTAAACCCTTATTGTTCCAACTGCTTTCATTTTTATCTAGTCTTTGTTTTTTCCAGACATAGCAAATTACAAGGATCCTATCAAGTGGCAGGTAGACTTATACAGGATTTTGCACCTAAAGCTTTTACTGAGATCGATGCTGAGATTGCCTGGTGGGTAAAAAAAGAAAAATAAATTTGGCATTAAAGATTTCCACACTGACATCAATTCCACGCTGTTAAACAGCAGAGCACTCTACATCTCAGGTGAGCTTTACCAGCGCAAGCCATAAAAAATGTAATTAAAATGCACAATAGTCGGTGGCACACAGCATTTGGAAAAGCTCTGGATGGCAGTCAGTGAGAATGTCTGCCCTGGCCCTGTGCCTCAGTTTGTTTTTCAATCATTACGACGTCCCCTACAGTGTCATTTAGTCAGTGTGAACTGGATTTATGGTATACACTGCTGGCCCACACAGAAGGCAATTGGAAGTCAGATTATTTTTCATATGTGACTATATTAATATTAAGGTATTGTGCTTTTTTACTGTGCAAATACAAACAAGGCATGGCACATTCATTGCTGCATGTTAACAAAGCTTGGCTTTTATTTATTAAAGTAGAACTCTAGGCAAACACAAAGGATCATCATTAATTCCAGTTATCTATTTATTAAAAAAAATTACATGTACTGTATTTGTAAATACAACTAATATTAGTGCATGTATTTGTCTTTATATAAAATTGTACACCAAGTCTGGGAGCTGAAATGTCAACATCATGAGTCAAACAAAGCTCTATTGCAGTGTTGTCAATCTAACATTGGTACTTTGCTTACAGGAGCAGACAGTGGAATGATGACCTCCTCAGCATGGTGATGATCCTTCATTCTTAAAGGCTGGCGGTAGGTCACAGACCAATTCGTTTTTCTTAAAATGAAGAAAAGTGCACTTGGTGACCTGACTGTTCTGTATGGCAGAGTGTCTGGAAAGCAATACTGGCTAAACAGAATTACAAATCCTTTAGCAGGTTAGAACTTTCACATATACGTATTACAGCTATGTATTTAGCTGTTTGCCTGAATATCAACTTTAACCAGTTGTTAGATCACCAGAAAATCATATCACGTTTTGTGCAGTAAGTGTTTTTATAGCAGTATCAGCAATGCTAGTTGAAAATACTTTCATAGCAGCTGAGAGCAACTTCCTCTAATCAAAAAAAAATCGAAGAAGGATTATGTATAACCAATACACTCAACTCATGATGTGTAAACACTTAGTGATATCCCTGCCAGCGCTGCAGTGCCCATTCCCCTTTAGTGTGAATAAAATCGTGTTAATAATCAATCATTTACAAATGACCTAAAGTGATTGTAAACCCATATTTTTTTTTTAAATAACAAACATATCATCCTTACTTTACGGGCAATGTTGAGGACCATATACAAGGTGGTTGGCCAAGGAAACAATGCAGCAGATGAAGGACACATCATGGTTTCTTCTTTTCGACATCAGAAGATATCCAGCAGTGCCTTCAGCAAAGAAGTGGAAACCAGTGGGACCCAGGTACACCCATCTACTGATCGGAGAAGTCTGGCCAAAAGTGGTCTACGTGGAAGAATTGTAGCCAAAAAGCCACACCTCCAACGTGGAAACAAGGCTAAGTGACCCAACTATGTATAAAAACATAGGAACTGGGGTGCAGAAAAAGGGCAACGAATGCTCTGGACTGATGAGTCAAAATTTGAAATATTTGTCTGTAGCAGGAGGCAGTTTGTTTACCGCAGGGCTGGAGAGTGGTACAATACTGAGTGCCTGCAGGCAACAGTGAAGAATAGTGGAGGTTCCTTGCAAGTCTGGGGCTGCATTTCTGCAAATGGAGGTGGAGATTTAGTCAGGATCAATGGTGTCCTCAATGCTGAGAAATGAAGGCAGATCCTTATCCATCTTGCCATACCATCAGGGAGGCATGTGATTGGGCCCACATGTATTCTGCATCAGGACAACTACCCCAAACATACAGCCAATGTCATTAAGAACCATCTTCAGTTTAAAAAGGAGAAGCTATCCTTAAATGCACCAATGCTTCTTAAAGGTCCCATCGATAGCAGGCATTAGAACAACATAAAGGACTACCCCTCCCATAAACCTGTCCTGCAAGCCCCCTCGTTCCCTTCTCCAGTCAGTCTAGGCCTCGCATAGTCACCATTAATGCACTTTGGCAGTATAGTTCCTGTGTTTGGTAAATCAAGCATTATTACTGCCCACTGCTGCACTTTAGGTGACTTTGCTACTGTTTATACTGATCTGAAAGCAAAGTGTGATCTTATGCCTAGTCCTTATTACGAATCACCCTGTATTCTAAATTGTGTCATTACCATTGTTAATAAATGTGTATGCTTACTTTGTTACCAGCCATAGCAGGTGATAATATATTAAGTTTGCCTTTACTAACTGATTCATTGCTTGTGTGATGTAGTGCTACTACTGGGTACTACTGCATATACCCAAAGAACCCCCAGTGGGACTTTAATGCAGCATTAGGATCATATTGAAAGAGACATTTTGTTAACCATTAGCCACCCGGCCAATAGCCGTTTGGTGGCTGGCAAAATCCTTCAGTGTTCCGGGTGGACGCCATATGGCGCCCTCCCAGGCATGCGCAGTTTGCGCGCCTGCAGAGCCGAGATCTGTCACCGGACAGATCCGAGTACCGGCCCCGTTGCCGGTACCATGTGACCTGCTGTGCCCAATCACAGCAGGTCACATGACAGTTGTATACAATGGATGGCTTCATTCATGTCATCCATTGTATACTAGTGTGTCTAGCTGTGAATGGTCACAGCGATCACATGCACAAGCTGGGCCAATCACAGCCCAGCTGTGTCATGTGATTAGCCGTGGGCAAATCACAGTTAAGCACGAAAAAAAACCCCTGAATGAATCGATGTCATTCAGGTAAATGCTTGCTTAAAGCAAAGTAATTCTTTGCTATAAGCAAATTGTGTAAAAAAAAAAAACAAATACTGATCACTTCCCCAAAGTAGTACAATGTTACTATGGTAACATTATACTACTTTGGTCATAGTGAAATATAAAAAAAAATCTTTAAAAAAAGAAAAAAATGTAATAAAAAATTAACAATAATAAAAAAAAATTAAAAAAAAATTATATATGTATTTTTTTCATACTGTCACCAGTCAGTGGCCCTGATCACAAAAAACTTGCCATGCCTGTTATGAAGTACGTCGGACTGTCTACTTTGCAAAAAGGGGTCATTTGGGGGATATCTGTACTTTTCTGACATTCTTGGACCTCAAGAAATTAGATTGGCTGTCAGTACTTCAGGATTGATCAATATTCAGATCTATACCATAGTTTGTAAACTCTATAACTTTCCTACAGAATAAATAATAAATACTAATTTGGGTTATTTTCACCAAAGACATGTAGCAGAATACATCTTGGCCTAAATTTATGAAGAACAATTATTTATTTGCAAACTTTTATAACAGAAACGAAAAAAAAGGTGTTTTTTTTCAAAATTTTTGGTCTTTTTTTATTAATTTAGCAAAAAATAAAAACCCCAGCGGTGATTAAATACCACCAAAAGAAAGCTCTAGTTGTGTGAAGAAAATGATAATATTTTAGTTTGGGTACAATGTTGTATGACCGCGCAATTGTCATTCAAAGTGTGAGAGCGCTGAAACATGAAAACTGGCCTGGGAGGGAAGGGGGTAAAAGTGCCCGGTATGGAAATGGTTAAAAGAGATTTTTATCAAATTTATTACATACACATTTCTATTGCAATATTAAATACATGGTTTTTAAAAAGAATATTATTTTTAAAAACCATGTACTTAATAATACAATGGAAATGTGTATGTAATAAAGTTGATAAAAGTCTCTTATAACAAAATGTCTCTTTCAATATATGTATGATCCTATTGCTGCATTAAAGTCCCACTGGGGGTTCTTTGGATATATGCATTCATATAGGGACGAGCAGCCAGATACTCAACCTTTTTGGTTATGACTACTGGGTACTACTAAGTGTTACTTTCAGTGATTTTCTGTGATATTGCATCCTTTGTATACTCAACCTAGTATGTCAGAGGGGCTGAAGTTCTTAAAGACGTTGAGGCAAAGAACAGAGGACTCATCCTAACCAACAGCTCCATCTGGGTCTTTCAACAGGATGATGTGCCCTGCCACACTGCAAAAATGGTTCAAGAATGAGAGAGAGAAAAAACAGGTGGCGCACACACCTGCTGCATTATCCAAGATTTACTGAAAGGAGTGAAAAATAAAAACATACTCACAGACGAAGTATGTATCTCAAAAAATAATTTGCATAATGACGATGGCCACAGCGGCAAGCAAGGTGTTCCAGCTGTCAGTGCGGTCAAATGGCTGACGCGTTTCGGGGACGAATCCCTTTCCCTGCATCACCAGCAAGGCTCGCATCATCCATTCATTACACATCTGCATCAGAGGCTGGTCAGTAGCTCTGAGGAATGGGATTCGTCCCCGAAACGCAACAGCCATTTGACCGCACTGACAGTTGGAACACCTTGCTTGCCGCTGTGGCCATCGTCATTATGCAAATTCTTTTTTGAGATACATACTTCGTCTGTGAGTATGTTTTTATTTTTCACTCCTTTCAATAAACCTTGGATAATGCACTAGGTGTGTGCGCCACCTGTTTTTTCTCTATCCAGTGGCTGATCTCCCCGTCTGACCAGGGCTGCACCCCTGAAGCATTTCCTTTGGTTGTCGCTGTCCTGGTTCCCTTGGCTTCCCTTTTGGCTGTGCATATCCTGAGGCGCTGGAGAGTACATACGATATGGTTCAAGAATGGTTTGAGGTACACAATAACGAGTTTGAGGTGTTGACTTGGCCTCCAAATTCTCCAGATAACAAGCCAATCATGCATCTGTGGGATGTGCTGGAAAAACGAGTCCAATCAATGGAGGTCCCACCTTTCAACTTACAAGACTTAAAGGATCTGCTACTGGCAGCTTTGTGCCAGATACCAGAACATTCCTTCAGATGTCTAGGGGCATCCATGCTTTGTGGGTCAGGTCTGTTTTGACAGCAAAAGGAGGGCCTACTCTTTATTAGGTTGGTGGTCACAGAGTTCTGTGAATGAAAGAACTACAAGTGCTGACATCCTTTGCAGATATCGGCTTGTAGTTCTCAGTGGTTACCTGTCTGCTAGTGTGAGGTACGAGCACACAAGGTGAACGGTCTGCTGGAGACCTGCATATCACCAGCGATCTACTGATTGCTGGTTCAAGGCTTTACAGGCTCAAAAAAAATAAAAATAAATGCACATTTGTTTTACCTGCAAAAAAATATACATGTATTTCTTTATTTTTTTAAAGTGAACTTATCCTTTAAGCAGCAGAGTAATATGAAAGCAGACACTGGGACTTCCCCTATGGGGAAGATTTACTAAAACTGGAGAGTGAAAAATCTTGTGCAGCTCTGAATAGTAACCAATTAGTTTCCAGTTTTTATTGTCAAAGCTTAATGAACAAGCTGAAGTTAGAATTTGATTGGCTACCATGTACAGCTGCTCCAGTTTTAGAAAATCTCCCACATAGATCACGGTAGATAATTATATCTATAAATAAGGTTTCTTACCTATCTGTGTAATAGGCCCTAGCACAGGATCCTTCACATTATTAGTTTCATCTATAACTGGTGATCAGAGGAGGTCACGTCTATAAACAGCAAACAAGGCACGTTCACAATGGCACCATTTATTTCCTGAAAGTAGATGTAAACTCAATTACTAAAATCTCATATAATCGTTAACATGTTAACATCATTTCAAAAATAATTTATGATATTTTTAAATCTGCAGCTTTCATTTATATATTGCCAGTAGAGATGAGCGAAGTATTCAAAAATTCGATTCGGCTAATTCGGCGAATTCGAGGAATAAATTTGATTCGATGCGAATATATTCGCTGCGAATTTAACTTATAAAAAGGGTTTCTAGGCTTCAGAGAGCCTTTATATTAGTGCAGAACACTGTACCTTTAATTTAAATGCCCTTGGAGTCTGCTGGGGAAGAGAAATAATACTGTCAGTCAGTATGACATGCAGATGAGTGCCGTCGATCTTAGAATCACCGCACACTTCACTCATTTGGGCAGTCACGGGGCCAAAACCAGAGTGTGGAGCCACAGTGTGGCGGTGGAGGCAGCAGCAATGGGAGGCCATACAGCACCCTATGACAAAAATGGAACCCACCAGCAGTGTGAGGAGACCTGAAAGTGGCACATGGCAGAGTGTGGCGATGGAGACAGCAGCAATGGGAGGCCGTACAGGGACTCATGACACACTCTGGACCTGGCAGCAGCATGAGGAGGCGGTACAGGGGCCCATGACAGATTACGGGCCTGGCAGCAGCATGAGGACTCGGTACGGGGGCCCATGGCAGATTACGGGCCTGGCAGCAGCAATGGGAGGCCATACAGCACCCTATGACAAAATGGAACCCACCAGCAGTGTGAGGAGACCTGAAAGTGGCACATGGCAGAGTGTGGCGATGGAGACAGCAGCAATGGGAGGCTGTACAGGGACCCATGAGAGATTCTGGACCTGGCAGCAGCATGAGGAGGCGGTACAGGGGCCCATGGCAGATTACAGGCCTGGCAGCAGCAATGGGAGGCCCGTAATCTGCCAGCACCCTATGACAAAATGGAACACACCAGCAGTGTGAGGAGACCTGAAAGTGGCACATGGCAGAGTGTGGCGATGGAGACAGCAGCAATGGGAGGCCGTACAGGGACCCATGAGAGACTCTGGACCTGGCAGCAGCATGAGGAGGCGGTACGGGGGCCCATGGCAGATTACGGGCCTGGTAGCAGCAATGGGAGGCCCGTAATCTGCCAGCACCCTATGACAAAATGGAACACACCAGCAGTGTGAGGAGACCTGAAAGTGGCACATGGCAGAGTGTGGCGATGGAGACAGCAGCAATGGGAGGCCGTACAGGGACCCATGAGAGACTCTGGACCTGGCAGCAGCATGAGGAGGCGGTACGGGGGCCCATGGCAGATTACGGGCCTGGCAGCAGCAATGGGAGGCCCGTAATCTGCCAGCACCCTATGACAAAATGGAACACACCAGCAGTGTGAGGAGACCTGAAAGTGGCACATGGCAGAGTGTGGCGATGGAGACAGCAGCAATGGGAGGCCGTACAGGGACCCATTAGACACTCTGTACCTGGCAGCAGCATGAGGAGGCGGTACAGGGGCCCATGGCAGATTACAGGCCTGGCAGCAGCAATGGGAGGCCCGTAATCTGCCAGCATCCTATGACAAAATGAAACACATCAGCAGTGTGAGGAGACCTGAAAATGGCACATGGCAGAGTGTGGCGATGGAGACAGCAGCAATGGGAGGCCGTACAGGGACCCATGAGAGACTCTGGACCTGGCAGCAGCATGAGGAGGCGGTACGGGGGCCCATGGCAGATTACGGGCCTGGCAGCAGCAATGGGAGGCCCGTAATCTGCCAGCACCCTATGACAAAATGGAACACACCAGCAGTGTGAGGAGACCTGAAAGTGGCACATGGCAGAGTGTGGCGATGGAGACAGCAGCAATGGGAGGCCGTACAGGGACCCATTAGACACTCTGTACCTGGCAGCAGCATGAGGAGGCGGTACAGGGGCCCATGGCAGATTACAGGCCTGGCAGCAGCAATAAGAGGCCCGTAATCTGCCAGCATCCTATGACAAAATGGAACACACCAGCAGTGTGAGGAGACCTGAAAGTGGCACATGGCAGAGTGTGGCGATGGAGACAGCAGCAATGGGAGGCCGTACAGGGACCCATGAGACACTGTGGACCTGGCAGCAGCATGAGGAGGCGGTACAGGGGCCCATGGCAGATTACAGGCCTGGCAGCAGCAATGGGAGGCCCGTAATCTGCCAGCACCCTATGACAAAATGGAACACACCAGCAATGTGAGGAGACCTGAAAGTGGCACATGGCAGAGTGTGGCGATGGAGACAGCAGCAATGGGAGGCCGTACAGGGACCCATGAGAGACTCTGGACCTGGCAGCAGCATGAGGAGGCGGTACGGGGGCCCATGGAAGATTATGGGCCTGGCAGCAGCAATGGGAGGCCCGTAATCTGCCAGCACCCTATGACAAAATGGAACACACCAGCAGTGTGAGGAGACCTGAAAGTGGCACATGGCAGAGTGTGGCGATGGAGACAGCAGCAATGGGAGGCCGTACAGGGACCCATGAGAGATTCTGGACCTGGCAGCAGCATGAGGAGGCGGTACGGGGGCCCATGGCAGATTACGGGCCTGGCAGCAGCAATGGAAGGCCCGTAATCTGCCAGCACCCTATGACAAAATGGAACACACCAGCAGTGTGAGGAGACCTGAAAGTGGCACATGGCAGAGTGTGGCGATGGAGACAGCAGCAATGGGAGGCCGTACAGGGACCCATTAGACACTCTGTACCTGGCAGCAGCATGAGGAGGCGGTACAGGGGCCCATGGCAGATTACAGGCCTGGCAGCAGCAATGGGAGGCCCGTAATCTGCCAGCATCCTATGACAAAATGGAACACACCAGCAGTGTGAGGAGACCTGAAAGTGGCACATGGCAGAGTGTGGCGATGGAGACAGCAGCAATGGGAGGCCGTACAGGGACCCATGAGACACTGTGGACCTGGCAGCAGCATGAGGTGGCGGTACAGGGGCCCATGGCAGATTACAGGCCTGGCAGCAGCAATGGGAGGCCCGTAATCTGCCAGCACCCTATGACAAAATGGAACACACCAGCAGTGTGAGGAGACCTGAAAGTGGCACATGGCAGAGTGTGGCGATGGAGACAGCAGCAATGGGAGGCCGTACAGGGACCCATGAGAGACTCTGGACCTGGCAGCAGCATGAGGAGGCGGTACAGGGGCCCATGGCAGATTACAGGCCTGGCAGCAGCAATGGGAGGCCCGTAATCTGCCAGCACCCTATGACAAAATGGAACACACCAGCAGTGTGAGGAGACCTGAAAGTGGCACATGGCAGAGTGTGGCGATGGAAACAGCAGCAATGGGAGGCCGTACAGGGACCCATGAGAGACTCTGGACCTGGCAGCAGCATGAGGAGGCGGTACAGGGGCCCATGGCAGATTACAGGCCTGGCAGCAGCAATGGGAGGCCCGTAATTTGCCAGCACCCTATGACAAAATGGAACACACCAGCAGTGTGAGGAGACCTGAAAGTGGCACATGGCACAGTGTGGCGATGGAGATAGCAGCAATGGTAGGCCGTACAGGGACCCATTAGACACTCTGTACCTGGCAGCAGCATGAGGAGGCGGTACAGGGGCCCATGGCAGATTACAGGCCTGGCAGCAGCAATGGGAGGCCCGTAATCTGCCAGCACCCTATGACAAAATGGAACACACCAGCAGTGTGAGGAGACCTGAAAGTGGCACATGGCAGAGTGTGGCGATGGAGACAGCAGCAATGGGAGGCCGTACAGGGACCCATGAGAGACTCTGGACCTGGCAGCAGCATGAGGAGGCGGTACGGGGGCCCATGGCAGATTACAGGCCTGGCAGCAGCAATGGGAGGCCCGTAATCTGCCAGCACCCTATGACAAAATGGAACACACCAGCAGCGTGAGGAGACCTGAAAGTGGCACATGGCAGAGTGTGGCGATGGAGACAGCAGCAATGGTAGGCCGTACAGGGACCCATTAGACACTCTGGTCCTGGCAGCAGCATGAGGAGGTGGTACAGGGGCCCATGGCAGATTACAGGCCTGGCAGCAGCAATGGAAGGCCCGTAATCTGCCAGCACCCTATGACAAAATGGAACACACCAGCAGTGTGAGGAGACCTGAAAGTGGCACATGGCAGAGTGTGGCGATGGAGACAGCAGCAATGGTAGGCCGTACAGGGACCCATGAGAGACTCTGGACCTGGCAGCAGCATGAGGAGGCGGTACAGGGGCCCATGGCAGATTACAGGCCTGGCAGCAGCAATGGGAGGCCCGTAATCTGCCAGCACCCTATGACAAAATGGAACACACCAGCAGTGTGAGGAGACCTGAAAGTGGCACATGGCAGAGTGTGGCGATGGAGACAGCAGCAATGGGAGGCCGTACAGGGACCCATGAGACACTCTGGACCTGGCAGCAGCATGAGGAGGCAGGCAGAACCGCCGTATCTTTATCACGGTTTTCCCAGGCCACCAAATGGCGACGCTGCATATGCTGCCGCAACGCTGTAGTCCCAACATGGGCCCCCTGGCCACGCTTGACTTTCTGGCCACATAGTCGACATACGGCTACGTTTACTTCCTCGGGCGGCTTGACAAAAAATTGCCACACCGCCGAGTAGGAAACTTTGCCCCCGCTACTCCTCACTGGCTGACTGCTACTTCCTCCGTGCACACCGGCACCACTACTGGCCGTGGTGGTAGGCTGCAGTGGAGCTGGTGCTCTACTCCGTGGCCGTTTGCCTCCACTGACACTGCTGCGACCCTGCTGCCTCCTGGGCAACCCACCGACTGTTTTGCTCACTGCCAAGCTGGCACCCTCTTCTCCTGATGATGCGGAAGCAATAGCCTGATGACGACGAGGCTGCCAAGTGCGATCAGCCTCATCATCATCAATTAGGGTCTCCGCCTCACTACTAGCCCCCTCGGCTGCGTGTGGGTCAGGAGACAGACCTGTCTCTAGACCGGCTACCGAGCCACTCTCCTCGCCAGTACTTCTTCGCCTGGCTGCTGAAGAGGCGGATGTCTCCCCCCGTTCCTGACCGCCCTCTGTTAGCTCTTCCTCACTGTACAGTGGGGCTGAGCCCACAGCATGCGATACTTCGCTTGGTGAGGGAACACCAAAGGACAGGGGCAGGTAGAGGACACGTGATTTCAGTGGGCTTGCTCCCGGGCCATGCCAACTAACGGTTGTTTCTGACGTACCCACCGACCGTTGGCTGTAGGTGTCAGAGGTGACCTGGGAAGAGGAAGACGACCAAGCCAACCAATCGATGACGGCAGGGTTGTCGGTGGAGACACGACCGCTGGATGACACCGGGAGCACTGGCCTCTGGCTGCGACTAGTGCTGCCTCGACCCCTTCCTCTGCTGCCACATCTGCTCGCTCCTAAAACATTGCCTCCTCTGCCACTCCTCTGCATGTTGTCTGACATACTCTTTAATTCAACGATTCTGTGTCCCTGAGTAACAATTCTGTGTCCCTCAGTAACAATTCTGTGTCTGTCCTTGAGTAACAATTCTGTGTCCCTGAGTAACAATTCTGTGTCCCTCAGTAACAATTCTGTGTCCCTGAGTAACAATTCTGTGTCCCTGAGTAACAATTGTGTGTCCCTCAGTAACAATTCTGTGTCCCTCAGTAACAATTCTGTGTCCCTCAGTAACAATTCTGTGTCTGTCCCTGAGTAACAATTCTGTGTCCCTCAGTAACAATTCTGTGTCTGTCCCTGAGTAACAATTCTGTGTCCCTGAGTAACAATTCTGTGTCCCTCAGTAACAATTCTGTGTCCCTCAGTAACAATTCTGTGTCCCTGAGTAACAATTCTGTGTCCCTCAGTAACAATTCTGTGTCCCTCAGTAACAATTCTGTGTTCCTCAGTAACAATTCTGTGTCTGTCCCTGAGTAACAATTCTGTGTCCCTGAGTAACAATTCTGTGTCCCTCAGTAACAATTCTGTGTCCCTCAGTAACAATTCTGTGTCTGTCCCTGAGTAACAATTCTGTGTCCCCGAGTAACAATTCTGTGTCCCCGAGTAACAATTCTGTGTCCCTCAGTAACAATTGTGTGTCCCTCAGTAACAATTCTGTGTCCCTCAGTAACAATTCTGTGTCCCTCAGTAACAATTCTGTGTCTGTCCCTCAGTAACAATTCTGTGTCCCTCATTAACAATTCTGTGTCTGTCTCTGAGTAACAATTCTGTGTCCCTGAGTAACAATTCTGTGTCCCTCAGTAACAATTCTGTGTCTGTCCCTGAGTAACAATTCTGTGTCTTTCCCTGAGTAACAATTCTGTGTCTTTCCCTGAGTAACAATTCTGTGTCCCTGAGTAACAATTCTGTGTCCCTCAGTAACATTTCTGTGTCCCTCAGTAACAATTCTGTGTCCCTCAGTAACAAATCTGTGTCTGTCCCTGAGTAACAATTCTGTTTCCCCGAGTAACAATTCTGTGTCCCCGAGTAACAATTCTGTGTCCCTGAGTAACAATTCTGTGTCCCTCAGTAACAATTCTGTGTCCCTCAGTAACAATTCTGTGTCCCTCAGTAACAATTCTGTGTCTGTCCCTGAGTAACAATTCTGTGTCCCTCAGTAACAATTCTGTGTCCCTCAGTAACAATTCTGTGTCCCTCAGTAACAATTCTGTGTCTGTCCCTGAGTAACAATTCTGTGTCCCTGAGTAACAATTCTGTGTCCCTCAGTAACAATTCTGTGTCCCTCAGTAACAATTCTGTGTCTGTCCCTGAGTAACAATTCTGTGTCCCTCAGTAACAATTCTGTGTCCCTCAGTAACAATTCTGTGTCCCTCAGTAACAATTCTGTGTCTGTCCCTGAGTAACAATTCTGTGTCCCTCAGTAACAAATCTGTGTCCCTCAGTAACAATTCTGTGTCTGTGCCTGAGTAACAATTCTGTGTCCCTGAGTAACAATTCTGTGTCCCTCAGTAACAATTCTGTGTCTGTCCCTCAGTAACAATTCTGTGTCCCTCAGTAACAATTCTGTGTCCCTCAGTAACAATTCTATGTCTGTCCCTGAGTAACAATTCTGTGTCCCTGAGTAACAATTCTGTGTCCCTCAGTAACAATTCTGTGTCCCTCAGTAACAATTCTGTGTCTGTCCCTGAGTAACAATTCTGTGTCCCTCAGTAACAATTCTGTGTCCCTCAGTAACAATTCTGTGTCTGTCCCTGAGTAACAATTCTGTGTCCCTCAGTAACAATTCTGTGTCCCTGAGTAACAATTCTGTGTCCCTGAGTAAGAATTCTGTGTCCCTCAGTAACGATTCTGTGTCCCTCAGTAACGATTCTGTGTCCCTGAGTAACAATTCTGTGTCCCTGAGTAACGATTCTGTGTCCCTCAGTAACAATTCTGTGTCCCTCAGTAACAATTCTGTGTCTGTCCCTGAGTAACAATTCTGTGTCCCTCAGTAACAATTCTGTGTCCCTCATTAACAATTCTGTGTCCCTCAGTAACAATTCTGTGTCCCTCAGTAACAATTCTGTGTCTGTCCCTGAGTAACAATTCTGTGTCCCTAAGTAACGGTTCTGTGTCCCTAAGTAACGGTTCTGTGTCCCTAAGTAACGATTGTGTGTCCCTAAGTAACGGTTCTGTGTCCCTAAGTAACGGTTCTGTGTCCCTAAGTAACGGTTCTGTGTCCCTCAGTAACGATTCTGTGTCCCTAAGTAACGGTTCTGTGTACCTAAGTAACGATTCTGTGTCCCTAATACAGAGAGATCTGTCTCTCTTGAATGACCAGAGGCAAATGGAGAATTGTAAGATGGCCGCAATTTATAGCTCCACCATTACACAGTGCTGGCTGGCTGGCTGCTGATTGGCTAATGCGATCACATGTCATGAATGAATGCATTATGGGTCAGCGCGCCTTGTCTGCGCGCCTTCCCAGAGATAGCTGCTCCGTCGCCGTACATGTCGCCGCCATTTTTGGAAAAATTTCGATTCGCGCATCCGAAGTCTGCTAATTTTCGGATTCGGCGCGAATCGAAATTTTTCTAATATTCGCAACGAATTCCACTTCGCCGAGTTCGATTCGCTCATCTCTAATTGCCAGTGATCCTGACAATAAAGTCCTTGTTCCAGCACTTCCTGTTATAAGGTGACAATGCTCTGTCCCTGTCTCCCAATTGCTCGCCTTGTGTTGTCATCTTGTCATGCTCTTCTTCTCATGGAGACTACAGGTGAAACTCAAAAAAATAGAATATTGTGCAAAAGTTCATTTATTTCAGTAATGCAACTTAAACGGTGAAACTAATATATGAGATAGACTCATTACATGCAAAGCAAGATAGTTCAAGCCATGATTTGTCATAATTGTGATGATTATGGCTTACAGCTCATGAAAACCCCAAATCCACAATCTCAGAAAATTAGAATATTTTGAAAAGGTGCAATAATCTAGGCTCAAAGTGTCCCACTCTAATCAGCTAATTAAGCCATAACACCTGCAAAGGGTTCCTGAACCTTTAAATGGTCTCTCAGTCTGGTTCAGTAGGAATCACAATCATGGGAAAGACTGCTGACCTGACAGTTGTGCAGAAAACCATCATTGACACCCTCCATAAGGAGGGAAAGCCTCAAAAGGTAATTGCAAAAGAAGTTGGATGTTCCCAAAGTGCTGTATCAAAGCACATTAATAGAAAGTTATGTGGAAGGGAAAAGTGTGGAAGAAAAAGGTGCAAAAGCAGCAGGAATGACCGCAGCCTGGAGAGGATTGTCAGGAAAAGGCCATTCAAAAGTGTTGGGGACTTTCACAAGGAGTGGACTGATGCTGGAGTCAGTGCATCAAGAGCCACCACACACAGATGGATTCTGGACATGGGCTTCAAATGTTGTATTCCTCTTGTCAAGCCGCTCCTGAACAACAAACAAAGTCAGAAACATCTTACCTGGGCTAAAGAAAAACAGACCTGGTCTGTTGCTCAGTGGTCCAAAGTCCTCTTTTCTGATGAGAACAACTTTTGCATCTCATTTGGAAACCAAGGACCCAGAGTATGGAGGAAGAATGCAAAGGCACACACTGCAAGATGCTTGAAGTCCAGTGTGAAGTTTCCACAGTTTGTGTTGATTTGGGGAGCCATGTCATCTGCTGGTGTTGGTCCACTGTGCTTCATTAAGTGCAGGGTCAACGCAGCCGTCTACCAGGAGATTTTGGAGCACTTCATGCTTCCTTCCGCAGACGAGCTTTATGGGGATGCTGACTTCATTTTCCAGCAGGACTTGGCACCTGCCCACACTGCCAAAAGCACCAAAACCTGGTTCAATGACCGTGGGATTACTGTGCTTGATTGGCCAGCAAACTCGCCTGACCTGAACCCCATAGAGAATCTATGGGACATTGAAAAAGAGAAAGATGAGAGACATGAGACCGAACAATGCAGAAGAGCTGAAGGCCGCTATTGAAGCATCCTGGTCTTCCATAACACCTCAGCAGTGCTACAGGCTGAAAGCTTCCATGCCACGCCGCATTGAGGCAGTAATTGCTGCAAAAGGGGCCCAAACCAAGTACTGAGTACATATGCATGCTTATACTTTTCAGAGGTCAGAAATTGTTCTATGTACAATCCTTGTTTTATTGATTGCATGTAATATTAAAATTTTCTGAGATTGTGAATTTGGGGTTTTCATGAGCTGTAAGCAGGGGCAGACTGACCATTTGGGAATTCGGGCACTGCCCGAGGGCCCGGGGTCAGTAGGGGGCCCCATGAGATGCCCCTCGTACCTTTCATAGGCTTTTTTGGGTGTGGTTTGAGTATGGGCAAGGACACAGGGGCCCCATGATCCCCTTTTGCCCGGGGGCCCCATGAGTTGTCAGTCCGCCCCTGGCTGTAAGCCATAATCATCACAATTATGACAAATCATGGCTTGAACGATCTTGCTTTGCATGTAATGAGTCTATCTCATATATTAGTTTCACCTTTTAAGTTGCATTACTGAAATAAATGAACTTTTGCATGATATTCTAATTTTTTTTCGAGTTTCACCTGTATAAGCAACTATGCCAATGCACATTACGCAGACATGGCCCACCATTGTCACCACTTGGAAACTCATCTTAAAGAGATATAAACGTTTTTTATGCTTGTCTAAAATAAAAATAGATTTTATACTTACCTGCTCTGTGCAATGATATTGCACAGAACGGCCCCTTACTTCCTCTTCTCTAGTCCCCCACAGGCTCTGTTCATTCTTTTCATACGGGTGCCCCCGCAGTTTTTATGAATGGGCGGAACAGTTAGTGGAGTGTTTTTCACTTTAATGCAGGGTATACATTAGGGCAAAAAATTATAGTTGGCCTTTCCACATTCAGTACCTACCATTTTAGGCCCAGTGACATCATCATCTGGTCTTTGTGCTTCTCAATCCAATGCAGGCAGATCATGACTGTTGGAAGGGGCTGGCACGGTGCTGTTCAGCTTCCTGAAAACATCACAACACCCTGCCTCAATACCCCTCATTAGAACCCTCAGCACTGATGCAAGCAGTAGGCTGGCTCTTAGAAGGAGTTCTGCAAATATCAAAGTGATTTGATGACTGGGTGTCAGTCTGAAGGAGTGGATGTTCCTAGACAGGCTGTACGTGCATGCAGACCACCCTAGGTAATGGCCATGTGATACTGAGCCTCTGTAACTGAAAGAACTGACAGCCTCCATGATTTGAAGAACTGAAATCCACTGAATGAAATGGGCAGCATAGGGACACTATCTGTGGTCAGTGGAAGCAAAAATGCCCACTGTTGTTATCAGTGAAAAAATGGAGTTCACTGGGGCAAAACTGTGAATCATTAGTGCTTAGGAAAAAGAGGGAACATTGGTGCTCAGTGAGGAGCAAGGGAGAGACAGAGGTACTGTAGTGGGATAGTGGGATGGACATGAGGGTAGAGGGGACAATGGAATGGATAGGGGGGCAATGGGAAGATTATGGGTAGTGGGGTGCAGAGGGGGGTAGCTGGGTAAACAGGGGGGGGTAGTGGGTTGCACAAAGGAGTAGTAGGGTAGATAGAGGGGTAGTGGGGTGTGGAGTAGTTGGGTGTTTTGGGAGATAGTCGGGTGGATTAGGGGGTGATCTGGTGCAGAGGAGGGGCATTGGGATGTATTGGGAGGTAGTGGAGTGATTTAGGGGGTAGCTGGGTGCAGAGGGGGGTAGTGTTGTGCACAAGAGTGTAGTGGGGTGGATAAGGGGTAGTGCGGTGCAGAGAGGGACAATAGGGTAGACAGGGAACAGTGGGGTGGACTGGGGCAGTGGGGTGCACAGGGAGTAGTGAGGTGGACAGGGGGGTAGTGGGGTGGACTGGGGGGGTATTTGGGTGCACAGGGGAGTAGAAGTGTAGACAGGGGTAGTGGGGTGGGCAGAAGGGTTGTTGGGTATATTGTGGGGTAGTGGGATGGATTAGAGGATAGTTGGGTGCAGAGAGGGGCAGTGATGTAGACAGGGGGCAGTGAAGTGGACAAGGGGTAGTGGGGTGCACAGGGAAGTAGTGAGGTGGACAGGGGGATAGTGGGGTGCAGAGGGGCACAGTGGGGTGCACAGAGGGGCAGTAGGGTGGACAAAGGGTACTGTGGGGCAGTGGGGTGCACAGGGGAGAGTGTGGTGGACAGGGGGGTAATAGGGTAGGCTGGGGGATAGTTGGTTGCATAGTGGGGCATTGAAGTGGACAGGGAACAGTGGGGTGCACAGGGCGGCAGTGCGGTGGATAGAGGGTAGTGCAGTGAATGGGGGGCAGTGGGGTACACAGGGGTAGTCGGTTGGACTGAGGGGTAGTGGAATGCACAGGAGGAAAGTGGGGTGGACTGGGGGGGGCAGTAGGGTGCACAGGTGAGTAGTTGGGTGGACAGGGGAACAGTGGGATGGATAAGGGAGTAGTTGAGAGGAGAGGGGGCAGTGAAGTAGATAGGGGTCAGTGGGGTGGATTGGGGAGTAGTGGGGTGGATGGGAGGTAGTAGGGTGCAGAGGGGGCAGTGGGGTGTATTGGGGGGTAGTGAGGTGGATTGGAAAGTAATTTGGGTATAGAGGGGGTCTGTGGGGTGGATTGGGGGGTAGTGGGGTGGATTGGGAAGTAGTAGGGTGCAGAGGGGGTCAGTGGGGTGGATTGGTGGATAGTATGGTGGATTGGAAAGTAGTTGAGTGCAGAGGGTCTCAGTAGGGAGGAATGGAGGGTAGTGGGGTAGATTGGGAAATAGTTTGGGTGCAGAGGGTGTCAGTAGGGTGGATTGGGGGGTAACGGCGTGGATTGGGAAGTAGTCGGGTGCAGAGGGCATCAGTGGGGTGGATTGAGGGGTAGTGGGGAGGATTGGGAAGCAGGAGTTGGCAATGAGGTGGATTGGGGGGGTAGTGTGGTGGATCGGGGGGGTAGTGGGGTGTACAGAGGTTAGTGCTGCTCAGTGAGGGTTGAATATCTGTCTCTTACTGTCCCATTCTGGGTGATGTGTGGATCTCCCTCAGCTGAGACCTCCATGTCTGGGCTCCCCTTAGATATTCATGTTTGCTTACACTTGTTGCCATAACACACACACACGGAGCTCAAGTATCCTTCAGCTGCTGGCAGCCTGTCCAGAGAGGTGCCTGCTGTTTTTGGGCACTAACATCCATGGAATGTAAACTGTTGGGGCGCTAATCCTTCTACTGGCACACTTAGACCAATGTGCCCCTCATCTTACACTGCAAGGTGGAATTTGGGGGTGGAGCAAGTTTGAAGGAAATTCTGTTTTTTTTCTAAAAGCTGGGGGGAAGCACATTTTTGTCATTGGTTGTCCTAGCAATCAAGGCTTGTTTTGGAGGAGGAGTTTCAGCTATGACTCCTGCTCTGTTACAAATCCTTTCTCACAATGTGTACAGCCTGCACTTAGTGTACAGCCTGCACTTAGCCTGCAACCTGAACCCGGCCCATCTCCACTCGGCAGCTGACTGTCTGTACGACGGTATCCTTCCATTGACATGCCCTGACCTGGCCACTACTGCGTACAACGACTCACTGTCAGCTGCCCTAGACTCCCTGGCACCCCTAACCATGCATAACATCAGACCCCGACCGCTTCAACCCTGGCAGAACGAACATACAAAATGTCTCAAATGACGCAGTCGTGCGCTGGAGCGATTATGGCGCAAAACCAGATCCCCTCGAGCGTTCTCCCTCTACAAATCCACCTTCCTCACCTACACCACCTCCCTCCACACCGCCAAGCAAGCATATTTCGTAACCCTCATCAACACCCTCTCCACCTGTCCTCGTCAGCTCTTCTCCACTTTAAATCTCTGCTCTCTCCCCCCCCACCTCCACTCAGTACCTCACTCACCGCCCACGAGATTGCCAACCGTTTCCAAAACAAGATTGACGCAATCCGTAAGGACATTGTCAATTCGCAATCTACCTCTCCACCTAGCCTCCCTCCCTCCATCAACCCCTCAACTCTCCCCTCCTCTGACCTCGCAAGCGCACTGCCCCCCAACCTACCTAACGCCCCGCACACTATAACCTCCCCAACACCCCACTCCTTCAGCCCTGCTACCACTGAGGAGTTCACTAAGGTCTTCACTGAAGCCCGCCTCACCACTTGCCCCCTGGACCCTATCCCCTCACAACTCCTCCAGTCACCCCTCTCCTCCATCATTTGCTCCCTCACCCACATCTTCAATCTCTCCCTCTCTACTGGCGCATACCCCTCCCCCCCTAAAGCACGCACACATCACCCCCATACTCAAAAAATCCTCCCTTGACCCCACTGACCTAAAGAACCTTAGACCCAGCTCCCTGCTGCCATTCACTTCCAAGCTCCTTGAGCGCTTAGCCTACAATCGCCTAAGCACCCACCTCACTGATAACAACCTCCTTGATCCACTAGAGTCTGGCTCCCATCCCCTACACTCCACCGAAACCGCCCTACTTAAAATCACTAACGACCTGCTAACCGCCAAAGCTAATGGCCACTACTCAGTCCTCCTGCTCCTCGACCTCTCCGCGGCCTTCGACACCGTCGACCACCCCCTCCTCCTTACTAAACTGCACTCCTTTGGCATCAGGGACGCTGCTCTCTCCTGGCTCTCCTCCTACCTATCCCAGCGCTCCTTCAACGTTTCCTATAACGCTGCCACCTCCCCCTCTCTCCCCCTCTCTGTTGGAGTCCCCCAAGGCTCTGTCTTCAGACCCCTCCTCTTCTCCATCTACACCTCCTCCTTTGGCAAACTGATACACTCCCACGGCTTCAACTATCACTTCTATGCCGACGACACACAAATTTACCTCTCCACCCCTCAACTCACCCCCTCTCTCTCCGCCCGCATCGCCAACCTCCTGAACAACATATCAGACTGGAAGTCGCTCCATTTCCTCAAGTTAAACCTGTCCAAAACCGAGCTCCTGGTTTTCCCCCCAGCCCGCGCCCCCCCATCCTCTCTATCACAACTAGCGACGCCACCATCAATCCCACCCCACACGCCAAAGTCCTGGGTGTCACCCTAGACTCAAACCTTTCCTTCCAACCTCATGTCCAATCACTATCAAAGTCATGCAGGCTCCACCTCCGCAACATCTCCAAGATACGTACGTTCCTCACCCCAGACACTACTAAACAACTCATACACTCCCTCATCATCTCATGCCTGGACTACTGCAACTCCCTTCTCACTGGCCTACCCAAACAAATGCTATCCCCACTCCAGTCTATCCTGAACTCAGCGGCTAGACTCATCCACCTCACCATCCGCTCCACATCTTTCACCCCCCTCTTCCAATCCCTTCACTGGCTCCCGATTGCCCAACACATTAAATTCAAATTACTAACTCTGACATACAAATCCATTCACAACGCTGCCCCAAACTACCTCATTAACCTGATACCCGAATACCACCCTACCCGTGCCCTTTGCTCCTCACAAGACCTCCTACTCTCTAGCTCCCTGGTCTCTTCCTCCCACGCCCGACTGCAGGACTTCTCCAGGACTTCCCCCATCCTCTGAAACTCCCTACCCCAATCCATCAGACTGTCACCTACCCTCCTCACCTTCAGGCGCACCCTGAAAACCCATCTCTTCAGGGAAGCCTACCCCACCCTCACCTAACAACCAATCTCCTCCACTCCTCCTACCACTCCATCCCCCACAGCCACTTCCTCCTGTACCACTATCCCCTCCCTCCTAGATTGTAAGCTCCAAAGAGCAGGGCCCTCGAACCCCTCGTGTATTGTATTGTACTGTATTGTCTTATGTTCTGTCCCCCTCGCTAATGTACAGCGCTGAGCAAACCCTTTGGCGTTATATAAACACTGTATTATAATAATAATAATAATAGTAAACACCAAAAATTTTAAATTAAAGTGCGGTGCTGTAATGCTAATACATTCCCTATAAGTAACCTGCACTATATTGCCAAAAGTATTGGGACACCCCTCCAAATCATTGGATTCAGGTGTTCCAATCACTTCCACGGCCACAGGTGTATAAAATCAAGCACCTAGGCATGCAGACTGCTTCTACAAACATTTGTGAAAGAATGGGTCGCTCTCAGGAGCTCAGTGAATTCAAGCGTGGTACCGTGATAGGTTGCCACCTGTGCAATAAGTCCATCCGTGATATTTCCTTGCTACTAAATATTCCAAGGTCAACTGTTAGTGGTATTATAACAAAGTGGAAGCAACTGGGGACAACAGCAACTCAGCCACCAAGTGGTAGGCCACGTAAAATGACAGAGCGGGGTCAGCACATGCTGAAGCACACAGTGCACAGAAGTCACCAACTGTCTGCAGAGTCAGTAGCTAAAGAGCTCCAAACTTTGTGTGGTGTTCAGATTAGCACAACAACAGTACGTAGAGAGCTTCATGGAATGGGTTTCTATGACCGAGCAGCTGCATCCAAGCCTTAGATCACCAAGTGCAATGCAAAGTGTCAGATGTCGTGGTGTAAAGCATGCCACCACTGGACTCTAGAGCAGTGGAGAAGTGTTTTCTGGAGTGAAGAATTGTGCTTCTCTGTCTGGCAATCCGATGGACATGTCTGGGTTTGGCAGTTCCCATGAGAACGGTACTTGCATGACTGCATTGTGCCAAGTGTAAAGTTTAGTGGAGGGAGGATCATGGTGTGGGGTTGTTTTTCAGAGGTTGGACTTGACCCCTTAATTCCAGTGAAGGAAACTCTTAAGGTGTCAGCATACCAAAACATTTTGGCCAATTTCATGTTCCCAACTTTGTGGGAACAGTTTGGGGATGGCCCCTTCCTGTTCCAACATGATTACGCATCAGTGCACAAAGCAAGGTCCATAAAGACATGGATAAGTGAGTTTGGGGCGGAGGAACTTGACTGGCCAGCACGGAATCCAGACCTCAACCCGATAGAACACCTTTGTAATGAATTAGAGCGGAGACTGCGAGCCAGGCCTTCTCGTCTGACATCAGTACCTGACCTCACAAATGCGCTTCTGGAAGAATGGTCAAACATTCCCATAGACACCCTACTAAACCTTGTGGACAGCTTTCCCAGAAGAGTTGAAGCTGTTATAGCTGCAAAGGGTGGGGCCAACTCAATAATGAACCCTACGGACTAAGGCTGGGATGCCATTAAAGTTCATGTGCAGGTAGAGGCAGGCGTCCCAATACTTTTGGCAATATAGTATATATACAACAATATTCAATGTACAGTGTATACAGTGTATAAATGTCCAATGATAGTGTCTATACTCCACATTCAAGCCATGATTATCTTCTATCCTGTTTTCTACTTTACCCAAAACTTAAAAATCACAAATAGCCTCCACACTTAAAAAAACAAACAAACAAAACACATATAATATACTGGTCCATTCAATCATGATTGATAGCTATTATCTTCAATCCTGTGTGTGTGACTCCACCCAAAACTGAATAGTTACCAGTGTGTTCCACTGTTATTTGACTCCACTCCCAGCAATCACCAGTTCTGCTCTCATCTTATGACACAAGACCTAGAAGTATATAAGTCCAGGAGGTGCTTTTTTCCTTCAGGGGTTAATCAGCATAGATGGTCCAGGAAATAAAACAATCCTTCTCAGGGTTCCTCTCATTGTGGCTTTGCCTCCCAATGCACACTGATGAAGTTGCAGTACAATGACCCTCATCATTGGTGTGGATGAGTGCGATAATGACCCCAACAATGTTGTGAGTAAACATTAATCCCCACACACATAGGTGGTTGCTGGCAGTGAAATTTAACCCCCTGCATTGGCGGTAAATGGCAGTGAAATCTCCAATGATGATCATGGCAGGAAAAACGTATAGAATTGTACAATTTAACTTTGTGCAAACAAGGAAAAAAATATGGCCCAGCAATGAAAGGGTTAAAACCACCATTAAAACGACTAAAACAACCACCATTGGACTGAGTGCTCACACCTCCACCTCTCTGACAGTAGCAGTTCCTCTTGTCTGCGGAAATTGCTGATCTTTATGTGTAATCTGTTGTAGACCTTTCAAAATGAATTCCTCATCATCCCCCTACATACCAGCTGAAAGTTAAAATCATGAAAACTGGAAATATCCACATCCAACTGCCAGCCAATGAGAGAAAGTACAGAGAAAGATTATTTATACAACATTACACCATCAACCTCTCCTGATTGCAGCTCTGATAGTGTCATAGTACAGGCAATCTTGGTTAATTATTGTTCATTTGCTTTAGGTTTAGACCTCACACAGAGTTCAAAAAGAGCTCAGACTGATGCCAGGAGGTGGGGTTTTGTGACTGCTAAAGAAATACTGGAAGGATCAGAAAAAAATTAAGACGTCAATTATTTCAGTTAATAATGGTAAATTTAAAGATAACAATAAAAATAAAAGCTGGACAGGAATGAAAGGAAGAAAGGAAAGCTTCATATTTAACTCTGCTTTTACACTGGTCCATTTTTCTTCTGCTTTTGCATTAAAAAAAACAGAAGAAAAATGTGTAACCATGTATTCCTATGGAACCCTTCACACAGTTGCAGGTCAGGTGCGTTTTTTTAAAATGCTGCTTGCTGCATTTTTGTACAGGTTTGGTGAGGTAAAAAAAAAAAAACGCACCAAAAACACACATTCCTATTGAAATCAATGGAAAACGCGTCAAAACCCCACTGTGCATTTTTTGAATCACGTCCTGTAAAAAAAACGTTTTAAAAGTGAGGAAAAAATACGGAAATGTGAAGTCCACATTGAGAATCCACCAGGGGAAATCCACACTGAGACTCCACCAACATGTGAAGTCCACACTGAGGCTCCACCAACATGTGAAGTCCACACTAAGGCTCCACCAATATGTGAAGTCCACACTGAGACTACACCAACATGTGAGGTCCACACTGAGACATCACCAACATGTAAAGTCCACACTGAGACTCCACCATCATGTGAAGTCCACACTGAGACTCCACCATCATGTGAAGTCCACACTGAGACTCCACCAACATGTGAAGTCCACACTGAGACTCCACCAACATGTGAAGTCCACACTGAGACTCCACCAACATGTGAAGTCCACATTGAGACTCCACCATCATGTGAAGTCCACACTGAGACTACACCATCATGTGAAGTCCACACTGAGACTCCAACAACATGTGAAGTCCACACTGAGACTCCAACAACATGTGAAGTCCACACTTAGACTCCACCAACATGTGAAGTCCACATTGAGACTCCACCAACATGTGAAGTCCACATTGAGACTCTACCAACATGTGACGTCCACACTGAGACACCACCAACATGTGAAGTCCACACTGAAGCTCCACCAACATGTGAAGTCCACATTGAGACTCCACCAATGGTGTGACCATCGGTCCCCCAGCCCTAGGGAGATCATCCCAATGACATTGGATGGCTTCAGATTCCATCACTTTCTTGAAGAGGGAGTTTCAGAAAGGTAGGTGTTCAGCTCTTTTCTCTGATTTAAGATATTCAGATATAGTGGGTGAAGATTTGACCCCGTCTAGCCTTATTGCTATCCAGGGCTAAAATAAAGAGATTTCTCCTTACTTCCTGTCCTGCTGACAATGGTTTCATCCGACAGGAAGTGATGGAAAAATCTGCAACAAGGACACAGACAGAAATCCCCTCTCCCTACTTTACTGTAGAAAATTATTTTTATTTCTGTCTCTATAGCTGTTGCAGAGATGGACATACAGTTCAAAGCTCAAATAATTTTTCCATTTCTTTCAAATAAATCCATTCCAGGCGCATTAACACAAAAGGTGTTTATAGTTATATTTTTCTTTAGCACCTATTGCCAAAAGTAGAAACGTCTGCCCCTTGCCAGCCTGTTATAGAACGTGGCGCTTGGTCTCTGTTGGGAAGCTCTGGGCTCTAATTCAGAAAGGGACAACTCAAAGTTGAACTGGACGTCTAACTTTAAATAACAGAGAAGGAATCAGGGTGGTAAAACTTAGTTTCAAGAACAACAGCGTCTTCATGAAGGAATGAGTTGTTGTGAAATGGGATGATCTCACTTTTCTTGGGGGATTCTTCATTGACATTTATCTCAGTGCACCAAGATGAGTGAGACTCCAGCCAGGAGTGGTAGATGGTCTCATAATTTCAGCTGTTTCACCAGTGGAGACCCTGTAATGAATAAAATGCCATTATGCTTATTCAAGCCATTATTGTAGACTCCTCCAGCCCTATGTCCTCCATCCCATGTTCTCCTCCTTCTCCAACCCATTTTCACCTGCTCCTCTAGTCCTATCTCCTCCATCCCAAGTCCTCCACTTCCTCCAGTCCCATCTTCTCCATCCCATGTCCTCCCTCTTCTCCATCAGTCCCACCTCCCCCATCCAACATCCTTCTTTTCTAGTCTCATCTCCCCCACCCCTAGGGGCGGACTGACCATTCGAGCACTCGGCACTGCCCGAGGACCCGGGGTCAGTAGGGGGCCCCAGGAGATGCCCCTGGTACCTTTCATAGGCTTTTTTGGGTGTCATTTAAGTGTGCGCGAGGACACCGGGGCCCCATGATCCCCTATTGCCCGGGGCCCCATGAGTTGTCAGTCTGCCCCTGCCCACCCCATGTCCTCCTCTTACTCCATCCAATGCCCCCTTCCTCCTCCAGTTCCATCTCCTTCATCCCATATCCTCCTCCAGTCCCATCTCCTCTATTATATGTCCTCCTCCTCCAGTCCCATCTCCTCCATCCCATTTCCTCCTCCTCCAGTCCCATCTCCTCTATCCCATGTCCTCCTCCTTCTCCAGTCCCATCTCCTCCATACCATGCTACTCTTATACCCCTCATCAACCCCCACCCCCTTTTTACCCTTACAACCCCCCAAACAACCCCTATTTACCCTTACATCCCCCCTTTACTCTTACCCCCTCCACCTATCCCCCTTTACCCATACACCCTCCAGTCTTTCTCCCCCTTTTCCATTACATCCCCCCAGTCTATCCCCCTTTACCCTTTATATATTCCCCAATCTATCTCCCCTTACATATCCCCCAATCTATCTCCCCTTTACTTTAACCCCCCCCAGTCTATCCCCCCTTTACACTTACATCCCCTCCACCCCATTCTATAAACTCTCTCAGCTGTCAGTCTTCCTTGGTGTATTCCCGGGTGTCGTTCCTCCTCTAAGTATACAGGGAGCTTCGACCGACTTCTAAAGTTTATAAAAATTTTCCCCAAACTCTGTACGCTCCCTAATCTAGGTACCTTCAGGCTGACAGCAGGTAACTCTTTCTCCTTCTCCAGGAAACACGTGACCTCCACCCATAGGTTGTTTTTTTAAATGAACTTTAATGTGTTAAAAGTGTTTGTTCACCAATGCCAGAAATCTGCCAAGCAAAATAGGTGAGTTGGAACCTTTGGTGCATGAACAGAACTATGATTTAATTGGTATTGCTGAATCTTGGCTTCATTCACATGACTGGGCCATTAATATTCCTGGCTATGTTCTCTTTTGGAGAGACAGGTTAAATAGGAAAGGTGGTGGTGTCTGTCTCTATGTGAGAAGTGATCTCAGAGCGAGTGTGAAAGAGGACCTAGTTGATGGAGAGTGTGATGAAGCTGAAGCATTATGGGTGGAACTACACATGGGGCTGCGTATTACAAAGGTAATCACTGGAGTTTGTTATAGGCCTCCCAGTGTTAATGAGGAGGTGGAAACTGAGCTCCTTGCACAGATTGAAAGGGCTGCGAGGGCTGGGTCAGTGATAACAATGGGGGAGTTTATCAACCTGGAAATTGACTGGAGTAATGGTACTGCAGGAACAGTTAAACGGCAAACATTTTTAAACCTACTACAGGACAATTTTATGGTACAACTCATAGAGGCCCCAACTAGGAATGATGCTCTGATGGACCTCGTAATCTCAAACTATGCAGAGCTTATTACGAATGTCCATATAAAAGAACATCTGGGTAGCAGTGACCATAACATGATTTAATTTATTGTTAGCTGTAAACAACAAGCACATACGGGAAGAATAAAAACGCTCAATTTTAAGAGCAAATTTTCTAAGGCTGAGAGCTGCTCTCCAAGACTTAGACTGGGAGGGAATATTGGCATCGATGAACACAACACAGAAATTATTATTATTACACAGGATTTATATAGCGCCAACGGTTTGCTCAGCGCTTTACATTATAGTGGGAGACAATACAATAACAATACAGTTCAGTGCAAGAGGGATTTGAGGGCCCTGCTCCTTGGAGCTTACAATCTAGGAGGGAGGGTGAATGGTACAGTAGGTAGTAACTGTGGGGGATGGAGTGGTTGGAAGAATAGAGGATACCAGAATTAGCAGAGGGCAGGATAGGCTTCCCTGAAGAGATAAGTTTTCAGTGATCACCTAAAGGCAAGTAGAGTAGGTGATAGTGTGAAATGGGAGTTCTTCAAAAAGACTGTATGTGAACACACTGCAAATTATATTCCCATGGGCAACAAGTTTAAAGACCTAAAAATCAAACCTATGTAGCTTACGGCCAAAGTTAAAATAAATCTATAGATAATGAGAAAAGAGCTTTTATTAAATATAAAAATGAAGGAATGCTATCATCGTTTAAAGATTACAAAGAATATAACAGAATATGCAAAAAGGAAATAAAGGCTGCAAAAATTGAAAACGAATGATAGATTGCAAAAGATAGCAGGGCCAACCCCCCAAAATTTCTTCAAATATTAATAGTAAAAAGGTCAGTTCTGAGCATGTAGGCCTGTAGAAATACCTTCTTCAGCTCTGTGTATACAAAGGAGCCTGGGGGAGCTCTTGTTCATAATGGGCATGGTACTGACACAGCCCCAGATGATCCACATTGGCTCACAACTGATATGATCCAAAAATATTTAGACAGAATAAAGGTGAATAAAGCACCTCAATGTACTGTTTAATTGGGCAACTATGTGACAAATGAGGTTTAATGTTGATAAATGTAAGGTTGTACACTTGGGGGCTAAGAATATGCATGCATTCATACATACTAGGGGGGTACAACTGGGGGAATCAATGGTGGAGAAGGATCTGGGGGTTCTGGTAGATCACAAGCTTAATAATGGCATGCAATGCCAAGCTGCAGTTTCTAAAGTGAGCAAAATCATCTCTTGTATTAAAAGAGGTATAGACTCCAGAGAGAGAGATATCATATTACCCCGGTACAAATCATTAGTAACACCTCATCTGGAATATGCAGTTCAATTTTGAGCACCAATTCACAAAAAGAACATTGGGGAACTGGAGAAAGTACAGAGAATGGAAACCAAACTGATAAGAGGCATGGAGGAGCTCAGCTATGAGGAAAGATTAGAGGAACTGAATTTATTCTGTCTTGCGAAGAGGAGATTAAGGGGGGATATGATCAACATGTATAAATACATCAGTGGTTCATATAGTGAACTCGGTGTGGAGTTATTCACCCTGAGGTCATCACAGAGGACAAGGGGGCACTCTTTACGTCTGGAGGAAAAGAAATTTAATCTGAAAAACACGGAAAGGTTATTTCAAAGTGAGAGCTGTGAAAATGTGGAATAGACTCCCTCAAGAGTTGGTTCTGGCCAGCTCAGTAAATTACATTAAAAAAGTCCTGGATTCTTTCCTAGATACACAGAATATAACTGGATACTAACATTTATAGGTAAAGTTGATCCAAGGAATATCTGATTGCCTCTCAGGGACATCATACTTTGCTGGGGTTTTTTTGCCTTCCTCTGGATCTGGGTATAGGATTATAACTATTTTTTTAATGGTTGAACTGGATGGACATTTGTCTTTTTTCAGCCAGACTATGTAACTATGTAATGTAACAAACAATAAATAGACATAATCATTCTGAAACAGGATATATGTTAGTGGAATGAATCAGCTTCTTTACCCTTATAAATGAAAATCAAGCATAAACCACTCTGACTGAACATTAACCCCTTCCCGAAGGATGACAGAATAATTCTGTCATCTCGTAAAAGTAACCCCCAATCACTGTATATGACTTACCCTGTAAATCAGGACAAATAAAGAAATTTATGTTCAATTACTTTTCTTTAGCTGCAGTAATTATATACACTATATTACTAATTAAACTGTGAAAAAAAACTTTTTTCTGCATTGTTCTGGGTTTTTTAAACTGTATTTATAATAAATAAGGTGTTCTTTCAAATACAGTAAAGAAAATATGGTTCAACACAGACATAACAAAAATGTCACTTTTTTTTGGCCTAAAGCTACTTAAAAATTTTCTGAAGTTGCATCACTAAGGGGTTAAGAACAAGAAAGCACGCAAGAAAGCACAAATGTTTTGTTTTCAGAATTCTTGTGTCAATTGGTTGTTTGTTACATTAAAGTTGATTTAAAAAACACACAAAAAAAACTTTGAGTGGTGGTCACGTTTCCTGACTAGAATGGAGCTCCAGTCTGCAGCCAGCCCTGTCATAGGAAGAGAGTGAGGGAGGTGGCCAGTCACGTGAGCCCAATGGGTTGCTAGGAGACAATGTCCTGTGCAGCTGCTGAATCTTATTGCCCCCAGCAAAGTCTGCCCCTGCTCAGGATGCCTGGGTCCATCAGAACGTCCAAGCCCCCTACATATGTATGGGCGGTCCCCCCCGATTGCGGCCCTGTTACATCTGCTGGAAATGTCAATTTGTTTCCTATTTACAACCATCCCCTCCCTCTGTAGTAAGTTAATAAGAAGAAAATATTAACCGCCCTATATTAGAAGTACTGCTACAGGACGGCAGGGCTGCGCAAAATATATGTGATTTGCATCTCCGGGTTGGGGCGCACGGTCGCCGCCCTTCCCGCTCCACTATTGGCAGCTACAGATGTCAATCATCGGGTCCCGGTTGGAGATTCCCCGCCGGCACTCAGTGATCATCGGGGAAAGCTAACAGGGGAGAGACCTGTGTGTAAACAAGAGGTGTTCTGTAGTCCAGAAAGGGGAATAAGGCAGGTGTGACAACACAGCATGGGATTTCAGTGCAATGGAGGCAGTGTTGTCAGCACAATCAGAGTTAAAGCGGAGCTCCACCAAAAAGGGGAAATTCCGCTTTAAGGACTGTTTCCCCGCTTCCCATTAAGGATTGGCACCTTTGGGGGTGGGGGGGAGTGGGTACCCGAATTTGACAGGTACCCGCTCCCACTTCCGGTCCGATTGCCTAGGCGATCGGAAACAGAAGATGCCCTCCCTCCCTCCCTGTAGTCTTTTGGAACATATGACAGGTCCCAGAAGACTACAGGACCATTCATGAAGAGCAGCACTACTCGCGCATGTGCAGTGGGTACCCGGCTGTGAAGCCGCAAGCTATCACAGCCGGGTGCCCACACTGAAGATGCCGGCCTCCTGGAATACAGGACGGCCGGTGAAACGGGCTGCGGGGGACACACCGCGGGACTGAGGGACAGGTAAGTGGCTGTTTTTTAAAAGTCAGCAGCTACAGTTTTTGTCGCTGCTGACTTTTATTTTTTGACAGGATGAGTGGAACTTAGCTTTAAGAGCACACTGGATTTCTGTCAGATTAATAGGTATTTTTCTGCACTCACGGTATTTTTGACAGTTGGCCAAGCATGGCACATGCAGTGTTCCATGAATGCAAATGTAACTGTGCATACGCCAGTGACATCATCAGCTGAAACCAATATGAATATCTACTAAACAGTGCAGGTTTTTGATGCTTTCCAGGTAAGACTTGCTGTATTATAAACTTACCTGTAGGACAAAGTTTACAAGTTGAGTTTAATACCACTTTAAGTTCCTTAGCTGTGAATAGCTATATACAGTGATTTGCTATATATGGGAATTTCAGTCTGATGACTGGGAATTTATCATACAACACTGAAAGTAAACTTTTTTTTTATAAAATATAAAATGTAATTCTGGGAATTGGACTTGTTTTATTTAGATGCTGCATGTGTTTTTTAAGGCAGGTGAAGGGATCATGTAAAGACATATCTTTAGCAGAGAATAGAGATTTGCACTCACCCATGACTAACAATCTCTTGGTGGTATGGAAACCTGGTGTTGGAATTCAGCTTTCCAGAAACATGACTTCTCAGCAGGGGGGTATCTGCTGCGACGCAAACACGGCGTTTGCCTTAACCACTTGCCTACCGGGCACTTTTACCCCCTTCGTGTCCAGGCCAGCTTTCAGTGCTATCGTACTTTGAATGACAATTACGTGGTCATGCAACATTGTACCCATATGACATTTTTATCATTTTTTTCACACAAATAGATCTTTCTTTTGGTGGTATTTAATTGCCACTGGGTGTTTTATTTTTTGCACTATAAACAAAAAAAGAACAAAAAATTAAAAAAAAAAAAGTTTTTCTCTGTTTCTATTATAAAATTTTGCAAACAGGTAATTTTTCTCCTTCATGGATGTGCATTGATCAGTGTGAGGAAAGTGCAGCCGATAACCGGCAACTTTCTTATTATTAATATTATTATACAGTGTTTATATGGCGCCAAAAAGTTTGCTCAACGCTGTACAATATAGTGGGGGACAGTACATGGGACAATACAGTAACAAAACAATATACGAGAGGTTCGAGGGCCCTGCTTTTTCGAGCTTACAATCTAGGAAGGAGGGGATAGCGGTACAGGAGGAAGTGGCTGTGGGGGATGGAGTGGTAGGAGGAGTGGAGGAGATCAGCTGTTAGGTGAGGGTGGGGTAGGCTTCCCTGAAGAGATGGGTTTTCAGGGTGCACCTAAAGGTGAGGAGGGTAGGTGACAGTCTGATGGATTGGGATAGTGAGTTCCAGAGGATGGGGGAAGTCCTGGAGAAGTCCTGCAGTTGGGTGTGGGAGGAGGAGACCAGGTAGCTAGAAAGTAGGAGGTCTTGTGAGGAGCGAAGAGTACGGGTTGGGTGGTATTTGGGTATCAGGTCGGTGAGGTAGCTTGGGGCAGTGTTATGAATGGCTTTGTACGTCAATGTTAGTAGTTTGAATTTAATGCGTTGGGCAATTGGAAGCCAATGGAGGGAGTGACAGAGGGGGGTGGCAGATGTGGAGCGGTTGGTAAGGTGGATGAGTCTGGCTGCTGAGTTCAGGATAGACAGAAGCGGGGATAGTCTGTGATGAGGTAGGCTGGTGAGGAGGGAGTTGCAGTAGTCGAGTTGTGAGATAATAAGGGAGTGAACGAGTTGTTTAGTAGTGTCTGGGGTTAGGAACGTACGTATTTTGGAGATGTTGCAGAGGTGGAGCCTGCATGAGTTAGCCAGCGATTGGACATGGGGTTGGAAGGACAGATTTAAGTCTAGAGACACCTAGGACTTTGGCTTGCGGGGAGGGGCTGATGGTGGCGTTGTTGGTCATGATGGAGAGGGTGGGGGGTGCGGGCTAGGGGGAAAATTAGGAGCTCGGTTTTGGAAAGATTTAATTTGAGGAAGTGGAGTGACATCCAGTCTGATATGTCGTTCAGTAGGCAGGTGATTCGGGCGGAGACTGAAGGGGTGAGGCGAGGGGTAGAGAGGTAGATTTGCGTGTCATCGGCGTAGAGGTGGTAGTTGAAGCCGTGGGAGTGTATCAGTTGGCCAAGGGAGGAGGTGTAGATGGAGAAGAGAAGGGGCCCGAAGACAGAGCATTGGGGGATCCCAACAGAGAGGGGGAGAGAGGGGGAAGTGGCAGTGTTATAGGTGACGCTGAAGGAGCGTTAGGATAGATAGGAGGAGAGCCAGGACATAGCGGAGTCTCTGATGCCAAGGGAGTATAGTTTATTAAGGAGGAGGGGGTGGTCAACTGTGTCGAAGGCCGCGAAGAGGTCGAGGAGTAGGAGGACACAATTTACATTGTGATCTGCTGTCTCATTGGACACAGCTGATCACGTGGTAAAAGGCCGCTGTGATTGGCCTTTTACCTCAACATGTGATCAACTGTGTCTGTAGGACACAGCGATCAGGGAAAGCGTTGGGTGCGCATCGCTGGGGGCACGCGGGAGGGCGCGTTCTGGGAGGACGTCATATGACGCCCTCCCGGAACTGGACAACTGCGCTGTAGCTGTCATTCAGATATAGCACGGTTGGCTAGTGGTTAATTGGAATTTTTCAGTGGGGTGGTGCCGCTCCCAGGCAGAAGGGAATAGTGGCAGCTTAGGAGGTCTCAGCTGGGCTGGGCTCGAGCGGGAGGGGGTCACGGTTGGGCTGGGCTCAGCTATGCTCGGGTGGGTGGTCTTTGGCTGTGCTTGGACAGGGGGGGCAGATTTCAGCTGTGGTCAGGCGGGGGGGCGGGCCTCGGCTGTGGTTGGGCAGGGGGGGTGGGTTTCGGCTGTGGCTGGGCGGGGGGGGCCTCAGCTGTGGTCGGGTGGGAGAGCAGGCTTCAGCTGTGCTAGGACGGGAGGGTGGGCTTCAGCTGTGCTTGGGTGGGCTTCGTTTGTGCTCGGGCGATAGGGTGGGGCTTCAGTTGTGCTCGGGCGAGAGGGCAGGCTTTGGCTGTGCTCTTGCAGGAGGAAAGGGCTTCAGCTGTGTTTGGGCGGGAGGGTGGGTTTCAGCTGTGCTCTGGTGGGAGGAAGGGGCTTCGGCTCTGCTCAGGCGGGATGGCAGGGCTTCGGCTGTGCTCGGCTGGCCATCTCCTGTAGTAGGTCCACAGTCTCTGACCAAATCCTGTATCAAATCCAGAGTCTCTGATTGTCTCTTGTAGTATGTCCGCAGTCTGTGACCATCTCCTGCATGATGTCCGCAGTCTGTGACCATCTCCTGCATGATGTCCGCAGTCTCTGACCATTTCCTGTAGTATGTCCGCAGTCTCTGACCGTCTCCTGTATCATATCCGCAGTCACTGATCTTTTCCTGCAGTATGTCCTCAGTCTCTGACCGTCTCTTGTATCCTGTCTGCAATCTCTGGTGTGGTAGTCTGTGCTGCTACGGCTATTTTTTTGTGATTTTTATAGCTTAGATAAGTGATTTGTTAGATTTCAAGACCATGTGTCTACGGTCCTCAACGTTGCATGTTTCTTTGTGGTTCTTCAAAAAGGCTTGAACAGCACATCTTGAAACCCCAGTCTGCTTTGAAATCTTTGCCTGGGAGAGACCTTGCTAATGCAGTATACCTATCTTGTGTCTTGTTACTGTGCTCATTCCTGCCATGGTGTATGAACTGTGACTTGAAACGGTCTTCTACAACCTCACCTTAGTAGCAAAGTTTGGCTGTTCCTCACCCAGTTTTAAGCCTCCTACACAGCTGTTTCTGTTTCAGCTACATATGAAATTGATGATCGTTAGCACCTGCTTGGTATAATTGGTTAATCATACACCTGACTCTAATCCTACAAAATCCATAACTTTGTGCAAATGTACAAAGCGTGAAGGTGTAAGAATTGATGCTGGTTTGAAACCAAAGTCTGGTCACACCAAATATTGATTTGATTTAGATTTGTTCACTCACTTTGCATTTTGTAAATTTGTCAAATAAACCCTTAAAATATATATTTTTTAAATCATTCTTACTTTGCAACATTTCTTCACACCTTCCTAAAACATTTGCACAGTACTTTACTATTGGAGAATGGTGGGGGAAGTTCATATAAACACAACTGATGCTGGCTAAGCAGTATTGATAGGACAGGTCTTTTTGAATTATCTGATCCTTATTTCCCCCAAAAAGGGGCAACGAGTGGATGCCTACAACCATCAGCAGATGTGGGAACCCTGTGGTTCCATAGCTACCCATAGATAGGTCCACCCATAGATTCATAGATTCTTTATGAATGTATGATTTAGTAAGCCTACTGAATCTCCTAGTTGAAGTGTCAAAAAGGAGTCATGGAAAAGAAAAATATATGCATACGAGCATTTCTTGTCATGCCCGTGGGACCTATGTACTAACTGAGATCATTCACATTAATAAATAAGGCTGTAAAGTGTTTATTGAATGTGAATAACATTTTGTCAAAAGACTTCATGCATGTTGCTGTTAACAGAGGAATCTACAAGATAATTAACATATAACTGAGCAAGCTGAGCTATAAATTCAGGGAAAAGTCCTTTAGTGTAAGTGACCATCTGTGACAAGAATTCCGAAATCCCAGTTAATGCACCTTATTGAGAATAAGTGTATGCACGCTGCATCATATTGATGGAAAACACGCTGTGGCATGATACATTAGTCTTTCAATTATGTTTGCAAGTTGTTACCAATCAGGACACATATTCGAGTACATTACATTTTTCATATAACAGTGAAAATACTTTCCGTTCTCAGTTTAATTTTCTTGAAGGAAAACATTACAAAGAGTGATAATGATATGTTAAATAGGAACCCAACTGTATCTGAGCGCCACAAACTAGAAACATTATTTAATTCATTTTTAATATTGAAAGCAAACTCACTCATCCATCCACTTCTCCATGCATTATTTTTCTGAGAAATCACTTTGAACCCCACCTCCAGCATTTCTAGTCGTGACTATCTTGAGTAAGGTGATTATTCACGTAGCATTTACTTCCTGAAATCCATCTGCCCTTAGCTCAGGCATGCAGACAGGAGGGTGTACTTAGCTGAGAAATCCCCTCCTCTCCTCCTCTAGATGAAATAAAAAAAATGCCCATGAAGATGTCTGGAATGTAGGAAATAATTTTGGCCTAGGCCAGAAACCAGGAAGCAACTGAAGATATTTAAAAAAAAATGTAAAACAAGTAACAAGTAGTGTTGATTGAGAGAGTTTAGTTTTGCTCGAATTTCAGCAGCACATAAAAAACAGATTTTAGTTTATTGATATATCAGTGTGCTATGAATCCTGGTGGGTGGCTATGATCTGCACATTGCTGTTTGCCATAAAGCAGTGGTTCTTAACCTTTTCTGAGTCACTTAAGAATTTGATGAAAGCCATTTCTTTCAATGGGAAACCATTGACTGGGACAAAGGGGAGGGCTGTATAGTGAATGTAAATGTTATTTTTTTTATCTGATCCTCACAGAAACCCTGAAATCTATCCATGGACCCCAAGTTTAGAACCTCTGCCCTAAAGAAAGACAGAAAGAAATATACAAGTTTCCAATATGGATCTCTTTCTGAAAATATTAGTTGCCTTGTTTTCTCTGACTCCCATGCTTTGTGAGGTGTCCTATACACATAATAGGGTGGATGGCTGTACAGACCTCCCTCATACTGTACATTCTTGGTGTAGCAGTATTGTTATCATGCATGTTGGGCTTGGTCAAACTTTATTGCTTAGGTAAATGGACAGAAAGGGCCACGGTAGCTTAACTCTGAGGAGAGTATTAATAACCTCAGACAGGGAAAATGAAGGTGTCAGAAACATGGGCATAGATCCTGGCATCCGGGGGCCTATTTAAATCTAAGGTCTGCCTAGCCTCATTGCTGGATTGTCTTTAGCTCTGATCCCTGTGTTCTGAGTTCCTGAAAACCTGCTGATCTTGCTACTGACTCAGCTACACCTGACACTTCTTTTCTAGTTTCCCTGTTATGTCTGCTGCTCATCTGTGTTTTCGACCCCAGCCTGGACTTATGACAATTATTTTGATTCCTGAGCATTTGACCATAGTGCCACCATGAAGCTCAAGTTCATTGCTCCAGCTTTGTGGCATCTGTACCCTCCTACTGCCCCAGCAGTCCCTGTCTCCACTACCAGGGATGCTTGGATGGGAATTGTGCAAGAGAACATCCTCATCATCTCTGGTTCCACAGTCAGGTATGTGACAGAAGGGGTTGTGGGCATCGCAAAGAAAGGAGAAGCACTTTGTGGGACAAGCATGTTCAAACCAAGGTTGTCTCATAGATATGAGAAAGTCACTCAATATGGCTAAATATCATCCAGATTAGGGACATTTATCTTTTGTCTGTGATGGCACTTAATCACTGACTTGAAAGTATGCAGCAAGTGCAATCAGAGTGAATTAAAATGTACCTAGGACATAAGAATGATAAGTCAACCAATTGGTAGCCTGCATATTTTTCCCCACAAAGTTATATTCTTAGATGTGTAATATCACTATTCCCTCAAACAGGACTGGAGAAATTACATGGGAAATATTACAGGAGTTTAAATTGCTATCATGCCCATCATACAAATATTTAGCTTTATACTTAGCTGATGCTTAGAAGATATAGTCCAGTGGTGGTCAACCTGAAAATTATAGAGGTTTTATGTGTGGACGCCCATTCAAATTTAATGTGCTGTAGCACAACTCAACACACTACAGTTTTGGTACTGCTGTATTTCTGACACACACCGAGAGTAAATAGTAAAAAAATAGAAGTAGCAAAATAAGTCCTATCGTTGTCAGTTAAAGTAACAGAAACTTCCAGCATTGGTATCAGAGGCCTCAGTGATAAACTCCAGCATTGGTGTCAGTGGATGTAATAATAACCCCCTACATTGGACTTAATAATAGTAATAATAACCCCTAGAGTTGGTATCAGTGACTGCAAAAATAACCTTCAAGCATTGGTATCAGTGGCTGCAATAATAAATCCCAGTACTGATGTCAGTGACCACAATAATAACCACCAGAATTTGAGGCCAATGACCACAACAATTACCCCCGGCTTTGGTGTCTGTGTCCCTAATAATAACCCCCATCATTGGTGCCAGTGACTGTAATAATAATCCCAAGCACTATTGTAGTAACCACAATAACCAATAGTATTTGGTGCTAGTGACCTCAGTAATAACCCCCAGCATTGGTGCCAGCAACCTCAATAAAACCCCTAACATTGGTGATGATGGCTGTAAAAATAACTACCAGCACTGATGTAAGTGACAGCAATAATAATCCCCAGCACTGGTCCTAGTGACTGCAATAATAATCCCCAGCACTGGTCCTAGTGACTGCAGTAATAATCCCCAGCACTGGTCCTAGTGACTGCAATAATAATCCCAAGCGTTGGTGCTGATAATCATAATAATATCCCTTAGTGACCTTTGTTGTCAGTGATCAAAATAGCAACCCTGAAGTTAGTGATCAGTGACAGTACTGAAATGAAGCCAGTATTGTTAAGTGGGGGATGTCCCAGCACCCGGCATCCTGTTGTGCTAAACACATGGTGGGCCACAGAAAGAGAGGACGGGTCACATATTGGGAACCAGGAATATAGAACCCAGCACAGAATGGCAGAACCTTTGGAGGCAGCACCCAACTACTCACACATCATGCTGCTGAATTTCAGTAACACATTCTAAAATATACTTAAATTTACAGTTTGTCACCCTACGCACCATAGCCATCTGTCTGGATCTCTGAATGTTCAGTGTTGATGGTCACACTAGTGATTCAGGCTCCAGCAACAACATCACTGCAATTCAACTGATATTATCCTATGGGCACTGTTCCCTTGATAATAACTGATATTCAGAAGCCATGTACTCTGTATATTCTTCTTATGTTTGTATGTTGCTCTTGTGAACTTCCAGAAATATTGAGGTAGTTCATGTGTCTAACCAAATGTGAATGATCCTATGACCTCTGTAAAGTGTTGCTGTAATATAATACACATTATAATTTATCTAGTACTGGGTAGGATTTCCTTTTTTCACAACAGCCTGACTTTTTTGTGGTATGAATTCAGCTTGGTGCTGGAAATACTCCTAGTCTTGGTTCACACCTAAGCGTTTTGCAGTGCATTTTGCATTTTGCAGAAATGCATTACGGTCCATTTAACATGATTTCCTATGGGACAGGTTCACATTTCCGCGTTTTCACCCGGTGCGTTTTTTGGAAAGGGTCAGGGACTTTTTTAAATGCAAAACGTTACGTTTTGGTTCAATAGACTTCAATGGAGATGCTGCAGAAATGCATGTAGTGCATTTTTGATGCATTTTGCATTTCAATCTGTCAAGCAAAAAATGACAAAAAACCCCAAAACATAAAAATGCGAAATATGTCAAAATAGCATAAAAGCACATGTGCAAAAATGTAAAATGCACCAAAAAAGCACTGCAGAAGCGGACCAAACACAAACTGAATAGGTGTGAACCTAGCCAATTTACGATAACTTGATAGGATCATGCAGATTTTTGGCCAAATGGTCATACTGCAATTTCCTGTTACACCATATTCTAAAATATTTGTGTTGGGCTCACCCCATTCTGCCTGATCGCCTGCATGTTGCAGAACAAATAGAGATTTAGAAGACCAGGCAATTTTTTTTCAGTATTCAGTTGCTTAGTTTTGGAGATCTTGTTTGCCTGTAACCTCACATTTCTGTTCTTAGCTAACAGGACTGGCCCAGCATCATGTTCTGTTACTGAAGTCCATTCTCTTCAAGGGCCCATGTCTTACTCCTTCAGAGATGCCCCTCCTTTGACATTTGTTGTAAATAATAGTTATATGAGCAGCTGTAGACTTCCTATCAGCCTAAATAGGTCCAGCCATTCAAGAACAAAGCATTTCTCACTGGATGGTGTTGTCTTCTAAATTATGAGGTCCACACAGAAACAGTTCATAAGACAAATCTGTCATCTTATATCTATTTATTACACACAATATACTACAGATGGTTTGGCCATTCTCTTCAAACCGATGGTGGCCAACCCTTTGGTGCAGGGGGCTGTAAGTGTGGCTCCTGACATCACTAAAGGGTTATACAGTGAATGTTATGCTACAGAAATCTCTCAGACATGCAAAAGGAGACTATCAAAGACTACGGGTATCCCACATGGTCAAAGGCGGCAAACATGCTATAAGAGTTGTGGGAGAATGGGAAGTCATAGACTTGAGGCACATTACATGAGACTGCTAAAGGTCACTGATATTACAACCCTTTACAAATCAATGCTGTGCTCACTACAGTTCCCATGTTTGATACTTCTTTCAGCAAGATCATTATAAAACATCGGAGAGGGAAAAAAAATAAAACGTGGGAAAGCATGGGAAGCACAAAAAAAGTAGTGAGAAATAATAAAATGATTCATTTGACTACTAGAACCCAGTTTAAAGAACATTTTACCTTCACTGGCCTGATCATTCACCTAGACAAGGTTAAACAGCATACTCTCAGTAGGGGTCCCAAGAATCACACAGTAAGTGGCAAAGGGCCACATGTGACCCCAGACTATAGATTGGGCACCAGACTATAAACTATACAGATTGTAGTGTCTGTGAATCCCAGGGGATTATCACTTTCTACTGCATTACCTCCACCAAACATCTTCCCTGTTATAAGGCTTGTTAAGAAAAAAACAAACCTCTTGACCATATCTGCATTCTTCACATATTGAGTTAAAACAATACAAGTCCCTGTTTGGCTAGTTAGGTGAAGGAGCAAGTGTACGTAATGAAGTGGCCACTCAGTGCATAAATATAGGAAATAACAGGGCTTTCATTTTAAGCTACTCTTGTTTTCCAGGCATTGTAAATAACAGGGATGCTGTCAAGTGGCAGCTAGACTTATGCAGGATTTTGCACCTACAGCTTTTACTGAGATCAATAGCAAGATTGCCTGACAGGGGAAAAGAAAAATAAATTTTGCATTAAACATTTCCACACTGACATCAATTCCACGCTGTTAAACAGCAGAGCACTCTGCATCTCAGGTGAGCTTTACCAGCACAAGCCATAAAAAATTTAATTAAAATGCACAAAAGTCGGTGGCACACATCATTTGGAAAAGCTCTGGATGGCAGTCAGTGGGAATGTCTGCCCTGGCCCTGTGCCTCTGTTTGTTTTTCAATCATTACAATGCCCCCTACAGTGCCGTTCAGTCAGTGTGATCTAAATTTATGGTATATACTGCTGGCCCACATAGAAGGCAATTGGAAGATTACTTTTAATCTGTAAAAATAACAGTATTAAGTATTTAATCCATTTACTGTACAGATGCAAAAAATGCAGATCAAATTCATTAGTATATGTTACAAGAAAGGTATTTTCAGCAATGTAAAAAACCATGCACCTGTAAATATTTCTTAAAAGAAATATGTGGGCTGTCAAAGCTGACTTTGTTATAAAAACAGAATTTGTCTGGCTGTTATGCTGATCCTCTTCTTTGATACTTTAAAGTCATTGTAAAGTTTTTTTACTACTGTAACAAACATGTTATACTTATCATGAATTTCAGAGTGGCCCCTGATCCTCCTCTTCTCAGGTCCCCTGCCAGCACTTTCGGCTCTTCCTCTTCTGCGAGTGCCCCCATAGCAAGCCGCTTCCTATGGGGGCACAACTGTGGGCTAAATTCTGAGCAGCACTGCCTGGGTCCATATACGCAGATAATGCGGCTCAGCTCCCCTTCCACTCCCTTCTCATCACAGGTAAATGCTCCTTTCTCCTACCTCCACTCTTAACTCCAAAACGCATTGACTCCTGCTATATTCAGAACAAATGGTGTATTTATATTTTTGTATATGTTGATCAGCTCTCACCTTCAGTTGCACCCTTTTACGACTGGTGTCTGTTTCCTGAGAGAATCATCCCCCACTCCTCATGTGATCTTTATCAGCTTCTAATTGGGGTGGAGTTGAATGCTCATTTGAGCATCTCCCTATAAATTTAGATCAGCTCATGGGGGAGATCTCTGATGGGGGGCACAGTCTCTGATGGGGTGCTGCTTCAGATTGAGTGCGGCTTCGAACGAGTGCATAGAAGAAGCAGTTAAACGCAGCAGTTGAACTAAAGCAGGAGAACTCAAGCAGCAGGAAGACACAACAACAGCAAGAAGCTCTCCTGCACGCTGGAAGACTGCAAGCAAACACCCTGGGAAACCTCATACATGCCTGAGACCCACTCTGTGTACCTTTATATAATACACCCCTCTTCTCATCATATTACTACCCTCTGTTCCCAAATCTCATTTCCCTACCCCTCTGCTCCACCCCACACCCTGTACATCTCCCCCTCACTGCTATCATCTCCCTACTACTGCTCTCTTCACCTCCCCAAAATGTCTCTTCCACTCCTCCTTCTCATTTTCCTCTCCTCCGTTCCCAAAATCCATTCACTATATCCCTCTGCCCCTCCCAAACATTTGTATATCGTGTCCTCACTGCTTCCCTCACCCCTCTATGGCACCCACCACCTCCTCCTATTACTCCTCTCTCCCACTGACCCCAACACCTCCACTAGGAGTTTCTCACGCTCCTGCACATCCTGCTCCCATGCCACCTTTCTCACCCTTCTCCTCCTCCTAGCCGCGGGGGACATCTCCCCGAATCCTGGCCCTCCACCTCCCTCACCCGCTCAACACCCTCCCGCCTCCACGTCCTACTGCAACCCCCGCAACTTAGTATCTGTCCCCCTGCTCCCTAAAATCTCCCCCCCGTTTTCATGTGCACTCCTGAACGCCCGTTCGGTGTGCAACAAGCTTACCGCCATCCACGACCTCTTTGTTTCCCGCTCCCTCAACCTCTTAGCGATTACGGAAACCTGGATCCAGCCCACTGATTCTACCTCCCCTGCTGCACTCTCCTACGGAGGTCTCACCTGGACCCACTCACCCAGGCCTAACGGTCGTAAAGGTGGTGGGGTTGGTCTGCTCCTGTCACCGCAGAGCACCTTCCGAGTCCTCCCAAACCCCCCCTCCCTATCCTTCTCCTCCTTCGAGGCCCACTGCCTCCGACTATTCTCCCCAACCCCCCTGAAGATTGCTGTGATATACCGGCCTCCTGGATCCATACCCCGCTTCCTAGATGACTTCTCCTCCTGGCTACCCTTCTTCCTCTCCTCTATGCTACCCACCATAATTCTTGGGGATTTCAACATCCCTGTCAACCTCGACAACCCGGACACAGCCCGTCTCCTCCACCTAACCTCCTCCTTTGCACTTGCACAGTGCATACAATCCACCACCCACTCCGACGGAAATATCCTTGATCTTGTCTTCTCCAACCGATGCGCTCCCCACAACCTCACTAACACCCCCTTCCCTCTCTCTGACCACAACCTGATAACCTTCTCTATCTCCTCGTCCTCCAACGCCTACCCCTCCAAATGTCACACTACTACCAGCCGTAACCTCCGCAACCTTAATCCTGCCTCCCTCCACTCTGCAGCTGATCAACTCCACGACCGCATCCTCCCCCTGTCCTGCCCCGACTTGGCTTTGACCGCCTACAACAACGCGCTCTCAACAGCCCTTGACTCACTAGCGCCTTTAACCACACGCAACATCAGACCCCGACCGCTCCAGCCCTGGCAGACTGATCACACCAAAACCCTCAAACGACAAAGTCGTGCCCTGGAGCGACTATGGCGCAAAACCAAATCCAAACAAGCCTTCACCCGCTACAAATCTGCCTTCCGCACCTACACCTCCTCCCTCCATGCTGCCAAACAGGCCTACTTCTTGACCCTCATCAAGGCCCTCTCCTCCAATCCTCGCCGACTCTTCTCTGCCTTCAACTCTCTACTCTCTCCACCCCCACCTCCACCCAGCACCTCACTCACTGCCCTTGAGATTGCCAATCACTTCAAAAACAAAATTGACACAATTCGCAAGGACATTGCCGCAACTCACACGCCCTCTCAACCTGTCCCCTCTCACACAGCTACCCCCTTATCCCCACTCCCCCTCGACTTAACCCGCAGGGATTTCGTCGCTGCTCAAACTCTCTCCAACCCCCTTCACCCTCACTCAGCTACCCCCTCATCACCCCTCTCCCACGGCCCCACCACTGCTCTGACCTCCTCTTCCACCCCACCCTACATTCCTCATACTGAAGCTCCCCCAACACTCCGCACCTTTGACCTTACTACCATCGAGGAAGTCTCCAAGATCCTCTCTGATGCCCGCCTCACCACCTGCCCCCTCGACCCTATCCCGTCACAACTCCTACGACCTTCCTCCTCCTCCATCCTACGCTCCCTCACCCACATCTTCAATCTCTCCCTCTCCTCAGGCACTTTCCCCTCCCCTCTGAAACATGCACACATCACCCCCATACTTAAAAAGCCCTCCCTGGACCCCAATGACCCGAACAACCTCAGACCCATCTCCCTGCTCCCAATTACATCTAAACTCCTCGAGCGCCTAGTCTACACCCGCCTATGCTCTCACCTCAACGACAACAACCTCCTCGATCCCCTACAGTCCGGCTTCCGTCCCCTACACTCCACTGAAACTGCCTTACTCAAACTCTCCAACGACCTGCTAACCACCAAAGCTAATGGCCACTATTCAGTGCTCCTACTCCTTGACCTCTCTGCGGCCTTCGACACAGTCGACCACCCCCTCCTCCTCAAAAAACTACACTCCCTCGGCCTCAGAGATTCTGCTCTCTCCTGGCTCTCATCCTACCTGTCACAACGCTCCTTCAGCGTTACCTATAATGCTACCACCTCCCCCTCACTCCCCCTCTCTGTTGGGGTCCCTCAAGGCTCTGTCCTCGGGCCCCTTCTCTTCTCCATCTACACCTCCTCCCTTGGCCAACTCATACACTCTCACGGCTTCAACTACCACCTCTATGCCGACGACACACAAATCTATCTCTCAACCCCCCACCTCACCCCCTTGGTCTCAGCCCGAATCACACACCTACTGAGCGACATATCTGACTGGATGTCGCTCCACTTCCTTAAATTGAACCTCTCCAAAACCGAGTTTCTTGTCTTCCCCCCAGCCCGGACACCACCCCCCATTGATTTCTCCATCACATCCAACAACGCTACCATCAAACCCGCCCCGCAGGCCAGAGTACTGGGTGTCATTCTGGACTCCAACCTATCCTTCCAGCCCCAAGTCCAATCTTTAACAAACTCGTGCAGACTCCACCTCCGCAACAATGCCAAAATCCGCACGTTCCTAACCCCAGAAACCACTAAACAGCTCATCCACTCCCTCATCATATCACGACTCGACTACTGCAACTCCCTCCTCACTGGCCTGCCTCGCCGCTGGCTATCCCCTCTTCAGTCCATCCTGAACACGGCTGCCAGACTCATTCACCTTTCCAACCGCTCTGTCTCCGCCACCCCCCTCTGCCAATCTCTCCACTGGCTTCTGATTGCGCAACGGATCAAATTCAAAATCCTAACGCTGACGTACAAAGCTGTCCACCATACTGCCCCGTACTACATCTCTGACCTAATATCCAAGTACCGCCCAACACGCACACTCCGCTCCTCACAAGACCTCCTTCTCTCTAGTTCCCTGGTCTCCTCCTCCCATGCCCGCCTCCAGGACTTCTCCAGGGTGTCACCCATCCTCTGGAACTCCCTGCCCCAACCCATCAGATTATCACCTACTCTCCTCTCCTTTAGGCGCACCCTGAAAACCCATCTCTTCAGGGAAGCCTACCCCACCCCCTGCTAACTTGCCGACCTCCTCCACTCTTCCTACCACTCCATCCCCCACAGCTATCTCCTCCTGTGCCACCACCCCCTCCCTCCTAGATTGTAAGCTCGAAAGAGCAGGGCCCTCGATCCCCTCATGTTTTGCATTGTATTGGTATTGTTCTGTCACATGTTCTGTCTCCCTTTGTAATGTACAGCGCTGAGCGAACTATTGGCGCTTTATAAATACTGTATAATAATAATAATAATAATCACAAGATTTGACTGACAGCCATTGGCTCTCCCTGTCTTAGCATAGCCTGTGAGAGCAGGGAGAGTAGGCAGAACTACTACAGATGGGCACAGCGCCTGATCAAATGAGGTAAGTATAAAGGGTAGTGAGGGGGCAATACTGCTACCTAAACATTTTACCTTAATCAGGGCTGGGACAAGGGGGGGTGAGGGGGAAGGTTAGAAGCCCTGAAGCTCTGGACGCAACAATTCACTGGATGGATGGGAGGGGGCACAGGTGAAGTTGCTCACAGCGCAGGCAGTATGTTGCTAAAGTCATTTTAACCTTGACCATTACAGAGATTACTGCCCCTACAGTAATACTGCCAAGTACACTACTCCTGACAAAAAAACTAGAAACTAGACATCATTCACAGGCCAGGAAGCTAGATGGAAGATGAATAGAGAATGCTGCCGGCATTGCAAGGGTGTGCAAGGGAGCAATAATCTAACTGGCTGAAATAGTAACTCTTGGGGTGGGGGGTATTTAAATTGACAATGCTATTACATGAACGGGGTTATCGTACTGCCAATGGTCACTGATGTACAAATAAAAAGTGCGCTAATTATTCACAAAACATGCAAGGATAAATAATAAAAATAAATAAATTCATAAATATAAACATAAGTCCAGCCACCATAACAGTGATAGTCCAATATCAACTTAATGTCAATCTTGAAAACAAACACCCATGTGCAAATCCGACACCAGATGAAATGAATACACTCACCAGAGCTATATGCTGATTATATTATAAACCAGCATGATAGCATTTTGTTCTGGGAGCGATGATCTGCAGGATATCCCAGTAGAGGAACAGCAACCAATAGTGATCCAATCAGCACATATGGAACAGCTAGGCAGCACATATGGAACAGCTAAGCAGCAAATGATCTTCCAATAACATGGGCAAAGCTCGAGGAATAAGAAGAGATATGATGGTGCAATACATTTAAAACCAGTAAAATTTTATTAATAAAGTACTGCACTCACAAAGAAGGTGTCTAGCCGACACCAGCAATGACAGACTCTAAAATGCCACATCCACAGGGGAAAAACCAAGGGACGAACCTCCTGCACTGCGATCAACACAGCCAACAGCTGGGAGGAACGCTCCAACGTCACATCCACTAGGCCAGGCCCAACGCGTTTCGTCACTTGGCGTCTTTCGTCACTCCGCCCCTTGAAGATGTCAAGTGACAAAACGCGTTGGGCCTGGCCTAGTGGATGTGACGTTGCTGCTTATTATTTGATTTATTTTGCATTTTCTGTGGCGCTTCTTATATCTGCTACAATGGTCACTGATGCTTTAGTGACTAGTGGCAGTTGATTAACCCCTTTGCGCTGCAGCACACATGTGAAATATCGCCACAAACATCAGAGTTAGAGCACTAATTCTAGCACCAGACCTCCTGTATAACTGTACACTGGTAACCTGTAAAGGCTTTTTGTTGTGCGCCTATGCAGATTTTGAGGTATCATAGTGTTATGATCCGCCGGTGGTGCCTCAGGCTGCCAGCTGGCGGACCTACTCAGAGCGTGGGGTCTAAGCCCGGGCTGTGCTTTCACCAGGGCCCCTGATGGTGGGGATGGACTTAAAACAGTCCCGGGCCAGGTCACGACCTCCGAGCAGGCCCCCCAGTGGCCGAGGAGACCTTTGGGGACAGGTACCGGGAGAGCCAGATGTGAAGTGGCTAACGGCCCTAGCAGGGTAACAACTGATCGTGAGCCCGTGAGGGTAAGCGGGGTACAGAATCAGTAGGCCAAGAGTAGTCGGGTCACACGCAGGGTCAGCAGGGGGTATCAATCCGTAGAATGGTCAGGGCAATCCGGGTCAAACGCAGGAGCAGGCAGAATAGTCAGGGTCAATCCGGGTCAATCACAGGGGCAGGCAGCGTAGTCAGGGTCAATCAGGGTCTCAGGCAGGTACAGGAACTTCAGGATCACAGGAAGACCTTGCGGCAACTTGTGACAGTGCAGGGCATCTTTAAATAGTGCGCCCTGCACTGTCATTGGCCGGCTAGGACGCGCCCCCGGCTGTCATTGGACGCCTGAGGCGCGCCCGCGGCTCCTACTGCGCATGCGCGGCGTCCTGTCAGCCGCGGCTCGCCGGGCCCTGGTGCCTGTGTCCCGGCGCGATCTGCCGCCACCGCGCATGCGCGAGGGACGGAGCCGCGATCGCGGCTCCATGGGCCGTGATCCCTGACATTGCCCCCCCCCAATGGGCACCCTCCGGGAGCCCCACTGATCTCTCCACCGCGGGTGAGCACGAAAAAACTCCCGGATGAGCCTGGGCGCGTGAACGTTCCGGGCGGGTTCCCATGAGTTCTCCTCAGGACCATACCCCTTCCATTTTATCAGGAACTGCGTCTGGCCTCCCCTCCTTCGGCAACTGAGGACAGTCTCCACTTCATATTCCTCCTGGTCACCTATGGTGACTGCCTCGGGAGGTCTAGATTCACGGTCCGGGAAGGGATCCGGTCTAGAAGGCTTCAGGAGGGACACATGGAACACAGGATGTATCCTGAGTGTCTGCGGAAGCTCGAGCTCGTAGGCCACCCTGTTGATGACTCGTTTTACAGGAAACGGGCCAATGTACTTGGGTCCCAGCTTCCTTGAAGGGCACAGCATCTTCAAATTGGTCGTTGCTAGCCAAACCCGATCTCCTGGTCGAAGCAGTAATTCTCCTCTTCTCTTACCGTCGAATGCTCGTTTACTGTCCTCTTGGGCTTTAGCGATGGCTTCCTGAATTGTCTTGTTATTGACTGAAAGGAATTCCAAGATGTCTTGAGATGCCGGTACCGGATTCTCAGGCATAAGGTCAGGGAGGAATGTGGGATGATACCCGTAATTGGCATAGAACGGGGATTGACCCGTAGCTGAATGACTCGAGTTATTGTACGAGAATTCCGCGGAAGGCAGCAACGACAGCCAGTCATCCTGGAGGTAAGACGTGTAGCACCGCAAGTATTGTTCCATCGTCTGGTTGGTCCTCTCAGTTTGGCCGTTGGTCTGTGGATGGTAGGCGGATGAAAGCGATAGCTTGATTCCCAGCGATTTACATAAGGCTTTCCAGAATCTGGAGGTGAATTGGACCCCCCGATCGGACACTATATCTTCGGGAACCCCATGAAGCCTCACCACTTCCTTGATGAAGATCCGTGCCGTTTCTGGTGCTGATGGGGTCTTCTCCAAGGGCACGAAATGTGCCATCTTTGAAAAGCGGTCGACGACCACCATTATTGCAGTGTAGCCCTGGGATGGTGGAAGTTCGACCACGAAATCCATGGCTATCATCTGCCAGGACCGCTTGGGTATGGGCAATGGACGTAACAGTCCCCATGCCCTAGTTCTGGAGGGCTTGTTCCTTTGACAGGTGGGACAAGTTCGGACGTAATGCTCACAATCCTTGATCATGTCTGGCCACCAGAACGAGCGCCGTAATAGATCCAGAGTTTTCGTTACCCCGAAGTGGCCCGCCATTGGATGGTCGTGGCAGTGCCCCAGGACCAAGGTTCGCACTTCTTCTGGGACCATGATCCGGTTTTCCTTCCAAAACAGCCCCCCCTGGCTCTGGAGGGGTGACCCAGACGGAACTGGTAATCCTACGGAAGCATCGAGAAGCCGGGAGCGAAGTTCCGTTTGTAGAGCGAGGAAACTCCCAGAAGGCAAGATGGTGTCCGGCAGCACAGCGTCGTCGGGGTCCTCGAACATGCGGGACAGAGCGTCTGGTTTAGTGTTCTTAGACCCGGGTCGGTACGTTATATGGAATGAGAATCGAGAAAAGAAAAGGGCCCATCTTGCTTGGCGAGGTCTCAGTCGTTTCGCCGTTCTTAAATATTCAAGGTTTTTGTGATCTGTGAATATTAGAATTGGGTGCGTGGCTCCCTCCAATAAATACCTCCATTCTTCAAGAGCAGTTTTTATGGCCAGAAGCTCCCGATCTCCAATGTCATAGTTACGTTCCGCTGGTGTCAACTTCCTGGAGAAGAACGCCACGGGGTGCAGTAGTTCCTTGGTACCATTCCTTTGGGATAACACCGCACCTACCGCATTTTCGGAGGCGTCCACTTCCAAAACATATGGGAGGGAAGAATCTGGATGGCAGAGAATGGGAGCAGAGGTGAACAATTCTTTGAGTCTTTCAAATGCCGTCTGCGCTTCGGGAGTCCACTTAAAGCGGACCCCTAGTTTCGTCAGTTGTGTGATTGGGGAGACCAGACCGGAGAAGTTCCTAATAAACTTCCTGTAAAAGTTAGAGAACCCAATGAAGCGCTGTACCCCTTTTTTGTCGGCGGGTATTGGCCAATCCAAGATCGCCGTGACCTTCTGGGGATCCATCGCGACCCCCGCGGAAGAGAGAACCAGTCCCAAGAACGTTATCTCGTGCTGTTCAAAACAGCATTTTTCTGCCTTCGCGTATAGCCCGTGTAGACGCAACCGTTCTAGTACCCGTATTACGTGACCCCGATGAACCTCCCGTGAGGGGGAAAAAATTAGGATGTCATCCAAGTAGACCACCACGAAAATGTCGAGAAAATCACGAAAAACATCGTTGATAAAGTGCTGAAAGGTCGCCGGAGCATTACAGAGCCCGAACGGCATCACCAAATATTCATAGTGGCCGAATCTCGTACGGAATGCCGTCTTCCACTCATCCCCTTCCCTGATACGGACTAGGTTATAGGCCCCCCGCAGGTCTAATTTAGTAAATATCGTTGCGGATCTCAATCTCTGGAGGAGCTCGGGGACTAGGGGCAAAGGATAACGATTTTTTACTGTTATTTTGTTCAGGTCACGGTAGTCAATGCAAGGCCGTAACGATTTGTCTTTCTTCTCTACGAAGAATAATCCGGCCCCGGCTGGGGATGTGGATGGACGAATAAATCCCTTCCGTAGGTTTTCGTCAATATAATCCCTCAGCACACCCGATTCTGTTTCGGACAAGGGGAAGATACGGCCGAATGAGATTTCAGATCCGGGTAGGAGGTCTATGGGGCAGTCGTAGGAACGGTGCGGAGGGAGAACATCTGCTCCTCGCTTACTAAAGACGTCTAAGAAGTCGTGGTAGGCCGGAGGAATAACCTGGGATAGATTGGTGTCGCCATCCAAGCACAGGAGGAACCGGGGCACCATGGGTCCTGTGACGTGGCAGTGACTCAAACAATAAGGGGAGCGAAATTGAATTGTCCCCTTTTCCCAGTCAATCTGGGGGTTATGGGCCCTCAGCCAAGGGAGCCCCAGAATGACTGGAAAAAGGGGGGACGCGATGGCATCCAGGCGGAGGAACTCCTGGTGATGGTCTGCCATTGTGGTGAAAATGGGTGGTGTCTCCTGGTCCACCACCCCTGATTTTATACGGGACCCATCTGCCAAGAAGATGTTGAACCCCCTTTCTTTGGTCTGGAGTGGGATCTTTTGCCGGTGGGCAAAGGTCAGGTCGATGAAGCAACTACAGGCTCCTGAGTCAACGATTGCGGTCACCGACAATGTTCCTCCGGGGAGCTGCAAAGACACAGGAATGGCCAGGTAACTCGACTGATCATCCCTTCCTGCAGGTAAAGTAAGAGAAACGGGCGTGGACTTACTCATTTTAGCAGGACACGAGCGCACCTGATGACCAGCTTCCCCGCAGTACAGACATAGGTTCCGTGATAGTCTCCTCTGACGTTCCTCGACCGATAAGTGGGAACGGGCCAATCCCAGTTGCATGGGTTCCGGGTTGTCCCCTGTTTCCGTGCTTCGCGGATGGTTCCCTGGGGTTGGAGCTGTATCTCTGGACGGAATCCATGCCACCCTTTGACCCTGGCTGCTCCTTTCCAGCCGACGTTCCCTTAGTCTACGGTCAATTTGTATGGCCAATTCGATCAGTTTTTCCAGGGTGTCAGGTAGACCTACTCGTGCGAGTTCGTCTTTGAGAGACTCAGACAGCCCGATGCGGAACTGGTGACATAAGGCCGCATCGTTCCATCTGGTGTCTCCCATGCAACGTCTAAAGTCGGCCGCATATTCCTCGGCTGCCCGGCGGCCCTGCCGTAGTGAGTATAGGGTAGTCTCTGCGGATGCAGCCCGCTGAGGGTCGTCATACAAGACGGCCATGGCCCGAAAGAACTCGGTCACGGAGTCAAGATGTGGGTCGTGCCCCTCCATCAGACGATGAGCCCAATCCTGGGGCTCATCCTGCAGGAGAGAGACTATAAACCCCACCTTGATGGACTCGGTGGTGAACGTGCGGGGCTGTAAGTCAAAGTACAGGGTACACGCACTTCGGAAGGCTCGGAAGCGGTTCCGGTCACCACGGAATCGCTCTGGCAGGGGAACGCGGGGTTCGGGAGCTAGGGGTGTGGCAACCGCTCCGGATCCCGGGTTAGCGGGAGGTTCTGCAGGTGGAGGACTCTGAGCAGGGGGAGTCAGGGGAGCTAATGAATCCATGCGGTCCTCCAGTCGGGCGCAGCGACTGTGGAAGTTCTGGAAAGCTTGGGTCAAGGTTGCCAGGTGCTGACAAATATCCTCTAGGGACGCCGGTACACTTCCTGGCTCTGTCATGGCCGCAAGGTACTGTTATGATCCGCCGGTGGTGCCTCAGGCTGCCAGCTGGCGGACCTACTCAGAGCGTGGGGTCTAAGCCCGGGCTGTGCTTTCACCAGGGCCCCTGATGGTGGGGATGGACTTAAAACAGTCCCGGGCCAGGTCACGACCTCCGAGCAGGCCCCCCAGTGGCCGAGGAGACCTTTGGGGACAGGTACCGGGAGAGCCAGATGTGAAGTGGCTAACGGCCCTAGCAGGGTAACAACTGATCGTGAGCCCGTGAGGGTAAGCGGGGTACAGAATCAGTAGGCCAAGAGTAGTCGGGTCACACGCAGGGTCAGCAGGGGGTATCAATCCGTAGAATGGTCAGGGCAATCCGGGTCAAACGCAGGAGCAGGCAGAATAGTCAGGGTCAATCCGGGTCAATCACAGGGGCAGGCAGCGTAGTCAGGGTCAATCAGGGTCTCAGGCAGGTACAGGAACTTCAGGATCACAGGAAGACCTTGCGGCAACTTGTGACAGTGCAGGGCATCTTTAAATAGTGCGCCCTGCACTGTCATTGGCCGGCTAGGACGCGCCCCCGGCTGTCATTGGACGCCTGAGGCGCGCCCGCGGCTCCTACTGCGCATGCGCGGCGTCCTGTCAGCCGCGGCTCGCCGGGCCCTGGTGCCTGTGTCCCGGCGCGATCTGCCGCCACCGCGCATGCGCGAGGGACGGAGCCGCGATCGCGGCTCCATGGGCCGTGATCCCTGACACATAGTTAGCACCCCCCCGATATCTGAAGCATGTGAGGTACCTCAGAAGCAGGGTGGGCTAGCATTTGGCCACAGGGTTTGGTTCTCAGCAACAGTGGAGCAATGTGAACAGATGGGCACTAGTCACTTTTCAAGGCAAGAAATGGAGTTTATTGACTCTCACTCAACACTCCTGTGAGACAGAGTTCAGGCACTGGACACAAATGGACTTGGCTGACTCCCGATAAGGGACTAAATTACTTACAATCTTCAGAAATAGAGGACACCCAAACCAACCCTCATTCTGTGAAATCAGCTCCTGACCCCAAGATGCTAGTTGGTTTAGCTAATGACTCTTTGGGAAGATGCTACCATATTTAAGTTGAGGACCAAGCTTCTGCCTAATTTCACAGGTTCCTTAATTAGGTTGAAGTTCCTCCATGGTTTTTTGATCCCCTTGATCAGCATACTAGACCTTAAACATGGGCTTCTATCCAAGCACATAATTACCGTCCACAGGCACCAGGTCCAAGAGTAGCCAACAGCCACCTACATCCTTCCTCTAGGCAGGAGGCCTGAAATGATTCAATAGCCACCTACATCCCTCCACCAGGCAGCAGGCCAGGGAGGATTCAACAGCGACCTATATCACTCACTTAGGCAGGAGGCCTGAGAGGATTCAACACCCAACTACATCCATCTCCCAAGCAGCATGCCTTAGAGGATTCAACAGCCACCTACATCCCTCCCCTAGGAAGGAGGCCTACAGGAAGACTGACTTCCCAAGGTCACTCCTGAATTGCACTACTAGCCATAAATATTCCAGTGACTAAATGGGGCAAGATAAATATTCACAACTCTGATTAATGCAGCCACCCACACTATTGTTAGGGACACTCCCGAGTAGCAGGCAGAAGCAAACAATAACCAAAGCCCAGGAGAAAAGGAAAAGGAAAAGAAAGCTGTATTATCAATCCAGCTCAGGTTGATGACAGCCTAGTAAATACTACATTGATAGACACTCCTGCTTAAGGTAGGGTGGCTACATATACATGGTTTGTATTAGTGCCTACATTTGTTTCCATAGTAGCTTAACATAACTCCCTGCATGCCAAAACTGGGGAGGCATGGTCAATGATTTGAACCAGTGCTCTTTTGCATGGCACCATGTTGTTATTTAATACTACAATCTTTCTGACAGGAGGAGAGAGTATAACAGTAGCTACATAATCATGATGATGATGATTCTTCAGTGTCCTATCAGCAGGCGGGGGGAAGATACTGTATATAATAGTGGGAAAAAACAAAACAATGGGACTTGAATACCCCTCCAATGGTCAAATATGCACATGACACACTTATTAAAACCGTTTTTACATAAATTTATTCCAATAATAAATACAATCCAATAATAAAACTGCCCATGCTTCAGATCTACTTTTAACTTCTTGCCGACCGCGCATAGCCGAATGACGGCTTCACCGCGGCCGGCCAGTTCTGAGTGGACGTCATATGACGTCCTCCCAGAACGCGCTCTCCTGCGCGCCCCAGGGGGCGCGCACCCGGCGATCTCCGTGATCGCTGTGTCCTACGGACACAGCTGATCACGTGATGTGGTGAAAGGCCGATCCCACCGGCCTTTTACCACGTGATCAGCGGTGTCCAATGACACGCTGATCACAGGGAAATGCAAGTGCCGGTTCTCTGCTGCACTTTCCTCACGCTGTCAGATCGTGAGGAAAGTACTGCCGAGAACCGGCAGTTGTCAGAGCGGGGATCGGCACCGATCATCAGGGCACTGATGATCAGTGCCCTGATGATCGGTGCCCAGCAGTGACACCCGCAAGTTCCGCCCAGCAGTGCGCCCACTAGCCCCGCCCACCCGTTCCCAGCAGTGCCCCCACCTGTGCCCAGCAGTGCCCCCACCTGTGCCCAGCAGTGCACCCACCTGTGCCACTCTGCAGTGCCACCTACCTGTGCCCAGAAGTGCCACCTACATGTGCCCAGCAGTGCCACCCACCTGTGCCCACCCACCTGTGCCCACCAGTGCCACCCACCTGTGCCCACCAGTGCCACCCACCTGTGCCCACCCACCAGTGCTGCCCACCAGTGCCACCCACCAGTGCAGCCCAGCAGTGCTGCCAGTCAGTGCCACCAGTCAGTGCCCAGGGGTTGTGCCAGTCAGTGCCGCCAGTCAGTGCCCAGAAGTGATGCCAGTCAGTGCCGTCTATCAGTACCCATCATCAGTGTCACCTATCAGTGCCGCCTATCAGTGCTGCATATCAGTGCCGCCTATCCGTGACCCCTAATTAGTGCTGTCTATCAGTGCCGCCTATCCGTGCCACCTCATTAGTACTGCCTATCAGTGCCCTTTAGTGCTGCCTATCAGTGCCCATCAGTGCCGCCTATCAGTGCCCATCAGTGCCGCCTCATCAACGCAAATCAGTGAAGGAGAAAAAATACCTGTTTGAAAAATTTTATAAAAGAAACAAATAAACTTTTTTTTTTTTTCAAATTTTTTGCACTTTTTTTAATTTATAGCGCAAAAAGTAAAGCGCCCACCAAAAGAAAGCTCTATTTGTGAGAAAAAAATGATCAAAATTTCATATGGGTACAATGTTGCATGACCGCGCAATTGTCAATCAAAGTGCGGCAGCGCTGAAAGCTGAAAATTGGCCTGGTAAGGAAGGGGGTATAAGTGCCTGGTAGGCAAGTGGTTAATTACAATGAAAAAAAGTGAGGCCAGTGATCTGGCTGTGTGGTTTTGTGTCAGCAATAATTGTGTTACAAGGCTGACTAAAGAGAAATACAAATCCTTTTAATGTATTTTCATGGTTGGAATGAACATGGTACTCCACTTGTTTATGCAGTAGAACTTTATTTTCAGCCACAAAAAAAGTGTTAAAACTACCATACTGTAATGTAAAATTTATCTTTATTGAGTTTTAAGAATGCACCATAGAACCATGTACCATTGTTATCTAGTATTTTGAACCCTCGCCTGATCTCTTTGATCTTGGCAGTATAACATATTATAAAGGTCCCTCAAGGCTCCATCCTCGGGCCCCTTCTCTTCTCCATCTACACCTCCTCCCTTGTCCAACTCATACACTCTCACGGCTTCAACTACCACCTATATGCTGACGACACACAAATCTATCTCTCAACCCCCCACCTCACCCCCTCAGTCTCCGCCCGAATCACACACCTACTGAGCGACATATCAGACTGGATGTCGCTCCACTTCCTTAAACTGAACCTCTCCAAAACTGAGTTTCTTGTCTTCCCCCCAGCCCGCACACCACCCCCCATTGACTTCTCCATCATGTCCAACAACGCCACCATCAAACCCGCCCCGCAGGCCAGAGTAATTGGTGTCATTCTGGACTCCAACCTATCCTTCCAGCCCCAAGTCCAATCTTTAACAAACTCATGCAGGCTCCACCTCCGCAACATCGTCAAAATACGCATGTTCCTAACCCCAGAAACCACTAAACAGCTCATTCACTCCCTCATCATATCACGACTCGATTACTGCAACTCCCTCCTTACTGGCCTGCCTCGCCGTTGGCTATCCCCGCTTCAGTTGATCCTGAATACGGCTGCCAGACTCATTCACCTCAACCGCTCTGTTTACGCCACCCCCCTCTGCCAATCCCTCCACTGGCTTCCGATTGCGCAACGGATCAAATTCAAAATCCCAACACTGACGTACAAAGCTGTCCACCATACTGCCCCGAACTACATCACTGACCTAATATCCAAGTACCACCCAGCATGCACACTCCGCTCCTCACAAGACCTCCTTCTCTCTAGTTCCCTGCAGGGCCCTCGATCCCCTCATGTTTTGCATTGTATTTTATTGTTATTGTTCTGTCCCCCATTGTAATGTACAGCACTGAGCGAACTATTGGCACTTTATAAATACTGTATAATAATAATAATAAAGGTAACATGGCTTCCAGAGATGTGTTACTGTAACTAGCAGACCCAATAAAAGTTTTGTGTTTTTAGCATGAAGGCTGGGGCCAGTCTTTGAGCAACTATAATCCATGATATGGAGGGCTATAACTGTCTTTTCACTTCTATGCAGAAGAACAGGAATTGAAAAAGCAGCAATCTTTCACAGTGTCATAGAATAAAAACCTAAATCCTGCAGGAATGTTCTCATCTATCTTTATACTACTAAAACATTCAAAAGGACATGGAACCAGTTTGAGGATGCCTTTTGTTGTTATCTACAAGCCTCAATCTTAGATTCACATATAGGTGGCAACTCTGGCTAAGTTCTGAGATCCTTTCTCTCAGATTTGTGAAACTGATGAGCCTCAAGAGATTGGGAACCATTCATATCATAACTCTAATCTTGTATTCCTTCTTTCCAAAAGCGATACAATAGTTTTTCTGTATAAATATCACACACTGTAAAAAATTGAAACATTTTTTCTTTTCAATAAATGAAAACATTAGTAATATTCTGGCAGTGTAAACGCTGACTGGGGCCAATTCTGTGGTTTCACATAACATAAGTATTTGTTGAACCGTATTTGCATATGCAGGTGCAATGAATAAAAAAAATTGTCCCAGTGTTTTGATTTTTGAACGTGATCTGATAAATGAAGACATAATATCGCCTTGAAATTTCACACTTCTGTTTCCAGCTGGGATGTCAAAGCAATTAGCCTGATTTATAATATTTTCAAACATAAAGGAATAATTCATAAGCACAACCAACAGATATAATATGTGTTTATTCGCGGTCATATGCATTATTATCAGAGCAATACAAATTCCATTTTGTGAGAAGTAACACTTGCATTGCAGTAAATAAACCTTTCCAGGCAACTGCGTCCAACTGGCAAACATAAAAATGAATTTAATGTTTCCAAATGTTCTCATATCCTGAAATTTAACAGCCCTTCTTAAAGCTGTGTTAACGTAGCAATGTTATCACATAGTGGGTTTAGTGTTGCAACAATATGGAAAGATTATGCTATTGGGGGTCATGCTGTTGTAATGGTGAAAGGTTACATTTTTCTTTGCTTGCAAATGAGTAATTGGGGTTCATTTACTAAAACTGGAGAGTGCAAAATCTGGTGCAGTGGTGCATGATAGCCTAAAGTTTCTAACTTCAGCTTCTTCAAAGTTTTGATAAAAACATGGACGCTGATTCGTTTCTGTGCAGAGCTGCACCAGAATTTGCATTCTCCAGTTTTAGTAAATCAACCCCATGGCATCCTCCTGCAAGCATGTCATGGGCTTGATCCAGTCTTTTGGTTTGTTAATGAGTACATTTTGTCAAAATCAGACCTGGTCTATCCAAATATGGGCAAAGAGACCCTGTCAGGTCTGTAGATGTGGAGACTACTACTCTCTTGCACTTCTGGGAGTGTCCCCCTGTGTTTCTTCTGGTTCCTTTCTCCAAACCCCTTACATCTCTGCAGGACCCAACACTGAGGTAGGCATCAGAGAAAGGAACCACAGTGTGCAACATGTGGGATTAGGCTTCTGAAATTCAGCCCAGTGTTCACTTTGATGGAATCAAATCAAGGAGGTCCAAGACTTCAAATGTTTGGGATTGTTGGTGCAGCAGAAGAAGAAGCTGCCATCTACCACCAAAGTTTATTCTACTATTATTTGCCTACTTCTTAAATTGGCAGTTGCCTGGGTGTCTCTGGCTTTCAAAGAAACTGACTGGGATTAATCATGTAGTTCAGAGAGTCACAGTGAAGTTAGAACTCCTTTTCTGCTTGTTCCTGGTCAGTAACTCAGAAAGTATTGGAACAGTGAGATTCTTATGAGTAGGTCAACTAGCTTTTTCAGAAGGAAAGGTCAGCAGTGTCAAACTACTTATTTCTTTCAAAACAGGTATTCTTTAATCGGAAAAATAATCAATGTGATAATAGAAAATCCGTGTACATGATGATTAGGCTGCAGTATAAGGTATCACCAGAAGGTGGTATTGAACATGAAATATACAATTCTTTTCCCTTGGATGTGGAGTACCTCCATATTGCTACATGGAGAAGTAAGAGATGTCAAGCAGGTACATTTTCTGCACATTTCCTAACGTCTCCCAGGTGTACCTGGTGAGATCGACACCTGAAGGACAGATTTTCAAAATTCTAGTTCTCCTAGAAAATCCCAGTAATTTAAAAATGTTTCAGTGGGTGCTGTAATGACCAGATGGATGGCATGATACACTTTAAAAACATTTCTACCGTTTCTTTGTTTTTATTTGTAGATATGGTTATTACTTTTAGGTGGGAATGACATTATTAAGATGTCATAATAGATAGTGTTGGCTTGTTCTCATTGGTATATAATTCCTTTTTTATCTACTTTGCTCCTTCTACGTGTGCCTTGACAAAGCATGATCTTGAAACTTTAGCCTTCTGGATAACTATATCTTTTCAAATCTCCTTATTTATAAAACTAATACTTTGTAAAAGAACCATTGTGATAAAACTGGTGTCTTGCTGCCTACTGATGAGTTTTACCATTGACAATTACAATTGAGTACTGACGTGATACTTTTTTTATTTGCACTAACATACAATTTTGAGGACAAGCTTTTGGGGTATGTCCCTTTCTTCAAGGTCCAGACAGTACTACTACACAAAGTTCTAGCAGAATGTTAGGAGAGATGTTGAAAGGGGGAGGAAAAAAAACCTGAAAGAAACACACACAAACACAGCAATGGTTAAAAGACTAGGATTAGACTAGAGATAAGACACAGCAATAGCAAAGACTGGGGGGGGGGGGGAAGAACACTCACAGAGGGAGTCATAAAACTGTTGGATAATGAGTGAGGAATCCCATGTCCAAATTAAGGCCATTATCTCTTGTGTCAAATAGAATTATCATTCTTAGTTCAAAAGTTTTCCTTTCCTGATTTGAAATTTCTTTTAAGAACTAAAATATTGAGGTCTTCCATAGTGTGGTCTGGTTGTGCGAAATGGTGTCCCACAGGTGTGCAAAAGTAATCTTCTTTATGTTCCTTGGTGGTATGTCTGTGCAAATTCATCCTTGTTTGCAACTTCTGTCCTGTTTCGCCAACATAAGATCCTTTGGTACATTTTCTGTACTGGATAAGGTACACAACCTTACCAGAGGTGCAGCTGTACAGTTGTAATGTATAAAATGAGTTGGAGTGGCCATAAACATCCCAATAATCACAAGCAATAATTTTAATTCACCATAGTTTCTAACAAAAGACTGGATTTACAAATCTAACACACCATAATATGAATTCTTATTTTCAAAAAATTACAGCTGTTTTTAGCTCAACCTATAGAGAATTGAAAATTATAGTCACATGGCTTAAAAAAGATCTATATCCTTGTGCTAAAAGCTTTGTGAATTGAGCCTGAAGAGGATATATTTCACCTCTCTACATAGTGATATTGTTCACTGTATACAACCATTATCACTCACTATCCAGCATAGCTCTATACATGAAGGGCCCATTATTTTACGCTTCTATGAAGAGTACCATGCATGTGCCACTGTCATTCTAGTACAGCCATTCTCAAGCAGGGTTCTTTCAGATATTGCTATATGTTCCTTAAGTTGTGGCTGATCGTGCTCCCATTTTATGGTGCCTGCATGGGGCCAGGTTCAATGCCACTTGGTAGAGGCAGAGCATGACACCAGAGAATTGTTTATCTGTCTGTAAGGGTGGAAATTGAACTGCTAGTGTAAGAAGGGCATTCTTCTGACTGATCCCCAATGCAAATGTCTTTTTCTTTCTGGCTTAATTGAATTAGTTTAGGAGGGGTTCCCTGAGATCTGGAAATAATTTAACCACCTTAATACAGGGCACCTTTACCCCCTTCCTGCCCAGACCAATTTTCAGCTTTCAGCGCTCTCACACTTCGAATTATGATTACTCAGTCATGCAACACTGTACCCAAATGAAATTGTCCTTTTTTTTCCACACAAATAGAGCTTTCTTTTGGTGGCATTTAATAACCACTGTGCTTTTTATTTTTTGTGCTATAAATTAAAAAAGACCGAAATTGATTTTAAAAACCCGCATTTTTCTTTGTTTCTGTTCTAAAATTTTGCAAATAAGTGATTTTTCTTCATAAATTTGGGAAAAAATGTATACTGCTACATTGCTTTGGTAAAAATAATCCCAATGTGTATTATTTGGTCTGTGTGAAAGTTATAGAGTCTACAAGATATGGTACCAATCATTGAAAATTGATCACAGCTGATCAAACCTGATATACTGATGGCCTATCTCATTTCTTGAGACACTAACAAGCCAGGACAGTATAAACACCCCTTTTTGGAAAGTAGATATTCCAAGGTATTTAGTAAGATGCATGGTGAGTTTTTTGAACCTGTAATTTCTTTTCCACAATTGTTTGGAAAATTAAGAAAGTAAATATTTTTTTTTCTTTCAGACATTTGTTATATTAACAGGTTATTCCTCTCACACGGCATATGCATACTTGCAGCTTCACCCCAAAATACATTCTGCTGCTCCTCCTGAGTATGGGTATACCACATGTGTAAGACTTTTCCAAAGCCTGACCACATACAGAGGTCCCACATCCAAGTAGTACCTACAGGCATTCTGGAGACATGAATTACACATCTCATTTCCTGACTACCTATCACATTTTTTAAGGCTCTGGAGCACCAGGACAATGGAATTACCCACAAAATGACCCCATTTTGGAAGGCAAACACCCCAATGTATATTCTTTGAGGCATAATAAGTCTTTTGAACATGTCATTTTTTCCACAGGTTTTCAGAAAATGTGGAAAGAAAATGAAAATGTATTTTTTTACACAAAGTTGTCCATTTATAAGATATTTCTAACACATAGTATGTACATACCAAAAATTACACCCTAAAATATGTTCTGCTTCTCCTCCTGAGTATGGGGATACCACATATGTAAGACTTTTCTACATCCTGGCCACATCCAGAGGCCCAACATCCAAGTAGCACCTTCAAGCTTCTAACACATAGCATGTACATACCAAAAATTACACCCCAAAAATACATTCTGCTGAGCAAAGGGTAAACAAAAATATTACCTTTGATTTTAGTAGTGCAGTTGTCCACAAAGGAGAGCATTGGTCCAGGGAGCAATTAGGGACGTGGTCAGCGACTGCGAAATGAATTGCCCAGACAGCAGGAAGGAATACTGTCCATAGTCACTACAGGCAGCAGGCAGAGATATTGCCAGCACAGCCAAAACATTGGTCCAAGAAGTAGGAAGACATGTGGTCAGCAACAGCCAAATGAGTTGTCCAGGCAGAGACATGGTCAGCACAGCCAAAATATCAGTCCTGGTAGTAGGCAGGAACATGGTTCATAGTAGAGGTAGAATGCAGAGGTGTGGTCAGAGGCATGATGTCAGTAAGTCAGCACGAAGCAGAAATATCAGGCTTAGGGCCTAGGTCAGGGAAGACCTAAGCAAAGGGGTGGGTTCGACCCACCCAATCTCTTCGAAGCCTCCAGACTAACAGACCCTTTTCCGGGAATTACAAAACCTGGAGAAAATCAAAAACTTTGTTTTCTCCACTCAGAAAATCTATTCTGGAGTTCCTCACATAAATGAGACCCCTGCGTTGTCTTGAATCCAACTAATACAGTGGCAGGGCATAAGATCAGTTCAGGAGGCAGGCAAAAAGCATGGTCGATTAACAGGCTGAGGTCAATTCACGTGGAAGGCAGAAACGTGGTTAATAGTTCAAGCGGCAGGCAGAGGCACCTCAATAAACACAGAAACGTGGTTAATAGTTCAAGCGGCAGGCAGAGGCACCTCAATAAACAGTCCAAGGTCAGTTCAGGCCGGCATTGTTGATAAACAGTCCAGGTCATAAAGGGAAATAGCAGATAGTGGACACTGGAAAAATATCTTGACTAATAGTGTAGTGATGTGTGACAAATCCAGAAGCACTCTCCAATATAGAGTCCTGGCTGGACAGGACATTGGTAACAGTAGTATTGGATGTCACGGCGAATTTGGTTGCTGGAACATACACAACATTTTTGGGGGGGTTTGCGGCCTGTTTGAGTAAGAGGGAGGATATCGGGGAAATGCCTCTCTTGGAGCCTGGTCACTAAATCAGAGCGAATTTGTTCACGGGCATGGCCATGCGGATAGAGAAGGGCTGTAACAATATCCTCTTGGTAGGTTAGGGACCTTTGTGTGCACTTATAAAAGATGACATACAAATTGTACAGGGCTAACTGAAACAAGTAGATGGCAACCTTTTATACCATATATCGATCTCCTGGTGGCTAAGTATGGCTGTAACATCTGGTCATTCATATCCACCCCCTCCCCCCATGAACTGGTTATAGTTGTGTATGCATTTTGGTTCCTGGATGGGACCTAGTCTTGTTTGAAGTTCCAACCAAAGTGTCATCATGAATTGAGGAAAGGATATAGGAAAGGATTTAGACATCTCTTTTATCTTTCCACTTTAGTGTTAGGATCTCTTCATTCCACAAACTGGCTGTTTCACCCCGTTTTAATTTTGTAGTGACCAATCATTGTGGGAATCCCTTGCGGTTGTCTCCTGCTATCCCACAGGCCACAGTTTTCTTCAAATTGAGATGGCGGAATAATGGGAGACTTGTGTAGAAATTATCTACATACAAATGGCAGCCCTTCTCGAACAGCGGTTCTATAAGCTGCCAAACAATTTTGCCACTTGTCCCCATATAGGTAGGGCATCCAGGGGGGTATAGCTGACTGTCCTTTCCCTCATAAATCTTGTAGGTACATCCCATGGCCCTGTCACATGCCTTGTAGAATTTTACTCCATATTTGGCCCGCTTACTGGGGATGTACTGTTTGATGCCAAGCCTTCCAGTAAAGTGGACTAGGGATTTATTCACACAAATATTTTTGTCAGGGGTAAACATTTCCTTGAAATTACAGCAAAAAAATAGATTAGTGGCTGAATTTTGAATAGCTTATCATAATCAGGATGATTTTGAGGAGCGCACTGGATATTATTATTGAAATGCAAAAACCTCATTATCATCTCATTATTATTATACAGGATTTATATAGCGCCAACAGTTTGCGCAGCACTTTACAATATAAGGGAGACAGTACAATTACAATACATTTCAGTACAGAAGGAATGTGAGGCCTGTTCTGGGCATACAAGACGAATAAACCGGCATATAATGTATAGGTTGGGTAGACCAGTAGGCATGGACTTCACTTTATTTTTGTCAGTCCCATGTTCAGACTAAGCCCAAGAAAAATGGTAAATTCCTCAACAGTGAGGGGTTTCCAGACAAATGGGGTCGGGCATATGACAAAGTATGACACTGCCATACAAGTTACACTGCTCCACAATGTAATTTAGCAGATCATTATTAAAAAATAAATGAAAAAAAACAAATTGGGGTATCGTTTTCTGCTTGTATCTGAGGGCCTGGCTGTGCTGTAAAAGGAGGAATTGCAGGTTCTGCCGAATTAGCAGGCAGCCACGTGGGATATAAAAGTACATCTTGAAGGCTAGTATGGGCTCTACCACATTGTGGATGGGAAACCCTGCTACCAGTGCCTGGCCTATCATCTGGGAATGTGGTCCTGCTTGTACTCGTCACAGCACCAGGATTTGTAGTGCTTCTGGTGGATGCCTGCCTATCTTCTGGGAGTGCTGCGTTGCTTGTACTCACTAGAGATGAGCGAAGAAATGAAAAATTCGATTCGGCTGATTCGGCGAATTCCAGTGTGAAATTCGATTCGATGCGAATTTCTCCGCTACGAAGATGACTTATTTAAAGGGTTTCTAGGCTTCAGAGAGCCTTTAAATTAGTGCAGAACACTGTACCTTTAATTTAAATGCCCTTGGAGATGAGGAAGGAGAAGGAGAAGGAGAAGGATGAGAAGAAGGAGAAGGAGAAGGATGAGAAGAAGGAGAAGGAGAAGGGTGAGAAGAAGGAGAAGGATGAGAAGAAGGAGAAGGATGAGAAGAAGGAGAAGGAGAAGGATGAGAAGAAGGAGAAGGAGAAGGATGAGAAGAAGGAGAAGGAGAAGGATGAGAAGAAGGAGAAGGATGAGAAGAAGGAGAAGGATGAGAAGAAGGAGAATGATGAGAAGAAGGAGAAGGATGATAAGAAGAAGGCTGAGAATAAGGAGAAGGATGAGAAGAAGGAGAAGGAGAAGGATGAGAAGAAGGAGAAGGATGAGAAGAAGGAGAAGGAGAAGGATGAGAAGAAAGAGAAGGATGAGAAGGAGAAGGATGAGAAGAAGAAGGATGAGAAGAAGAAGGATGAGAAGAAGGAAAAGGATGAGAAGAAGAAGGATGAGAAGAAGGAGAAGGATGAGAAGAAGGAGAATGATGAGAAGAAGGAGAAGGATGATAAGAAGGACAAGGAAGAGAAGAAGGAGAAGGAGAAGGATGAGAAGAAGGAGAAGGATGAGAAGAAGGAGAAGGATGAGAAGAAGGAGAAGGATGAGAAGAAGGAGAAGGATGAGAAGAAGGAGAAGGAGAAGGATGAGAAGAAGGAGAAGGATGAGAAGAAGAAGGATGAGAAGAAGGATGAGAAGAAGGAGGAGAAGGATGAGAAGAAGAAGGATGAGAAGAAGGAGAAGGATGAGAAGAAGGAGAAGGAAGAGAAGAAGGAGAAGGAGAAGGATGAGAAGGAGAAGGATGAGAAGAAGGAGAAGGATGAGAAGAAGGAGAAGGAGAAGGATGAGAAGAAGGAGAAGGATGAGAAGAAGAAGGATGAGAAGAAGGATGAGAAGGATGAGAAGAAGGAGAAGGATGAGAAGAAGGAGAATGATGAGAAGAAGGAGAAGAAGGAGAAGGATGAGAAGAAGGAGAAGGATGAGAAGAAGGAGAAGGATGAGAAGAAGGAGAAGGATGAGAAGAAGGAGAAGGAGAAGGATGAGAAGAAAAAGGATGAGGAGAAGGAGAAGGATGAGAAGAAGGAGAAGGAGAAGGATGAGAAGAAGGAGAAGGATGAGAAGAAGGAGAAGGATGAGAAGAAGGAGAAGGAGAAGGATGAGAAGAAGGAGAAGGAGAAGGATGAGAAGAAGGAGAAGGATGAGAAGAAGGAGAAGGATGAGAAGAAGGAGAAGGATGAGAAGGAGAAGGATGAGAAGGAGAAGGATGAGAAGAAGAAGGCTGAGAATAAGGAGAAGGATGAGAAGAAGGAGAAGGATGAGAAGAAGGAGAAGGATGAGAAGAAGGAGAAGGAGAAGGATGAGAAGAAAGAGAAGGATGAGAAGGAGAAGGATGAGAAGAAGAAGGATGAGAAGAAGAAGGATGAGAAGAAGGAAAAGGATGAGAAGAAGAAGGATGAGAAGAAGAAGAAGGATGAGAAGAAGGAGAATGATGAGAAGAAGGAGAAGGATGATAAGAAGGAGAAGGAAGAGAAGAAGGAGAAGGAGAAGGATGAGAAGAAGGAGAAGGATGAGAAGAAGGAGAAGGATGAGAAGAAGGAGAAGGATGAGAAGAAGGAGAAGGATGAGAAGAAGGAGAAGGAGAAGGATGAGAAGAAAAAGGATGAGGAGAAGGAGAAGGATGAGAAGAAGGAGAAGGAGAAGGATGAGAAGAAGGAGAAGGATGAGAAGAAGGAGAAGGATGAGAAGAAGGAGAAGGATGAGAAGAAGGAGAAGGAGAAGGATGAGAAGAAGGAGAAGGAGAAGGATGAGAAGAAGGAGAAGGAGAAGGATGAGAAGAAGGAGAAGGATGAGAAGAAGGAGAAGGATGAGAAGGAGAAGGATGAGAAGGAGAAGGATGAGAAGAAGAAGGCTGAGAATAAGGAGAAGGATGAGAAGAAGGAGAAGGAGAAGGATGAGAAGAAGGAGAAGGATGAGAAGAAGGAGAAGGAGAAGGATGAGAAGAAAGAGAAGGATGAGAAGGAGAAGGATGAGAAGAAGAAGGATGAGAAGAAGAAGGATGAGAAGAAGGAAAAGGATGAGAAGAAGAAGGATGAGAAGAAGGAGAAGGATGAGAAGAAGGAGAATGATGAGAAGAAGGAGAAGGATGATAAGAAGGAGAAGGAAGAGAAGAAGGAGAAGGAGAAGGATGAGAAGAAGGAGAAGGATGAGAAGAAGGAGAAGGATGAGAAGAAGGAGAAGGATGAGAAGAAGGAGAAGGAGAAGGATGAGAAGAAGGAGAAGGATGAGAAGAAGAAGGATGAGAAGAAGGATGAGAAGAAGGAGGAGAAGGATGAGAAGAAGAAGGATGAGAAGAAGGAGAAGGATGAGAAGAAGGAGAAGGAAGAGAAGAAGGAGAAGGAGAAGGATGAGAAGGAGAAGGATGAGAAGAAGGAGAAGGATGAGAAGAAGGAGAAGGATGAGAAGAAGGAGAAGGAGAAGGATGAGAAGAAGGAGAAGGATGAGAAGAAGAAGGATGAGAAGAAGGATGAGAAGGATGAGAAGAAGGAGAAGGATGAGAAGAAGGAGAATGATGAGAAGAAGGAGAAGAAGGAGAAGGATGAGAAGAAGGAGAAGGATGAGAAGAAGGAGAAGGATGAGAAGAAGGAGAAGGATGAGAAGAAGGAGAAGGAGAAGGATGAGAAGAAAAAGGATGAGGAGAAGGAGAAGGATGAGAAGAAGGAGAAGGATGAGAAGGAGAAGGAGAAGGATGAGAAGAAGGAGAAGGAGAAGGATGAGAAGAAGGAGAAGGATGAGAAGAAGGAGAAGGATGAGAAGGAGAAGGAGAAGGATGAGAAGGAGAAGGATGAGAAGAAGGAGAAGGAGAAGGATGAGAAGAAGGAGAAGGAGAAGGATGAGAAGAAGGAGAAGGATGAGAAGAAGGATGAGCAGAAGGAGAAGGATGAGAAGAAGGAGAAGGATGAGAAGAAGGAGAAGGATGAGAAGAAGGATGAGAAGAAGGATGAGAAGAAGGAGAAGGATGAGAAGAAGGACAGTTCTGTGACAGTTTCTGTCTATTTCTGACAGTTCTGGGACATTCACTCCATACAGCGGTTTCAACCGCTGTATGGAGGGAATGTCATAGAACTGTCAGAAATAGACTATTAATGACAGTTCTGGGACTGTCCTTCCATGCAGCGGTTGAAACATTGTATGTATTTGTTTCCATAAATGGATCCATTTATGGAAACAAATACATACAATGTTTCAACCGCTGCATGGAAGGACAGTCCCAGAACTGTCATTAATAGTCTATTTCTGACAGTTCCATGACATTCCCTCCATACAGCGGTTAAAACAGCTGTATGCAGTGAATGTCCCAGAACTGTCATAAATAGTCTATTTCTGATAGATCTGGGACATTCACTCCATACAGCTGTTTTAACCGCTGTATGGAGGGAATGTCATGGAACTGTCAGAAATAGACTATTAATGACAGTTCTGGGACTGTCCTTCCATGCAGCGGTTGAAACATTGTATGTATTTGTTTCCATAAATGGATCCATTTATGGAAACAAATACATACAATGTTTCAACCGCTGCATGGAAGGACAGTCCCAGAACTGTCATTAACAGTCTATTTCTGACAGTTCCATGACATTCCCTCCATACAGCGGTTAAAACAGCTGTATGCAGTGAATGTCCCAGAACTGTCATAAATAGTCTATTTCTGATAGATCTGGGACATTCACTCCATACAGCTGTTTTAACCGCTGTATGGAGGGAATGTCATGGAACTGTCAGAAATAGACTATTAATGACAGTTCTGGGACTGTCCTTCCATGCAGCGGTTGAAACATTGTATGTATTTGTTTCCATAAATGGATCCATTTATGGAAACAAATACATACAATGTTTCAACCGCTGCATTGAAGGACAGTCCCAGAACTGTCATTAATAGTCTATTTCTGACAGTTCCATGACATTCCCTCCATACAGCGGTTAAAACAGCTGTATGCAGTGAATGTCCCAGAACTGTCATAAATAGTCTATTTCTGATAGATCTGGGACATTCACTGCATACAGCTGTTTTAACCGCTGTATGGAGGGAATGTCATGGAACTGTCAGAAATAGACTATTAATGACAGTTCTGGGACTGTCCTTCCATGCAGCGGTTGAAACATTGTATGTATTTGTTTCCATAAATGGATCCATTTATGGAAACAAATACATACAATGTTTCAACCGCTGCATGGAAGGACAGTCCCAGAACTGTCATTAATAGTCTATTTCTGACAGTTCCATGACATTCCCTCCATACAGCGGTTAAAACAGCTGTATGCAGTGAATGTCCCAGAACTGTCATAAATAGTCTATTTCTGATAGATCTGGGACATTCACTCCATACAGCTGTTTTAACCGCTGTATGGAGGGAATGTCATGGAACTGTCAGAAATAGACTATTAATGACAGTTCTGGGACTGTCCTTCCATGCAGCGGTTGAAACATTGTATGTATTTGTTTCCATAAATGGATCCATTTATGGAAACAAATACATACAATGTTTCAACCGCTGCATTGAAGGACAGTCCCAGAACTGTCATTAATAGTCTATTTCTGACAGTTCCATGACATTCCCTCCATACAGCGGTTAAAACAGCTGTATGCAGTGAATGTCCCAGAACTGTCATAAATAGTCTATTTCTGATAGATCTGGGACATTCACTCCATACAGCTGTTTTAACCGCTGTATGGAGGGAATGTCATGGAACTGTCAGAAATAGACTATTAATGACAGTTGTGGGACTGTCCTTCCATACAGCGGTTGAAACATTGTATGTATTTGTTTCCATAAATGGATCCATTTATGGAAACAAATACATACAATGTTTCAACCGCTGCATGGAAGGACAGTCCCAGAACTGTCATTAATAGTCTATTTCTGACAGTTCCATGACATTCCCTCCATACAGCGGTTAAAACAGCTGTATGCAGTGAATGTCCCAGAACTGTCATAAATAGTCTATTTCTGATAGATCTGGGACATTCACTCCATACAGCTGTTTTAACCGCTGTATGGAGGGAATGTCATGGAACTGTCAGAAATAGACTATTAATGACAGTTCTGGGACTGTCCTTCCATGCAGCGGTTGAAACATTGTATGTATTTGTTTCCATAAATGGATCCATTTATGGAAACAAATACATACAATGTTTCAACCGCTGCATGGAAGGACAGTCCCAGAACTGTCATTAATAGTCTATTTCTGACAGTTCCATGACATTCCCTCCATACAGCGGTTAAAACAGCTGTATGCAGTGAATGTCCCAGAACTGTCATAAATAGTCTATTTCTGATAGATCTGGGACATTCACTCCATACAGCTGTTTTAACCGCTGTATGGAGGGAATGTCATGGAACTGTCAGAAATAGACTATTAATGACAGTTCTGGGACTGTCCTTCCATGCAGCGGTTGAAACATTGTATGTATTTGTTTCCATAAATGGATCCATTTATGGAAACAAATACATACAATGTTTCAACCGCTGCATTGAAGGACAGTCCCAGAACTGTCATTAATAGTCTATTTCTGACAGTTCCATGACATTCCCTCCATACAGCGGTTAAAACAGCTGTATGCAGTGAATGTCCCAGAACTGTCATAAATAGTCTATTTCTGACAGTTCTGGGACATTCACTCCATACAGCGGTTTCCGGCAAAAAGTGTATGTGCAGAGTTCCTCTATTCTGCAGATACACTTAGAGGAGCTCTGCAGATACACTTAGAGGAGCTCTGCACATACATTTTTTTCCGGTTTGGAATTATTCTTATTTTCATCCTACTTCTTCTTCTTCTTCTTCATCCTCATCCTCATCCTCTTCTTCTTCTGAGGATGAGGATGAAGAAGAAGAAGAAGAAGAAGAAGAAGTAGGATGAAAATAAGATTAATTCCAAGCCGGCAAAAAGTGTATGTGCAGAGCTCCTCTAAGTGTATCTGCAGAGCTCCTCTAAGTGTATCTGCAGAATAGAGGAACTCTGCACATACACTTTTTGCCGGCTTGGAATTATTCTTCTTTTCATCCTACTTCTTCTTCTTCTTCTTCTTCATCCTCATCCTCAGAAGAAGAGGATGAGGATGAGGATGAGGATGAGGAAGAAGAAGAAGAATGAAAAGAAGAATAATTCCAAGCCGGCAAAAAGTGTATGTGCAGAGTTCCTCTATTTCTGACAGTTCTCTCACAGCTTCTTCACATGTACAGCGGTTGAAATATCTGTATCCTAAATGGAAACTAATAGATACAAATTGTATCTATTAGTTTCCATTTAGGATACAGATGTTTCAACCGCTGTACATGTGAAGAAGCTGTGAGAGAACTGTCAGAAATAGAGGAACTCTGCACATACACTTTTTGCCGGCTTGGAATTATTCTTCTTTTCATCCTACTTCTTCTTCTTCTTCTTCTTCTTCTTCTTCTTCATCCTCATCCTCATCCTCTTCTTCTGAGGATGAAGAAGAAGAAGAAGTAGGATGAAAAGAAGAATAATTCCAAGCCGGCAAAAAGTGTATGTGCAGAGTTCCTCTATTTCTGACAGTTCTCTCACAACTTCTTCACATGTACAGTGGTTGAAACATCTGTATCCTAAATGTAAACTAATAGATACAATGTTTCAACCGCTAAACATGTGTTCCTTCTGTCAGAGAACTGTCAGAAATAGCGGAGCTCACTGCAGGGACACTTTTGCCGGCTGATCGGGAAATGTTCGATTCGCGCACCCGAAGTAGGCAAAATTTCGGTTTCGACACGAATCGAATATTTCCTGAAATTCGACTCGAATTCCGGTTCGCCTAGTTCGATTCGCTCATCTCTAGTACTCACCACTGCACTACTGGTGTATGCCTGCTCCTCCTCAGATCTCCTGAACCTCTTTGTTTGAACTCTCTCCTCCTCAGAATCCGTTGCTGACCTACTGCTTTCAACTGGCTCATACTCAGAATCTGAGTCTGACAGAGAGAGTTCCCTGCTACTCTCGTTCGTCATACTCAGTATCTGGAAAGCCTCCTCGCTGGTATATAATTTTTTAGACATTTTGATGTTCACTGGTACAGATGTTTATCACTGGTACAGATGTGGATTTGACACTAATACTCTGTGACAAATATTGATCACTGGTACAGATGTGGATTTGACACCGGTACACTGTAACAGATATTGATCACTGGTACAGGTGTGTATTTTACTCTGGTACACTGTGACAGATGTTTTTCACTGGTACTGATATGGATTTTACAGTAGTACTGTGTGACAGATATTGAGCACTGGTACACTGTGACAGATGTGGATTTGACACTGGTAGGCCGTGACAGATGTTGATCACTGGTACAGAAGTGGATGACCACTGGTACACCATGACAGATGTGGATCACTGGTACAGATGTGAATCACTGGTACAGATGTGAATTTTACACTGGTACACCATGACAGATGTGGATCACTGGTACAGATGTGAATTTTACACTGGTACACCATGACAGATGTGGATCACTGGTACAGTTGTGAATTATACTCTGGTAAACCGTGACAGATTTGGATCACTGGTACAGATGTTAATTTTACACTGGAACACCGTGACAGATGTGAATCACTGGTAGAGATATGGATGACCACTGGTACACTGCGACAGATATGGATCACTGGTACAGATGTGGAATTTACACTGGTACACTGTGACAGATGTGCATCACTGGTGGAGATGTGGATCACTGGTACACAGTGACAGATGTGGATCACTGGTACAGGTGTGAAATTTACACTGGTACACCGGGACAATGTGGATCACTGTTACAGATTTGGAATTTACACTGGTACGCTGTGACAGTTGTGGATCACTGGTACATACAGTATGTGGATTATACACTGGTACGCCGTGACAGATGTGGATAACTAGTAAAGATGTGGAATTTACACTGGTATGCCATAACAGATGTGGATCACTGATACAGAAGTGGATGACCACTGGTACACTGTGACTGATGTGGAACACTGGTACAGATGTGAATTTTACACTGGTATACCATAACAGATGTGGATCACTGGTACAGTTGTGAATTTTACACTGGTACACCGTGACAGATTTGGATCACTGGTACAGATGTGGAATTTATACTGGTATGCTGTGACAGATGTGGATCACTGGTACATACAGTATGTGGATTATACACTGGTATGGCGTGACAGATGTAAATAACTGGTAAAGATGTGGAATTTACACTGCTACGCCGTGACAGATGTGGATCACTAGTACAGATGTGGATCACTAGTACAGATGTGGATGACAACTGGTACTGTGTGACAGAAGCTGATTTGACACTGGTAGGCCGTGACAGATGTTGATTCCTAGTACAGAAGTGGATGACCACTGGTACACCGTGACAGATGTTGATCACTGGTACAGATGTGAATTTTACACTGGTACACCATGACAGATGTGGATCACTGGTACAGTTGTGAATTTTACACTGGTACACCGTTACATATTTGGATCACTGGTACAGATGTTAATTTTACACTGGTACACCGTGACAGATGTGAATCACCGGTACAGATATGGATGACCACTGGTACGCCGTGACAATGTGGATCACTGGTACAGATGTGGAATTTACACTGGTACACCGTGACAGATGTGGATCACTGGTACATATGTGGAATTGTACACTGGCAAGCCGTGACAGATGTGCATCACTGTTACAGATGTGGAGTTTACACTGGTACGCCGTGACAGATGTGGATCACTGGTGCAGGTGTGAATTTTACACTGGTACACTTTGATAGATGTAGATCACTATTAGAGATGTGGAATTTACACTGGTACGCCGTGACACATGTGGATCACTGGTACATACAGTATGTGCATTATACAATGGTACGCCATGACAGATGTGGATCACTAGCGCAGATGTGGAATTTACACTGGTACTCCATGACAGATGTGGATCACTGGTACAGATGTGGATGACCACTGGTACTGTGTGACAGATGTAGATCACTGGTTTTGTGTGACAGATGCTGATCACTGGTACTGTGACAGATGCTGATCACAGGTACTGTGTGACAGATGCTGATCACAGGTACTGTGTGACAAATGCTGATCACAGGTACTGTGTGACAGATGCTGATCACAGGTACTGTGTGACAGATGCTGATCACTGGTACTGTGGCAGATGCTGATCACTGGTACTGTGTGACAGATGCTGATCACAGGTACTGTGTGACAGATGCTGATCACAGGTACTGTGTGACAGATGCTGATCACTGGTACTGTGACAGATGTTGATCAATGGTACTGTGTGACAGATGCTTGTTTCATGTACAGGAATGCAGAATCACTGGTACTGTGACAGATGTTGATCAATGGTACTGTGTGACAGATGCTGATCACTGGTACTGTGACAGATGTTGATCACAGATACTGTGTGCCAGATGCTGATCACTGGTACTGTGACAGATGTTGATCACAGGTACTGTGTGACAGATGCTGATCACTGGTACTGTGTGACAGATGCTGATCACAGGTACTGTGTGACAGATGCTGATCACTGGTACTGTGTGACAGATGCTGATCACAGGTACTGTGTGACAGATGCTGATCACTGGTACTGTGACAGATGTTGATCACTGGTACTGTGTGACAGATGTTGATCACTGGTACTGTGACAGATGTTGATCACAGGTACTGTGTGACAGATGCTGATCACAGGTACTGTGTGACAGATGCTGATCACTGGTACTGTGTGACAGATGCTGATCACAGGTACTGTGTGACAGATGTTGATCACTGGTACTGTGACAGATGTTGATCACTGGTGCACTGACAGCTGTGTGGGAGACACTATGGGGTGATCACTGTGTGTGGTAACTCCCAGTTTTACACAGATCAGCTGTGCTTCTCCTCACTAGCGGGCTCTGTGTGAGGAGAGGCAGGGCCAATCAACTGAATGGCGGCTGTGTTGACATTACATGATGGCTGTGATTGGACACAGCCTTCATGTGATCAGAAAAGCCAATCAGAGAGCCCTTCTGCCGAGCAGGGTTGTGCTGTGTTTAGGGGATACAGGCACACCGAGAGCGTGCTCAGGAACGTCCACTCAGAATGACAAAGCTCCCACCTGTCTGTGTACTGTATGTTCAGTGGCCAGGTGGGAAGCGGTTAAACAGGCAAAGGTTCACCTGTGCCCAGACTATGGGCATTATAACATATACATATCCTAAAGTGGTAATAAAGTGCGTTCCTTGACTGTTACCTACAGGTAAGCCTTTAATAAAGCTTCCCTGTAGGTAATAGAATATCACCCAAACGTGCACTGTGTAGGAGATATTCCAGAGAGCAGCAGCCGGAGACATCACTGGTACATGCGCTCTGATGGAACAGCTCCTTCAGAGCTGTGTGCCGAGCCTGGGGCTTCCACGTTCATGTGCGGCAGTGACATCATCGCAGGCCTGAGCCCGCACACCCAAAAGGAAGAGCGGGGTGACGATGGAAGCCCTGTCAGCGGTGACATTGCACCACTGGAGGGCTTCGTTTTAAGGCATTTCACAATGTACTAGTATGCGATGCATTATGATATTACCTTGCAGATGGAAATCGTTTTTTTTTTTCAAGAGACGTTACTACCACTTTAACCACTTGGATCCTAGCACCATTTCAAAACAGCACAGATTTAGGGAGAAAACGGTCTAGGGACTGTGCGTAAACAGTTAGTAATATAGCTTTAAATCTAACAGCTTTTGATCTGAGGCTATTCATTCTCTAAGATTCTCAGAGATCACAACAAAGACAATGGAGTTGGGGTTCAGTCTCTTTCTAGCGGTTTAGAAACACCTGCTCTGTGTTTACATCAGAGGTCTGACAGCCTGCCAAGATTGTGTCCTCATAGAAAATACACTGCCTGTTTGTGAACTTTAAAAACTAATGTCTTCACAAAGCTTATATCTACATAAATAAATGGAAGCTTGTTTTAAAATTCTTCTACTGCTTGGTTTGCCTTCTTATTTATTTTAGTAAAAACTTCCTTTAATGATACATTTTTTAATTACAGATACCTATATAGCTCCAATCACAACCAGTTATCTAAGCAAAAACATAAAAAAAAACTGAATTAAGGGGGAAAAGTATCATCATATACTGACCGCCAACTCACCCAATTAACTGCTTCCTGACCACCCTACAGCAGAAATGCTGCTATGTAAAATCACATACTGCCGCCATTCGCAGCCACAGCTATCAATCACCGGGTCCCTGCCAGTGATTATTTGCTGGCACCCGGTGATTACCCAGATCTCCAACGGGGAGGAGAACTGTTTTGTTTACTAACAGTTCTCCTCCCTGTCAGATCCTGCACACTGCTTTGGGTGGCTGTGCACAGCACAGCCATCCAAAGCAGTGTGCTTATAGTGAAGCACGTAGACACTGCCCCATAGTAAAACACACCCAGCACACAGTTAATCCTTTGATCGCCCCTCATGTTAACCTCTTCCTGCCCAGTGCCATTAGTACAGTGTCAGTGGTTTTTTTTAGCACTGTATTGGTGTCACTGGGGATGTCAGTGACACCAAGTCTGTTCACCCAAGTATCAGAATGTCCACCGCAGTCCCGCTATAAGTCGCTGACATTACTAGTAAAAATAATTAAAAACTTTCTAACTTTCACATAAACCAATTCATTTACACGTATTGGAATTTTTTTTAGCAAAGACATGTAGCAGAATACATTTTGGCCTAAGTTTATGATGAAATTTAATTTTTTTTTTATTTTACTGGACATGTTTAATAGCAAAAATATTGTTTTTTTCTCAAAATTGTCAGTCTTTTTGTTCTTTATAGCGCAAAAAATAAAAACCGCACAGGTGATCAAATACCACCAGAAGAAAGCTCAACTCGTGGGAAAAAAGGACGTAAATGTAATTTGGGTGCGGCATTTCATGATTGCGCAATTGTCAGATAAAATAACGCAGCACCGTAACGCAAAAAATGGCTTGGTCAGGAAGGGGGGTAAATCCTCAGGAAGTGACTAAGGTGTGGGGGATATAAACTAAACTAAACAAGCAGCCCTGAAAACAGGATCAGGGGTAGCAGCGGCTGATCACTCCCCAAGTGGTTTAAGCCAGATCAATGGTATAATAGAAGGTAGGAAGGTATGAAATCTTAAATATCACAAATAATTTTGTTCCCAAAATATATTACACAAATTCCAAAAGCTAAAAAAATATTAACCCTCCCTCGCAAAACATCAAACCCTTCACCACAGACCTATTTTAAAGAAAGAAAATGTTGTTTCGCTTTTACCAATGACATTCCGGACCTTTCCACGAACCAAATGTATGCGAAGTGCACAGTCAAATAACAGTACATTTTATTGGGTTTTAACCAAATATGAAGAATGAGTTACTTCACCCACAATTGATGAGCAGAAAATGGAAACCTATGCTGGGTCATAAATGCACAGTCCCTGCCCTCAAAGAGCTTGCAATCTAAGGTCTCTAAGGCTCCATGTACACGGGACACTTCTGAACAATGGAAACTGACTGCTGGAAAACGTAGGTCAAAACAAATCTGTTAATCCGCGTTTGCATACCGTGTTTATGTGCGTTTATGAGCGTTTGTGTTTAGAAGCGTTTTTTAAAGATAACCTCAGGAGACCTTCCAAAATGCTCAGAATGCACTGAAAAAAAGTAAAAGATTAACTATTTCAGACATTTTGAGAGAAATAGAGAGAGCAGAAGCAGAGAGAGCAGTATGTGTTGAGATTAGCTGTATTTATTTTAGTTTTTTTGTGGTGTTTGGATGTGTTCCAGCTCATTTTTGTGCAGAAATTATTGCATCAGTGTCTAACATATTTTTCTTTCATGCAAAACCTCAAAGTATGGTGTACCAGGTCCATTTGAGTACCGGGAAAACACTTTGCATGCATTCTTCATGATGAAAAAAGGCTCTGGACAGCATCTGGAAATGGAAGAGTTAAAAACATTTTCAAAACGCAAACGCTTATAAACGCGGTTAGCCACGTTTACAAGCGTTTGGCGTTTGAAACGCTGATAAAATCTACTCCTGAACGCAAGTTTGGTGCGTTCAAAAAAACGACTGTAAACTCAACTGCCTGTAAACAACTGTAAGTGACTATGTGTACATGGACACATAGGAAAACATTAGGGAGAGTTCAGGGGCTGCTGAAAAAAAAAAAACGCAGAAAAGCTCCTAAATGTGAGTTTATCAGCTTCAGTGTACATGGAGCCTAACTCACATTCATACATACACATACTAGGGCCAATTTAGACAGGAGCCTATTAACCTACCAGTATGTCTTTGGAATGTGGAAGGAAAATGCAGTACCCGGAGGAAACCTACACAGGCACAGGGAGAACATGCAAACTCCATTCAGGTAGTACCTTGATCCATGATTCAATTATTTAAAAGCTCTTGCTTACAGCATATTGGAAGAAGATGGCAAAGTTGATTCACCTAAATTATTAAACTTGAATGATCTAGAGCAGCCGCCTCACAACAACCTAATGTTGCCTACTGCTTGGTAACATAATGGCAGGATTACCATTTAACTTAGTTACATCTACATAGATAATGCATGATGAATTTAGGAGTCCATTGGAAGGACTCGGCTACTGCCTTCTCCTTTATCTGCTGTTTAAGGCATTTATTGATTCTTCTCTGACTTGTGTGTCAAGACATTGCATCAGCGTAAATGGAAGTCACATGTCAGCCTCTCGCTCATACTGTGTCAATATGAATTACAGTAATTCTGCTGTGTTGGAAGATATCAAACAATGAATTATTACTTTCCCTTTACGTTGATGTAATAATAAAGTACCTTTAATAGACCTTTAAGCCAGTTTAAAGTGCTCTTTCAGCAGCCATTGTTATCCTAGATGTGGTCAGACAGACCCACTCTACACAGCCTTTTAGCAAAACATGCACTGTTCTTATGCATAATAGAGTAAATGGTTAAAAACATTATAGATTCTTATGACTGAATCTTCATCTGTAAATAAACAAGTCTAATGATCATCGGACGTTATGAATTACCACTCATATGGAAGCACACAATCTGTCTTCTGTAATTAAAAAGGAATACATGTACTACTAAAGAATGCCAGATATGTAACGTGAATTAACCACTTCAAGTCCAGACACTTTTACCCCCTTCCAGTACAGGCCAATTTTCGGCTTTAAGTGGTATCACACATTGAATGACAATTGCGCAGTCATGCAATACTGTACCCATATGAATTTTTTTGCATTTTTTGAGACAGATAAAAATTTATTTTGGTAGTATTTATTCACTACTGGGATTTTTATTTGTGTGCTATATAAATGAAAATGTCCAAAAATTTTGAAAAAAAAGTGTTTTTCTTATAAAATTTTGCAAATAAATAATCTTTCTTCATAAATCTTGGCCAAACTGTATTCATCTATCTTTTTAGTGAAAAAAAAACACAAATTAGTTTATAACCAAAAATTATAATTTTTCAAATGTATTTTTTAAATTTAAATTTTATTTTTTTTATATTATTTATGGGTTTTTTACATACTTTCACCCTAGCAGTACAGTGTCACCATAGTGACTCTGTACTACTTGTGGGGGGGTGATGAGGATGTTTTTTTATTTTTTTACACTGATTGCTTTTATACCCATAAAGGCTGTAAAAGCAATCATTTCTCCTTCTCTCTGGCTGCATTCCTGCAGTCATTGAGAAATACTGTGAGAGCTGTGATTGGTCACAGCTTGTCACATGGTACAAGGCTGTTGTGAATAAATACCATTGACCCAGGAAACCATAGAGAATCATCAGTTTGAATGCCACCTGCAGTGGAGAAAACAAATTGTTCTTGTAATGCTTCTTTTGTGTTAAATCCCTGATGATCTTGCCAGTCCCTCTCCTATTAAAAACTGACCACACTAGGCACAAAAGCACAGTGCGGTCAGTTCTCTAGCTATGCCCGAACTCAGCCTGCTGCCTTCCAATGATCAGACTTGTCCTGACACTCCCACTCCCAACCCCCCACTTGCACAGGCATTCACTGGGAAGTTCTGTTGCTGTTTCTCCTTATGCAGCTGAGAACAGAGGGTATGTGATCACTGGGGAAAAGGGTATTGATCATGTTTTTTTATATCTATACACAAATGTTTCATTTCTATTTTAATCTGAATGGGTTGTTTTACAAGGTAAGGTTTACTTATACTTTAATGTGTGTTTCATACAGAGAAACTCTGACAGTATCACATTTCAGGCATTAGGGCTTATGAAAAAGACTAAGGGATTTTCCAAGTTCCCATCAACGATTAGGTATTTTAAAACCTGCTGCAACTTATTTATAAGCAGATAGTAATTGTGGCCATTCTATGTGTTGTGAAACAGGAAAGAGTGGGAGTTCAGAAACTTTTAGATTAATGACAACCAGGTGAGTCCAGCTTGAGCTCACTCAGTTCCCGTCCCACCTCCACCAGCTATAAATACTACCAAAGCCCAGCAGATGCTTAGTAATTCTCATTCCTTCTGTAATCTACTGAATCAAATTACTTTACAAGGCTGAATGGTTGTTTAACAAAACCTGAGTAGGGTCTAGTTTACATTTGCAATTGGGGGGAAGTAAAAACAGATGGTTGAGCTGAGTTTTTAATGCCCCCCCCCCAAGCTACAAATGAAGCTGTACAAGGGTATAACCATGCTGTGGGCATGATACTTTGCATAGCAGCAATAATTATGCCCTGTCGCATTTGAGCGAATGGTCTGTGCTGCGACCACCCTGCACATGGTTGTGATGCAGTGGTGTAGACTTTTAGGGGTTAAACAGGGCAGCACAGTGCCTAAATGGTTAGCACTTCATTGGTTCGAATCCCAGCCATGGCGCCACCTGCCTAGATTTTGCATGTTCTCCCTGTGCCTGCGTGGGTTTCCTCCCACACTCCAAAGACATGCTGGTAGGGTAATTGGCTCCTGTCTAAATTCGCCCTAGTATGTGTATGTATGAATGTGAGTTAGGGACTTTAGATTGTACACCCCTTGAGGGTTAGGGACTGATGTGAATGCACAATATATATGTAAAGCGCTGCGTAAATTGACGGCGCTATATAAGTACCTGAAATAAATGAATAACATAAATAAACAAGGCGGTGAATAGGTGACCTTCTCACCGCCTTTCAAGCGCCATCTGAAAAGGGATCCACCATGCAGGGGTGGACTGACAACTCATGGGGCCCCCAGGCAATAGGGGATCATGGGGCCCCTGTGTCATTGCCCAAACTCAAAAAAGCCTATGAAAAAAGTTCCAGGGGCATCTCATGGGGCCCCCTACAGACCCCGGGCACTCAGGCAGTGCCCGAGTTTCCAAATGGTCAGTCCGCCCCTGCCACCATGGATTACTCTTCAGAGGACAACACAAGTGATAACAAGCCCTACGTGATTCTTGAGGCCTTTTTGCAGGACTAAAGTGACTGCTGTGTCTCTGTTGAAGGTTGATACTAAAAGGCCAACTATGTAAAAACTGCGTTTACCTGGCAGTCATTTCTTCTTTTGGAAAGGCTTAATTGTGTACAGTTCCCAGTCTGCACTGTCTGAAGTTGCATGACTTGTTCTTAGTTCTCCATTGTGTATGCCCTGGTCTTCTCTCTGTTCTCAGAATTGTTTCCTACATCTTCTGTCAAGATCAGCCAACGTGTCATCTTGTGGCTTTTCCTTATCGCTTTCAAATGCTATTTTTTGTTTTTATGTATGAAAAGCTAAAACATGACTGGTCATAGGAGATGCTGTGATAACACGTGAGATGCTGCTTTCTTAGAAGAGACTTATAAATACATAACTTATACTGTAAGTACGCAGAAAAAATAATGTTATCAATATCTGTGTTTCTAATCAGCTGTATTGCAATCCTCTGAAAGCGTGCACAAAGATTTATCACATCATTAGCATTTTGCAGGGTCTTTCATTGGTATTAGTGTTGAAAAGACATGTTGTATATAAAATATTGTGTCTGAAAAAGCAAAAAAACATCAAAAACATGACAAAGTTTGGAAACATAGTAACCAACACATGGAGGTATTTCAGTTGACAGGAACCCCATTTGAGGAGGGTCACAGCTAAATACACAGATGAAATACATCCTTCCCCCAGCCTGTGAATGGACAGTGAATGGAGAAGCAGCATTTCTCTGTAGCCTCCCTAGTGGTCTAATTATGTCCATATTTCTGCGCTCAAAGCGGTACATTCTTTTGCATGGAAATATGTCGTTTTTTTATTGTAGGCCTGTAATTTTTAGGAATAACTCACTGAAATCTGTCCGAACAAGAGTCTAGTAAACATCCCGGGTATGATAAAATTTGAACCACGAAATCATAAATTATAATTTAATAAATAATAATAAAGTAATAATAATATAATATTAATAAATTTAATTCAATAATATAATCAAACCAAAAACACTGAAATTTGAAATATAGCGCCAAGTTTGCACATCACTGAGCAAAGTCGCAAAATCATTTTCAGTGTCTGATGACGAATTTCCCCCACGAATCATTATCACTCAATTCTGCAAGTGGTTCTGATTTACTATTGCTGTTCTCTAGCTGGTCTAAAACCGATTTTGACATAAAGGGACGCTTTTTGGACGCCATTGACGTTTCTCAGTTTCAAGGCAGAAAGAACAGTAAAAATGCAGGCAGGGCACAGGACAAAGCACTCGGGACAAAATGTATGTGAAATGGGTTGATACAGTAATGTTTTACTATGTAATTTTAGTGATTTTAGTGAATGTCACCTCTACATTTTTCAAATTTCCCGGTTCCGTCCCCGTATGTCCTGACGTCGCAGGGAATGGAACCTGGAAGACAAATGCCGGCATCGGGCGGGGACACTGCAGGGGGGACATCGCAGGAGCGCAGGACAAGGTAAGTGAAGAAGAGATCCCGGAGCAGCGCTGCAGTGTATTCCCGAGTGTAGCTCGGGGTTACTGCTTGTGGTGCTGAAACTTTACCCGAGCTACACTCGGGAATACCTCCAGGGAGGTTAAAGCTGGCTTTACATGGATCTAAAGTTGGCCAGTTTGGCAGGGACCGGCTGAATTTTGATCCATGTATGAGCAGGCTGGTTGTACACAAGTCTATCTATCAGCTTGTGTACAGCCAGCCTGCTGAGTTTTTCCTGAACAATCAGTAGCACCGGGTAAAGCCAGCAACACTAATCATTGTATTCGGATGGCAAGGAAGGCTCCCCTCTGTCAGAATACAACACCACAGTGGGAAGGATTCCCCATTCACTTTTTTTTTTTTGGTTGAACAAAAAAAAATAATTATATGGCCAGCCTTACTCTATTCTCTCCTATCAAAATGTTCCTTGTTAGCACATGAGCTCTGCAGCACAACTGATTGGTTACTTGTGCAGCTTCCTTATCTCTCAACCTGAGCTTTGCTGTACAGGGTATACTAAGCCAAGTTAAGATGCCAATACTTCTTGCATTTAAAAACAAATTTGAATAACTCCTCAAATTGCTGCTAATGCCCATGGGTTGGTCCATATTATGAAGCCAGGAGCTTCATCAATCTAAATAGTGCTTCTCAAAATCTCCAATCTTCCTGACACCTACTGTAGACATCTTAAAACACTGGATGCATTGAAAACACGATCTATCTTCCACTGTGCCTGGTCTGCTAGAGCCAATAGCCAACACCACAATAGCGACAAGCTGCTACCTAGCTACCCCTTGGAGACATTGGGGTATACTGTACATGCACTGAAGCAGCAATGCTCGAGGTTAGCAAGCAAAGTTGTTGTCTCAGTACACTGGCCAAGAGAAAGATTAAAAGGGGAGCCCCTGATAGTTCATATTTCATTGCACTTGGAGGCTTAGAATATGCATGCATCATACATACTAGGGGGAGTACAACTGGGGGAATCAATGGTGGAGAAGGATCTGGGGGTTCTGGTAGATCACAAGCTTAATAATGGCATGCAATGCCAAGCTGCGATTTCTAAAGTGAGCAAAATCCTCTCTTGTATTAAAAGAGGTATAGACTCCGGAGAGAGAGATATCATATTACCCCGGTACAAATCATTAGTAAAACCTCATCTGGAATATGCAGTTCAGTTTTGGGCACCAATTCACAAAAAGAACATTGGGGAACTGGAGAAAGTACAGAGAAGGGCAACCAAACTGATAAGAGGCATGGAGGAGCTCAGCTATGAGAAAAGATTAGAGGAACTGAATGTATTCTCTCTTGAGAAGAGGAGATTAAGGGGGATATGATCACCATGTATAAATACATCAGTGGTTCATATAGTAAACTTTGTGCAGTTATTCACCCTGAGGTCAACACAGAGGACAAGGGGGCGCTCTTTACATCTGGAGGAAAAGAAATTTAATCTCCAAACATGAAAAGGTTTCTTCACAGTGAGAGCTGTGAAAATGTGGAATAGACTCCCTCAAGAGCTGGTTCTGGCCAGCTCAGTGGATTGCTTTAAAAAAGGCCTGGATTATTTTTTAGATACACAGAATATAACTGGATACTAACATTTATAGGTAAAGTTGATCCAGGGAATATCTGATTTCTTCTCCGTTGATCAGGATGGAATTTTTTTCCCTGCAGGAGCAAATTGGATCATGCTTTGCTGGGTTTTTTTTGCCTTCCGCTGGATCAACTGTGGGTATAGGATTATAACTTTCTTTTTTTTTAATGGTTGAACTGGATGGACTTTTGTCTTTTTTCAGCCAGACTAACTATGTAACTATATGCTAGATGCTTGATAGCACTAAAATAGAGACGCTTAGCTAGACCATCCAAATTTGAACTCTGTGAATGTTTTGACAGCGTTCACAACATGGAATGCCTTACAGCATGGTTTAATAACACCTTAAACATCTACATAAAAACTTGTTCTCCATAGGAATCTATGTGGACACCTTTCTAGCTCATCCATGTGCATTAGCCTCAATCTCTCATTGCTACTACTTCCCTACATCCTCCCTTCGTCCAGCCACCTGAGGCTTTGTCATGCCTGGCAGGGGAGAAGCAACGGTCTTCATCCCCCTTTGTTGTTTTTCTGTCTCTCTTGTTATCCAGACTGGTTTATTGTTATATACTGTTCATATTGGTGGTGGACTCATCATATATCTCCTCTGTGGGAGGAAATCTGACAATCTGCACTCCACCACCACTCATCTTTGATCTTTACCTACACATGTACAGGGTGTCACTGGACACATAGGCAAAATGCATATTGAGAAAAAAAAACATATAGTTAGTAATATGTTCTGTGTCCAGACTTTAGGGATATATAATAATATACCTCTTTCTGCTGCAACCACTTAGTTTTATGTATAATAGGATACTTTTTTCTTCTGCAACCACTTTATTTTATCTATTGCATATGGTACTGCTCTCCTGGGTTGAATGACACCCAACATCATTAACCTACTTCCTGAAAGCCTAAGGAGTCAAGGAATCACCACGTATTGGTGCATCATCCAGCCATTCTGGAGTTACAAAAAAAACGTGATACTGAGCTACATAGCTGTTTCAGCGCAATGGCATGCTATATTTTATCTACTGGTAAAGTTCACATACAGCAAATGAGGTTACATGCAGTGTACTGAAAGCGAGGCCATCATATGCAGTATATAGTATTGCATCCAGAGCTGATTTTTTTTTTCCAAATGTATATGGGACAATCCCTTTTATTTTTCAATTAAAATGGAGTTGGGTTTCAAAGTCAAGCCATTAAAATACATTATATCCATGTAGCTCTACCCCTAGGGGCTGCTCGATGAAGCTTGTCCCCAGTGACCTAGAAAGTCTCCCCACACCACTGACACTCTGGACATATTTCAATAATACAGAATAATAATGTACGAGAGACAATTCTTTAGTAACACCTCTATAATACTGCTTACTCAAAAGAGTAGACCAAAGGAATAATGGGATCAGTGTGCACAACCCCAGTTAAAGCATGAAAGCAGAAACACTAGTACAATAGGAACAGTCAATCAGCAATGTTTAACAGATTAAGCAGTTATGAGAAGTAAGCTTCAAGCATTTAAATGCAACACCAGCAGTAAGAGGGGGAAGAGAAGACTTGTTGTCTTATCAGCTCCTTCTGGACCACTGGCATTACAAAGGATATGCAGAGAATCCTATATAAATATTACTCCTGCATAAGTATATGAAGGTACCCTTGTTTGAGTAAAAATGGCCTTAAAAAAGAAGAAGTCTCTTTAACTAGAGATTGCAGCTTGAGTCGTGTGATGCTAAAAGTTCGTAATATGGTGGTATCCGCTGTCTTCTGCTAGCAGTGGTGGGGCCCATAAACATTACTGAATACTGGTAATTAAATTAAGTTAAACAGATAAGCCGTGGTACTGCTCAATGCAAAGGTCTCCGGGTGACTGAGGTGTAAAGATGTCTGCATGCAGTGTCTCTAGAGTAATGACAGAAAGAGGTTGGGCATCTGCCCACTCACCGATCCTGTTGATATCCCAGCCTCCTAGGAACAAAGAGTTCTTGATCAGGCTCTTGTTTGCAGAGATGTGTAGAGTGTCCACCTGACAGCCTATCAGCACGGTGAACTGTTTGTATGGAGCTGGACAGTGGCAGTCCCTGTGCAGAGAAAAACCAATGCGATCCCAGTGTGACGATTGGTGCCACAACAATGCAGATCCACTAGTGCCCCTGATGACATTACCTGTGACAAAACACGTAGGGCGGAGCTACATACACACGCTACTGCGCATGCGCGACTGGCCGGTGGCCATTTTGGAAACTGGAAAATTTGGATTTTTTGTCTATCAATGCCTAATGATGTTTGCTTCTATGTGAGTGCAACCATAATTTAAATAAAAGTTGTTTAAATGGTTTTACACTATGTGGAGCGCTCTTTTTTTACATGTTCCCTACTACGAGTCTGAGCCTTATTCTGAGTGGTGCAGCTGCCCTAATTAATGTCCATTGTTTGGAAGATCTTTACTTGCTCTCTTGGTGATCTGAAGGAGGATCCGATTGTCTGGCTTTCTGGGAGTTTATAACAAAGCGTGATTGACCACTCTTAACAGGGGGTCATGCCTTTCTGGTAAGCCTTTCATATGAGTGGTTGGTGACACAACAACTGTCCTTGGATTTCCTTTGTTTCATCACAGCCTCTGTGGACCTTTATTTGAATCTTTGGATGGACTATATTATGACACATTTTTCACTGTCTTTTTCACTAATAATTTGTCACTTTATTAAGCGCTGCACTTTACATATATAATGCAGATCCACTGCCCAAAGTCCCTCAGCTGCAAGCCCATAGGTTATCTCTAGAGGAGAGCAGCAGCCTCCCTGCCTCCACCTCTGAATCCCACACCCTGCCCCTTGCACTGGAATATATCTACTCTCCCAGAATCCTCCTGGTTCACCAGCTCTCTGGTATGTGTAGTTTAGTCAGCACTCAGGAATACATTATGCATTGGCTGTAGGACTACAGGTCCCAAGATCCTCTGCTGTCAGTAGAATTGGATCTACTCTGCTAACAGGAAGTGATGTAACTGTCCCAGTACTGGGCACCGAGGGGAAAAAGGCTTCATCATAATCCAATTTATAAGTGTCCCTGAACTGCATAGTGACACAGCCGGCACTTGGCTACATCCACATACCATTATTGCATTTTATGGTTCCAGCACAATATAAACCTAGATCTATGGGTGTTCTCATAAGATGTTTAATTGATTATTAACCTCCCTGGCAGTATGATTATTTCAGATTTTTGGTGCTGAAAGCGGTACCATTATTTTGCATGGAAATATGTAGTTTTTTTATTGTAGACCTGTAATTTTTAGGAATAACTCACTGAAATCTGTCCGAACAAGAGTCTATTAAACAACAACACAGTATGATAAAATTTGAAACACAAAATCATAAATTATAATTTAATAAATAATCATAAAAAATAATAATATAATAATACATTTAATTCAATAATATAATCAAACCAAAAACACTGAAATTTGAAATATAGCGCCAAGTTCGCACATCACTGAGCAAAGTCGCAAAATCGTTTTCAGTTTCTGATGACGAATTTCCCCCACGAATCATTATCACTCAATTCTGCAAGTGGTGCTGATTTACTATCGCTGTTCTCTAGCCGGTCTAAAACCGCTTTTGACCTAAAGGGACGCTTTTTGGACGCCATGGACTTTTCTCAGTTTCCAGGCAGAAAGAACAGTAAAAATGCAGGCAGGTCACAGGACAAAGCACTCGGGACAAAATGTATGTGAAATGGGTTGAAACAGAAATGTTTTACTATGTAAAATTTGTTTGGAAAAAAATGAAATTTTTAAAAATTTTCACATTTTCTGCCGCCAGGGGCGCCCATACGTCCCAACGTCACAGGGACCGGAACACAGAAGCTGGATGCCAGCATCGGCCGGAGGAGATGGCCAGGGACACTGCAGGGGACACATCGCGGGAGCGAAGGACAAGGTAAGCTCTGCGGGGAATCCCTATGCAGCGCCGCATGGTAAGCCCGAGTGTAGCTCGGGGTTACCGCTTTTGGTACTGAAACTTTACCCGAGCTACACTCGGGAATACCGCTAGGGAGGTTAATGAGAATTGGTCACTTGGCCATTTTTATTTGGAATTCTCCCACGATAAAGAGAGATCCTGACTGGACAATGTGTTGCTCTCAGAGGCAATTTGCAGCCTTTTGCTGTGTGATTAAACATTGCAGTTCTGATGATATTTAACTATGCATCATTCTAATGCTGAACGCAAGTTTTCTGCATTCAAAAAAAAACTGTAAACTCAACTGCCTGTAAACGACTGTAAACGACGATGTGTACATGGACACCTAGGAAAACATTAGGGAGAGTTCAGGGGCTGCTGAAAAAAAACGCTGAACAGCTCCTAAACATGAGTTTAGCAGCTACAGTGTACATGAGCCCTTAGAATGCCTCCACTCTGGATGAAAGAGCACAGGGGGCAGCTTTGGACACGAGCATTGTCAATCTGCGGAGGGGGAGCATTAGATGCACTAGCACAGTGGTCGGCAAGCCGCGGCTCGCGAGCCACATGCGGCTCTTTACCCAGTCTAATGCGGCTCTTCTGTGTGCCGGGCGCCTGCTCCCCTCCCTCCTCTCGGTCGGCCGCTCCCCTGCCTCCTCTCGGTTGGCAGCCCCAAAAGTCCGCGCGGACCTTTTAATCCGGCCTGCGGATGTGGCTGTCAGGATGTGTGTAGGCGGGGCAGCGTGCCGAACGTGAGGGGAGGGGAGCTAGGCTCCTCTCACAGTCCGCCCTGAAGACCCGAACGGCGCGGGAAGACAGCGAGAGGAACGCAAAAGGTAAGTGAATTGACACGGGGGACTTGGCTTACTAGAAGGGGGGGGGGGGAATAGTACTGTGGGGGATGAAATACTATATGAGGGATGAATTACTTTATGAGGGATGAAATACTATATGGGGGGATGAAATACTATATGAGGGATGAAATACTATATGAGGGATGAATTACTATATGAGGGATGAATTACTATATGAGGGATGAATTACTATATGAGGGATGAAATACTATATGGGGGGATGAAATACTATATGGGGGGATGAAATACTATATGAGGGATGAATTACTATATGAGGGATGAAATACTATATGGGGGGATGAAATACTATATGAGGGATGAAATACTATATGGGGGATGAATTACTATATGAGGGATGAATTACTTTATGAGGGATGAAATACTATATGGGGGGATGAAATACTATATGAGGGATGAAATACTATATGAGGGATGAATTACTATATGAGGGATGAAATACTATATGGGGGGATGAAATACTATATGGGGGGATGAAATACTATATGGGGGATGAAATACTATATGAGGGATGAAATACTATATGAGGGATGAAATACTATATGAGGGATGAATTACTATATGAGGGATGAAATACTATATGGGGGGATGAAATACTATATGGGGGGATGAAATACTATATGGGGGGATGAAATACTATATGAGGGATGAATTACTATATGAGGGATGAAATACTATATGGGGGGATGAAATACTATATGGGGGGATGAAATACTATATGAGGGATGAATTACTATATGAGGGATGAAATACTATATGGGGGGATGAAATACTATATGAGGGATGAATTACTATATGAGGGATGAAATACTATATGGGGGGATGAAATACTATATGAGGGATGAAATACTATATGGGGGGATGAAATACTATATGAGGGATGAAATACTATATGGGGGGATGAAATACTATATGAGGGATGAAATACTATATGAGGGATGAATTACTATATGGGGGATGAAATACTATATGAGGGATGAAATACTATATGAGGGATGAAATACTATATGGGGGATGAAATACTATATGGGGGATGAAATACTATACGGGGGATGAAATACTATACGAGGGATGAAATACTATACGGGGGATGAATTGCTATGGGGGATGAATTACTATATGGGGGATGAATTACTATGGGGGATGAATTACTATATGGGGGATGAATTACTATATGGGGGATGAATTACTATGGGGGATGAATTACACTATGGGGGATGAATTACACTATGGGGGATGAATTACTATATGGGGGATGAATTACTATGGGGGATGAATTACTATATGGGAGATGTATTTTCAGTTTTAAAAATGTGGCTCTCAAAATAAATTTCAATCATGGTTTTGGCGAGATTTGGCTCAGTTGAAAAAAAAGGTTGCCCACCACTGCACTAGCAGATTTAAATGCACTAACACATTGAAGCTGAATTCCAGCTTGATAAGCAGTTACAGCAAGTAGTTTTTCTCCTTTTGGAATAAAGGTTTAACATAAATAAATAAAAGCTGACCATTGTAAGCACTGCTGTCAGTTGTAAATGGTTTGTCTCAACACTAACTACTACATCTGCAGGACAGCTTATTCTGTTGAAATACAACAGACAGATCACCAGGTGAACATAAAGGAAAGAAAGCCTAAAAAGATAACTAATGCAGCCATCACATATAAGAATTGGTAAGTTGCAATATAATAAGCGTTTGCTTTTGTGTTTAATACCACTTAAAGGTACAACTAAGGGCAAAGCTTTTATATATATATATATATATATATATATATATATATATATATATATCAGGGGCGGACTGACCATTTGATCACTCGGGCACTGCCCAAGCTCCCGGGGTCAGTAGGGGGCCCCATGAAATGCCCCTGGTACCTTTTATAGGCTTTTTTGGGTGTGCTTTGAGTGTGGGCAAGGACACAGGGGCCCCATGATCCCCTATTGCCCGGGGGCCCCATGAGTTATCAGTCCGCCCCTGGATCTGACATAAGAAGCTGGTAACCCTCATCTACTGGGGCAAGCTGATCCTTTTTTTTTATCTTGTCCCAAATTTTTATTAGAAAAATATTCATAGACAAAGCCAACATGTAACTCAAATCAAGTAAAAGAACTATGCGGTATCTACTAACAAATGTTACAAGCGCTGATCCTCTCAAAAGATTTAGAAGGGGGAGGGATTACCAAACTTCTGAAAGGTCTGAAGGAGGGGCTGGAAATAGAGGTCTGGTCCAATGATGAGAGAGGGCGTGGCTGTGCACAGTAGTGAAGGTGGCGGGCAGGGTCTGTGGCTCAGTGTGATCTGATCAGTGGCAGAACTCAGCGATCTGTAGACATGGCAGTGCAGCCGGTGTTCCTGGGGGCGGACATAGTGGAGAACTACATGGACCAGGAGTGGACTGACCATTCAAAAACTCGGGCACTGCCCGAGGACCCGGGGTCAGTAGGGGCCCCATAAGATGCCTCTGGTACCTTTCATAGGCTTTTTTGGGTTTGGTTTGAGTGTGGACAAGCACACATGGGCCCCATGATCGCCTATTGCCAGGGGGCCCCATGAGTTGTCAGTCTGCCCCTGACATATATATATATATATATTGGATAGGGTAAGGGAAGGATATAACCCCTGTCAGTTTTTTTTTTACATCTTTGTCCCACTATTTCCCTTCACTTCCTGTCCCAAAACATTTCCCTAAGCATAGTGTCCCAAAAAAGTAAAGGTTGCATATGGTGACATGGACACAATAATTCTAGGGCCATTATTCAAACCATCGCCTTTGGACAATTTTGGGTATTGCAGTGTGGCGCTGTTTCACAGGCATGCAATTTTAAGGCTTGTGGTGTTTGTCATATATTTACTTGACACAACCTCATCTTTTACAGTATATGTTATCACAAACTGGGTATTTTGTTTGTATGCACCAAAATTAACTTTTGTGTATTTTTTTTTGCAAAAAAAGAAGGTGGTAAAGCCCAGCTGAACTTGTATACGAAATGCTGAAATTTGCATATAGCTTCATCTAAACTCTTCATGAGGCAACTTCTGGTAATCATATTTTCACCAGGAGTTTGACAGGTTAAAATGAAAATCAGACTTGGAAACCAGATGAACAATTCCAAGATTGCGTTCACTGATAGGGACAGCCAGCAGTCTGCCCATCCTTGAAAGCTCATGGCCAAATCACATGCAGTGAGAAAACAAGAGAGGACACAGGGAAAGAACATCACCTTGTTTGATTAGTAAAAAAACAGTTTGCTGTACCTAGAGAATAAAAGCTTGGTAGATAGCATATCACAAGCTGAAGTTCCCAAGGAGTATGTGTATAAATGCTTTGCCAGTGCCTCTTGAACCTCTACTCTGGCAAAGGGACTGTGTCCCAAAACATTATATGTAAAAGGCACTTCTGTTTTCTAGGCTTGTCCCTACTTGGTATTTTACAGTTCTGGACTGTGCAGGGTTTTCAGTATCTCACCCTTCATCCTATTGGTGTTGGTGAACTCCATCTACTGTATATCCTCTCCTTCATCAGCTTGTTAACAGGGCTATTCAAGGACCAGACCACTTGCCCATTCTCACCCCAAATCCCAATGAAGACTTATCCTATCTGCTCCAGTTGTACAGATGGTGGGTTAAAAACCCCCAATATACCCTCCCCATGGTCCACTGCAACACTGACCCTTCCAATCAGTAGGGAGTTACAGTCAGGTCCATAAATATTGGGACATCGACACAATTCTAACATTTTTGGCTATATACACCACCACAATGGATATGAAATGAAACGAACAAGATGTGCTTTGACTGCAGACTGTCAGCTTTAATTTGAGGGTATTTACATCCAAATCAGGTAAACGGTGTAGGAATTACAACAGTTTGCATATGTGCCTCCCACTTGTTAAGGGACCAAAAGTAATGGGACAATTGGCTTCTCATCTGTTCCATGGCCAGGTGTGTGTTATTCCCTCATTATCCCAATTACAATGAGCAGAAAAAAGGTCCAGAGTTAATTTCAAGTGTGCTATTTGCATTTGGAATCTGTTGCTGTCAACTCTCAAGATGAGATCCAAAGAGCTGTCACTATCAGTGAAGCAAGCCATCATTAGGCTGAAAAAACAAAACAAACCCATCAGAAAGATAGCAAAAACATTAGGCATGGCCAAAACAACTGTTTGGAACATTCTTAAAAAGAAGGAACGCACCGGTGAGCTCAGCAACACCAAAAGACCCGGAAGACCACGGAAAACAACTGTGGTGGATGACCGAAGAATTCTTTCCCTGGTGACGAAAACACCCTTCACAGCAGTTGGCCAGATCAAGAACACTCTCCAGGAGGTAGGTGTATGTGTGTCAAAGTCAACAATCAAGAGAAGACTTCACCAGAGTGAATACAGAGGGTTCACCACAAGATGTAATTTATTTTTATTATTTGCTTGTGAACTTGAGGGACGATATTGCAAATGGGACAAGGGGATAAGTGAAGTCCCTATGGGTGGAGCTGCAAAGGGAAGACATAAGTGGGAAATTAATAGTGGAGGTATGCTACGGGTCCCCTACCTGGAAGGATGAGGAGGAGTTGGATCTCCTGTCACAAGTGGAAATGACAGAAAGGCAGGGCAATGTCATCATTATGGGGGACTTCAGCCCGAAATGGGAGTATTTCAATAATACATTAACAACTTGCCCTCCAGAGGATTTACCCCCCTTCGTGACCAGGCCATTTTTGTTGCGTTACGGCGCTGCGTTATTTTAACTGACAATTGCGCGGGCATGCAGTGCTGTACCCAGATGAAATATATGTCCTTTTTTCCCACCAATAGAGCTTTCTTTCTGTGGTATTTGATTGCCTGTGCGGTTTTTATTTTTTGCACTATAAATAAAAAGACCGACAATTTCTAGAAAAAAAACTACATTTTTGACTTTTTACTATTAAATACTGTATGTCCAGTTAAAAAATTTTAAAAATCAAATTTTGTCATAAATTTAGACCAAAGTGTATTCTGCTACATGTCTTTGATAAACAAAAATCCCAATATGTGTAAATTAATTGGTTTACGTGAAAGTTATAGCGTTAACAAATGGTGGTATATATACTGGGATATTTTTTTACTAGTAATGGCGGCGATCAGTGACTGCGGCAGGCATTCTGACACTGGGGGAAACTGACTTGGTGTCACTGACATCCCCAGTGACACCAATACAGTGATAAGTGCTAATAAAAAGCACTGTACTAATGGCACTGGGCAGGAAGGGGTTAACATATGGGGCGATCAAAGGGTTAACTGTGTGCTGTGTGCCGTTTTTTACTGTGTGGCTGTGTTTGTGCTTCACTGTAAGCACACTGCTTTGCATGGCTGTGCTATGTACAGCTATGCAAAGCAGTGTGCAGGAGCTGACAAGGGAGATAACTGTTTTGTTTACAAACATTTCACCATCCCCCCCATCGACCCGGTGATTGACAGCCGAGGCCACAAATGGCAGCACAGGTAGAGCACGCGGCTAGCACATGCCCCCTACCCAGAAATGCAAAATCACGTATATATACATGATTTTGCGCACCCCTGCCGCCCTGTAGCAGTATTTCTGCTATAGGGCGTATGGGAAACGGTTAAATTAAGGTATTTACCAATGTATCCCAATAGGGAACAAAAATAAAAGAGATAAGGTTAAACCAGGGTGGCTAAACTTTAACATAAAAAGTATTAAAGAGAAAAAAATGGCCTTTAAAAAATAGAAGGCGGAGGGGTCATTAACAGCATTGCAACACTACAAGGAATGCAATAAAAAATGTAAGAACACAATCAGAAAGACTAAAATAGACCAGGAGAGACACATAGCGGAGGAGAGTAAAAAAATCCCCCCAAATACTTTAAATATATTAATATTAAAAAAGCAAGGCCAGAACATATTGTCCCCATAAAGGATGACAAAGGGAAATTGGTTACAAATGACAAGGGAAAGACAACTGCACTAAATGCATTCTTCTCCTTAGGTTTTACTAAGGAAAGGAGGGGTATAGTAGTCAAGATTACATCATTAGTAACGCATCAGATAATGCACCCTCATGGCTTACAGAAGCCAGTGTCTGAAAAAGACTTGAAAAGCATAATGCAAATAAATCACCTGGATCAGAATGCTTACAATCTGATAGTTCTCAAAGAACCCTATCAGGCCATTATTCCTAATTTTTTATGGACAGGATACTAACAGGAACAGAGATACAGTCCTGGAAACTACAGGTCAGTCAGTCTAACATCAATAGTATGTAAACTATTGGAGGAGATAATAAGAGACAATGGGCACAATTCACTAAGTGGTATCTTACCGCATCCAAGTATGCGGTAGGATACCGCATAGCATTTTTTAAGAAAAAAGTTTGAATTCACTAAAAAATGCTACTAAACTACTGCATGAGTTATTTTATCAGGTCATGTGGTATTTTAGTAGTGAAAACTATGTGGTAATGTTTCAGCTGTCAGTGGGGTTTCCCACTGACAGCTGAATGTAAAAGAAAGAATTGGCGGCAATTAAAAAAAACAGCATGGGATCCTCCCTCCATCCATACCAAGCATTTCGGGTCTGGTATGGATTTTGAGGGGAACCCCCATGCCAAAATTAAAAAAAAAATGGCTTGGGGTTCCCCCCAAAATCCATACCTGACCCTTAGCCAAGCATGCAGCCCAGCAGGTCAGGAAAGGGGGGGACCAGCGAGCGCTCCCCCTGTAAGGGATTTCCGGCAAGAAGAATCGCGATCGGGAACGCGCATGTGCGAAAGAGATCCCGCAGAAGAATTGCCGGTTGTGCGCAAGAACTTTCAAGCCAGCGGAGCAGTCAGACGGCCGGGAGCCAGCGTCAGGAACGGAGCCTTTTTTTTTCTTTTTTTCTATTTTCGGGTAGCGTTGGCGGCAGGCATCATGGTTGACCTTGGATCTACTTCCACGGACAGTTTTTTATTTTCCTTATTTTAATAAAGGACTTGTAAAAGACTGTCTCCTGTCTTTTTTCACACTACAGTTTTTTTTGTGTGAATGGGTAGTGGTACCATGTACCCCATACGCATTCACATTGGGGGGGCGGGATCTGGGGGCCCCCTTCCTAAAGGGGGCTTCCAGATTCTGATAAGCCCCCACAACCACCTGCCAGGGTTGTGGGGAAGAGGCTCTTGTCCCCATTACCATGGGGACAAGGCGCTTTGGGGGGGAGACCCCCACCCCAAAGTGCCCCTCCCTCATGTTGAGGGCATGTGGCCTGGTATGGTTCAGGAGGGGGGGGGCTTGCTCATCCCCCCCTTTCCTGACCAGCCAGGCTGCATGCTTGGATAAGGGTCTGGTATGGATTTTGGGGGGACTCCACGCAACTTTAAAAAAAAATGTTGCCGTGGGGGTTCCCCTCAAAATCCAGACCAGACCCGAAGGAATTAGTATGGATGGAGAGGGGGACCCAACATCGTTTTTTAATTATTTTTTAATTGCCGGCAATTTTTTCTTACATTCAACTGTAAGGGGAACCCCGCTGACAGCTGATGACTCATAGGTTGTTAGGGACCACCCATTCCTTAACAACCCATGAGAGTTAATTACAGATACCAGTACATACCGCATGCCTGGACCACTACTTAATTATCACATGCATTTAATTATTTATTTTCTTTTGTGAATTGACTTTAAGGTCTTTTTATGCAGTATTTTTGCTATTTTCAGTAAATACCGCATACTAGCAATAGTGAATTGACATTTTCGGTATCGCATGCGATGTGTGGTCGTGACTGACTTAACTCATGCGAAAAGCTTTAGTGAATTGTGCCCAGTATCCAAGATTTTGTTGAGGAAAAAAGCATCATTAGTAGTAATCAGCATCGCTTTTACCAAACCAACCTGTTAACATTTTATGTGGAAGTGAGTGGCCATCTAGATGAAGGAAGAGCAGTGGATGTGGTGTACCTGTAATTTGCTAAAGCATTCGGTACAGTTCCCCATAAATGTTTAATTTACAAACTGAGGTCTGAAGGCATGGACCAGAGAGTATGTAATTGGAGAGAAAACTGGTTACAGGGGCGCATCCAAAGGGTGGTGATTAATAGCATTTATTCAGACTGGTCTGGAGTGGTAAGGGCTCCTTCCTGGGTCCATTTATTTTAAATTTTTTCATAAATGATATAGAGATTGGTATGAATAGCTGAATTTCAGTATTTGCAGATGATACAAAGCTAAGTAGGACAATAACGTCACAGCAGGATATAGAAACCTTACAAAAAGATTTAAGAATATTAAAGGAGTGGGAAAATACATGGCAAATGAAGTTTAATGTTGAAAAATGTAAAGTAATGCACTTGGGGACAAACAAAATAAATGCAAGTTACATGCTAGAGGAAGAACCTCTGGGGGAATCCAGGATGGAAAAGGATCTGGGGGTCATAGTAGATGACAGACTTGGCAATGGCATGCTAAGAGAATATTAGCATGCATAAAAAATGGTATTTACTCAGGAGAGAAAACTATAATGCTTCCGCTTTACAAAACTCTGGTTCGACCACATCCAGAGTATGTTGTCCAGTTCTGGTCACAATCCTCAGAAAGGAGTACAGAGAAGGGCAACGAAGTTAATAAGGGGCCTGGGGGACCTCAGTTACGAGGAAAGACTTCACACATTAAACTTTTACTCCCTGGAGAAAAGACGCTTGAGAGGCGATATGATAGCGATATACAAGTATCTCAATAGTGATTCTACCATAAGGAATAAACTATTCTGTGCCAGGGAGTATAAAAAGACATGGGGCCACTCAATGAAACTGGAAGAAAAGCAGTTTAGCCTCAAACTGCACAAAGAGTAATAAATAAACAAAAAATCAGCGCATACAAATTCCCCAATTCTTAATGACAGTGGGCACTGAACAAATATAATAATAATAATTATTATTATTATAATAATTAAAAAAAATAGTTATAATAATTAAGAATATTCTTTTTTATTATTATTATTATTATTATTTTATTTTTATTTTAATTTTACTTTTTATTTTTAATTTATTTTTATTCATCTTTTATTTTTTACTTATTATTTTTCCTACTTTATTTCCCATTTTCCATTCTCATTTTCATTTTTATTGTTCCTTACTATTTTTATTTTTCCTCTTTATTTTTCCTCCATTAATTTTTCCTCATTGTATCTTATTGGAATTTTCTCAGCCTTGTACCTTTAACCCACAATGCTTGTTGGTTATCTCATATTGCCAATTGTCATCAGGACTGCTGATATATATATATATATATATATATATACACACACACACACACACACACACACACACACACACACACATTCACGTCCTTCGTTCCAGTTTATGCTTGAGAAGGGAGCGCGTTTCTGCCTCTTGTCGGCTTTGCGCGTGCTCCGAAACGCATCGCATTGTATGCTGGACTTCTCTACGTCATCACGCTGACTCCGATGTTGCGCTCCAGGGTGAACTCTGGGCACCATCTTGGCGTCTTGTGAACATCCAGAGTTTCCCCCAGCACTGACTACGGCTATTATATCAAGGACGCTGTCCTGTCCTCCATTTTCACTACACATGCCAAAGGCTTTTGTTTCTCTTCCATCATGTGAGTGTTTCTTATTGTGTTCTTCAATAAATGTACCACATATTGCACTGAGAGGCGCTTTTTTTCCTTTTTTTATAGCCTCAAACTGCGTGGAGGGTTTTTCACTGTCAGGGCAGGGTAAGGATGTGGACCTCACTTCCACAATCAGTGGTGTCAGTGGGAAGTATTGATAGTTTAAAAAAAAATTTAGATGGGCATCTTAGTGAACACAATATACAGGGATATACAAGTTTTTGACATCTAAACACACACACAGATTAAACTGGATGAACTGTTGTGTTTATTCAGGCTTACCAACTATGTAACTAAATTGTAACACACATATTCCCTTATGGTGGCCATACAAGCTTTGATTTTATTACTCAATTGATGTGTTATTAAAACGATCAAACCAGAAACTGATTGAATATCAATAACTTCTCTTTTGATTGATTTAGACTTCGTTTAGATCAGATTCAATTTGAGTTGATCTGATTAGGGTGGAAGATTATCAGTCGTTTTGCATCAATTGGCACTGAGCTGATTCGTTCATAAATTTTGTATTTCGATGGATCTGAACTTTGAGGTTGCCTGGTGGACAGAAACACCAAACATAAATTAATACAGCACACTTAAAATGAATCTAAAACAAATATAGAAACATAATATCACACATATAATAAATGTGTCCAAACAAATGTAATGTGAGACAATAATAAAGTCCTGTATTCCAAAACCTTTTGACTTGCAGAGCCCTTCTATGCCTATCACACCTCGTGCTGATTATGTAAAAAAGATCAAATCCATCGACCATTAGTAATTCCACCACCTCTGTGACCACAGGGAACTCACTGGAACACTGACCTCTATGTTTTAAGAAGGTCACAAATACACAAATCATCATATACACACCAATCTTAACCCATGATCTATGCAATCCTTCATTATTATAACCACCGCTAAATACAGAGATGAATCCACAGGACAGTAATACTTTGACTTCATAACATCATTCACATCATTCATTTACCATAATATAAAATAAAACTCAACACAGTGTAAAACCCTCAAATGAAAGCCATTCACATGAAGCAGTGCTTCCAATCACACTGATTTTGAATACAGAGTTACATGATCCAGTAAGCAGAATCCACCGTCATTGGCTATAGCAGGGTTCACATCAAAACCACAGAACCATTGTGCATCATGTAGCTCCACTTGTCGATGCGTTTCGTCGCCACAGGACTTTGCCAAGAGAACAGAGATACAATAGATAACTTATGATTGTACCTTCCAGCTATCGGTAAAATTCCACTTCCTTGAGTGTAGCATGTCAATTGATTGTGTCAGGGACCATCGTGACGCATGGGCCTACACATACGTAGGCGTCTGTCAAGACGTGCAGGTAGCAGGGCACTAGGACCCAGGCGCACCCGTCGTCTTGACAGTACTAGGCAGGCACTGGGACCTAGGCGGCGCCTGTCAGGTTTTCACCCAGGATTTAGGATACAGATGTTTTTATTCGGAAATAAATAGATACAGTGTTTCAACCGCTGTAAATGTGAAGGAACTGTCAGAGAACTGTCAGAAATAGCGGAGCTCTCTGCAGATACACTTTTTGCTGTACTGGAATTCTTCTTCTTTTCATTGTTCTTCTTCTTTTCATTCTTCTTCTTCTTCTTCTTCTTTTCATCCTTCTTTTCATTCTTCTTCTTCTTCTTTTCATCCTTCTTCTTCTTCTTTTCATTCTTATTTTCATTCTTCTTCTTCTTTTCATTCTTCTTCTTCTTCTTTTCATTCTTCTTCTTCTTCTTTTCATTCTTCTTTTCGTTCTTCTTCTTCTTCTTTTCATTCTCCTTCTTCTTCTTTTCATTCTTCTTTTCGTTCTTCTTCTTCTTCTTTTCATTCTTCTTCTTCTTCTTCTTTTCATTCTTCTTTTCATTCTTCTCATTCTTCTTTTAATTCTTCTTTTCATTCTTCTTCTCATTCTTCTTTTCATTCTTCTTCTTCTTTTCATTCTTCTTCTTCTTCTTTTCATTCTTCTTCTTCTTTTCATTCTTCTTCTTCTTCTTTTCATTCTTCTTTTCATTCTTCTTCTTCTTTTCATTCTTCTTCTTCTTCTTTTCATTCTTCTTTTCATTCTTCTTCTTCTTCTTTTCATTCTTCTTCTTCTTCTTTTCATTCTTCTTCTTCTTTTCATTCTTCTTTTCATTCTTCTCATTCTTCTTTTCATTCTTCTTCTTCTTTTAATTCTTCTTCTTTTCATTCTTCTTTTCATTCTTCTTCTTCTTTTCATTCTTCTTCTTTTCATTCTTCTTTTCATTCTTCTTCTTCTTCTTTTCATTCTTCTTCTTCTTTTCATTCTTCTTCTTCTTCTTTTCATTCTTCTTTTCATTCTTCTTCTTCTTCTTTTCATTCTTCTTCTTCTTCTTTTCATTCTTCTTTTCATTCTTCTTCTTCTTTTCATTTTTCTTCTTCTTCTTTTCATTCTTCTTTTCATTCTTCTTCTTCTTTTCATTCTTCTTCTTCTTTTCATTCTTCTTTTCATTCTTCTTTTCATTCTTCTTCTTCTTCTTTTCATTCTTCTTCTTTTCATTCTTCTTTTCATTCTTCTTCTTCTTCTTTTCATTCTTCTTCTTCTTCTTTTCATTCTTCTTTTCATTCTTCTCATTCTTCTTTTCATTCTTCTTTTCATTCTTCTTCTCATTCTTCTTTTCATTCTTCTTCTTCTTTTTTTCATTCTTCTTCTACTTCTTCTTTTCATTCTTCTTCTTCTTCTTTTCATTCTTCTTCTTCTTTTCATTCTTCTTCTTTTCATTCTTCTTTTCATTGTTCTTCTTCTTCTTTTCATTGTTCTTCTTCTTCTTTTCATTCTTCTTCTTCTTCTTTTCATTCTTCTTCTTCTTCTTCTTCTTTTCATTCTTCTTCTTCTTTTCATTCTTCTTCTTCTTCTTTTCATTCTTCTTCTTCTTCTTTTCATTCTTCTTCTTCTTTTCATTCTTCTTTTCATTCTTCTTCTTTTCATTCCTTTTCTTCTTCTTTTCATTCTTCTTTTCATTCTTCTTCTTCTTCTTTTCATTCTTCTTCTTCTTTTCATTCTTCTTTTCATTCTTCTTCTTCTTTTCATTCTTCTTCTTCTTCTTTTCATTCTTCTCATTCTTCTTCTCATTCTTCTTTTCATTCTTCTTTTCATTCTTCTTCTCATTCTTCTTTTCATTCTTCCTCTTCTTCTTTTCATTCTTCTCATTCTTCTTTTCATTCTTCTTCTTCTTCTTTTCATTCTTCTTCTTCTTCTTTTCATTCTTCTTTTCATTCTTCTTCTCATTCTTCTTTTCATTCTTCTTCTTCTTTTCATTCTTCTCATTCTTCTTCTTTTCATTCTTCTTCTTTTTCTTTTCATTCTTCTTCTTCTTCTTTTCATTCTTCTTCTTTTCATTCTTCTTCTTTTCATTCTTCTTCTTCTTCTTTTCATTCTTCTTCTTCTTCTTTTCATTCTTCTTTTCATTCTTCTTTTCATTCTTCTTCTTCTTCTTTTCATTCTTCTTTTCATTCTTCTCATTCTTCTTTTCATTCTTCTTTTCATTCTTCTTCTCATTCTTCTTTTCATTCTTCTTCTTCTTCTTTTCATTCTTCTCATTCTTCTTTTCATTCTTCTTTTCATTCTTCTTCTCATTCTTCTTTTCATTCTTCTTCTTCTTCTTTTCATTCTTCTTCTTTTCATTCTTCTTCTTTTCATTCTTCTTTTCATTCTTCTTCTTTTCATTCTTCTTCTTCTTTT